>NC_092416.1:63490575-64131646 GCF_040894005.1 Engystomops pustulosus | reverse complement strand
CGGAGAAGTCTCTTTCCTCTTCTACCTTGTAGCCATTTCTGCTTTTTCCACCCCACAATTTTAGATACTTCACTTCATCATCATCTCCTCTATCTTCTTCACAAACTTAACCCTTTACCACTGAAGCCCCTTTTCACCTTCCTGGCACGGCCCATTTTTTAAAAATCTGACATGAGTCACTGGAAGTGGTTATAACTTTGAAACACTTTAACATCTCAAAGTAATTTTGATATTTTTATTCTCATGACACTTTGTACTTCATGTTAGTTGAAAAATCTTGGTTGTATGTTTTGCATTTATTTATGAGAAAATCAGATATTTGGTGAAAATATGGAAAAATTTTCGATATTCGAAATTCAAAATGTTCTACTTTTTCCACACATAGTCAGCACACAGCAAAAAATGGAATAACATTCACCGAATGTCTTTTTTATGTGGACATGGTTTCTTATGCATCCTCTCATTTTTGTAGGATGTTATGGTGCTTTGAACTTTAGGTTAAATTTTTCACATTTGCAAAAAAAACACAAAATCCTGCTTTTGAGGGACCTGCTCAGATTTCAAGTCACTTTAAGAAACCTAACATACCTTGGTTGTATGTTTTGCATTTATTTATGAGAAAATCAGATATTTGGTGAAAATATGGAAAAATTTTCGATATTCGAAATTCAAAATGTTCTACTTTTTCCACACATAGTCAGCACACAGCAAAAAATGGAATAACATTCACCGAATGTCTTTTTTATGTGGACATGGTTTCTTATGCATCCTCTCATTTTTGTAGGATGTTATGGTGCTTTGAACTTTAGGTTCAATTTTTCACATTTGCATAAAAAACACAAAATCCTGCTTTTGAGGGACCTGCTCAGATTTCAAGTCACTTTAAGAAACCTAAATAAAAGTAAAACCCCATAAATTACCCCTTTAAAGAAACTACACCCCTCAATGTATGTAAAACTTCTCTGAACCCTTTAATTGTTTTACAGGGGTTAAAACAAAATCAAATGCAATTTTGAAATTATTGGCTACATTTTTGGCTAAATTAATGTGTTTTTCATAAAATGTGCTAATTCTCAGTGGATAAAATACCAAAATGAAAATCCTAAATTCTGGTTTCCTTTCTATTTGCATTCTTTGGAGGCCGTACACCATATCCAAAAAAATACTATATTATCTTTATTGTATAGATCACTATGATTATGGCAATATCTCATTTATATAGTATTTTATATATTTTTACAATTTTACATTTAACATAAAGAAAATCTCATTTGTTTTCATATTGCCATCTTTTCAGGGACATAACTTTAATATTTTTTATGTGTTTAGTTGTTCCTCTCAGTGGTACCATTTTGATGACTTTTTGGAATATTTTTGTCAAGGGATTTTATGAAAAATTTCCATTTTTGGGTGAGTTTTTGAGTTATTGTACAGATTGCTACAGATGCGGTTTTTAAAGTTTTTTAAACTTTATTAGATGTGTATAGGGAATGTTTGTGTTTAGGGGACTTTTACTTTAATTCTTTCTATTACAAAAACTTTATTAAATGTTTTAAACTTTTTTTTATTTTTTAACAGGTTGGCTTGAACAAGTGATGCATTGATCGCTAGTTCAAGTTCTCATTTATGTAACACAGTGTAATACAGCTGCTGCACATGCTCCGTGTGTTACATCCAGGTCTTCCCCCGGTAAGAGTCTAAATCACTTGAGATGCCCCTTGCACGCCGCGATCAAGCGTGACCGTGGCATGTAAGAGGTTAACACCTGCGATCAGATGCTGGTTCTGTTTAGGAGCCAGTGCCAGAAGCATGACATAATAGTACTGCAAAGTAGCTTATTTGGTCACAGAGAAGGCTAAAGCAGCGCCACACCAGAGTGATACTGTTCTGACCGTTGTCACCAAAATCCCACCAGTGATACCTGCAAATAAAGGGTTAAAAGTCCTCCCCATATTACCTAAATTTATCTGCCACTGAGGCACTGTGCCTTTATTACAACAGTTTTTTTTTCAAATAAGTAGACATAGAGTCAATTTCTGAATATAAGAGTCAGTTTTCTCCTATATGCCAGTGAACGCTGCCGCCTCCTTTTGATTGACAGCTCTGTGTTGCTTCAAATCTTGACCTGTACAGAAAGAAAGTCCTCCACCTGTCCACATCCTGTTCAGAATACTCTCTCTCTCACTACACTCCCACTGAGTGGGAGACTGCAGATCTTCTCACCCTTTCACGCACCCTGTGATGGGTGTAACCAAGCAGCAATGGGCAAAGCCATTAGACAAAGGCAGAAAATCAATTGTGGGTGTTACAGGAGGGTGTCAGCTGTAGTATACAGCTGACACCCACAGCATCTGCCACCAGCTCAGTTCGGAAAGTGGCACCAGAAAGCACGATCTAACAGGCATTTACTGAAGTCAGCCCTGAGGTCATTCATTGGATTTCAGGGATGGCACAGCAATGGTCATCATGACTGCAGTCTTTATAGAGTTAAGCAGGCAGGATTGCAATAGTCACAATCTCAGCTGTTACTGCAAGAACCCAACTTTCACATAATACCGGGATCCCGCAATGAATTATATTGTTATTTGGATTCCATGTTCTAATAATTAGTAGTGTTCTAGAGCTTATCAACATAAGTGTTTTCTGAGACAAGTCAAGGCAAAAGTCATAATTTACCTATCACCTTTTACTTCTGGAAAAGCCTTTATGAAATGGGACCAGTCAAAAGCTTCTTCCTCTTTGTTTATCCATCTCTCCATTTCCTTAAAACAGAAATCATTTGTTTCTAGAATAGTGATGGATGTGACATAATCAGTATAAGCCGACCCAAGTATAAGCTGAGGCCCCTAATTTTACCACAAAAACTTGGTAAAACCTATATTTTTTTACTCGAGTATAAGCCGAGTTTGGGTTTTCAGCACATTTTTTGTGCTCATACCAAAAATCATTCTCAAAATTATTTTGGTAATTTAAAGTGTTCAAAAGTTATAACCATATAAAGCGACACATGCCAGATTACAAAAAAAGAGTCTTAACGTACAAACTGGCTATGTCCTGAAGGGGTTAAAGCATGAGAAAGTAAATAATCACATGAAACTAACACCACATGACTGGAGACATGCGCTCACACACATATAGTTTATTTGCTGTTCATCAAATTGTGTATAAATAAATAAGCTTGTTGGACCGACAGTAAGACATTGTCTAGATACAGGATGGATTCCGGCTCTTACAAGTGCTACCATGCCGATGAGTTTGATCCTAAGGATCATCTAGCTACATATTGCTCTCCTGATTCTGATAAAACTCTGTTTGAGGAGCTTTTTCTATTTCCAATGGGCGTTTTTCAAAGATGGCAGTCTTCAGGTGAGTTCTCTATGTTTTATGGATTGTTTTGGACACTTTTGGCTGTTTTATGCACATGATGAGCTAAAGCTTCCGAGAGCAGATCCTACAGACAATCTCTGCTATGGATGCTGCTGTTTATTCATGTTGACAATGAGTTTTTTTTTTTTTTAAACAGGAAATTTCAAATTGGGATCGTTGATTGATTTCTCAAGTGGACCCTTGGTTTTCCATCTTTTTGCCATCTCTGATTATGTCACATCCATCACTATTCTAGAAACAAATGATTTCTGTGTTAAGGAAATGGAGAGATGGATAAACAAAGAGCAAGAAGCTTTTGACTGGTCCCATTTCATAGAGGCTTTTCCAGAAGTGGAAGGTGATAGGTAAATTATGACTTTTGCCTTGACTTGTCTTAGAAAACATTTGTGTTTATAAGCTCTAGAACACAACTAATTATTAGAACAAGGAATCCAAATAACAATATAAATTTGTTATAGTATATTAACTGGCACTACAATGTTACCCAATGGTAGAATAGCAAATGGGTTTTCAGTGTTGTCTTTCTTGCTGGAAACCACTCTTTTCATCATATAAATAGGGATATATACTATATATACTATCCCAAACTTTACAACTCTAATTGATAGAATAAATGGCCAAAAAAGAAGGCAGCCCTCCTAAGTGAAAAAAGTGAGGAGTTTATTTCACCTCAAGCGCATAAATGATATTGTACAGATATCATCTATAATGAAAAATTCCTTGTCTTAAATATTATTTTTTAATAATATTCTTTATTTATATAGAGCCATCATACTCCATAGCACTTCACAAATCATAGGGGACATATACAAGTATATAACATTACACAGAACAAACAGTCATATGGATCAATAGGAGTGAGGGCCCTGATCACAAGAGCTTACACCCTATGAGGAGGAAGGAGGTGACACAAGAGGTATAAGAGCTTGTATAATGCTCCAGCCATTCTTCATAAGGGAACAGTATAAAAGAATTTAATAAAAAATGCTCCTGCTTGAACCAGTCAGCAGACGCCATCTTACATACAATATTAATGGCTTGCAGAGAATCCTTAGTATCTATCCGGTGTTCACCAGAAAACAGACAGGAGGAGGACAGAGGCTGGATTAGTTAGCTGATATTTCATGCAGTTGGCGACTAAGATAGGCTTGCCTAAAAAGATGGCTTTTAAGAGCACATTTGAAACCTTAAAGGGCACCTGTCATCAGGTCTGTGTCACTTGTCCTGTCACCTCTACCTGTTGGAGCAGCACACAAGGATCCCATCCCAGCCTGTTATTTCATACATTATTCATTGTAAAATCATCTATTCTTTAACATGTAAATGAGGCTGGTCACATGGTCAGAGGCAGTGATGTCACCCCTGTTACCCCTCCCCTCTCCTCCCCCTGCTCATGTCTGTGTGTAATGTATAGTAAAGCATGGCTAGTGTGAGTGCTGCATCTGCTGACATGCTGCATCCTCCTAATATACAGGTGAGAGACACAGACATCAGCTACACATGAATCTGACATGTTCTGCTGTAACATGGCTGCCTGGAGCTGCTGTATCTCTCCTAAACACACACACACATGCACACACAGGCTGCAGGGGGCGTGGCCACCAGCACCAGGAAGCACATCATTATACAGCCTCACATCATTATACAGGCTGTCAGTCATGCACTGGGGGTGTGGCTGTGCCTCCCACTCATGAATAGAGTGGACAGCTTGAATATGCTAATGCTTCATTGGACATTTCACAGGTCATTTGCATACAGCTTTAGGACCTCATTGCTTAGGTTTACAGGCATGTAGAGGGACAATGAAGGGATGGAGGCAATGCTCTCTAATGGCAGTTTATGAAAATATATTTAGTTTAGGGGGGTTATTTTGCATGACGGGTTCTCTTTAAAGGGTGGGTATTAGTCTCATAGTCCGGGAAAGGACATTCCAGAGAATTGGTGCAGCTCGGAAGACATCCCGGAGACATTATTGAGACTTAACACTTTGCGTATCAACACCAAGGTGATGTAAATTCTTTTAGATTTATGGCATTGAAAGGGTCAAAAAACTTAAGAGAGGAGGTGATTGGCAGAAACCTTTGCCTTTTGGATTTTCCAGTATAATATACAATACTCAAATGGTCTTAATTACAAAACAGATTTTATGTATCTTTATTAAGTACTTTACGTCTATTTGGGCTATTGCAGGGTCGTTTGCAACATTCAGATCATTTCCCATCGGGTGAAATCCAATTGCTATTGCACTTATACATCCATGTAGCGGTCATAATGTATATTACAGACAGTCCCCGGGTTACATACAAGATAGGTTCTGTAGGTTTGTTCTTAAGTTGAGTTTGTATGTAAGTCGGAACCGTATACTTTATTATTGTAACTCCAGTCAAAAATTTTTTGGTCTCTGTGGCAATTGGATTTTAAAAATATTGGATTGTCATAAGAACCAGGATTAACAATAAATCTTAATTGCAGGCACCTGTGATAACTGTTATAGCTGATCATTGTAGCCTAGGACTAAAGCACAATAAATTACCAACATCCAGAGGTCCGTTTGTAATGAGGGGTCATATGCAAGTCAGGTGTTCTTAAGTAGGGGACCACCTGTACATGCTTTCAGTATGATATCAGTATGAGTTCTCCTTCCGATCCTATATAACATGTCATGCTGAAATTCTCCATCAGGTCTGTCCTTTTGACTGGGGGTATTATTTAAGCCATGATATTGCACAAATGTCACATATTAGTCTGCCTCTATATTTAGATTTACAATTCTGATGCCACCTTGTGGACATTATTTGTTATAGCCTCCAAGTCATGCAGTTTTGCATCAGGTCCACATGCATACTATCACAGTGTAACTTCACTCATTTTAGATCTGCTTATACAAATTGTTTGTGGACTATATACAGTATATATCTGCATTTATACTCACATTGTTGATTTTTTCATGTTTTTATTGAATGTTAACCATTGCAATCTGCATTTTAACTACACCTTCCATCACATATGGGGGATAAGATTGGCCAGTCAGTATTTAAATTAATCAATAAAATAGGATAAGGATGAAGAAAAAAAATGGAGGAAATGGAAGGTGCAATAAAACTTAACTTTTATTTATAATCTTTAAAGAGAATTTATGTGTATTAGAAATCATACACTTGTAAGTGTTGTACTATAGGCATTCAAATACAATTTCTCAGTGTACCCCATTATATAATTTTTTGGGGCGGAAATATTTATCTATGTTTCTAAATATTTATTAGTATTTTATATTTGTGTGTACTTTGCATGTTCCCAATGAAGTCATTAAAGACCCCTGGTGCACATTTCTATAGTTTTTTTTCCACTTACAAGCTTTCCCCTGCTACTGGAGCATCTAATATCTGATTAGAGCTGTACTGGGTCTGATCAGACCCAGCAACTCTCATTAAGCTCAGCCTGTAGAGCAGTGAGCAGCTTTATGCAGTGAAAAAAGGAGAAAACAGAAGCAGTAATAAACCACTTATACTTTCTTCCCCAGGGCTTCTGGTTGCCTCTTCCTAAACCTTTCCCAGCTACAGATGCAGAGTGTTCATATACTTCATGCTGTCAGCTTTGTTTCCCTGCAGCTCCTTTTCCATTCAACTGACACGCTGGAATGGCGGCACAGTTCAAGCTGTATCTCCAGAGCTATGGCACCTTCAAAGACAGTACTTGTGTCATATTAAAGAGAATCTTAATCTTACTAAAAAGGAGAATCTTACCTCCTAATGATTGCGTTTCTGGGTGCCAAGTAACCAAAGATATCCAGTATTAACTTTTCAGTTGGGTATGGGGAGCTTTATTTAAAAATCACATTCTTTACTTTAACAGTCTGTGGTCCTGTGCACCTAGAAACACAATTCGGGTGCTTTCTGCTCTTTAATATGAGACAAGTACTACTCCATGTTCTACACAACAATGCAGCTGCCTTCCCATCACCAATCTCATTGCTGCCTGAGATAAGTTTCTATGGTGACATGTATTCCTGGCTCTCAGAGCTAATAAGTTCAAGGGCCTTAGTTCAAGACCGGAGCATCTGTGTATTTTCAGGAGGGTGTCAGCCTATGATTCTTCTGGATTTTCTTGGACTTGAGTGGCGTGTAGTGTGGCCTAGCCCCTGGATATGTCACGGGTGGTTGGGTCCAGGAGATTAGGCCTGTCCATGCTTGTCAAGGCCAGTGGGGAGATTTAATAAAAAGACAAGACCACAGTGTAGTGAAGGTTTCCCCTTAGGGCACTCCCGCTGTGGTAAGGGGGTGGCCCATGGAGTTAGCGGCAAAAGACTAGGGATCACACATGGAGACAGAAATCTTGAACAAAAACTCAGTCTCTTTAATGGCACACAGTCCAGTGAAGCAGCAGGTAGCAGGCTGTAATTGTTCCTCTCTACAAGCACACACAAGGCAGTGCAATTGGTTTGCTGTGTATTCTGAATTTTGTGGTTCCGTGGAGAAGTAGGATTTAGATCTCAGCCTTGTCCTTGGGTGTCAGAGGGCTAGAAAACTGGCCCTACTAATAGTGGAGCAAGCAGGGAGCAGACTACTAACAAAGACTTACTTTCGTAATGACCCATCCTGCGTGCCATTACAATTGTAAGGAAGCAAGCAACCATGCCTGGTATCCCCCCTATCACTTTACCTCTTCTCTGTTGTCCTGCCCCATGCAGTAATGTGAGCATGCAACATCATTTACTTCCCCCTGATATACAAATCAAGATCTCTAATTTATCCCTAATAATAACCTTTGCCATGATATCTGATGCTTCTTAGCAGTGCCTAGATCCAAAAACTACTGCATACTTGACTGTCCCATCGCCACAAGCTTATATTGCCTCACTGTGTGCCTCATAGCAGGAAAGTCAAAGGTAAATGTCCCCTTAAAGATTTGTACAAAGGCTCCTATCTAGACAAACCTATTATAAGTCTCTTACCTATAGAATCCAGTATTAAAGCTGACATGTGTAATAGAATAGCTAATCCCTATCTATAAAAGCAGTCCCAAGCCAAAGAGTAAAAGAATAATAGGAACTCTTGTTTTCTTTATTCATTTCACACTATTTAATGATCTTCAAAGACCTTGATAAGTTGTCCTTTTCTTATTTTTCAGTAAAAAATGGATAGAAAAAGAAGAAACTTTAAGAAAAAAAATAAAAAGTATCATAAATTTTGATGTAAAAAAACCTAACCCAATAGAACCCAACATACTGGAGAAGGCCGACAGTCTGGTCAGCATATACTTACATCAACATGTCAGCAAGGACAAAGAGGAATACTGCAGAATCCTTGCAATATTATCATCCTTCATAAGAGTGGGTGGCCGATTAATTTTAGTTGGGGCATTTAATAAGTCATTTTATAAAATTGGGGAACACAAATTCCATTCCTTGCCTATGGATGAAGACTTTGTAAGGAGGTCCGTGGCAGATGCAGGCTTTACCATTGAATGTTTGGAAATATTTAAAAGCAAATTGAGCAGTGATATCACTGATCATGATGCAATTTGGATTCTTATTGCTGTAAAGGTGAGAGAATGAGCCAAAATGAAGATAAAATTAAAATGCTATGCACATTCTTACAGTGATAAAATGTAAGAATAGTTAAACAGATATAAACATAGTATTCACTTATGTGGCAGTTAATTACACTTTTTGGTATATAAAAATTAGCATTGAAATTGATTTATCAAGTTTTATAAATAGAGTGTGTTTGAAATAGTAGTGTGGAAATCATGCAGAAATCATATACTATATAATGGAGAAGGGATACAAGGACCAGACAAGTACTGTATGTGGAAGCACAAGTGAACTGGGGAAGGGGAAATAAGTGATATGTAAACTTCATCTGGAGATATGTAGAGAGGTGCGGTGACCAAATTCTGCAAGGCAGAGAATGTGTGAGGCCTTGTTGGTCCAGTGAAGTAGGAATAGCATTTGTGTAGAATGTCAATGGAGCTTAATTAATATTATTGCAACGGAAAGCACTTGCTGCCAAAGCATTTAGTTATTGTAAGTTTTGGGGAGTTTTACTGGGGCTAGTTCAATATATATTTTTCAACTTCTAACCAGTTTGGGCAGATCATGTCACAATTCCTGGTATTCTGCATTGTTGGATCGTATCCATTGCAAATAATCTGGGCAGTTTCTTTGGTGTTAAAGAAATCTTTCTCCTAGGTTTTGATGAAGCAAGGAAAGCAGCCCTCAGAGCTCAGAACTTATATAAGCAGGAGGCTCATTTGCATCAAGGTGTTGTGGAAGCTATTAGCTTCTTAAATCCCTTCTCAGGGGATTACCTGGTATAATGGGTAACGGAAAGCTTTCAGTAATTTGGCATGGGTGTCGATATGTGTACCTGCTGGTATTGGGATTGTAGCTGAGGGAGGGTAGGGAAAACTCCATCAAAAAGTATATCTCCTAGGACCTTCTGGTTGAGAGAGACAATAGGTGTAGGATAAGAGGAGTGCACAGGTGGATCTACATACAGCATGCCACCTACTTTTTTGAGGTGGGAGGGATGGGGTCATAATTGTTCCATCTGAGGTAGTTTTTGCCAGACTGTAACTCCGTTCAGTTTTAGAGAATTAAGTCTATTTTTGAGAAAGATTGAGAAAAGGATGTGGAAGTGCTCACCAGTTCAAATATGGGGAGATAGTTGGGTGCAAAAGACTAGCCTTGGTATCATAGGCAATATGCAAAAAGTGAATAAAAACAACAAATGTCCTGCTACACCAAAATTCTCCAGGCAATAAAATGTTTTTGGTTATTTATTAGAGCATAAATGTTATATAAAACATAAACAATGAAAGTTTGTGGGGCCATCACGATATAAAGCTAAAAGACAAAAAAGTATAATATATATGAACAATAAATTGTAAACAGGAGCAAAAAAATAATTACACAATAAATTGTCACCGATGAGATTGTATCTCTAAACCTTAGTTCAGTTCATACATTCACTGTATGTATCATGGTAAACTTTTCCATAATAAAAAAAAAGGAAATAATAAAAGATAAAATGTCCCAGATTACTGTTAAAGCTGAAAGAATGAGAGACTTATTTAAATTCCAAAAAAAAGATATAATCTTTTCTTAATCATAAAAATATGTCATACGATACCCAGTCTTTGAAGCAAGCATTGTCACACTCCGATGTGGCGTGTCTGCCTCTATTTTTGAGAAAGGTTAATTGAAAGTGGGAAGCAGTAGTCTAGGCAGAGGACCTCCTGCTATAACTTTCTCCATTTATATATTCAGTTTGGGCTCTCTGGATCTATGCCAATACACTATCCTACTAAGCTAAAATGTTTAATAAAATGTCAGTAAAGCCAATACCCGCAGAATGTTTAGGTCTAGTAAGAGTCTGTGTGCAGTCCTATA
Organism: Engystomops pustulosus; assembly: GCF_040894005.1. Classification (NCBI taxonomy): domain Eukaryota; kingdom Metazoa; phylum Chordata; class Amphibia; order Anura; family Leptodactylidae; genus Engystomops; species Engystomops pustulosus. The sequence continues at coordinate 64,120,866 of NC_092416.1, read as the reverse complement.
ACCTGTGCCTCACCAAACTGAGGAGTAATTTCCCAAACTAAATAGCTAATCTTACCACCATTTTTAAGTTGTTGGAGCTACCTAACTAGGATTATTCTCTTATTGTATATGTCAATGCAGTGTCTTATCCAAATGTCAGTCCAGTCATTACTGACCCAAATGTCAGTCCAGTCATTACTGACCCAAATGTCAGTCCAGTCATCACTGAATGGATAGAGGGTTTTCTATGTGTATGATGTTGATGGGCTATCCATAGGACAAAAAAGGTAGTACACTATCTGCCATGCACAGGCCTAGCACGGAACATCTGATACATGCCCTACAGGCCATTGGAATTAAATAATCAGTGAGGGTTAGACCCAAAATCCAATATTAATAACTTATTTTATGGAAAAGTTAACCGTGTGACAACCCTGGAAATGCCTTTAAGGATAACACATGAGACTGGAAAAGTACAATGAATATGACTAAAAAAATATGATTAAAATTCCTCTCAATGCAACAAAATATGTGCCATGTGATTTTGAATTGATAAATAAATGTAACCGAGATGCAGTTCTGTCTATTGGTTTATCATTATGATTAATAATAATAATATTAAATCTGATTTATGGAAGCAAAAGGGTAGGTAAAGTTTCAAACGTATGCCTCTGTTGGAGTTTATGGAAAAATCTATGACCCTGGGGAACACCTTGTTTCATTGTGCCCAATTGAGACTTCTTTGAAAAAGTACCATATATACTCGAGTATAAGCCCACCCAAGTATAAGCCGAGGCCCCTAATTTTACCACAAAAACCTGGGAAAACCTATTGACTCGAGTATAAGCCGAGGGTGGGAAATGCATTGGTCACAGCCTCCCCAGTATAGAGCCTGTCGGACCCTGTCCCATAGTATATTGCCAGCACCTGCCCCCCAGTATATAGCCTGCCATCCCATATCCCCCAGTATATAGCCAGCCCCTTGCCCCAGTATATAGCCAGCCCCCTGCCGTGGTATATAGCCAGCCCCCTGCCGTGGTATATAGCCAGCCCCCTGCCCCGGTATATAGCCAGCCCCCTGCCCCAGTATATAGCCAGCCCCCTGCCCCAGTATATAGCCAGCCCCCTGCCCCGGTATACAGCCAGCCCCCTGCCGCGGTATATAGCCAGCCCCCTGCCGTGGTATATAGCCAGCCCCCTGCCCGGTATATAGCCAGCCCCCTGCCCCAGTATATAGCCAGCCCCCTGCCCCGGTATATAGTCAGCCCCCTGCCCCAGTATATAGCCAGCCCCCTGCCCCAGTATATAGCCAGCCCCCTGCCCCGGTATACAGCCAGCCCCTGCCCCGGTATATAGCCAGCCCCCTGCCCCGGTATATAGCCTGCCCCCTGCCACGGTATATAGCCAGCCCCCTGCCCCAGTATATAGCCAGTCCCCTGCCCCAGTATATAGCCAGCAGTGGGGGAAGCCGGAAAGATGAGTTTTGCTATATATTTTTTTTACTTGAGTATAAGCCGAGTTTGGGTTTTCAGCACATTTTTTTGTGCTGAAAAACTAGGTTTATACTCGAGTATATATGGTACTTAGCACCCAAGACTTGAATACAATCTACATTTCTGCACATGATATTTTATACCCCCTGGGAGATTCTCACACAGTTTCTTAGCAATCTGATTGGGGTCAAACAACAGAGGGAATTTTCTTGCGTTATGTTTGGTCTTGTCCGAAGCTGGTCCCCTTTTTTACCATCATAATGGTGTAGATTTATCAATCTGTTTACAATATAATTCTGTCAAAATTTGCACCAAAACAGCATAGTACTATTTCTCCTATAAATGTTATGGGCACATTACACTAATACTTCTCTTACCCCGCATACAGAGACACAGCATAATACTGCTACTGTTATGCACATACATGAGGGGGGAATTCATCAATTTTGGCACAGGGTCCGTGTTTTTGGTGCACGAATCCTGCAGTAGTTTAGACTGGGATGTTAGATTTAGGCACAAGCGCTTAATAAATTCGTGCACAACCGACATTCATGAAGGTAAAATTGGAATTGGTAGAGCAGCTTTTGTGTGCCAAAAAAGTGTCAGGAAACTAGAAGTGCAGGAAAAATGTTGGGATTCCAAAGCTGCGCCAAAATTATGCAACCAAATAAGGCATGAGTGTTGGAAAAGCATAATGACGAAATCGGTAAGTCAATAATAAATGCCCCCAAAAGTGTTTTAGACAAAGATCAATTTCATTAAAGGTTATCTGACTATTATAAAAATAATAAAGCTTAACTAACCTCCTCCGGTGCTCACGGTGTCCCGTGACATTTTGCGACACAGCCATGCCCATGTTTGTTTACAGAGGCATGAAAGCTCTATTTTGACAACTTCCATACTGCCCTGCACACCCACCCGTCTCCTGTCCCACCGCCTATTACAGTGCTGATACAGAAGACAGGTGGACGTGCCAGGCGACCTGGAAGTTGTCAGAACATGACTCCAACAGAAAAGTGTCACGGGACACTGGACCGCGAATGGACCGGGTAAGTAAATCTGCCCCAATGTAATGGTCTTTGTGGACAGAAGAAGAACTAAGCCATAAATGATTACATTGCCCCTCATAAAGATTGTAGAGACAGCCTGCATGTGATAACAATGGACTGTGCTATTATACCTGGAGGCTAAGGCCAGCCTGACAAGAAGACATTAAGGACAGCTGCATGTCATTGTCCCCTGGGGATTCTCCCAGAACTTGGGGGAGAACAAAGACTCAAATTACTTGTCCTGCAAGTTTGTGTGATAAGAAGATATGAAAGCAAGAAGGCCACTCTACATCATCATTGGATTGGCCAAGACAGTGGTGGAGGTGGTATGGGGATTGGCAATGTGTGTGAACTATGCGTGTATGTATATAAGATGGTATACAGATCTTTAGTTAGAGCACTTCCTCCCCCAGGGGCGTTGCTAGGGTGGTAAAAGATCCGGGGCACGGGCCCCAATGCATGTGTGTTGCACTTTCAGTAATGCCCCCTCCTGTACATAACCCCCTCACATGTGGTTGTGCCAATAACAAGGTTACTTCTGGTATATACAGCTACAGAGAACAAAGGAGAAATCCCCATCACCTCATCTTATGTTTCTCATTGTCCCTACATCTTGGTTCCCGGGCAGTGTTATCCTGCTGCCGCCCCTAACAATCTCCCCAAATACTGTAAGGCTGCGCTCACACTTTGTCTTGCATTTAAACAAAACCAGGTGCGTGTTACCCATCACTTGTGTATTACTGGAAAATATATGTGATCAAACCAAGGCCTGTCCTAGTGCCATGTGTGAACACTCTCCAAGAAATGTCCCCCACAGCCCCCCAGTAAGTAATGTCCTCACACAGACCCCCAGTAAGTAATGTGCCCACACAAACCCCCAGTAAGTAATGTGCCTCACACAGCCCCCCACTAAGTAATGTGCCTCACACAGCCCCCCAGTAAGTAATGTCATCACACACAGCCCCCCATAAGTAATGTGATTCACACAGCCCCCCAGTAAGTAATGTGTCTCACACAGCCCCCCAGTAAGTAATGTGCCCACACAGCCCCCCAGTAAGTAATGTGCCTCACACAGCCCCCCAGTAAGTAATGTGCCTCACACACAGCCCCCCAGTAAGTAATGTGCCTCACACAGCCCCCCAGTAAGTAATGTCATCACACACAGCCCCCCATAAGTAATGTGATTCACACAGCCCCCCAGTAAGTAATGTGTCTCACACAGCCCCCCAGTAAGTAATGTGCCCACACAGCCCCCCAGTAAGTAATGTGCCTCACACAGCCCCCCAGTAAGTAATGTGCCTCACACACAGCCCCCCAGTAAGTAATGTGCCTCACACAGCCCCCCAGTAAGTAATGTGCCTCACACACAGCCCCCCAGTAAGTAATGTGCCTCACACAGTCCCCCAGGAAATAATGTGCCTCACACAGCCCCCAGTAAGTAATGTGCCTCACACACAGCCCCCCAGTAAGTAATGTGCCTCACACACAGCCCCCCAGTAAGTAATGTGCCTCACACACAGCCCCCCAGTAAGTAATGTGCCTCACACAGTCCCCCAGGAAATAATGTGCCTCACACAGCCCCCAGTAAGTAATGTGCCTCACACACAGCCCCCCAGTAAGTAATGTGCCTCACACACAGCCCCCCAGTAAGTAATGTGCCTCACACACAGCCCCCCAGTAAGTAATGTCCTCACACAGCCTCCCAGTAAGTAATGTCCTCACACAGCCCCCCAGTAAGTAATGTGCCTCACACAGCCTCCCAGTAAGTAATGTGCCCACACAGACCCCCAGTAAGTAATGTGCCTCACACAGCCCCCCACTAAGTAATGTGCCTCACACAGCCCCCCAGTAAGTAATGTCCTCACACAGCCTCCCAGTAAGTAATGTCCTCACACACAGCCCCCCCATAAGTAATGTGATTCACACAGCCCCCCAGTAAATAATGTGCCTCACACAGACCCCCACTAAGTAATGTGCCTCACACAGCCCCCCAGTAAGTAATGTCCTCACACAGCCTCCCAGTAAGTAATGTCCTCACACACAGCCCCCCCATAAGTAATGTGATTCACACAGCCCCCCAGTAAATAATGTGCCTCACACAGACCCCCAGTAAATAATGTGCCCCACACAGCCCCCCAGTAAATAATGTGCCCCACACAGCCCCCCAGGAAATAATGTGCCTCACACAACCCCCCTAGTAAATAATGTGCCTCACAAAGCCCCCCAGTAAATAATGTGACTCACACAGTCCCCCACTAAGTAATGTGCCTCACACAGCCCCCCAGTAAGTAATGTGCCTCTCACACAGCCCCCCAGTAAGTAATGTGCCTCTCACACAGACCCCCAGTAAGTAATGTGCCTCACACAGCCCCCCACTAAGTAATGTGCCTCACACAGCCCCCCAGTAAGTAATGTCCTCACACAGCCTCCCAGTAAGTAATGTCCTCACACACAGCCCCCCCATAAGTAATGTGATTCACACAGCCCCCCAGTAAATAATGTGCCTCACACAGACCCCCACTAAGTAATGTGCCTCACACAGCCCCCCAGTAAGTAATGTCCTCACACAGCCTCCCAGTAAGTAATGTCCTCACACACAGCCCCCCCATAAGTAATGTGATTCACACAGCCCCCCAGTAAATAATGTGCCTCACACAGACCCCCAGTAAATAATGTGCCCCACACAGCCCCCCAGTAAATAATGTGCCCCACACAGCCCCCCAGTAAATAATGTGCCTCACACAACCCCCCTAGTAAATAATGTGCCTCACAAAGCCCCCCAGTAAATAATGTGCCTCACAAAACCCCCCAGTAAATAATGTGCCTCACAAAGCCCCCCAGTAAATAATGTGCCTCACACAGCCCCCCAGTAAGTAATGTGCCTCTCACACAGCCCCCCAGTAAATAATGTGCCTCACACAGTCCCCCCAGGAAATAATGTGCCTCACACAGCCCCCCAGTAAATAATGTGCCTCACACAGCTCCCCAGGAAAAAATGTGCCTCACACAGTCCCCCCAGTAAATAATGTGCCTCACACAGTCCCCCACTAAGTAATAAGCCTCACACAGCCCCCCAGTAAGTAATGTGCCTCTCACACAGCCCCCCAGTAAGTAATGTGCCTCTCACACAGCCCCCCAGTAAATAATGTGCCCCACACAGCCCCCCAGTAAATAATGTGCCCCACACAGCCCCCCAGTAAATAATGTGCCCCACACAGCCCCCCAGTAAATAATGTGCCCCACACAGCCCCCCAGTAAATAATGTGCCCCACACAGCCCCCCAGTAAATAATGTGCCTCACACAGCCACCCAGTAAATAATGTGCCCCACACAGCCCCCCAGTAAATAATGTGCCCCACACAGCCCCCCAGTAAATAATGTGCCTCAAACAGCCCCCCAGGAAATAATGTGCCTCACACAGCCCCCCAGGAAATAATGTGCCTCACACAGCCACCCAGTAAATAATGTGCCTCACACAGCTCCCCAGGAAATAATGTGCCTCACACAGCCCCCCAGGAAATAATGTGCCTCACACAGCTCCCCAGGAAATAATGTGCCTCACACAGCTCCCCAGGAAATAATGTGCCTCACACAGTCCCCCCAGTAAGTAATGTGCCTCACACAGCCCCCCAGTAAGTAATGTGCCTCACAAAGCCCCCCAGTAAGTAATGTGCCTCACACAGTCCCCCCAGTAAATAATGTGCCTCACACAGCCCCCCAGTAAGTAATGTGCCTCACACAGCCCCCCAGGAAATAATGTGCCTCACACAGCCCCCCAGGAAATAATGTGCCTCACACAGTCCCCCCAGTAAATAATGTGCCTCACACACAGCCCCCCAGTAAATAATGTGCCTCACACAGCTCCCCTGGAAATAATGTGCCTCACACAGCCCCCCAGTAAATAATGTGCCTCACACAGCCCCCCAGTAAGTAATGTGCCTCACACAGCTCCCCAGGAAATAATGTGCCTCACACAGCCCCCCAGTAAATAATGTGCCTCACACAGCTCCCCAGGAAATAATGTGCCTCACGCAGCCCCCCAGGAAATAATGTGCCTCACGCAGCCCCCCAGTAAATAATGTGCCTCACACAGCTCCCCAGGAAATAATGTGCCTCACACAGCCCCCCAGTAAATAATGTGCCTCACACAGCTCCCCAGGAAATAATGTGCCTCACACAGCTCCCCAGTAAATAATGTTCCCCACACAGTCCCCCCAGTAAATAATGTGCCTCACACAGTCCCCCCAGTAAATAATGTGCCTCACACAGTCCCCCCAGTAAATAATGTGCCTCACACAGTCCCCCAGTAAATAATGTGCCTCACACAGCCCCCCAGGAAATAATGTGCCTCACACAGCCCCCCAGGAAATAATGTGCCTCACACAGCCCCCCAGTAAATAATGTGCCTCACACAGCCCCCCAGGAAATAATGTGCCTCACACAGCTCCCCAGGAAATAATGTGCCTCACACAGCCCCCCAGTAAATAATGTGCCTCACACAGCCCCCCAGGAAATAATGTGCCCACACAGTCCCCCCAGGAAATAATGTGCCTCACACAGCTCCCCAGGAAATAATGTGCCTCACACAGCCCCCCAGTAAATAATGTGCCTCACACAGCTCCCCAGTAAATAATGTGCCTCACACAGCCCCCAGGAAATAATGTGCCTCACACAGTCCCCCCAGTAAATAATGTGCCTCACACAGCTCCCCAGGAAATAATGTGCCTCACACAGCCCCCCAGTAAATAATGTGCCTCACACAGCCCCCCAGTAAGTAATGTGCCTCACACAGCTCCCCAGGAAATAATGTGCCTCACACAGCCCCCCAGTAAATAATGTGCCTCACACAGCTCCCCAGGAAATAATGTGCCTCACGCAGCCCCCCAGTAAATAATGTGCCTCACACAGCTCCCCAGTAAATAATGTGCCTCACACAGCCCCCCAGTAAATAATGTGCCTCACACAGCTCCCCAGGAAATAATGTGCCTCACACAGCCCCCCAGTAAATAATGTGCCTCACACAGCTCCCCAGGAAATAATGTGCCTCACACAGCTCCCCAGTAAATAATGTTCCCCACACAGTCCCCCCAGTAAATAATGTGCCTCACACAGTCCCCCCAGTAAATAATGTGCCTCACACAGTCCCCCCAGTAAATAATGTGCCTCACACAGTCCCCCAGTAAATAATGTGCCTCACACAGCCCCCCAGGAAATAATGTGCCTCACACAGCCCCCCAGGAAATAATGTGCCTCACACAGCCCCCCAGTAAATAATGTGCCTCACACAGCCCCCCAGGAAATAATGTGCCCACACAGTCCCCCCAGGAAATAATGTGCCTCACACAGCTCCCCAGGAAATAATGTGCCTCACACAGCCCCCAGGAAATAATGTGCCTCACACAGCCCCCCAGTAAATAATGTGCCTCACACAGCCCCCCAGGAAATAATGTGCCCACACAGTCCCCCCAGGAAATAATGTGCCTCACACAGCTCCCCAGGAAATAATGTGCCTCACACAGCCCCCCAGTAAATAATGTGCCTCACACAGCCCCCCAGGAAATAATGTGCCCACACAGTCCCCCCAGGAAATAATGTGCCTCACACAGCTCCCCAGGAAATAATGTGCCTCACACAGCCCCCCAGTAAATAATGTGCCTCACACAGCTCCCCAGTAAATAATGTGCCTCACACAGCCCCCAGGAAATAATGTGCCTCACACAGTCCCCCCAGGAAATAATGTGCCTCACACAGTCCCCCCAGTAAATAATGTGCCTCACACAGTCCCCCCCAGTAAATAATATGCCTCACACAGTCCCCCCAGTAAATAATGTGCCTCACACAGCTCCCCAGGAAATAATGTGCCTCACACAGCCCCCCAGTAAATAATGTGCCTCACACAGCCCCCCAGTAAATAATGTGCCTCACACAGACCCCCAGTAAATAATGTGCCTCACACAGCCCCCCAGGAAATAATGTGCCTCACACAGCCCCCCAGGAAATAATGTGCCCCACACAGCCCCCCAGTAAGTAATGTGCCTCACACAGCCCCCCAGTAAGTAATGTGCCTCACACAGCCCCCCAGGAAATAATGTGCCTCACACAGCCCCCCAGTAAGTAATGTGCCTCACACACAGCCCCCCAGTAAGTAATGTGCCTCACACAGTCCCCCCAGTAAGTAATGTGCCCACACAGTCCCCCCAGTAAGTAATGTGCCTCACACAGCCCCCCAGTAAGTAATGTGCCTCACACAGCCCCCCAGGAAATAATGTGCCTCACACAGCCCCCCAGTAAGTAATGTGCCTCACACACAGCCCCCCAGTAAATAATGTGCCTCACACAGCCCCCCAGTAAGTAATGTTTCTCACACAGCCCCCCAGTAAGTAATGTGACCACACAGTCCCCCAGTAAGTAATGTGCCTCACACAATCCCCCCAGTAAATAATGTGCCTCACACAGCCCCCCAGTAAATAATGTGCCTCACACAGCCCCCCAGTAAATAATGTGCCTCACACAGTCCCCCAGTAAGTAATGTGCCTCACACAGCCCCCCCCCCCCAGTAAGTAATGTGCCTCACACAGTCCCCCCAGTAAATAATGTGCCTCACACAGCCCCCCAGGAAATAATGTGCCTCACACAGCCCCCCAGGAAATAATGTGCCTCACACAGCTCCCCAGTAAGTAATGTGCCTCACACAGTCCCCCAGGAAATAATGTGCCTCACACAGCCCCCCAGGAAATAATGTGCCTCACAATGTTCTCCCCCTTCCCTAGTCCCTATCATGTTTCTCACCTCACAGATGCAGCTCTCTCTCTTTCTGTGCGCTGCTTTCCCCTGCAGGTCATGTGATCATGACATCATCACAGGTCCTTGAGCCTCTGGAACTCCCGGAGGTAAGGTCCTTGCAGGGGAAAGCAGCGCCTGCAATCGTTCTCATCACGATCTGAGGACACAGATCGTGATGAGAACGAGAGGGAAGGAATCTCCCGGGCAGCGGGGCAGATGATCTGCTGACCCGAGGAGATTCGGGGCACTGGCCAAAAGATCCGGGGCACGAGCCCCGGATCTTTTGACCTAGCGACGCCCCTGTCCTCCCCTACCATCTCTCTGTCCCTTAGTTAGTTTACCCTCTATGTATATTTACCGGTATTGTACCCTTAATAAATCCCCTATAAAGATCCATTGAATATTGTTGTTAATTTAATGTTAGCTGGCACCCCAAAACCAAGCAGATATTACAGGGTACATTGACATGACATATGTTTCGCCTGGGCTAAAGCCACGTGCTGGAGAGGAGGAGGACATGTCCTATATACCCTGTGCATGGTCACGTGAGACAACATGTGCTTACCACACTATAGATTTCAATGGGGACCAATAAGGTCCATATCGGCCCCCATTACATTCATTTGAATGAGCCCTTAAACGCTGGATTGTAAGAAGACATTAAAATAATAATCCAGTTTAGAAGTTTATTGAAAAAAGATATAACACTTAAAGGGAACCTACCACCACGATTCTACCTATAAAGGTAGAATGGGTGGTAGGTGGATGAATGGGACATCAGGATAGCCCTTTTTTGGGCTAATCTTCACGTCCCGGCTATCTTTAAGAAAACTTTAATCGGTGGATATGTAAATTTATTTAAGCGGCTACTGGGGCGTGGAGTAGCCGGACATGAGGCTACACGTCGCGGCTACTCCACACCCCAGTACTCCACACCCCAGACCTGCGGGTGCGCGGCCACAGCTTATATTCAATATAGGAATATTCAAGGATGCAAAATAGGAAAAAAGTAGTGATTTGGGCATTGGGCTATTCTCCGTTACAGTGTTCACGGCAGGGAATAATCTTTTTTATATTTTGATAGAACGGTCATTTCAGAACGCAGCAATACCTACCATGTTTACGATTTTTACTGTTTATTTTTATATGTGTTCTAGGGAAAGGGGGTGATTTAAACTTTTACTTTTGTTACATTTTATTTATCTATATATTTTTAAATTTTTACCATTATTTCAGACCCTCCAGGGTACTTTAATCCTGCAGGGTCTGATTGCTAAGCAATTTTACTGCTGATCTCTAATAGCCTGCCATCTGCTGGCTATTAGAGTTCCCTACATATGGGAAGCCTACAAGTCTCAATGAGATTGTAGGCATCCATGATAACCAATCACCACCCTCCAATGACGTCAAGGGGGGCAGCGATCAGCCATCCAGGATCGCGGTACCCATGGTAAGTTTGGTGCCACTGTCGGGTTTGTGCCAGCACCAACCACGGCAGCTGACACCAGCTGTATATGTAGAGAGCTCAGCCCGTAAGCTCTTGCCGTACATCCCCCGCAGCACCAGACCATTATAGTACATCCTGTTGCAGGTTGGAGTGCGTCCTATAGTACGTCCTGGTGCGTTTCATAATTCCCATCACCTTCTCACAAAAAGCTTGGATATTTCTCCTGCTCAGGTTGGCTGTTCTTCATCTTTGGGGATCCACTGGGAGGGTTCTGTTGCCCCTAAACTAGGTTGTAGATGACAGAAATGGGTATTGGCCTCTCTTCAACAGGTTAAAGAGCATGACAAGGAGCCTGGAAGTGGAGACATCCATCTGTAGACAGGGAGCAGAGGACATCTGCAGGATTCACATCCTCTCCATCCATCTGTATAATCCAGCGCTTCTCTCCTCCACTCTATACTCATAGACGTCTCTATGCTCATCCTTCTTCTTGTCATAATTCTCCTGCCTTCACTATTTGCTTTTCAGAGACAGCTTTCTTTCACTTCCTTTATCAAAGATGGAGATTCACCCTTAAAATTAGATTGGGTCTGATCAGCTCTTTTCATGTCCATGTTGTGTCAACTTTGAGTTGCCCAAAAAGAAGCCCTGAAGTTGTTGGTCTGAGTGTGCAAGGAGATCTGTTAAAGACATGCAGAGAAGTGTTCTAGGACTTAGGACAAATTCAGATAAACATACACGAGGAGGGGGGACACCTCCCCTCTCCATAGAGATGTATGTCGCATGGCCATATATACTGGGAAAAATAGAACATGTTCTATCTTTTCCCCGTGTTCGGAGCGGTATGATGTCACACACGTGCAGCACCGTACCACTCCATGTGCCTTTTGCTGTCTATGGGGACGTATACATGGCCACATGCTTGCGCCCGTATGTATGTCCCATGTACTGTCATGTGAATTCGCCTTGAAGTTGGATGAGAGAAAATATCTTCACCTGGCTATTAAATATTCAATAAAGTGTTTATTAAGTCACTGATATTAAATAAGTTTTTGCCAGATGGGTATGGGGTGCAGTGGCCTGTGTTTGCCGGTTGGGGGGGGGGCAGTGTTTGCCTGTGGGGTTGGGAGGAGGCGGCGGCGGCCAGTGTTTGCCAGGAAGGTATATGGGGGGCTGGCAGAGGGGTATAGGAGGGGCAGAGTTTGCCAGTGGGGTATGGGGGGGAGGGCGGCCAGTGTTTTCTAGTTGGGTATGGGGGGTCGGCGACCAGTGCTTGCCAGTGAGGTATGAGTGGCCAGTGTTTGCCATTTGGGTATGAGAGGACAGTGTTTGTTAGTGGAATATGGGGTGGGGCGGACAGAGCCAGTCGGCTATGACGGGGGGTGGGGTGGTCAGTGTTTGCCATTTGTGTATGGGGCGGAGGCCAGTGTTTGCCAGTGGAGTATGGGTAGGCATTGTTTGCCAGTGGGATATGAGGGGGTTGGCCAGTGTTTGCCTGTTGGCTATGGGGGGCGGCCAGTGTTTGCCAGTTGGGTATGAGGGGCGTCGGCCATTGTTTGCCAGTGGGGTTTGGGAGGGGCAGTGTTTGCCAGTGGGGTAATGGGGGGTGGCCAGTCTTTGCCAGTTGGGTATAAAGGATAGCGGCGGCCAGTGTTTACCAGAGGTGGGGGGGGCGGCAGCCAGTGTTTGCCAGATGGGTATTGGGGGCAGCGACCAGTGTTTGCCAGTGGGGTATGGGGGGACAGTGTTTGCCAGTGGGGTATGGGGGAGTGGCCAGTGTTTGCCAGTGGGGCATGGGGGGTCGGAGGAAAGTGTTTGCCAGTGGGTTATGGGGGGGGCAGCCAGTGTTTGCCAGTTGGCTATGGGGAGACGGAAACTGTTGGGTAAGGGAGGCAGCAGCCAGTGTTTGCCAGATGGGTACGGGGGGCGGCGGCCAGTGTTTGCCAGATGGATATGGGAGGCAGTGGCCAGTGTTTTCCAGATGGGTATGGGGGGTGGCGCCAGTGTTTTCCAGTGGGTTATGGGGGAGCAGTGTTTGCCAGTGGGGTATGGCGGAGTGGCCAGTGTTTGCCAGTTGGGTATGGGAGGCCAACCAGTATTTGCCAATGAGGTTTGGGGGGACCGCCAGTGTTTGCCAGTGGGGTATGGGGGGGCAGTGTTTGCCAGTTGCCAGTGGGGCACAGGGGGGTCGGAGGAAAGTGTTTGCCAGTGGGTTATGGGGGGGGGGGCAGCCAGTGTTTGCCAGTTGGCAATGGGGGGACGGAAACTGTTGGGTATGGGAGGCGGCAGCCAGTGTTTGCCAGATGGGTATGGGGGGCTGCGGCCAGTGTTTGCCAGATGGGTATGGGGGGCAGCGGCCAGTGTTTGCCAGATGGGTATGGGGGGCGGCGGCCGGTGTTTGCCAGTGGGGTATGGGGGAGCAGTGTTTGCCAGTGGAGTATGGGGGAGTGGCCAGTGTTTGCCAGTGGGGTTTGGGGGGACCGCCAGTGTTTGCCAGTGGGGTATGGGGGGGGCAGTGTTTGCCAGTTGGATATGGGGGGACGGCAACTGTTGGGTATAGGGGGCAGCGGTCAGTGTTTGTCAGTTGGGTATAAGGGGGCGTGGCCATCGTTTGCCAGTTGGGTGTGTGGGGGGGGGCGGCAGCCAGTGTTTGCCAGTGGGGTATGGGGGGGGGGGTGCCAATTTTTGTCAGTTGGGTATGGGGGGGCGGAGGCCAGTGTTTGCCAGTTGGGTATAAGGGGGCAGTGGCCAGTGTTTGCCAGTGGGATAAGGGGGGGGCGGCCAGTGTTTGCCAGTAGGGTATGGGGGGGAGTCAGCCAGTGTTTGCCAGTGGAGGATGGGGGCAGTGGCCAGTGTTTGCCAGTGGGGTATGGGGGGGCAACCAGTATTTGCCTGTGGGGTATGAGGGGGGCTGCCAGTGTTTGTCAGTTGGGTATGGGCGGGCAGAGGCCAGTGTTTGCCAGTGAGGTATGGGGGACGGCCAGTGCTTTCCAGTTTGGTATGGGGAAACTGTTGGGTATGGGAGGTAGGCGGACAGTGTTTGCCAGTTGGATATAAGGGGGCGACGGCCAGTGTATGCCAGTGGGGTGTAGGGGGGGGAGAGGCCAGAGTTTGCCAGTGGAGTATGGGGGTGGCCAGTGTTTGGCAGTGGGGCATGGGGGGCCATCCAATGTTTGCCATTGGAGTTGGGGGGGCAGCCAGTGTTTTCCAGTTCTGTCTGTGAGGCGGCAGCCAGTGTTTGCCAGTGGGGTATGGGGGGGCCACCAGTGTTTGGCAGCTGGGTCTGAGGGGGCAGTGTTTGCCATTAGGTTATTGGGGGGCGGTGGCCAGTGTTTGCCAGTGGGTTATGGGGGGTGGACAGTGTTTGCCAGTGGGACATGGTGGGGTGGCCAATGTTTGTCAGTGGGGTTGGGGGGCTGCCAGTTTTTGCCGTTGGGTTTGGGGGCCGCAGCCAGTGTTTGCCAGTGGGGTATGGGGAGGGGTGGCCAGTGTTTACCAGCTGGCGTATGGGGGGGGGGGGCGTCCAGTGTTTGCCAATGGGGTATGGGGGAGTTGGGGGTGGCCAGTGTTTGCCAGTGTTGTGGGGGGGGGGGGTGACCAGTGTTTGCCAGTGTTGTGGGGAGGGTGTTTGCCAGTGGAGTATGGGGGGAGTGACCAGTGTTTGCCAGTGGGGTATGGGGGGCAACTAGTATTTGCCTGTTGGGTATGGGGGGGGCCGCCATTGTTTGTTCAGTTGGGTATGGGGGGGCAGAGGGCATTGTTTGCCAGTGGGGTATGGGGGGAGTGGCCAGTGTTTGCCAGTTGGGATTGGGGGGTGAGGCAACTGTTGGTTATGAGGGGTAGGACGGCCAGTGTTTGCCAGTTGTGTATAAGGGGGCGACAGGCAGTGTTTGCCAGTTGAGTGAGGGGGGGTGGCAGCCAGTGTTTTCCAGTGTTGTGTGGGGGGGTGGCCAGTGTTTGCCAGTGCAGTATGGGGGGGGGGCAGCGGCCAGTGTTTGACAGTTGTGTATGGGACGATGGCAACTGTTGGGTATGGGGGTTAGGCCGCCAGTGTTTGCCCTTTGGGTATAAGAGGGCAATGATCAGTGTTTGCCAGTGCAGTATGGGGGGAGGATGACGGCCAATGTTTGCCAGTGGTGTATGGGGGTGGCCAATTTTTGCCAGTGGGGCATGGGGGTGCAGCCGATGTTTGCCATTGGGGTTGGGGGGCAGCCAGTGTTTGCCAGTTGGGTTTGTGGGGCGGCAGCCAGTGTTTGCCAGTGCGGTATGTGGGGGAGGCCAGTGTTTGCCAGTGCGGTATGGGAGGGGGTGGCAACTGTTTGCCTGTGGGGTATGGAGGGGCAGCCAGTGTTTGCCAGTTGGGAATGGGGGGTGTCCAGTGTTTGCCAGTGGTGTATGGGGGGTGTCCAGTGTTTGCCAGTGAGGTATCGGGGGTGGGGGTTTCATGTGTTTGCCAGGACGGCAAGTGTTTGCCCGTGGGCTATGGGGGGGTAGCCAGTATTTGCCCGTGGGGAATGGAGGTTGGCCAGTGTTTGCCAGTGGGGGATGGGTGGGCACTGTTTGCCAGTGAGTTATTGGGGGTGGGGGTGGCCAGTGTTTGCCAGTGGAGTATGGGGGGTGGCCAGTGTTTGCCAGTCGGCTATGGGGGGAGTGGCCAGTGTTTTCCAGCGGGGTTTGGGGGGGGTGGCCAGTGTTTGCCTGTTGGGTATGGGGGGGCAGCCAGTGTTTGCCAGTTGGGTCTGAGGGGGGAGTATTTGCCATTGGGGTATTGGGTGGGCAGCAGCCAGTGTTGCCAGTGGGACATGGGGGGGGGGCAATGTTTGCCAGTGTGGTTGGGGGGGCAGTTTTTGCCTGTTGGGTTTGGGGGGCAGCAGCCAGTGTTTGTCACTGAAGTATGGGGAGGGGTGGCCAGTGTTTGCCATCTGAGGTATGGGGGGGGGGTGTCCAGTGTTTGCCAATGGGGTATGGGGGGTGTCCAGTGTTTGCCAATAGGGTATGGGGGAGCTGGGGCTGGCCAGTGTTTGCCAGTGGGGTATTGGGGGGCGGCCATTGTTTGCCAGTGTAGTATGGGGATGGCCAGCTCTTGCCAGTGGGGCATGGGGGGGCAGCCGATGTTTGCCATTGGGATTGGGGGCAGCCACTGTTTGCCAGTTGGGTTTGTGGGGTGGCAGCCAGTGTTTGCCAGTGGAGTATGGGGGGCGGCCAGTGTTTGCCAGTGGGATGTGGGGGGGGGGGCGCCAGAGTTTCCCAGTTGGGTGTGAGGGGGCAGTGTTTGCCAGTGGGGTATGGGAGAAGGGGCAGCCAGTGTTTGCAGGTGGGGTATGGGGGGGCGGCAAGTGTTTGCCTGTGGGGTATGGGTGGGCAGACAGTGTTTGCCAGTTAGGAATGGGGGGGGTGGCCAGTGTTTACTAGTGGGGTATGGGGGAAGGAGCGGCCAGTGTTTTCAAGTTGGGTATGGGTGGGAACGGCAACTGTTGGGTATGGGGGGTAGGTGGCCAGTGTTTGCCAGTGGGGTTTGTGGGGGTGGCAGCCAGTGTTTGCCAGTGGTGCATGGGGAGGGGGGGTGGCCAGTGTTTGCCAGTGTAGTATGGGAAGGGGGGGAACTCTCCTTTTAAATTTTCTTTTTTTTTTTTGGAAAGTTTAATTGACCATTCCAGCTTGCACGGGACAGAAATCGGGGGGAGGGATGTGGGACAATCCGACTGATTCGGACAATGCGCGGAATTTAATATTTAGAAATGTGTTGCAAGACAAGCACTTACAAGCATCGGGAAGAAGCAGGTGAACTCCGGCTGACCTCGGCGCATGACCTTAGTGAATCGCAGCAAACTCAAATCCTTGTCAGACACAGCACCGTGGGATGTCGACAGGACCAATGTGTAAATATGGTATATAGTACCCAACAGTTTATACATGTTAAAGAGCATCTACCAAGAGCATCTGTATGCATTGGGTTTTCCGATGTTTTCGGGGAACGCGCCATTGGGACAGGGATTTAGAAGGGGATTGTGTTGCACGCGATGGTTTTTTGGCGCATCGGCGCCGGCTTTCATGAGACAGAAACATCAGGGGGCGGGCCGTCAAACGATCCAACTGATTCGGACAGAGCACCGGATTTTACTTTAAAATTGTGTCGCAAGCTATGCATTACATGCACCGGGAAGAAGATGGTGTACTCCGGTGGACCTGAGCGGGGAAGCAACACACATACAGGATATCGGGCGCATAATGCAAGTGAATCGCGGCAGAGTGCATGAGCAGATCGGGGAATGCACGGAATCGGGTATGTAAATATGCCCCAGTGCCTATGACGGCACTCAATGGTATATGATGCAAGAAGTTCCTACTTTCTTGCAAAACGGCAGTGCTGATACTGTAATCATGTTTGCAGTTTAGCGCTGTTACTTGGCCAAGAAGGGACTCCTTGCATCATATATGACTATGATGCTTGAAGTCCAGCTACTAGATGGTTTGGGATTCGCAGACTGAGCATACCTATCTGATTTAAGCTTTATAGGGGTTGTTTTATTTTATTTTTAAAATGTGGCTGGGGGAGCTTAAAAAATATAAAGAACATACTCACTTTTTCTGGCTCTCCTGTGGCACCGCCTGCCACTATGTTGATTAAATTTGGTTGATCTCGAGATCGGCCAATATATTTCTTTCTTGGGCTAGCAGGACCTCCTAGCAGCATATATTTTCATAAGTCCAGAAAGATATTAGCATCAGAACATTATGTGGGCCCATATAGCAGATTTCACCTCTAAGCTGGCTAAAATATAAGGACTGCGGAAAGCACCTCCTGGAAATCCTTACATTCCAATATAAGGTGGGACCTTCAGAACCACCTGGTAGACCCTACAGGCCTGACCTAGGTATGTAGAAGAGCTAGGGTACATTCTCCTCCTGTAATTAAAAATACTTGGAAGACCGATCCCTTTGCTGATACATATCATAAAGGTCTGAATACATCTTCAGGAACTTTGGTGTAATTGTTTTTTTTATTGCTCTGCAACCACAGTAAGCAAGACAATTGTCTGTGTTTGGGCTGTGCTGGCTCTAGACCAGTGATGGTGAACCTTTTAGAGACAGAGGGGGTCATTTACTAAGGGCCCAAATCGCGTTTTTCCGGGGGGTTTCTCGAATTTTTCGTTTTGCGACGATTTTCCCTGAATTGCCCCAGGTTTTTGGCGCATGCGATTGGATTGTGGCGCATCGCCGCCGGTGTGCAAGCGACAGAAATAGGGGGGCGTGGCCGTACGAAAACCTGACGGATTCGGAAAAACCGCTGCATTTTTTTTAAAAAAGTGTCGCTTGACACGCACTTACCCGCACTCGGCCTGGCTTGGTGAACTTCAGTGCACTCCGACGGAATTCAGCGCAGCAGCGACACCTGGTGGACATCAGGGGAACTACCATAGTGAATTGCCGGAGGACCTGAATCCTCCACAGAGAACGCGCAGCTGGATCGGGAATCGACCGGGTAAGTAAATCTGCCCCAGAGTGCCCAAACTGCAACCAAAATCCACTTTTTTACTGTGAAGTGCCAACTTAGCAGTGACTTATCGCTACCTGTTCTTCGACATCTTTCAATTGTATCGCCCCCCCTGAGGCCACCAATACAGTTGAAAAAAGGAGTGCAAATTCAGATTATCATTGTAGCTTCTCTCCAGGGTCTCTCTGTACAGATAGAACGGTGGGTCCAGAATGAGGGCCTCCAAAGATAATGCAGTTCTGTCAACATCTTCTCACTTTTCAAGCAGTTCCAAACAGTCAATGAAGTGTCGCTGTAAAATCACACTGAGAGCAGCTTCTAAGTTGCCTGGGACTGCAGGAAGATTTGATGGATTTGTTCCTGTTTGGTGAACTCTGTCCTGGGGCGATGGCCTGAGTGCCCACAGAAAGGGCTCGGAGTGCCACCTCTGGCACCAGTGCCATAGGTTCGCAACCACTGCTCTAGACAGCTCCAGTAGAAGTCGTTCACCCTAATCCTGGTGATCACATGTTCAATCATGTGATCACTGGGATGCAAGCAGTCAGCTGCCTCTTCCCTGTCTTGAGCGCTGTATTTGAGAGAAGGAAAAGTCAGAAGCGGTAAATATTGCTTCTGTCTTCTCTGCAGGGTCCTCTGCAACTGCCTACAGCAGGCACCCGACATACGGCTGCCCGATCACTCTTGCTGCGGACTAACGCCCGCACCATAAATATGCTATGGCCCAGGCTTTAATGACCCCAACCACCATCCATAAATATAGAGTGTGAACAGAATCACTCCGGCACCGACATGGCTTGGTTAAAATTTCTTTCAATCTTTATTTTCTTCCGAAATTAAAACATGGAGCATGACAACCCAATGGCAACACCAGTTGTTACATATTGCGGGACAAGGCCTACGCGTTTCAGGTTCTACACGCACCCATAATCATGGCACATCCATAAATATATAGTGGGCAATCTGGATCCAGTTAATACATTTACTATCATCAAAACCTTCACATTATATATTCATACAGATCATGCATTCATAAGTCCAGAATACATATATTCTAGGGGTTTCATAGTGATAATACTAGAATGTATGGGAAGGAGGGAGGACCTACCAGGAGCCCATACATTCTAAGGGCTTTCATAGTGATAATACTAAAATGTATGGGCAGAATGGATGATCTACCAGGAGCCCATACATTAAAGGGATTTCATACTGAAAATGCTAGAATGTATGGGCAGAAGGGAGAACCTACAGTGCCTACAAGTAGTATTCAACCCCCTGCAGATTTAGCAGGTTTGATAAGAAGCAAATAAGTTAGAGCCTTCAAACTTCAAACAAGAGCAGGATTTATTAACAGATGCATAAATCTTACAAACCAAAAAGTTGCTCAGTTATATTTTAATAAATTTTAAACATAAAAGTGTGGGTCAATTATTATTCAACCCCTCAACATAGTTATGATACTAGAATGTACAGGTGGGAGGGAGGACCTCCTAGCAGCTTATACATTCTGTTATATAGGGGCTTTAAGGAGGATTGGGCAGTTTACAGCGTTTGGTTAATGCAAGTTAATTATGTTTTAATAATTATTATATAATATAATTATTGGCTTTAATAAATGCTCCCCATTGATCAAACAAAAATATATATGGCCATACTACTGTCACAACCCAGGAGCCCATATATTCTAGGCACTTCATTAGGTGAAAATACTAGACTGTATGGGCAAAAGACAGGATCTACCTGGAGCCCATACATTCAGGGCTTTCCTCCTAATGAAAATGCTGGAATGTATAAGCTCCAGGTAGAACCTACCAGGAGCCCATACATTTTAGGGTCAACCCTTTATTTCATAGGCAAACCCCTTTCAGTGTGAGCCTTTCTGCTTTTGTTCTCAGATTACAAATTGAGGCCTTCTGGGAAATGTGGTTCCCTACCTGTAGCATAGTGACAGAATTAAAACACTAATAATACAATAAAATATTCAGTATGTACATTACTGATAAAGTAGTATCCCTCAAGGTATCTTGGAAAGTTGGATTCCTCAACCTAAATACTCTCTTGTCCAGGTAGAATGTCTCCAGCAGCATATTGCCCACAGTTTAATCCCAGGTCCTTCTGACTTCCATACATGTTACCAACAGAGGGGAGACATAACACTTGATCTCTACATCAAGCACCCACCACTGACCAGCACACCGCAGAAATTGGTTAGAACTGGAGAACTCCATGTTTGTGATTTTATGTGTGCCACCCAGCTTTCCCAAAACCAGATACAAAAAAAGAAAATGAAGCTTCTATTAGAGATCTGTTCATGATAAAAAATGTTTTTTCAGATACAATGTTAATCATTACACGCTTATTGGGGGAGATTATTTAAAATTTCCAGGAGCAACCTTACAAGAAGTCTCCAGCAATCTCCAGAAGTCACTGGGTCCCTCTCCCTCCCTCCCTACTAGTGACTTTCCCAGTATGTGCTCCGCCTCCGCCCTCCCCTCATGTGTTATTCAGTGCTTACACAGAGTCTCCGCCCCTGTATGCCGTATGTGGAGAACATGTGGAAGTGTCAGGAAGCTGCCAGAAGATTCAGCAGTGAGTATATATGACACAGCCGGGATGTTCTGCAGTAATAAGCAGCTACAAGGAAAATCCTCAGCTGAATCCAGAGCAGAAGCTCCAGAGACACTGCCCAGGAGATGTTTCCTCTCAGCCTCCTCCAGTCCTCACACAGTCATCTATGTGCCTGCAGCGAGTCTCCTCTCACCCTCTGGCCAGCAGCTTCACAACTCATCTTCGGCCAGCTGGAGGATGACATGATGAACATGAGGAATGACCTGGAGAGGAGAATGCAACGAGTCAACCAGGCTTACCAGCTCCTGGACATGGACATGAGAAGAAGAGGCACCCAGAGGAGCTCTCCTACCAAGGGTGAATCGCCCTCTATGAGAAAGGAAGGGAAAGATAACTATGAGCTCACCCTGGACGTCAGTGGCTTTTCTCCTGAGGAGCTGACAGTGAAGACAGAAGGCAGGAGGCTGATAGTGTCCGGAAAACATGACAAGAAGAAGAAGGATGAGTGTGGTGGCCACTTCCATGAGTATAGAGAGTGGAGAAGAGAAGCTGAGCTCCCAGATTATGTGAACCCTGAAGATGTCCTCTGCTCCCTGTCCACTGATGGACGACTCCACTTCCAGGCTCCTCGCCGTGCTCTACCACCTGCTCAAGAGAGGCCAATACCCATCACTGTCATCCAGAATCCAGTAGAGGGGCAACAGAATCCCCCAGAGATCCAGAACAGCCAACCTAATGGAGAGCAGGAGAAAGGTCCAGGTTCTTCCTGAGAAGGTGATGGGAGCAGTGACTTCTTCATGGACTTATTAACAAGGTGATAGGGAATTTCCCCAATTTAATAGACCTCTTTGTATTAGAATTTTGCACTTTTTAATGTCATAGAGGAAATATCGATATCACCTCCTGTTCCCAACATCTGTTACACCATGTCCATTGGCTGTTAAGATTTTGTTGTCTTTTTTATTAATTTTTTGTTATTGATTAGGATTTTTCAATAAACTGTATGCAATTATTTTTTGTTTAGTTGATATTTGTTTATAGAGGTTACTAGTATACTTACCTCTCTGTCATGTTATATAAAGCTCATTTATTCACACATATTTACGTAGGACTGCACATTAACGTTCTGATCTAAATTAGTTCAACGTAGTCTAGAAGAATAAGTACAATAACAAGTTAAGCTCTGCTACATCTATACATCTATACACCCAGACAAACCCTTAAAGAAAGCCATGGAGCTTGGGGTTCCAAAGAAGAGTAAAATTTATAGGTTTAAATACACCTTTATAATTTAATAGACAAAAATTCCAGAGGTTTCTACAGATACATTATAGGCCCTTACATTGTTATCAATATTGGGTTCCTTATATAACACGTGGTTACACTACATGTGTCTATTATTAAACTCTTGTTAACATTGCTCTGGTCTCTTAGAGGATGGAAAATAAAAAAACAACATAATCTAAAGATAATACGACAAAATTGAGATGAGGAGGAGAGAAGTATTGAAAAGCTATTGGAAAGAATTTTTTAAGAACGTGCATTTTATATCTCCAACCCACATACACACGTGCACACACACACTGGGTTCTGTATTTACTAAGAGGTTCCAGATAGGACGTAGGACCAGGTCTGATCTGGCTGAGATTTCGGCTATAGATTTTTAGACCAATGCTATAGTAAATGAACCCGCACCACCTACTCTGCCCTCCACCCGATACACCCAAAGTGGTGTGCAGGTCGAAAGGGGCTATTTGTGTACTTCTCTGAGTGGAGAAGGCATAATGAATTTCCCCATTCTTATCTCACCATTCACATTTCATTTACCGTATGTATTTGAGCATAAGCCAAAGTTTTTTAGCTCAAAAAATGTACTGAAAAACCCTAACTCGGCTTATACTCAAGTCTAAAAAAAATCTCATTACTCACCTTTCTGATGCAGCCCACAGGTCCTCTTCTGTCTTCTGGCGCTCCGGTTCCGTCTTCGGTTCCCTGCGCTCTGTTTTTTTATAAGCTGGGCATAAACGGCACAGGGTGCTGCTGACTTTATACCAGGGGCCAGCACTGGCTATATACTATGGAGTAGGGGCTGGCTATATAATAGGGGCATGCTGGCTATATACTAGAGGTCAGACAATATACTAGGGGGCAGGGAATGGAAATATACTAGGGGGATGCTGGTTTAATACTAAGGAGTTAAGGGCTATATACTAGGGGGCTGCTGGCTATATACTATGGGGCTGCTGGCCATATACTAGGGGGCAGGGGTTGGCTATATACTAGGGGGCTGCTGGTTATATACTAGGGGGCAGGAGCTGGCTATATACTAGGGGCTGCTGGCAATATACTGGGGGGCTAGCTATATGCTAGATGGCCAGGGCTGTCTATATACTCGGGGGCTGCTGGCTATATGCTTGGGGGCCGGAGCTGGCGGTATACTAGGGGGCCAATGGCTGCATAGTAGGGGGCTGTTGGCTATATACTAGAAGGCAGAAGCTGGCTATATACTAGGGGGCTGCTGGTTATATACAAGGGGGCAGGGGCTGGCTATATACTAGGCGCTGCTGGCAATATACTTGGGGATAGCTATATGCTAGATGGCAGGGGCTGTCTAAATACTAGGGGGTTGCTGTCTATATACTAGGGTCTGGAGCTGGCTGTATACTAGGGGGCTAATGGCAATATACTAGGGGGCTGATGGCTATATACTTGGAGTCAGGGGCTGGCTATATACTAAGGGCCTGCAGGCTATATACTGTGGGTATGGCTATATACTAGGGGGCAAGGGCTGGCTGTATACTAGGGGGCTAATGGCTATATACTAGGGGGCTGCTGGCGATATACTAGGGTGAAGGCTATATTCTAGGGGGTAGGAGCTGGCTATGTACTAGGGGGATGCTAGCTATATACTGGGGGACCTGAGATGCTGGCTATATTCTAGGGGGCATGAGCTGACTTTATACTAGGGGGCATGGGCTACGGGCTATATAATAAGGGACAGGGGATGCTGGCTATATACTATGGGGCATGGGCTACTGGCTATATATTAGGGGGCAGGGGCTGGATATATATTAGGGGGCTGCTGGATATATACTAGGTGGCAGGAGCTGGCTATATACTAGGAGGCTACTGGCTATATACTAGGGAGCTGATGGCTATATACTAGGGGGTTGCTGGCTGTATGCTTGGGGGAAGGGGCTGGCTAAATTCTAGGGGCCTGCTAGCTATAAAATATTAGACATGGGATGCTGGCTATATCCTAGCGGGCATGGGTTACTGGCTATATCCTTAGGGAAAGGGGATGTTGGCAATATACTAGGGGGAATGGACTACTGGTTATATATTAGGGGGCAGGAGCTTGCTCTATACTGGGGGTAGGGGCTGGCTATATATTAGGGGGCTGCTGGCTATATACTAGAAGGCAGTAGCTGGCTATATACTAGGGGGCTGCTGGTTATATACTAGGGGGCAGGGGCTGTCTATATACTAGGGGCTTCTGGCAATATACTGGGGGGACTAGCTATATGCTAGATGACTGGGGCTGTCTAAATACTAGGCAGCTGCTGGCTATATGCTAGGGGCCAGAGCTGGCTGTATACTAGGGGGCCAATGTCTGCATACTAGGGGGCTGTTGGCTATATACTAGAAGGCAAGAGATGGCTATATACTAGAGGGCTGCTGGTCATATACTAGGGGGCAGGGGCTGGCTATATATAAGGGGCTGCTGGCAATATATTGGGGGGCTAGCTATATGCTAGATGGCCGGGGCTGTCTATATACTAGGGGGCTAATGGCTATATACTAGAGGGCTGATGGCTATATACTTGGAGGCAGGGGCTGGCTATATACTAAGGGGCTGCTAGCTATATACAAGGGGGCAGGGGCTGGCTATATACTAGGGGCTGCTGGCAATATACTGGGTGGCTAGATATATGCTAGGTGGCAGGGGCTGGCTATATACTAGGGGGCTACGAGCTACATACCGGGGGACATGGGCTGCTGGATATATACTGGGTGACATGGCCTGCTGGCTATATACTAGTGGTCATGGGCTGCTGGAAATATACTGGGGAGCAGGGGCTGCTGGCTTTATACTGGGGGCATGTGCAGGCTGGCTATATACTGTGGGCATGTGCTGGCTGGTTATATACTGGGAGTCATGGGCTGCTGGCTATATACTGGGGGGCAGGGGCTGCTGGCTTTATACTGGGGGGCAGGGGCTGCAGGCTATATACTGGGAGGCAGGGGCTGTTGGCTATACACTCGGGGCATTTGCTGGCTGGCTATATACTGTCTGCATGGGATGCTGGCTATATACTGCGAGACAGGGACTGCTGGCTATATACTGGGGGCATGTGCTGGCTGGCTATATGCTGGGAGGCAGGGGCTGCTGGCTATATACTGGGGCATGTGCTGGCTGGCTATATATTGTGAGGCAGGGGCTGATGACTATATACTGGGGCATGTGCTGGCTGGCTATATACGGGGATGCAGGGGCTGCTGGCTATATACTGGAACATGCAGTGGCTGGCTATGTACTGGGTGGCATGGGGTGCTGGCTATATACTGGGAGGCAGGAGCTGCTGACTATATACTGGGACATGTGCCGGCTGGCTGTGTACTGGGCTCTGGCTGGTTTGCTTAATATAAAGTTAATTAAATAAATAGTTGTGTGCTTAAAGGGGTTTTCCCACAAGCAAAAGTTAGGCCCTACACATGGGATATTGCCTAACTTGCTGATCAGTTTGGTCCTCAGTGCTGAGAACCCCACAGATCATAAAAACAAGGGGTTTATTGGACCGCTCATCACTCCGTCAGACTAATGGAGCAGAAAGCAGCAGCATTCTTCAATTTCCTTCAGCTCCATAGAGATTAATGGAGCAGAACGGTCAGCACTGAGACCCCCCTGATCAGCAAGTTGGGCCCTTGTGCAAAAACCCCTTTAATATAAACATCTACACTATTAATTTCATTTAGTTACCCCTTTAAAAAGTACGTCTGACCACTTAGTGACCTCTGGTAACGCAATCCCCATTTGTATAAAGGGGGGATTTATCATGACTGGGCACATTGTGAGACATTTATTAATAGAGTAGCAGAGTCTGCATTTATCACACATGAATTTTGCTGTAATTTACACTGGGATGTTAAATTGTGACGAGAGTGCAACATCCCCCACTGGGGCCTAGCCTTTTTTTGGGGCCTGGAGGCAGCCTGGGCCCGGTATACCGGAGTGGCTGACGGTCGCGGCCTAGGCACGCTAGTGTCACGGTGCTTGGTATGGGGACCAGAGGGCTGTCCTACAGCTAGGCAGGTCTCCAGCGGGTGGTGTGTGCAAGAAATTAGATGAGTGAGAGGCTGATGTACTGGTTCTCCCTGGGGCAACCCCTTAGTGTCTGTAGTATGAGTACCTGGATGGTGACAGCCGTAGCAGGGACCAGACGGAGCCAACGTTGTACAAAAATAACTTACAGTTCTTTATTCGAACCAACAGCAGGCAGCGGCCTAAACGATTCCGTACAGATGGTCGGATTACTGGGAGTGATCTTGGAGAGTGAACCTCAGGAGTTTGTTCACCAGCCTCTCTAGTGAGAGCTGAGGCCTAGGCTGCAGACCGTCCTATAGCTAGAGTGTCCTATAGATCGAGTGTCACGCAATACTTTGAGAATGGCAATTATAAAAGCGGCAATCTAATGGACTATAACCTCCATCTCTCCTCTTCTTCCTCTACAGGTAACCCATCCCTGCTTGCTGCTATATCTCTGCAATTTTCATCTGTGTGTCCTGATCTGCTGTTTTTAACGGTAACCCATCCCTGCTTGCTGCTATATCTCTGCAATTTTCATCTGTGTGTCCTGATCTGTTGTCTTTAATGGTTACCCATCCCTGCTTGCTGCTATATCTCTGCAATTTTCATCTGTGTGCCCTTATCTGCTATCTTTAATGGTAACTCATCCCTGCTTGCTGCTATATCTCTGCAATTTTCATCTGTGTGTCCTGATCTGCTGTCTTTAATGGTTACCCATCCCTGCTTGCTGCTATGTCTCTGCAATTTTCATCTGTGTGCCCTGATCTGCTATCTTTAATAGTAACTCATCCCTGCTTGCTGCTATGTCTCTGCAATTTTCATCTGTGTGTCCTGATCTGTTGTCTTTAATGGTTACCCATCCCTGCTTGCTGCTTTATCTCTGCAATTTTCATCTGTGTGTCCTGATCTGCTGTCTTTAATGGTTACCCATCCCTGCGTCAAATTCTTCCTCCTAAAGTTTACAATCATGTTTGATCTTCTTTAATTAACTGATCTTTATATCTAGAAATTTTGTTTTTCTTTGCAAGAGAAACTTTCACTCATGTGTCCTGCATTTGGCGCCTAATGATTTTACAACCTAAGTATGGCTCTGCCCCTTCCCTTTAAATTTAGTGGCCTGTAGGCTGCAGACCGTCCTATAGTTAGAGTGTCCTATAGATTGAGTGTCACGCAATACTTTGAGAATGGCAATTATAAAAGCAGCAATTAGAAAGGGCAAGAGAAAGGTAAACTTGTAAAGAAATGCAAACAAATCATCGATTTTCATATCTGGTATGTCTGTCTACCTCTTCAATGGCTTTGTACTATTTCTACCTGTTTTTCTCCTCTCCTTTCATCCATCTATCCCATCAGTGTCCTCCGTTCACATCTGTTCTTCATCCTTCCTTCACCATTGTTCTCCTCCCATGTTCTCTATACTTTATCCAACCCCCATACTCCATCTGGTTCTGCCTTGAAGCAGAGATCACCTTCTCTTAAATCGCTTAATCATCTTCTTTCCTTGTCTATTCTCTTCCTACTTGCAGCAGGTGATATCTCGCCAAACCCTGGTCCTCCTTCTTTCAGCTCAAAACTTTCCACCCCTCATAGGAACCCTACTAACCTCATCAATATCCAATGCATCCCCTCTACTATCTCCCCTTCCTGTCTTACAACTCCTTTCCAATGTGCCCACTGGAATGCCCGCTCTGTGTGCAATAAACTGGAGTCACGACCTGTTTCTTTCCAAGTCCTTTGACTTGCTGGCTATCACCGAAACATGGATCCAGCAGGATGACTCCGCCTAGGTTGCAGCATTGTCTTATGGCGGTTCACACTTCTCTCACTCCTCCAGACCAGAGAATAGGCAGGGAGGAGGGGTAGGCATACTCCTCTCTCCATGATGCACTTTCCAGCTCATTCCTCCTGTACCCTCTCTTACTTTCCCATCTTTTGAGGTTCACACCCTCAGACTTTTCCGCCTATTCCCTCCGTGTGGCTGTAGTATACCGTCCTCCTGGCTCACCCTATCAGTTCCTTGATCACTTTGCTTCCTGGCTCCATCACTTTCTATCGTGTGATATCCCAACACTCGTCATGGGAGACTTTAACATCCCTATGAACACCCCCATCTCCTCTTCAGCCTCTCAGCTTTTATCACTTACTACCTCTCTGGGACTTGTACAACTCTCTGATTCTCCTACCCACCAAGAGGGAAACATCCTTGACTTGGTCTTTGCCCGACTCTCTTCTGTCTCTCACTTTACTAACAATGACTTTCCACTTTCAGACCATAACCTTCTCTCTTTTACTGTAAATAGTTCTTGTCCGGTACAGAATAATTCCATTTATCACACATACCGGAACCCACGCGCCATTAGTGTTCCCCACCTCGTAGAAACTGTGCAGCCATCGCTGTCCCCCATCTCTTCTCTCTCCTGTCCTAACCTGGCTACTAATCATTTATAATGATGTTCTCAAAAGTGCCCTAGATAAGATGGCACCACCGTCAGTTCAAGCCTTTCGACACAAATGTAGGAAACCTTGGCACACGGCACAAACCCGTTTCCTTCGTAAGTGCTCCAGGAGTGCCGAACGTCTGTGGAGAAAATCGGGCACTTCCTCTGACTTTCTTCACTTTAAATTTATGCTCAAATCCTATAACTCTGCTCTCCATCTTGCTGAACAGGTCTATTTTGCGAATCTATCTTCTCTTTCTAACAACCCCAAAATGCTCTTCAATACTCTTCACTCCTTACTAACACCAAAGGTACAGCAACCTGTCACAGACCTTGGGGCTGAAGATCCGGCCACCTACTTTAAAGATAAAATCGACAGCATTCGCCAGGAAATAATTTCTCAGTCCACTAACTCCATAAATCCACTTTTCTCTGATACCTTACCCTGTTCACTCTCTTCCTTTGAGCCAGTCACAGAGGAAGAAGTGTCCAGGCTCCTTTCCTCTGCTCGCCCCACTACCTGCATCAGTGACCCCATCCCCTCACATCTTGTACAGTCTCTCTCCGCAGCAGTCACTTCTCACCTCACTAAATTCTTCAACCTCTCCCTCTCTTTTGGTGTCTTTCCCTCATCTTTCAAGCATGCTGTTGTTACCCCATTACTAAAGAAGCCTTCTCTGGACCCATCCAATGCTACTAACTACAGACCAGTCTTTCATCTCCAAACTCCTGGAACGCCTGGTCTATTCTCGACTTTCCCGTTTTCTCTGAGCTAACTCCCTCCTTGACCCCCTACAATCTGGTTTCCGCTCTATGCATTCTACTTAAACTGCTCTTACTAAAGTCTCCAATGATCTCCTCACTGCAAAATCCAAAGGGGATTATTCTCTCCTCATTCTTCTGGATCTCTCGGCAGCATTCGGTACTGTGGACCACTAGCTCTTCCTCAGGATGCTGCGCTCCATTTGCCTGAAGGACACTGCACTCTCTTGGTTTTCCTCCTATCTCTCTGACCGCACTTTCATTGTCTCCTTTTCTGGATCTCTCTCTTGTTCCGTTCCTCTCTCTGTCGGGGTTCCACAACCGAGCTTCTGAACTGTGTCCACGTTCATGAAGGTAAAATAGAACTTGGTAGACCAGATTTCAGGTTGTCTATATGGCTTTCGAAAATGTTGTCAAACAAGTGTCGGGAACCTAGAAGTGCAAGAAAAGTGTCGGAATTGCCAAATCAAGCGACAACATTTTTTTAAAAAAGACGTGAGTGTCGGAAGAGGACCAATATTGTGGTGCCAACACGTCATAAGTGTGGCGCACAAGGCGCAGCAAAGGAAAGAAAAAAAAATCTTAACTGGCAGAAAGCCAATAAGGAATTGTGTGTCCCTCTTATCTGCGCACAATATACCGCTATACTAAGAGCCTCAGGATTAACTTAATTGTACACCAGATCTTGCCTGGTATAGAATTCTGCTATAAATAACGCTAATTATACCAAATTATACCCAGGTATCTGCCGCAGGAACAACCACAATCAGATATATAGAATTGAGATTCCACTTGCAGAAATGTCTTACCACAGGTCTGAGACACCGCAGATATTATGCAGCAGAAAATTTCAACTGTTTCTACTTGAAAACCACCGCACAGGAAGCTGCTCTACATGAAAAATTACAGAAATGCTGCAAATCTGCTACAGATCTCACCCTTTGCAATACATATAATGGAAAGATTTCAAATCCACTTCATAAATCCATTTCTGCAAGGTGTGGATCTTAATATCTCATCCACTGAGCTGGGAACATAATTGGGCAATTATTATTTTAGGCACAAGGTGTTTTTTGTTGCCCAATTGTAGCGGTGATTTGCACTGTGATGTTGTGGGACTAGCCCTTAATATATTTGGCGCACCACAAGAAGAACAAATGAGTGACAGAAATGTCAAGCGACATTCAAGAAGGGGTTTAGATGTTGATAGACCTGCTTTTTGATGGTATTAGGCATCAAAGATTGAAAGACTGAGACTGAGAGACCAAAGAAAATATGTGAGTATCGGAAAAGAGAGTAAATTTCAAATTGTACCCAATGCAGTTTACAGATTTTTACACTAGAGGGAGCACCATGCATTACTTGCTTAGGGCTTCGTGCACATGGGATTGAATAACTGCATCATTTACACAATCAATTTCTTTGTGGCAAAATAAAAAAGTAATAATAGAAACATTTTTGTGGGGGGCACTGACACTGATTAGGGTCGCTATTACTGTTTGGGGAAGTAAAGGGGCATCATATCTGTAAAAAGGTTTAAACCGTTAAGGACGAAGCGTTTTTTTTGTTCATTTTTCGCTCTCCACCTTCAGATATCTATAACTTTTTCACAGAGCTGTGTGAAGGCTTGTTTTCTGTGTAACAAATTTTACTTCTCAGTGACATTACTTATTGTTCTATGCCATGTACTGGAAAGCTAGAAACATTGTAATTTGGCATAAAAATGCATTTGGGTCACTTTCGTTTTATGCTCCTATGATACGTCTACTATACTACAGGTATATAAGTTTTATTGTGTTTTAATACATTTTCAAAAATTAAACGAATGTGTACGAAAGTAACATTTTTTGCCATCTTCTACCACTAATAACTTTTTCATACTGGTGTACAGAGCTGTGTGAGGTGTAATTCTTTGCAAAATGAGCTGACATTTCCATTGCTACCATTTTGAGAACTGTGCAACCTATTAATCACTCTATATTTCATTTTTATGCGGTGTAGCAGGAGCGTTTCGGACATTTGGGCGCTATTTTCCATTATGAGGTTCAACGCCATGAATAGCCATTTTTATATTTTGATAATTCAAGCATTTTGAGACACAGTGATACCTAACATGTTTGTGCTTTTTGCTGGGTTTTTTTTTCTATTTTTAGACCCCCCTAGGGTACTTTAGATGGTCTGATCATTCCTACCGTATACTGCAATACTACTGTATTGCAGTATATGCCATTTTTACACTGTATTCGTTACAAAGAGCCACTGGCTCATTGTAACAAAAAGGTAAATGCCATGCAGCCTCGGGTCCGCCGAAGACCTGAAGCTGTCATGGAAACTGCTTGCTGCTCCCCTATGATGACCCGGGGAGCGTCGATCGGAATAAAGATGGTGGCGCCCACATGTCTTTTAAATGCTGCCGCCAAGGTAAGGGTAGTACCTGTGATCGGGGCTAGCATCAATCGCAGGTATTGGCTGTGGTTGTTTGCTGCAATATGCAGCAAACCCCACCTTTGTGTGAAGAGAGCTCCCTCTTCAAACAGCCCCTGCACCTCTGCGCCATACATGTACAGCGCAGTGAGTGAGGAGGTTAAATTCGAGCCTTTGTGTTTCTGTGGCCTTCTGGGAATTGTGGTCCTATAAATGAAGCACATTGGCTCAATTAAAATGCTAATAATACAAAATATTATGCTGTATGTACATTACTGATAAAGTATTTTCTCTCAAGGTATCTTTGAAAGTCGGATGCCTCAACCTGGATATTCCTTTGTCCAGGTGAAATGTCTGCAGCAGTATATTGTCCACAGTTTATTCCCGGGTGTTTCTCACTTATATACAATTCAATAAAATCAGACACTTGATGGAGGAGATATATGTAATATTTCCAGCAGGAACTTTACAAGAAGTCTCTAGCAATCTCCAGCAGTCACTGGGTCCCTCTCCCTCCCTCCCTACTAGTGACTTTCCCAGTATGTGCTCCGCCTCTGCCCTCCTCTTATGTGTTATTCAGTGTTTACTCGGAGTCTCCGCCCCTGTATGACGAATGTGGAGAACATGTGGAAGTGTCAGGAAGCTGCCAGAAGAATCAGCACTGAGTATATATGACACAGCCGGGATGTTCTGCAGTAATAAGCAGCTACAAGGAAAATCCTCAGCTGAATCCAGAGCAGAAGCTCCAGAGACACTGCCCAGGAGATGTTTCCTCTCAGCCTCCTCCAGTCCTCGCACAGTCCTCTATGTGCCTGCAGCGAGTCTCCTCTCACCCTCTGGCCAGCAGCTTCACAACTCATCTTCGGCCAGCTGGAGGATGACATGATGAACATGAGGAACGACCTGGAGAGGAGAATGCAACGAGTCAACCAGGCTTACCAGCTCCTGGACATGGACATGAGAAGAAGAGGCAGCCAGAGGAGCTCTCCTACCAAGGGTGAATCGCCCTCTATGAGAAAGGAAGGGAAAGATAACTATGAGCTCACCCTGGACGTCAGTGGCTTTTCTCCTGAGGAGCTGACAGTGAAGACAGAAGGCAGGAGGCTGATAGTGTCCGGGAAACATGACATGAAGAAGAAGGATGAGCGTGGTGGCCACTTCCATGAGTATAGAGAGTGGAGAAGAGAAGCTGAGCTCCCAGACAATGTGAACCCTGAAGATGTCCTCTGCTCCCTGTCCAGTGATGGACGACTCCACTTCCAGGCTCCTCGTCATGCTCTACCACCTGCTCAAGAGAGGCCAATACCCATCACTGTCATCCAGAATCCAGTAGAGGGGCAACACAATCCCCCAGAGATCCAGAACAGCCAACTTATTGGAGAGCAGGAGAAAGGTCCAGGTTCTTCCTGAGAAGGTGATGGGAGCAGTGATTTCTTCATGGACTTAGTAACAAGGTGATAGCAAATTTCCCCAATTTAATAGACCGCTTCGTTTTAGGAATCTGCACTTTGTAATGGCATAGAGGAAATATCGATATCACCTCCTGTTATCAACATCTGTTACACCATGTCAAATGGCTGTTAAGATTTTGTTGTCTTTTTTGTAAATTTTTTGTTATTGATCATGATTTTTCAATAAACTCTATAAAATGTTTTTTGTTTAGTTGATATGTGTTTGTAGAAGTTACTAGTATACTTACCTCTCTGCCATGTTATATTAAGTTCATTTATTCACATATATTTACATAGGACTGCACATTAACGTTCTGATCTAAATTAGTTAAACATAGTCTAGAAGAATTAGTTCAATAACAAGTTAAGCTCTGCTACATCTATACATCTATACACCCAGATAAACCCTTAAAGAAAGCCATGGAGTTTGGGGTTCCAAAGAAGACTAAATTATATTATATATAGGTTTAAATACACCTTTATAATTTAATAGACAAAACTTCCAGAGGTTTCTACAGATACATTATAGGCCCTTACATTGTTATGAATATTGGGTTCCTTACATTAAATGTGGTTTACAGAGTTACACTACATGTGTCTATTATCAAACTCTTGTTTACATTGTTTCTGGTCTCTTTAAGGATTGAAAATAAAATTACAACATAATCTAAAGATAAAATCATGACAATAATGAGATGAGGAGGAGAGAAGTATAGAAAAGTTATAGGGGGGAATTTTTTAAGAGTGGCGTTTTATTTCAACCTCCCCCACTTCTTGTATTTACTAAGAGGTTCTGGCCTATTAGTAGATTTGGGCGCAATCTCCTCCAGATAGGACATAAAACCAGGTTGGATCTGGTTGAGATTTTGGCTATAATCTTTGCTTGTTCTTAGAAGGATACTATAGTAAATTAACTGCCTACCCTGCTCCCCACCCGATACACCCAAAGTGGCATGCAGGTCAAAAGAAACAGCCTGAGCTGGCATGGAAGTTTAGATTTGTGCACTCCTCTGAGGGGAGAAGGCATAAAGAATCTCCCCCATTCTTATCTCACCATTCACATTTAATTTCCTTTATATACTTGAGTATAAGTCAAGTTTATATAACCCTAAATCGGCTTATACTTGAGTCTAAAAAATTCTTCTCTACTCACCTTTGCGATGCCCCCTGCTACTTGCTTCGCATACATCATGACGTCAGCTCCTTGCCATGAGCAAAAAGACCTAATTCATCTTTATTTCAACAATTGCATAAATAGACACAGACCAGAGAAAGGTTAAAAAGTGTAACAACATACATTAAAAAAGACACTAGTGAGGTGATTGAGGTAAGTTTACCAAAACTTAATCCGCTGGCTGTAACAAATCCGCTAGGTCAGTGATGGCGAACCTATGGCACTGGTGCCAGAGGTGGCACTCAGAGCCCTTTCTGTGGGCACTCAGGCCATCGCCCCAGGACAGAGTTCACCAAACAAGACCAAATCCATTAAATTTTCCCACAGTTTCAGGCAACTTATAAGATGTTTCTCTCAGCACTATTTTACAGCGACACTTCAATGACTGTTTGGAACTGCAGGAAAAGTGAGAAGGTGTTGACAGAAGTGCATTATCTTTGGAGCTCATCCTGCTGGACCTAGCATTCTTCCTGTACAGAGAGACCCGGGAAGGAACCTACAATGAGAGTCTGAATTTGCTCACCTTCTTTCAACTGTATTGGTGGCCTCAGGCGACCGATATAATTAAAGAAGTGGAAAAACAGGTAAATAACTGGATTTTGGTTGTAGTTTGGGCACTCAGTCTCTAAAAGGTTCGCCATCACTGCGCTAGGTGTTTAAAAACACTTGTAGATACATACAATCAAATAATGCTCATAGGTTAATACCAAAGAATGTTATACAAATAAATAAATGAATGCCCTCTCAATACAACCTGTCAGATATGTTATCCACCAATGTAAATAAATCTGTACGACCAAACACCTAAAACAGCCAGGGGGTACAAACGTCCACCACAAACGTTCCGTCACTCACGGTGACTTCATCAGGGGAAAAGATGATGTCTGATTGCCGACATCATAGTGTACACGCCGTCATCGGCACGCACTATTAGCTCAATAAGCATCTGTCGTTGTGGTATATGCAATGGTAGCTCGCTGGGAGCCGAAACACCAGAAGACTGAAGAGGACATCAGAAAGGTGGCATCGGAAAGGTGACTAAAGACTGGGTTTTTTATAGGCTGGTGATACAAGGCGCAAGGGGTTGCTGGCTATATACTAGGGAGCATGGGCTACTGGCTATATACTAGGGGGCAAGGGCTGGCTATATACTAGGGGGCAGGGGCTGGAAATATACTAGGGGGCAGCTGGCTATATACTAAGGAGCAGGCACTGGCTATATACTAGGGAGCTGGCTGTATACCAGGGGGCATGGGATACTAGCTATAAATTAAGGGGAAGGGGCTAGCTATATACTAGGGGGCAGGGGCTGGCAATATTCTAGGGGGCTGCTGGCTATATACTAAAGAGCAGGCACTGACTATACACTCAAGAGGAGGCACAGGCTATATACTAGGGGGCAGGTGCTGGATGTATATTAGGGGGCTGCTGGCTATATACTAGGGGGCATATAAATTGAAGTCTGAGTATAGATAATTGCAGAAAAGTAGATCGGAATGTAGTGTAAACTAGTGACATTTCGGCGTGTAAGCCTCTTCTTCAGATACTACAATATGAACATACAGAAACAATAAGAAAATATATAAACATATGATTAGAGGAAAAGACAAAGGTGAAGAGGTGAGCAGATGCCTGGATGGAGGATGCTGTGGCTATTGTGTTCTTGGACTTAGCAAAGGCATTTGACACTGTCCCTCATAGACGCCTGATGGGTAAAATTAGGGCTATTGGTTTGGCAGAAATAATTTGCAATTGGATTGAGAACTGGCTGAAGGACCGTATCCAGAGAATTGTGGTCAATGATTCCTACTCGGAATGGTCACCAGTTATGAGGGTGTACCCCAGGGTTCTGTGCTTGGCCCACATCTATTTAATACTATTGAATTTATTTATTAATGATAAAGAGGTAGGAATTAATAGCACTGTGTCTATTTTTGCAGATGACACCAAGCTGTGTAGTGTAATACAGTCTATGGAGGATGTTCATAGGTTGCAGGGTGACTTGGGCGTTTGGTCATCCACTAGGCAAATGAGGTTCAATGTGAATAAATGTAAGCTTATGCACCTGGGGGCCAATAATCTACAGGCAACATATGTCCATGGGGGAGTAAATCTGGAAGAGTCCCTTGTTGAGAAGAACCTGGGGGTACTAGTAGATCATAAATTGAATAACAGCATGCAATGTCAATCAGCTGCATCTAAAGCCAGTAGGATCTTGTATCAAAAGTGGTATGGACTCTCGTGATAGGGATGTAATATTACCACTGTACAAGGCATTGGTTCGGCCTCACCTGGAATATGCTGTCCACTTCTGGGCTCCGGTCCATAAAAAGGATGATGCTCTGGAGCTGGAGACGGTTCAACGTAGAGCCACAAAAATGATAAGGGGTATGGAAGGTCTCAGTTATGAGGAAAGATTAAAACAACTAGATTTATTTAGTCTGGAAAAGAGACAACTACGAGGGGACATGATTAATTTATATGAATATATGAATGGTCCATACAAAAAATATGGTGGTAAATTGTTTCCGATTAAATAAAATCAAAAGACGAGGGGGCACTGTCTCCGTCTGGAGAAATCAAAGTTTAATCCCCTGAGGCGACAGGGCTTTTTTACTATGAGCACTGTCAATCTGTGGAATAGCCTGCCTCAGGCGCTGGTCACAGTAGGGATAGCAGAGAGCTTCAAGAAGGGTCTAGATGCTTTTTTTTAGACCTAAATAACATTGATGGTTATGTTATATAGAATGGTTTCCCCTAAATCCCTTCCTCATGCAATCCCTTACCTTCCTTGGTTGAACTTCATGGACAAGTGTCTTTTTTCAACCGTATAACCTATGATACTAAACTATAATACATTCTGATCAAATAAAGACTTTTCTACAAATATTTATGCTAAGACTTTAAATTATATGCACATGGGGTAGGATCCCTGTTCTTGAGCGAGACAACAATTTTCGGAAGTGCGAACTGCATCAGTTATGATATATACTAGGGCGCAAGTGTTGGCTATATACTAGGGGTCTGCTGGCTATATACTAGGGGGTAAGGGTTGGCTATATATTAGGGGGCTGCTGGCTATATACTAGGGGATATGGGATGCTGGCTATATACTAAGCGGCATGTGCTGGCTATATACTAGGGGGCATGGGCTACTGGCTTTATACTATGGGACAATGGATACTGACTATATACTAGGGGGCTGATGGCTATTCACTAGGGAGTAGGAGCTGGTTATATAGTTGCCTATATACTAGGGGGCTACTGGCTACATACTAGGGGACATGGTATGCTGGCTATATACTAAAGGGCATTCATTGACTGGCTATATATATCATGGGCATGGGCTACTGGCTTTATACTAGGGGACAAGAGATGCTGGCTATATACTATGGGGCTGCTGCTATTTACTAGAGGGCGGCTGGCTATATACTAGGTGGCTGGCTATATACTAGGGGGCTACAAGCTATATACTGGGGGACATAGGATGCTGACTATATACTCGGGGGCATGAGCCACACCTTTGCTGAGAAGCCTGTTGTGTGTACAGAGGAGAAATGGTCCCCAGTTCATTTAAATGATGTAAGAAAGTTTAATTTATTTGGGTCGGGTGGGAAACATTATGTTTGTCTTAAAACTTGGGGAATGACTAAAACTGGGGAAAGTCAAAGGTGATGGAGAAAGTGTTATGGTTTGGGGAATGTTTTCGGTAGCAGGAGTTGGACCTCTCATACAGCTACATGGGAGAGTGAATGCAAGTGTCCAGAACCTTCTTCGAATACACGTGGTTCCATCCTTGCAATCATCACGCAATCAGCCAGCAATTTTAATGCAGGACAATGCCCCCCTGTCTAACAGCAAAATGGGTAATTCAGTTTGTGAAACAGAAAACACTGAAACTGTGGAATGGCCAACCCCAGAATCTTGATCTAAACCTCATTGAAAATCTTTGGAAAATCCTTGATGACAAAATTATCGCCAAGAAATCCACAGTGGTCACAGTACTATGGAAAAGAATGGAAGAGTGGACCAAAATCCCACCAGAGCAGTGTGAAAGACTAGTGATGTCCTGTGGCCGGAGATGTCTTGAAGTCATTCAAAGCTAAGGCCTATGCACTTCCTACTGATTTGTGACTGTTGTAACCTTCAGAACATGTAGTTATAATATTTCTCTTTGCTGCAGTCATTGTTGTTCTACAATTATGATCAAGTTTTTTGAAAAATACAGGTTTTATATTGATATGCTTTTATTATATGGCAAAACACTGTTCTACTGGCATAGTGTACCCCTTACAAAAACTCCATCAAATATTGATCAATAGAGATTACAATATTTTGGGAAAAAAAACAGGCGATGATACATATGAAACTCCAGTGTGGATTGTGAGGTCTCATGGGCAAGGTCCTCCTTCTATTTGTGCTAGTTTTTTATACTTTTTGTTATAGTTTTTTAATGTAATGTATGTGAACTCTTTATCAAATGTACAGTAGCATGGAATTATTAATAGTACTCATTTGGGAGCACACAAAAAAGATATTTCCGGAATTTTGGGTTGCTATTACTAAACTAAATGGGCTTCATACCTGTGTAAAGTATTAAAGGGGTATTCCCACAAATAAATATACAAAATAACACATTCCCTAATTCACGGTTATTAACAAAAATACAGTATTTCACAGACATAATTCCAACCTGTCTCTATCAGTCCTAGTGTATACACTTTTGGTTGCCCAAGGATCCAACAATAAATCTTCTGAATATGGTCAGGGATGTAAGATTCTTCTCATGAATAGCTTCTCCTGTCTGCTTCTCCTCTCTGCCGCCAGCCCCTCCCGCCTCCATTACAAGATGGGCTCACACACAGACACTTCCTGCAGGGAAACAGCTTCAAGCAGAGACTTGCTCTACAAGCTACAGATAAGATAAGGTATTAATCTAGGGGAGGAAGGCACTCTGTGTGTGTTATAGCTCAGATGTAGCAGAGATGAAGTGTGTCATTGTTATATGTATCTCATGGATCTCATCATCTCTCTTTTTCTCTGTGTCAGATACAAGTAGAATGTTGAGAAGATAAATAAAAGTGTATATAAATCTGTACACTGATAATCTAACCACATTATCACCACAAAGCATCTCACAGCACTAGAGGGTTCATTGTGGGGGTCATTTACTAGGGGCCCGATCCGCGTTTTCCCGACGTGTTACCTGATTTGCGCCAATTTTCCCTGTATTGCCCCGGGTTTTTGGGGCACTTGATCGGATTGTGGCGCATCGGCACCAGCATGCACGCAACGGAAATCGGGGGCGTGGCCGAACAAAAACCCAACGGATTTGGAAAGACCGCCACATTTTTTTTAAAAAAGCGTCGCTCGCCACACGCTTACCTTCACTCAGCCCGGCTCAGTGTACTCCAGTGCGTTCCGATGCTCAGCAGCGACATCGGGTGGACGTCGGAGGAACTGCCTTAGTGAATCGGTGGAAGATCTGAGTCCACCGCAGAGAATGCGCCGCTGGATCGCGAATGGGCCAGGTAAGTAAATCTGCCCCAATGTGTCTGCTTAGAAAGTCCCCGCACACACTCTGGAACTTTACACTGACCATCGCTGAGGTAT
The DNA here is from genome assembly GCF_040894005.1 of Engystomops pustulosus. Lineage (NCBI taxonomy): Eukaryota > Metazoa > Chordata > Amphibia > Anura > Leptodactylidae > Engystomops > Engystomops pustulosus. The sequence continues at coordinate 64,080,885 of NC_092416.1, read as the reverse complement.
AAGAGCTAAAACAGCAATAAAGCTGAGTAAAACTCAGTAAGTAAGGGGGTAAAAAATTAGCTTTATTGTGTAAAGATCACTAGGAGATTTTAGAACTTTCTTTCATGGGCAAACCACTTTCATTGGGAGCCTTTCTGCTTTTGTTCTCAGATTACAAATTGAGGCTTTCTGGGATATTTGGTCCCATACCTGTAGCATAGTGGCAGAATTAAAATGCTAATGATACAATTTATTATGATGTATGTACATTACTGATAAAGTAGTATCCCTCAAGTTATCTTGGAAAGTTGGATTCCTCACCCTGAATACTCCCTTGTCATGGTAGAATGTCTCCAGCAGCATATTGCCCACTGTTTAATCCCAGGTCCTTTTGATTTAAAAACATTTTACACACAGAGGGGAGACATAATGCTTCATCTCTACATATTTCGGATGCAGTACCTCCTAGCAATTTGAAGCACCCACCACTGACCAGCACACTGCTGAAATTTGTCAGAACCGGAGAACTCCATATTTGTGATTTTATGTGTGTTACCCAGCTTTCCCAAAACCAGATATAGAACAAAAAAATAAAGCTTCTATGAGGCATCTGTCCATGATAAAGAAAAAAAAACATTTTGCGGATACTATGTTAATCATTACACGCTTATTGGGGGAGATTATATAATATTTCCAGCAGGAACCATACAAGAAGTTTCCAGCAATCTCCAGCAGTCACTGGGTCCCTCTCCCTCCCTCCCTACTAGTGACTTTCCCAGTATGTGCTCCGCCTCCGCCCTCCCCTCATGTGTTATTCATTGTTTACACGGAGTCTCCGCCCCTGTATGCCGTATGTGGAGAACATGTGGAAGTGTCAGGAAGCTGCCAGAAGATTCAGCACTGAGTATATATGACACAGCCGGGATGTTCTGCAGTAATAAGCAGCTACAAGGAAAATCCTCAGCTGAATCCAGAGCAGAAGCTCCAGAGACACTGCCCAGGAGATGTTTCCTCTCAGCCTCCTCCAGTCCTCGCACAGTCCTCTATGTGCCTGCAGCGAGTCTCCTCTCACCCTCTGGCCAGCAGCTTCACAACTCATCTTCGGCCAGCTGGAGGATGACATGATGAACATGAGGAACGACCTGGAGAGGAGAATGCAACAAGTCAACCAGGCTTACCAGCTCCTGGACATGGGCATGAGAAGAAGAGGCAGCCAGAGGAGATCTCCTACCAAGGGTGAATCCCCATCCATGAGAAAGGAAGGGAAAGATAACTATGAGCTCACCCTGGACGTCAGTGGCTTTTCTCCTGAGGAGCTGACAGTGAAGACAGAAGGCAGGAGGCTGATAGTGTCCGGAAAACATGACAAGAAGAAGAAGGATGAGTGTGGTGGCCACTTCCATGAGTATAGAGAGTGGAGAAGAGAAGCTGAGCTCCCAGACAATGTGAACCCTGAAGATGTCCTCTGCTCCCTGTCCAGTGATGGACGACTCCACTTCCAGGCTCCTCGTCGTTCTCTACCACCTGCTCAAGAGAGGCCAATACCCATCACTGTCACCCAGAATCCAGTAGAGGGGCAACAGAATCTCTCAGAGATCCAGAACAGTCAACCTATTGGAGAGCAGGAGAAAGGTCCAGGTTCTTCCTGAAAAGGTGATGGGAACTGTGATTTCTTCATGGACTTATTAACAAGGTGATAGTGAATTTCCCCAATTTAATAGACCCCTTCCTATTAGCAATCTGCACTTTTTAATGTCATAGAGGATATATTACACCATTGGATGTTAAGATATTGTTGTCTTTTTTGTTAATTTTTTTGTTATTGATCATGATTTTTGAATAAACTGCATAAAATTATTTATTTGTTCTGCTGATATTTATTTGTAGAAGTTACTAGTATACCCGCCTCTCTGCCATGTTATATAAAGCTCATTTATTTATCTATACATATATACACTCAGATATACCCTTAAAGAAAGCCATGGAGTTTGAGGTTCCAAAGAAGAGTAAATTATATTATATATATAGGTTTAAACACACCTTTATAATTTAATGGACAAACATTGCAGAGGTATCTAGAGATAGGCCCTTACAGTGTTATCAATATTGGGTTCCTAACATTAGATGTGGTTTACTACATGTGTCTATTATCAAACTCTTGTTTAGAGGGGTGTACCAAGCCTGTCTGCTGCCTGAGGCGAGCCACAGAGAGACGCAGCCGCCCCCGTGCGACCATATATGTAATATATCAGGGAGTGTCAGGACCAGATCTATCATATTGGTTTAGTGTGAAAAAAAGCAAAGCAAAATATATACAGAGTGCCACCATGTAGTATAAAATGTATACAGTTGTCACTATGTAGTATAAAATGCATACAGAGTGCCGCGATGTAGTATAAAATGCATACAGAGTGCTGCCATGTAGTATAAAATGCATACAGCATACCACCATGTAGTAATAAATGCATATAGCGTACCGCTATGTAGTATGAAAAGCATACAGCGTATCGCTATGTAGTATAAAATGCATACAGCGTCCCCCCATGTAGTATAAAATGTATACAGCGAACCCCCAAGTAGTATAAAATACATACAGCACCCCCCGATGTAGTATAAAATACATACAGCATATCGCCATGTAGTAAAAAATGCATACAGAATATCGCTTGTAGTATAAAATGCATATATATATAGGAAGGTTCTCCAGGAATGCATACAGTATATGCTGTATGCATTCTCTGCTCCCACCTGAAGCGGAGGGGAGGGGGGGGGCGGAGGGGAATGGAACAGAGGGAGCAGAGAGGGAGTGGGGGGGTATGTGGGCTGGGAGCCCGGAGCGGACATGTGGGGCTGCACTTTGGGCAGGGGTATGTGGCGGCCAGTTGGTAAAAGCATGTGCTGTCTGCTGGGAAAGATGATGTGCCAGCCGGCATGCAGGGGGGTGTCAGCCAGCATGCAAGGGGATGTATCAGGCTGTCGGCAGCAAGGGTGGTCGGGCGGGCGGCAGAAGGGGCCAGCGGACAGGCACACATCAGCATGGGCGGGCGTTCCAGCGACAGCATAGGCAGCATTAAAATGCATACAGAATATCGCCATGTAGTTTAAAATGCATACAGCATACCACCATGTAGTATAAAATGCATACAGCATATCGCCATGTAGTATAAAAAGCATACAGAATATCGCCATATAGCATTAAAGGCATACAGCGTACCACCACGTAGTATAAAATGCATACAGCGTCCACCCATGTAGTATAAAAAACATACAGCATCCCCCCCATGTAGTATAAAATACATATACCATAACGCCAAGTAGTATAAAATGCATACAGCGTACAACCATGTAGTATAAAATGCATACAGCGTCCCCCCATGTAGTATAAAATACATACAGCGTATTGCCATGTAGTTTAAAATGCATACAGCGTACCGCCATGTAGTTTAAAATGCAGACAGCATACCACTATACAGTATAAAATGCATATAGCGTCCCCCCATGTAGTATAAAATACATGCAGCATATCGCCATGTAGTATAAAAAGGATACAGCGTACTGCCATGTAGTATAAAATGCATACAGCATATAGCCATGTAGTATAAAATGCATAGAGAATATCGCCATACAGCATCCCCCCCATCCCCCCCATGTAGGATAAAATACATAAACCATAACGCCATGTAGTACAAAATGCATACAGCGTACAACCATGTAGTATAAAATGCATACAGCGTACAACCATGTAGTATAAAATGCATACTGCATATGCTGTAGTATAAAATACATACAGCATATCGCCATGTAGTATAAAATGCATACAGTGTCCCCCCAATGTAGTATAAAATGCATACAGCATATCACCTTGTAGTATAAAATGCATACAGCATATCGCCATGTAGTATAAAATGCATGCAGCGTACAGCCATGTAGTATAAAATGCATACAGTGTACCGATATATAGTATAAAATGCATACAGCGTCCCCCCCATGTAGTATAAAATGCATACAGCATACCACCATGTAGTAGAAAATGCTTACAGTGTCCCCCCCATGTAGCATAAAATACATACAGCGTCCCCCAATGTAGTATAAAGTACATGCAGCATATCGCCATGTAGTATAAAACGCATAAAGCATATCACCATGTAGTATAAAATACATACAGAATATCGCCATGTAGTATCTAATGCATACAGCGTACCACCACGTAGTATAAAATGCATACAGCGTCCCCCCCATGTAGTATAAAAAACATACAGCATCCCCCCATGTAGTATAAAATACATGCAGCATATCGCCATGTTGAATAAAATGGATACAGCGTACTGCCATGTTTAATCCCAGGTCCTTTCGACTTAAAAACATTTTACACGCAGAGGGGAGACATAATGCTTAATTTCTACATATTTTGGATGCAGCACCTCCTAGCAATTTGAAGCACCCACCACTGACCAGCACACTGCTGAAATTGGTCATAACCGGAGAACTCCATGTTTGTGATTTTATGTGTGCCACCCAGCTTTCCGAAAACCAGATACAGAACAACAAAAAAAGCTTCTACGAGGCATCTGTTCATGATAAAAAAAAAACATTTTCGGAAACAATGTTAATCATTACACGCTTATTGGGGGAGATTATATAATATTTTCAGGAGGAACCATACAAGACGTCTCCAGCAATCTCCAGCAGTCACTGTGTCCCTCTCCCTCCCTCCCTCCCTACTAGTGACTTTCCCAGTATGTGCTCCGCCTCTGCCCTCCCCTCATGTGTTATTCAGTGTTTACACGGAGTCTCCGCCCCTGTATGCCGCATGTGGAGAACATGTGGAAGTGTCAGGAAGCTGCCAGAAGAATCAGCACTGAGTATATATGACACAACCGGGATGTTCTGCAGTAATAAGCAGCTACAAGGAAAATCCTCAGCTGAATCCAGAGCAGAAGCTCCAGAGACACTGCCCAGAAGATGTTTCCTCTCAACCTCCTCCAGTCCTCGCACAGTCCTCTATGTGCCTGCAGCGAGTCTCCTCTCACCCTCTGGCCAGCAGCTTCACAACTCATCTTCGGCCAGCTGGAGGATGACATGATGAACATGAGGAACGACCTGGAGAGGAGAATGCAACGAGTCAACCAGGCTTACCAGCTCCTGGACATGGACATGAGAAGAAGAGGCACCCAGAGGAGCTCTCCTACCAAGGGTGAATCGCCCTCTATGAGAAAGGAAGGGAAAGATAACTATGAGCTCACCCTGGACGTCAGTGGCTTTTCTGCTGAGGAGCTGACAGTGAAGACAGAAGGCAGGAGGCTGATAGTGTCCGGAAAACATGACAAGAAGAAGAAGGATGAGTGTGGTGGCCACTTCCATGAGTATAGAGAGTGGAGAAGAGAAGCTGAGCTCCCAGACGATGTGAACCCTGAAGATGTCCTCTGCTCCCTGTCCACTGATGGACGACTCCACTTCCAGGCCCCTCGCCGTGCTCTACTACCTGCTCAAGAGAGGCCAATACCCATCACTGTCATCCAGAATCCAGAAGAGGGGCAACAGAATCCCCCAGAGATCCAGAACAGCCAACCTAATGGAGAGCAGGAGAAAGGTCCAGGTTCTTCCTGAGAAGGTGATGGGAACTGTGATTTCTTAATGGACTTATTAACAAGGTGTTAGCAAATTTCCCCAATATAATAGACACCTTCAGATTAGCAAACTGCACTTTTTAATGTCATAGAGGATATGTTACACCATTGGCTGTTAAGATTTTGTTGTCTTTTTTGTTAATTTTTTGGTTATTGATCATGAATTTCAATAAACCGCATAAAATTATTTTGTTGTTTAGCTGATATTTATTTGTAGAAGTATTGTTACTAGTATACCTGCCTCTCTGCCATGTTATATCAAGCTTACTTATTCACACATATTTACGTAGGACTGCACATTAACTTTCTGTATTATAATGATATTATATATGGGTTTAAATACAACTTTATAATTTAAAGGACACCTGTCATCAGGTCTGTGTCACTTGTCCTGTCACTACTACCTGTTGGAGCAGATCACAAGGATCCCATCCCAGCCTTTATCTAGTTATTTCATACATTAATCATTGTAAAATCATCATTTCTTTATTATGTAAATGAGGCTGGTCACATGGCCAGAGGCAGTGATGTCACCCCTGTTACCCCTCCCCTCTCCTCCCCCTGCTCATGTCTGTGTGTAATGTATAGTAAAGCATGGCTAGTGTGAGTGCTGTACCTGCTGACATGCTGCATCCTCCTAATATACAGGTGAGAGACACAGACATCAGCTACACATGAATCTGACATGTTCTGCTATAACATGGCTGCCTGGAGCTGTTGTATCTCTCCTATACACACACACATATGCAACACCCTCGCCGATGCAATGGCGAGGTAGGGTTTGCGAATAAGCCCCATAACATGTCACCACATCACACAGGGGACATTGCAGTGGTTAATCCTGCCTGGCAAGGCAGAAGTTAAATCTGTATATGATGTACAAGTCCAGTATCCAATGATATGTGTTACATCCTGTCTTTGTGAACTGAGAGGTAATTGGAGGAGCAGCCACCACCTGACCAAAGGGAGGTAATAAAACCCCCTGGCCAGGAATGTTCTAGAGAAGTCTCTCTCAGGAGAGAGAGGAGAGCAGTCTCTCCCAGAAGGGAGAAGAGACCGGTCCTAGTCAGGCCCTCTGGGTCTGCAGGACGCATGCAGAGAGTAGTTAGCTGAGCAGCAGCTCAGAGTCTCTAGCACACTGGACCAGTGCAGGAAGAGCCTAGCCCCTGCCTGAAGTGGAGAATAAGACTAGAGTTAGTGTAGGGAGGAAAGGGGTATCATCCTACCTTCAAGGGTGGTACCTGAAGAGATCCAGGACCGAGCTGAAGCATCCTCTAAGGACACAGCTGCCTCCCAGCCTGCTTTTACATCCAGGCTGGTGACCTACATCCTGTGGCTCCCTCCAAATACCTCTCCAGTACTCCACCATCTTGTTAAAGGCACGTTTGCTGCGGTTCCTGCGGTTCAAATAAAGAACTGTAAGTTGTTTTCTTCAACTTCTGTCTCCGTCTGGTCCCTGCTAATACGGCTGCCTTCATCACCGGCACCCTGTTCATCACCCAGAGACTCACACTCGGGACATTAAGGGGTTGCCCCAGGGAGATCCGCTATAGCAGCCGCTCCCTCATCATTTCTTGCCAACACCACCCTGCCGGAGACCTGCCAGGCTGTAGGACAGCCCTCCGGTTCCCCCGTACCAAGCACCGTGACAATAGCGTGCTTAGGCCGCAACCGCCAGGCACTCCGGTACCGCGGGCCCCGGCTGACTCCAGGCCTCACCGCAAGGGCTAGGCCCCCGGTGGGGGGATGTTGCACATACATGCACACACAGGCTGCAGGGGGCGTGGCCACCAGCACCAGGAAGCACATCATTATACAGCCTCACATCATTATACAGGCTGTCAGTTATGCACTGGGGGTGTGGTTGTGCCTCCCACTCATGAATAGAGTGGACAGCTTGAATATGCTAATTACTCATTGGACACTTCACAGGTCATTTGCATACAGCTTTAGGACCTCATTGCTTAGGTTTACAGGCATGTAGAGGGACAATGAAGGGATAGAGGCAATGCTCTCTAATGGCAGTTTATGAAAATATATTTAGTTTAGGGGGGTTATTTTGCATGACGGGTTCTCTTTAATGGACAAAAATTGCAGAGGTATCTAGAGATGCATTATAGGCCCTTACAGTGTTATCAATATTGGGTTCCTTGCATTACGTGTGGTTTACAGATTACACTACATGTGTCTATTATTAAACTCTTGTTTACATTGTTCTGGTCTTTTGGAGGGTTTAAAATAAAATTACAAATTAAAGAGGTTCCGGCATCTTAGTAGATTCAGGCACAACCTCCTTCAGTTAGGACAAAAGACCAGGTCGGTTCTGGCTGAGATTTCGGCTATAATCTCCACTGGTTCTTAGATGGGTACTATAGAAAATGAACCCGCACTGCCTACCCTGCTCTCCACCCAACAAACCCAAAGTGGCATGCAGATCGAGAAACTACCTGACCTGGCTGGAAAGAGGAGATTTGTGTACTCCTCTGAGAGGAGAAGGCATAATGAATCTCCCCCATTCTTATCTTACCATTCACATTTAATTTACCGTATATACTTGAGTATAAGCCAAGTTTTTTTAGCACAAAAAATGTGCTAAAAAACCCTTACTCGACTTATACTCATGTCTAAAAGAAAACCTCTCTATTCACCTTCCCGATGCCCCCAGCAGGTCCTCTTCTGTCTTCTGAAGCTCTGTCTTCGGGTCCCTGCGCACTGCATCACATACATAATGACGTCAGACACTTTCCGACATCATAGTGTGTACGCCGCCATTAGCACACAGGTGGCTAAATACTAGGGGGCAGGATCTGGCTATATACTAGGGGGTTACTTGCTATATACTAGGGTGCTGCAGGCTATAAACTAGGGGGCAGGGGATGGCTATATACTAGGGGGCATGGGCTACTGGCTATACACTAGGCATCAGAGGATGCTGGCTATATACAAGGGGGTATGGGCTACTGGCTATATACCATGGGACTGGAGATGCTGGCTATATACTAGGGGGCAGGGACTAGCTATATTTTAGGGGGCTGCTGGCTATATACTAGGGAGCTGCTGGCTATTTACTAGAGGGCTGCTGGCTATGTACTGGGGGACATGTGCTGTTGCCTATATACTGAAGGACATGGGCTGCTGGCTATATACTATGGGGAATGTGCTGGCTGGCTGTGTACTGGGATCTGGCAGGCTATATACTGGGCTGTCACCAATGCATTTCCCACCGTAGACTTATATCCGAGTCAATGGGTTTTCCCATTTTTTTTGTGTTAAAATTAGGTAACTGCCCTATATAGACATTACTCCAATTACATTTTATTTAAAAAATGTCCCTGTGTGAAGATAATTTTCCGATAAATGTCACCATTTTGTCCCTTAAAATCAAGATGGTCGTTAATTGGGGCTTACATTAATGCAATGTTAACGCTATGTAATTGCAACAAGTAAACATAGCATAACATTGGGGCACATTTACGTACCCCGTCCCTTGAAGTTCCTGAAAGTTTATTGTCCGACGACAATGCACTGTGACGTGAGTTCACCATCTACTTTCCAGTGTATGTAAGTGCATTGGATGCAACACATTTTGAATATAAAATCCTGCTCTCAGTCCGAACCAGTCAGATCCTCGCACGGCCTGCTGTCTACCGATTTCTGTCGCATGAAAATCCAATTACATACGAGACAATCCCCATCTTAAATCCCTGTCACAGCCCAGGAATGTTGGGAAGTCCAATGAAAATACAATCCGCGGACCCTTAGTAAATAAGCCCATTGTGTTCACATTGTGTTTACATAAACACGATGTAAATATACTGTTCAAATTATATTTACTTAAACGTTGTGTAATTATCACATTGATATAAACGCAGTACAAACATCACGCTCTTGGCTTTTCCATTAAACGGTTGTTAAATTGCATACTCAAAATAGACACAGACACCTGGTCATAAGCTGCACTTAGATCACTGCATATCCAGTGTCCATCTTCTCCTGCAGACCTGGATTTATCTATGAAAACATCTGAGTCATAACTCAACATATATACTCAAGGTATAGTTAAACAATGACAGGAAAAGTGTAATGAGAGAAGGATTATACTACCTTGTTGAAGCCTGTTTACAAACCTATGAAAAAATGGAAACTGATGGTACCTGAAGTTTGAGGAGGTCGCTTGAGGAGGTTACAGGTTATGCAAGACTCAAAAGGGGGGAAATGCAAGATATATCATATTTCTCTCCAGACGCCATTTTGTTCACATATACGCCATCTTGTTTTAGCCAGGGGCCATGTTGTCTACTTTCAGCCCTGTCATGATTCAAACATCATTTTGTGTAAACTGTTTCGAAAATATTTTCCTTGTCTTTTTCTGTTTCTCCATGTTTTGACGAAATGGGAACTTTCACAAGGACATTTAGTGATTAACATTCTGTTTCCATCAAGTCTAGTGTTTTACCAGTAGAAACTATACATGAAAATGGGAAAATAGTTTTAAGGGCAAGTTCTGGTATATTCAAGCTTTTATCACCTTTTCACACCCTCTGCAAAGCTTTTTCTGTTTCCATAAAGAAGACGGTCGGCTTGAAATAAATGCAGTGATTGAAGTGCAGCTTATGACTGTGTATGTGTCATCCTCTGTGCTATGTATCCCAGCGCTGGGAACAAAGACCTATAAATTTGGCAATCACCTTACAATTGTAGTAGGGATTTTGGAGCCCTAGATAAAAATCTCTGGGACCTGGTGCAGCACCAGGTAGTGTGCTTCTTATAATCATCTACACTAGTCATTTTATTTAGTTACCCCTTTAAAAAGTACATCTGACCATTTAGTGTTTTGTACTCATGAATATTGGTGTAACTAGGAGAGTCAGGGCCCCATAGAAGACTTCTGAATGGGGACTCCCTTCCCGCTTTAAAATATGCACATATTTATATACATAGACATACAGTTCTTCACGCATATACACACACATTTATATACTATTACACACATACGCACAAATATAGAGCATATACAGATCACATATACACACATGCAGTGCCATATACAGATGTACAGCATATATACACACCATACACTATATACAAACAGCACATACACTTCACGGATACACTCACCATAATACATTAATAATGATGCATATTCTCCATTCTTTGGTGTCAGGTTAGATGATGAGGCCCCCTGACACTGTGGGCCCCATAGCGGCTGCTAAGGCTGCTACCACTGTAGTTATGCCCCTGCTCATGACCTCTGGTAACGAAATCACCATTTGTATAAAGTTGGAATTTATCATGACTGGCCACATTGGGGGACATTTATTAATAAAGTAGAAGAGTCTGCCTTTTTGGCATATGAATTTTGCTGTAATTTACACTGGAATGTTAAATTGTGATGCAAGGAATTGACAAATTGGTACATGATTGAAAAGGTTCTGAACTGTGTCCAGGTAAAACACAACTTGGTAGACATGATTTCAGGTTGTCTTATTGTGTGCCAAAAATTTTAGCAAAAAAGTGTCAAGAACATAGAAGTGCAAGAAAAGTGTTGGGATTGCCAAATCGAGCTCCAAATCGAGTGACGAAAATTGAAAAAAAAGGCGTGAGTGTCGGAAGAGGACCCATATTGTGCTGCCAACACTTCATACGTATGGTGCAAACTCCTTATCCATACCTTAGATGCTGCAGCTCATTATACATAAGTCAGCTCCTGCAGAACATTATAATTCTCTATATGTGCTGCAAAATCTCTTAATCGCTAGATCACTTGCTGAAGAACCTCCTAAATCAGTGATGGCGAACCTATGACACGCGTGTCAGCACTGACACACGTAGTCATTTTTGCTGACACGCGGCCGCCCAGCGCCCGCTGTCCGCCCCCCTCCCTGTGTAATGTGCTGCCCCAGTGTAATGTGCTCCCCCTGTGTTAATGTCCCTGTGTAATGTGCTGCCCCTGTGTTAATGTCCCGCCCCCGTCCCTGTGTTTCTGCCCCCTGCTTACCTGTCCGGCGCCGTGTTGGTCCGCCCACCTTCTGCAACTCCTCCGGCTCCTCCAGGCTGCAATGCGTGCTGCTCGTCACGTGACTGAGGCGACCTGATGTCAGGTCACGTCAGTCAAGTGACCCGAGGCGCGCGGTGCAACCTGGAGGAGCCGAGCCACCTGCAGTAAAGCTACAGGGAAGAAGACATCACTGGGTAAGTATGTAAGTTTATTATTATATTATATTTAAAGGGAGGGCGCCAGGGGTATTTTAGTAGTAAAGGGAGGGTGCTAGGGGTAATTTAGTAGTAAAGGGAGGGTGCTAGGGGTATTTTAGTAGTAAAGGGAGGGCGCCAGGGGTATTTTAGTAGTAAAGGGAGGGTGCTAGGGGTAATTTAGTAGTAAAGGGAGGGTGCTAGGGGTATTTTAGTAGTAAAGGGAGGGTGCTAGGGGTATTTTAGTAGTAAATGGAGGGCACTAGGGGTATTTTAGTAGTAAAGGGAGGCCGCTAGGGGTATTTTAGTAGTAAAGGGAGGGTGCTAGGGGTAATTTAGTAGTAAAGGGAGGCCGCTAGGGGTATTTTAGTAGTAAAGGGAGGCCGCTAGGGGTATTTTAGTAGTAAAGGGAGGCCGCTATGGGGTATTTTAGTAGTAAAGGGAGGCCGCTAGGGGTATTTTAGTAGCAAAGGGAGGCCGCTATGGGTATTTTAGTAGTAAAGGGAGGCCGCTAGGGGTATTTTAGTAGTAAAGGGAGGCCGCTAGGGGTATTTTAGTAGTAAAGGGAGGCCGCTAGGGGTATTTTAGTAGTAAAGGGAGGCCGCTAGGGGTATTTTAGTAGTAAAGGGAGGCCGCTAGGGGTATTTTAGTAGTAAAGGGAGGCCGCTAGGGGTATTTTAGTAGTAAAGGGAGGCCACTAGGGGTATTTTAGTAGTAAAGGGAGGCCGCTATGGGGTATTTTAGTAGTAAAGGGAGGCCGCTAGGGGTATTTTAATAGTAAAGGGAGGCCGCTGTTGAACATGTTATTAATAAGGGGAGGCAGCTGCTGGACATGCTATTACAAAATTAGTTTTTTCCTAAAGGTGACACAGCACCCGAGTTATGCTCGTTTTTTTGGCGAATTTTGACACACCAAGCTCAAAAGGTTGCCCATCACTGTCCTAAATCATACCTCAACTGCCACACAACAATATTTATATATATAGCTGTTGCAAAATCTTTTAATCCTCACATCAGTGGAGTGACCTTGTGATTTACTAGAAATGTGGTTTTACACGATGTTGCACTAGCAGTGGTTCTTTGTTTAAGCCACTATTTCACAGTAGCGGGCAAAAGCTCTTGTGATTTTATTCCCACTTTTATATGCCAAAACATGAATGATAAATAACCCCCACAGTGTCTCAATGTTTAAGAGCATTTGGACTGAAATGCCACTCAGCAGTGGCCAAACCTCTCATTACAAGAAATAATCAAAAGGCTAGACTCACCTTTGCTGAGGAGCATGTTGTGTGTACAGAGGAGAAATGGTCCCTAATTCATTTAAATGAGGTAAGCAAGTTTAATTTATTTGAGTTGGATGGGAGAATTATGTTTGTCTTAAAACTGGGGAAAAACTAGGGAAAGTAAAAGGTGGTGGATAAAGTGTCATGGTTTGGGGAATGTTTTTTCAAGCAGGAGTTGGACCTCTCACCCAGCTACATGGGACAGTGAACGCAAGTGTGTAAAGAAGTCAGTGAAAGATGATGGAGGAAGTGTTATGGTTTGGGGAATATTTTCGGTAGCAGGAGTTGGACCTCTCATACAGCTACATGGGAGAGTGAATGCACAAGGTCCCTTCCTTGCGATCATCAATCAGCCAGCAATTTTAATGCAGGACAATGCCTACTGTCTAACAGCAAAATGGGTAATTCAGTTCTGTGAAACAGAAAACACTGAAACTGTCGAATGGCCAACCCCAGAATCTTGATCTAAACCTCATAGAAAATCTTTGGAAAATCCTTGGTAACAAAATTATGGCCAACAAATCCACAACAGTCACAAAACTATGGAAGAGACTGCAAGAAGAGTGGACCAAAATACCACCAGAGCAGTGTGAGAGACTATTGATGTCCCGTGGCCACAGATGTGCTGAAGTCATTAGTAGCAAAGGCCTATGCACTTCCTACTGGTGACTGTTGTAACCTTCAGAACATGTAGTTATAATTTTTCTCTTTGCTCCAGTCATTGTTGTTCTCTAATTATGATCATCAAGTTTTTTGAAAAATAAAGGTTTTATGTTATGCTTTTGTACATGGCAAAACACTGTTCTACTAGCATGGTGTACCCCTTACAAAAACTCCATCATATAATGATCAATAAAGATTGAAATGAGGCGATCATATATCTAAAACTCCAGTGTGGATTGTGAGGTCTCATTGGCAAGGTACTCCTTCTATTTGTGCTAGTTTAGTCTAGATTTGTGTCTTTTATACTTATTTGTTCTAGTTTCCTAATGTAATGTATGTGAACCTCTTATCAAATATACAGTATCATGGATTTATTAATAATAGAACACATATAGGAGCACTTTTGTGGGGGGAAGGAGAGCACAAAAAGGATATTGCCATTTAGGGTCACTATTACTGAACTAAATAGGCTTCATACCTTTGTAAATTATTAACCCCCTTAAGAACCTGGCTCTTTTTTGTTTTTGCATTTCCATTTTTCACTTCCCACCATCTATAATCTATAACTTTTAATCTATTTTTATATTTAAAGAGCTCTCTGGCAACTTGTTTTCTGCTTAACAAATTATGATAGTGACAGGGTGTTACCTCTATGTGTTTGCTGCAATACGTAGCAAAGACTTACCGGCTATGGAAAGGGCCTAGCCCGTGAGCCTCTCCAAGCACCCACAGTCGACGTGTGCCATACTACTACAGGGTAGACAGGGAAGAGGTTAAAGGGGTATTCCCACGTAGACAAGATTCTTAAATATACAAAATAACACATTCTCTAATTCACAGTTATTAACAAAAATACAGCATTTCACAGATATAATTTCAACCTTTCTCTATTAGTCCTGGTGTATACAATTTTGGTTGCCTGGGATCTGACCATAAATCTTCTGAATATTGTCAGGCATGGAAGATCCGGTCTATATCCAGTTACAAGATGGGCTCACACACAGACACCTCCTGCTGGCAAGCAGCATCATGCAGAGACTTGATCTACAAGCTACAAATAAGATAAGGTTTTCATCCAGGGGAGGGAGGCACTCTGTGTGTGTAATAGCTCAAGAAGTGTGTCATTGTTATATCTCATGTATCTCATGGATCTCATCATCTCTTTTTTTCTGTGTCAGTTACTAGTAGAATGTTTAGAAGCTAAATAAAAGTGTATATAAACCTGTACCCTGATCATCTAAGCACACAGCATCTCACAGCACTAGAGGGTTCATAATGTGCCTTAGTGATGTGTCGTTTGCGAATGAGCCGGCTCTTGTTCGTGACCAATTGCTCACTTAACCCTGCCCCTAACTGGCTCACAATGCTCCGTTTAACCCGATACAATCGGGTTAAAAGTGGACTGGTGTGGGGTTACTGATTGGCCTGTGGCTCCCTATTATATACATAGGATCCAGAAGAGCCGACTCTTCTTAGGTCCCTTCTATACTTGCGTTGCAGATCACATCAGAGTCTGATCAGGGTGCGATCAGGGTTTTGTCAGTGAAAAACTGACATTTTGCATCAGAGTTCAATCAGTTTTCAGTCAGAGTTTGTTCTGTGTCTCAGTTTTTCATGCACATTTTCAATGCATTTTCAATGCAATTTCAATGCGTTTTTCACGTGCAGATAACGCGCGTGAAAAAGACTCAGAGTGTCTCAGAGTGCAATGCGTTTTTGATGCAGACTTGTATGGTGCGTTTTTCATGTGCATGACTTGCAAAAGTAGAGCTTGCTGAGATTTAAATGCGTTTTTAGAAAGAAAAACGTGTGTGCGTGAAAAAAAATGCAAGTCTGAAAAAGCCCATTGAGTGTAGAAGGGGCCTTAGTGAGCTGATGCTAATAAGCCAGCTCACCAAAAAGAGACGTAATTCCCATCACTAATGTGCCTGCTTAGAAGGTCCCCGCCCACACTAAGTAAAACTGTAAAGTAAAGGGGTTAACATGAGCTTTGTTGTGTAAACATGACTAGGGAATTCAAATTTTAGAACTTTCCTTCATGGGAAAACCCCTTTCAGTCGGAGCCTTTCTGCTTTTGTTCTCAGATTACAAATTGAGGCCTTCTGGGATATTTGGTTCCATACCTGTAGCATAGTGGCAGAATTAAAAAGCTAATTGTACAATACATAATCATATATGTAGATTATTGATAAAGTAGTATCCCTCAAGGTATCTTGGTAAGTTGTATTCCTCACCCTGAATACTCTCTTGTCCAAGTAGAATGTCTGCTGCAGGATATTGCCCACTGTTTTATCCCAGGTCCTTCTGACTTACATACATATTACCAACAGAGGGGAGACATAATGCTTATTCTCTACATATTTCGGATGCAGTACCTCCCAGCGATTTGAAGCACCCACCACTGACCAGCACACCGCTGAAATTGGTCATAACCGGAGAACTCCATGTTTGTGATTTTATGTGTGCCACCCAGTTTTCCTAAAACCAGATACAGAAAAAGAAGTGAAGCTTCTACGAGGCATCCGTCCATGATAAAAATGTTTTTTCTGATACAATGTTAATCATTACACGCTTATTGGGGGAGATTATATAATATTTCCAGGAGGAACCTTACAAGACGTCTCCAGCAATCTCCAGCAGTCACTGGGTCCCTCTCCCTCCCTCCCTACTAGTGACTTTCCCAGTATGTGCTCCGCCCCTCCCCTCATGTGTTATTCAGTGTTTACACTGAGTCTCCGCCCCTGTATGCCGTATGTGGAGAACATGTGGAAGTGTCAGGAAGCTGCCAGAAGAATCAGCACTGAGTATATATGACACAGCCGGGATGTTCTGCAGTAATAAGCAGCTACAAGGAAAATCCTCAGCTGAATCCAGAGCAGAAGCTCCAGAGACACTGCCCAGGAGATGTTTCCTCTCAGCCTCCTCCAGTCCTCACACAGTCATCTATGTGCCTGCAGCGAGTCTCCTCTCACCCTCTGGCCAGCAGCTTCACAACTCATCTTCGGCCAGCTGGAGGATGACATGATGAACATGAGGAACGACCTGGAGAGGAGAATGCAACGAGTCAACCAGGCTTACCAGCTCCTGGACATGGACATGAGAAGAAGAGCCACCCAGAGGAGATCTATGAGAAAGGAAGGGAAAGATAACTATGAGCTCACCCTGGATGTCAGTGGCTTTTCTCCTGAGGAGCTGACAGTGAAGACAGAAGGCAGGAGGCTGATAGTGTCCGGAAAACATGACAAGAAGAAGATGGATGAGTGTGGTGGCCACTTCCATGAGTATAGAGAGTGGAGAAGAGAAGCTGAGCTCCCAGACGATGTGAACCCTGAAGATGTCCTCTGCTCCCTGTCCACTGATGGACGACTCCACTTCCAGGCTCCTCGTCGTGCTCTACCACCTGCTCAAGAGAGGCCAATACCCATCACTGTCATCCAGAATCCAGTAGAGGGGCAACAGAATCCCCCAGAGATCCAGAACAGCCAACCTAATGGAGAGCAGGAGAAAGTTCCAGGTTCTTCCTAAGCAGGTGATGGAAGATGTGACTTTTTCATGGACTTCACTACCAATTTAATGGAATATAATATGCAGAGTTCATTGATTTCACTCTTTTATTTTGTATCTTTTATTTCTTTAACTGCAGTCTATCATGATTTTTTCAATAAATGATATAAAGTTGCTTTATTGCTTGGTTTTATTTGAAGGTGTGAGATACATTAGTCTATGGGGCACATTTACTTACCCATCCCGTCCCGATCACCGAGGTGCGTTGTCCGACAAGGATTCTGAGCTGCCGCGAGATCTTCACTAAGATCGTGCGTCCAATTTCCTGCATGTGTCGCTTCCTCACTCAGGTCCGCCGGAATTCACCGTTTTCTTCCCAGTGCATGTAAGTGCATGGCTTGCAACAAAATTTTGAATGTTAAATCCCGCGCTTAGTCCAAATCAGACGGGTTGTCCGATGGCCACGCCACACGCCTGCGGAAAAAAACCCAGTCAAATGCGGCGCTGAACGGAAAAATGGGGTACGCGGACCCTTAGTAAATGTGCCCCTATATATTTCCAGAATATTCATATTTTTTCATATTCTGTTGAGTTTTAACTCATGGTAATAAAATCTCATCTATTGGTCTCACACTAATGTTTTACATAAGTATGCACACAAAAAATATGTTCAAAATAGCCAGAAACTATTATTTCAATGACAGAGTATATGATTTTTTTTTTAAATATTTTTTCTCAAAGTGATAGGCAGGGACACTTTAAGGCAGCGCACTTTATGTATTACCTTCATTTTCTCTGAAAACACTGTGGCACATTTACTATAATCTGTGCAGCAGTTTTCTGTCGCAAACTGCTTGCACAGGTATTTATGTGGCGGACACGACCCTTTTGTGTGACGTCTGAACTATTCTTCACGCAACAGAAATTTCGTCATTGAAGGGGGCGTTCCGGTGCACAGTCGGACAGTGTGCCACATTTATCATACAAAGTCCTACAGAAGTGTGTCGCACAGTCCATGTTAAAGGTGTACCCAAAAAGGTTAGTGCACTCTGCAGGGCAGTGCAGGGGGCCCCAGATTCATGGGCGTCCAAAATCATTAATCAGGTGTTACCTGCACACTACACAGTACATTGTTTTTAGTAAATGTGCCACAATATTTCTCACAGAAGCATTAAGAGATAAATTATTGTCCCTTATAGCAGTGGTGGCGAACCTATGGCACGGGTGCCAGAGGTGGCACTCAGAGCCCTTTCTGTGGGCACCCGGGCCATCGCCCCAGCACACCAGACAGGTCTCAAAGAATCTTCCTGCAGTTCCAAGCAACTTAGAAGATGCGGCTTTCAGTCATATTTTGATACTTAGTTGGTTACTAGGGACTGTAGGAAGAGGGAGAATGAATAGACAGTGCTGAATTATCTTTGGAGGACCTTCTGCTGGCTCCACATTTCTCTGTGTACAGAAAGACACTGAAAAGAAGCTAAAATGATGCAAATATTCCAAATTTCTACTGTGTTGCTGTCCTCAGGAGGCCAATATAATTGTTGAAGAACAGGGAGCAATAAGTTACTGCTTTCATTTTTGTTTGGCACCTCGCGATAAATAAGGGGCGTTTTGGGTTGCTTTTTGGGCACTCGGTCGCTAAAAGGTTTGCCAACACTGCCTTATAGTGTTATCAATACCACAAGAGGGAGCTCCATACATTTACTTTGTCTTTTGCAAGGTTACAGAGTATACTAATACCACAGCATTAATTACAAACTTCTAAAGCTAAAATTACATTAAGACATATGATGTGATCCATTTTGATTGGACTTGTAGGACAATCAGATGATGACTAAGGGAAATAAACCTGTGCATATCTATACCTACATCTGAAATATGAACCCAATCTGGTCCATAAAGACCAGGAACAAAACCTTCTAAATCCTCATAGCTGTATGAAAAATCCCCTACACAAGGGATATATTTACGCAACACTCTATTAAACCTTTTCATAATTTTTGCCATAAAATCATATTCCCCCCACCAAACGATGCGTGGGATTTTTTCTGAAAACCCTAAAATTGCATCAGAAAGAAGGCATCTTAAAATAGCAATATATTTTTTCATTTCCCATATTAAGTCCCATGTCTTGACCCTACCCAAGTCATTTCCACCTAGATGTAGGATCAAAACATGTGGACTAGGCCATAGATGCAATAATTTTCTAACTTCTGATATTAATCTTTTCCACCTTAAACAACAAACCATAACACATTAAATGATTTAGGACCAAAAGACAAATTTTCCGAGTAGCACCTTCTTTCAGCTCTTTTCTGTGGCCAAAAAATATAGGAGTGTCCCACTATCCAAATAACTATCATGGGACCTAAAAAACAAAATATTATTTGGAAAACAGTAAGTTAGGTCTCACATAAGATTTAAAATGACTGGACTCCCATCTACCAATTTGTCTTATCATGGCGTCGTTATGACCTAACCGGGCTGTCTTCGTTGCCGCACCAAGGAGAAAAGAATGGGATGAAAATTTTAAATCACCTAAACCCATACCCACCATACATTTTTTCAATACCGCATTAAATTGATGAACAGTGACATGAAACAAATCCTTATGTAATAAAAAGGGACCCGCTTCAGCTGGTCTAACAGCAAGCCAATTTCTCATAATAAAAACCGGACATAACTTATGATCATCTAACCTGAACAATGTTATCCATTTACCCTTACCTTGCTGTCTTAGATTTCCTTAAAAGAAGAGACAGGAAGAAAGCTCCAAACACACATCTTCAAACCTAAATCCTGAGCATACTAATTAACTTCTACAAACTAGATCACTAACACGCAAAGCCGCAAAGAAAGCCAACACAAATGCCAATCGAAACAAACTTCAAAATCATCCCTACAAACCCTCTTATCTTGCACTGTTGATAAGCTGTGGTCTTTTAACATCTGTTTGACTGTAAAATGCTCATTAGAAGGACATTTATCCACTAATTTGAAGAAAAAAGATATACAAGCTAACATTTTCTCTCAAACTCAAACACAAATCATCCAGAAAATAATCAACCTTTAAGGAAGTACAAAACGCCAGCCATTCCCCCCATGCTGCTGAATGGCCAGCCCATGTATTAGGAGCTAATCAATCCCAGATCAAGCTCCAGAGATGGGTAGGACAAGGAATACCTTCCAACTCCGCCTCTTGCACCAATTGATGAAACTTTGTGAACTAAAATCGAGATAATGGGACACATTTACTTACCCGGTCCAGTCGCGATCCTGCGGCGCGTTGTCCGATGAGGATTCGGGTCTGCCGGGATTCACTAAGGTCGTGCGTCCGATATCCAGCAGGTGTCGCTGCTGCGCCAAGGTCCGCCGGAGTGCACCTTCTTCTTCCTGGTGCATGTAAGTGCAAGATCTTGCAACACAAATCCTTTTTCAAATTCTGCGGTTTTCCCGAACCCGTCGGTTTGTCCGACGGCCACTCCCCCCAGTTTCTGCTGCATGAAAGCCAGCGCCGATGCGCCACAATCCGAACGCGTGCGACAAAATCCCGGGGCAATTAGGCGCAAAACGGGAATATTTGGGAAACCCGACAAAAGTGCGGCGTTCTGACCATTAGTAAAAGAGTCAGCTATCACATTTGATATACACGACACATATTTGGCTTTCAACCTTATATTAAACTTAAGACAACATAAAACAAGGTGCCTGAGCAGCTTAACAGTCATGTCACATTCAGAAAAGTGTTAACAGCACAAACCACACCTTAGTTATCAGAGTGTAACAATATCCTTTTGTTCTTAAAATTCCTGCCCTATATTACCATTGATACAATAACTGGAAATAATTCAAGTAGCACAATTTTCCGAACAACCTTGTTCTGAACCCATGAATTAGGCCACTTTTCTACTGACTATTGACCATCCCAAAAAGCACCATAGCCTATGCTACCTGACGCATCCGTAAACAAAGACAATGGAGAAGAATCCTCAGTTCATATTGCCAGCAGCTATGTCCATTGAATTTAGATAAATATTCAAGCCACATACTGAAATTCTCTTTCAAAGTACGAGACAATCTGATATGGGTTTATGGGAACTTTAAACACTATGTAGAAAAATAAAGTCTACTATTAAAAGCCCTGCCCATTGGAATAATTCTAGTGGCAAAATTCAATAAACCCAGCAGTGACTGCATCTCCTGCAAAGACACTTTCTTCTTTGCTAAAAACAGAATCAACATTGATTAAATTTTTTCGAATTTACAGTTTGGCAATCCAAATTCCATTTCAACCGTATCAATGACAATACCTAAGAAATCTAAAGCATGGCAAGGAAAACCAGTTTTTTCATCTGCAATAGGGACACCGAACAACTTTGTTAACTCATGAAATTTTAACAGTCACTTAGAACAAATAGAGGACTCAGGAGGCCCAAGTAGTGTAAAATACTACCCAGACCGACTTCCCATTCGACAGACCACTGAAGGAGGGAAGAAAAAGTTTCAAAATAGCTGCAGGACATGGAGAAACCCATTGGCAAACAATTATCAAAATAATATTCATCATTAAACTGAAATGCTAGAGAATTAGGATGTACTGGAAGTAACCTAAAAGCATTTTTTATATCCGCCTTGGCAAGTAATGCCATCCTACCATGCTTTCTCAGTAAGGGAACTGCATCATCAAATGAAGCGTATTCCACGGAGGCTTGTTCTTTTTCCACTTGGTCATTTAAAGATCCCTTCTCAGGGTATGTCAAATGACAACCTGAATTTACCAACTTCTTTTTTCGGTAACATCCCCAAATGAGATAATCTAAAATCAACAAAAGGAAAACAAAAAGTCCCGCCACTCTATTCAAAACTTATTCTTTCTCAATTTTACATTTCGCTACCTCAAAATTCATTTTTATAGACTTCAAATTATCCACCCAACAACAGCCATGTCCATTATATTCTGGAACAGGAAAACCATAAATTATAAAATTAGTTCTCTCCTGATGTGGATACATTTTTAACCAGGGGGGCATTTTTTCCAGTTTCAATGTTTTTTGAAATGTGTTCTTTAATGGAAGGCTGCTGTTGAGAGGACTGGTTACTCCTTATATAACACCGGGACATAGGGTGCGTGCCTCCAGAAAAAGCACACTTGTGTTTATATCTGCAATTTGTGAGCCATTTGCTGGAAGACTCGTTAAAGGCACAGCAAACCCCTTTTTTGATAGAAAACAGTTTGGAGCTTGTCAGCGGCCTGCTGCGGCAACATTATGTTTACCCAAATATCTATATCCTTTACCACCCATTGTACTGAGGGATAAACTGCTAACTTTTGTCTTAAAGATTCGTCATAATTATACCAAGCCATACCGCCAAAATTGTGATATGCATCAAATATAATATCTGCATGTTGAAAAAGAATTGCTTTACTTGGGAACTTCTCGGTGAGTATTGCCGAATTAATGGAAAAAGCTTGCATCCAATTAAAAATATTTCTAGGAAAACTGCGTCTCCTTTCATCATCATTATTGTAATTTGTTTTACATACGTTAAGGAGTGTAGTTTCTATAATGGGGTAATTTATGGGGTTTTACTTTTATTTAGGCCTCTTAAAATGACTTGAAATCTGAGCCAGGTCCCTTAATAGCAGGATTTTGTGTTCTTTTATGAAATTTTGAAAAGCCCCATAACATCTTACAAAAATGAGAGGATGCATAAAAAAACATTTGGTCAATGTTAGTTATCAAGTCTTTTTGCTGTTATTTAAAGATGTTGAAAATTTTTACCAAATATCCATTTTTTCATAAATAAATGCAAAACATACCATAAAAATTTTTCAACTGACATGAAGTACAAAATGTCACGAGAAATATGCCACTGTTTTTCTATGAGCAGCTAGATACAATAACAACGACATCTGATAAGGCGGGAGAGCCCATGGTTTTTGAGCTTCCCCAGCCCAATAACATCAGCCTGCAGTTGTCCTAGTACTTAACCATCTATATATTAAGGGGTTACTGAATTTTATCCTGCCCTTCCCAACACTCCTGGTGGTGGTCGTGGGTACCAAGGTAATCATATGGGTACCAATGTTAGCCTTTTTTTTTACCATCTAACATTTAGGGTGGCTTCATACTCACCAAGTTCAGTCCAAACCCACTCCTGCAGATGGGAAGCTGAGCATCATATTGATATTTTATGAATCCTAAATAGCAGCACGGTGTTGGCTCTGCTGTATATTGGGATTCGGGAATTCTGGAAAGTTTAAATAAAAAATAAAATAAAAACTAATTTAAAAAAATTCTGGTTATTGAGATAGTCCACCACAATCCCCCACTTACATGGATCTGAAACACAAAATAAAGTAAGACATTGGGGCTCATTTACTAAGGGTCCAAGAACCGCATTTTGGTCAGGGTTCCCGACGATTTCCGAGTTGCGCCGCATGTAACAAGTTTTTTTGCACACGCAGTCGGATTTTGGCGCAATCGCGACAACTTTCATGCAACGCAAATCAGGGGGCATGGCCGTCTGACAACCCAATGGATTTGGACTACGTGTGGGAATTAAAATTCAAATTGTGTCACAAGACACGCACTTACAAGCACCAGGAAGAAGAAGGTGAACTCTGGCAGACTTCAGCAGGGAAGCGATATATGCAGGAAATCGGGCCACGATCTACGTGAATCGCGCCAGACTTCATCTTCATTGGACCATCCGGATTGGGGATCGCGACAGGACCGGGTAAGTAAATTTGCCAAATTGTGTTCATTTAAACTAATCTCAGCCTCCTCACAGTTGCATCAATTAAGGGATTATTATTTAGTGACAAGTTTCATGTACTATTAACACAAAACTGTCAGTAAATAATTTTGTTTTGAATTAGCATCATAATTTCTTAATTGGTGGACATAACACTGCTAGCATTGTAGAATTGCTTTCATTATGCTTATAGTATAATCTTCATTATATCTGCTGTGTTATTGCTCAGTGTCAAACCAGTCTATGGGGGTTATTTATCATTAAACGGCTCCTTGGGATAGTTCTTTGTCTATTTTTGGAGCTCTGCTGCCCATCAGATTCATTAGAGTGGCTTTGGCACTTTAATAAATGATCTTATGGTCTATTTTCTGTGTGGGATATTTTTCAAAAAGCCTCAAAATACCTAAAAAGTCCCAGCACATAGACAATAGATTAATAAAGAGGTATAAATAGCCCTGTGAGACTTTTTAGCATTGAAAAGTCTTAAAAAACCTCAATGTGACTACTTTGAGACTTTTTACGCAAAAAAAAAAAAAAGACTAGAAAAACCAATGATAAATAAACCCCTATGGCGCTATCTATGTGAACTGTGTTCTTGTGGGATTCAAATTGTGCAAGAAGTAGCCTGGCACACCCATCATCCTCAGTTACATGAAAGGAAAGCAGCTGAGATTAGGTATAATTACAAGATAAGATTAGAAAGGTGATCACAGGTGGATATTAATAACCATTCGTTGCACAGGAAATATACACAGTGGATGATAATACATTTGTTATAGGTGAAAAAGCCTTTCAATCACTGCCTAAAAATAATATAGCCCTAAATTATGTATGGCTGTAGACCTCCCTACTTGCAGGGAGCCAAGAGACTGTGGCTATACACATGTTCTTATAGCTATTGTATACCTAGCTTTTATACTATGGGAAACCCAGAGATCCATGTACAGAATATTAGGTTTTCCGTTCTATTATAACATATGTATATATTATAAAGGGTCTCTGTTAATCATATATTACTAAAATGCCAATTTAATTGAAGAATTGATTTTCACAGATAACTGTCCTGGAAAGTCCATAAAAATCCTGGCAAAAGGGGAGTCAAATTGTTAAGTGTTCCCAGAAGGTAGTTCTATACAACCGGTCATCTGCTCTAGCATCAAACATGACTCTAGCATCACCAGATTGCGCCCAAAATAGAGATCTACAGCACCGGATCACAGTGTGTTACACTGGGTTGGGACCTGAGTAGGTGGCAATGCGGCAAAAAGGATGTCCTATCTTTTGCCAGATTGTGAGCATGACCACTCGGCTTTCTATGCAGGGATGAGGAACGCTCCTCTCTCCTGCACCCGTCCGTGTACCTGGGATCTGGCCTGGGTGAGCACATGGTCATGTGCATGTAGCCTTACATACACACTACCCCTAAAATTCTTATCTGAGCTGGGGACCCAGATGCCAGGGTCCCCTGACACTGCAGGCCCCATAGCAGCTGCTATGGCCGGTAACCCTGTAGTTACGCCCCTGATGGGGAGTCTCATTTATAGCCTGTATAGATGAAGTGTCTGGTCCAGGATTTGCATAGATGGGGTGCCAGGCCTGCACTCAAATATTCACCAACATGTGCATTCCAAATTACCAGGTCAATATCAGAATAATGGGGTTATGACTCTTGAGAACCCCCTAAACTGATACCATCAGCTTCTTGGTGCTGAAATTATAATAGATGGAAGTCCACCTATATTCCCTGTATAGTGCTAAGAACTGGAAATTTCTGCTTAGCTCCTACAAAAGGCCTGTGTCAGCTAATCATTGAGGGTCCCAAGTGTTGGATCCTCAGTAATCTGATATTCATGATCCAGTGGATAGATCATCTATATTATTATCACAACAACCCCTGGGTTTGCAGTGCAGAAAAACACTGGTACAGAGGCAAGGAGTATGGGATGGGGCAAATTTTGTTTGTTATCTCCCCATTGAAAAATAGCTGAAAACAGGGAACAATAAATCCCACTGTACAGACCTGATTGGGCAGTTGTTTTGGCAACAAGAGAATTTATGCAAGTGCTCAGATTAAGTTCTGATCTAAGAAAACATCTAATGCAATGAGTTCATGGATATACATATATTATCAGCTAATTATAGGCATTATATCACATGATAATTAGAATGATATCATGTATTTCCCACACTTTAGCCTCATCGATATATTTAGATCCTTGTGCATGTCAGTCCCTGGAACTAGGTAGTAACACCCAGAGAATAAATTACTGTAGCAGAAGACATCGGACAACAGTCACTGATATAGAAGTAAAATTCCCAGCATAGTCCGATCCTCGGCACTCTGTCCTACTGCCGATCCTAAGATCCTGAGATCCATGTGTAAGTTAAGCCACTGTATTCTGCACCAGAAATCACTGTGTGTGCCAAGAATGCACAAATTTCTGACCATGGTCTCCTTTTTGTGGGGAAATTGGTTACAATTGCTGCAATTATAAGCCTGCTACATTTTATTTTCTGGATTCAAGGCATCTTGCATACAAACATATAAAGGGGACATGTTGACAGGAACAGCATGAATGGGGAGGGCTAGCACATATCCCCATTTAGGTCTTCTCCTGCCGCCCCCATTTCCAGCTCAGGCAGTCTCTAGCCTGTGAGTGGCGCTCACACGGCGGACATGACAGACAGGCCACAAATAAGGAATCGTGGCCAGGAAACAGCACACATTTACGTGCTTGAGTCCGAGGCCAATGCACCAAAATTATCAATAGGTGTGTGCCAATGAGGCATCCAATTGATGTAATTACAATTTGGCTTATAGAAACTGATGGTCCCAGCTCAGTTTGTCTCATCCTCATTTTCTATGGACCTTTAAATTGTTATTAAATAAGTTGTAATGTATTTGGACTGTGTCTATTCTGAGAGTAGAGCTCCACTGGGTGAACAGTGAATGTTGTGTTTCCACATGAAATGCTATGTGCATTTGAGGTGGCCCTGTCCCTTCCCGAGTCAGTAAGAGGCTGGGAAAAGAGAAAGTGACTGCTACAAGTGAAGAAAAGAAACAGAGGGTTTTTTTTGTTTAATACCAGGGGATAGGAGTCTACAGAAAGGAGGCTGGAGGAAAGGAGGCCACAGAAGGAGGCTGAAGGACAGGAGGGCACATGAGGAGGCTGGAGAACAGGAGGCCACCGAAGGAGGCAACAGGACAGGGTGACACAGGAGGAGGCTAAAGGACATGGGTAACAGGAGGAGGCTAGAAGACGGGGGCCACAGTAGGAGGCTGGAGGACAGGAGGCCACAGGAGAAGGCTTGAAGGACAGGGTGTCACAGGAGGAGGCTTGAGGACAAGAGGCCACAGGAGGAGGCTGGAGGACAGGAGGCCATAAAGATTCAAGAAGAATAGTTGTGGCAAGTACCAGTGGAAGTTCATGTGAGTTCTCAGTGTTCTCAAGAATATAGTAAGTACTGCAATGTTCCAGAGAACACACCCTAGTCTATGTAATCTAGGCAATGACATAACCATAAGTCTTAAATTATTCATGAAGGACCTATCATTCCTTCCTCTTACACTTATTAATTAAGACACTGATGAGTGGATATATAAGACACAGAAGAAGGGACATCGTCAGTACTAACAAACTACACAATAGAAACCAGGACATCTTTCCACCAGCCAAATCCAGGGAAGACAAGATGTATCCTTACAGACAAATGAGATACTCATACAGCCCTTACAGAAATCCTACTCAGGCACCAGAACCAGACGTTGATCTCCTTGCCAGGCAGCTAGATGAAGAGATGATGAACATGAGGAGTGAGCTCGAAAGAAGGCTTCACCAGCTCCCACAGTTATCTCAGGCTTTGCCACCACTGGACGTAGATATGCGAAGGAGTCCGGCCTCGAACAGATACTCTGTATCAGCTGTGAATAACTCTCCTTCTTTAGTTCAACCAAGAAAGGAGAAGTTTGAGATGACCTTAGACGTGAGTCCTTTTTCTCCTGAAGAACTGATTGTGAAAACAGAAGGCAGGAAACTCATTGTGTCTGGAAAGCGTGACATAAAGACGGAGACTGAGAATGGCGGCTGCCACCATGAATTCCGTGACTTCAGGAGAGAAACTGAACTTCCAGATGATGTGCATCCTGAGGACGTGCTGTGTTCCTTGTCGAATGATGGGCAGCTCCACATTGAGACTCAATGCCTGGCACTGCCAGCTGCACGGGAAAGACTTGTTCCCATCCAAATGGGACGAGCCTTGGGTCGCTGACTGTTAAGTCAACCCACTGCATCTGAGGTCAACAATATATCACTCTAAAAGGTTACTTCTCCAGTGCACAGGACTTGCATAACGACTAATCTATCTGAACATTATGGAATTATAATTTGTTATATAGGTATCCATGAAGAAGGGTGGTGAAATCATTATGGTTCGTCGTACTGTTTCCATTATATCCACCATCACAGAACAGGAGAAACAGTGACACTTGCTACACTTCACCTAAGAGTTTCCCCACATTGTTCTGCTAAGACTTTTAAAAAGGTAAAAAAGTGTAAAGGTAAATCAGTGCAGGTATACGTAAGTTTTAGATACACATGCAACTACAAATAGCGCATAATGTGCCCCCTATATTTTACAGTCCAATTTTGGAAGAAATGTAACTTCCATACTGAACTGCAGTCTATTGTGTACATTAATCTGTATTATCTGTACATTTAGGGTATTGTTTTTTCTGTTGTTCATGTACTTTGTGGTGCCAGTTACAATGACATTTGACAAATATAAAGTTTTATGAATACAGTCTGTACTAAAGATATGATGTTTAAAAACTATTACTATACACAAATAAATATAAACAAATACATTAAATTTATGAAGTTTTGTGGTTTCATGTTTATTTGCTTTTGCTTTTGCTACCAAAAAGTGTCTACAAAAGCTTGGGCTGTTGTTCTGTATTAAGCCAGTAGAGGGTGATAATAACGCAAAAATCCATAACTTTTTCATTTTTACGTGTACAGAGCTGTGTGAGGGCTTATTTTGTGCGTAATGAATTTTACTTTCCCGTGATGTTATTTATTATAACATGTGGTGTACTGGGAAGCAGGAAAAAAATTCTAAATGTGGAAAAAAAAATTTAAAACCGCATGTGCGTCACGTTCTTGTGGGCTCAGTTTTTTTCACTCTGCACTCCAAATAACACCTCCACTTTATTCTTTGGTTTGGTATGATCGCGGTGATACCAAATTTATACAGGTTTTATTGCGTTTTAATACATTTTCAAAAATTAAACGAATGTGTACGAAAAAGGGAAAAACATTCTTGCCATCTTCTGACGCTAATAACTTTTTCATACTCTGGTGTACAGAGCTGTGTGATATATCATTTTTTGCGAAATGAGCCAACGTTTTCATTGCTACCATGTGGAGGTCTGTGCGACATTTTGATCACTTTTCATTACCTTTTTTATGTCATGTAAAAAGGTCTAAAAGTCGCATTTTGGACATTTGGGCGCCATTTCCCGTTTCGGAGGTCACTGTTGGTTATAACCGTTTTTATATTTTGATAGATCGGGCATTTTGGGACGCGGCGATACCTGATGTGTTTGTGATTCTTACTGTTTATTATGTTTTATATCAGTTCTAGGGAAAGAGGTGATTCGAGTATTTAATATTTTATTAATTGTTTTACATTTTTTAAACTTTTTTTTTCTTTTTTTTCACAATTTCTTAGACCCTCTAGGGTACATTAATCCTAGATCAGTGATGGCAAACCTTTTAGAGACCGGGTGCCCAAACTACAGCCAAAACACACTTATTTATTGCAAAGTGCCAGCACGGCAATTTAAGTAGTAATTTATTGCTACCTGTTCTACCACAACTTTTAATCATATCGGCCTCTAGAAGACAACAAAACTGTTAAAAGAAGAAGGGCAAATTTGGACTAATGTTGTAGCATCTCGCTATCGTCTCCCTGAACAGAAAGAAGCCTAGAGGAGCTCCTGCAGTCCCAAGCAATCAAGAATGTGTTGCTTTAAAATATCACTGAGAGCAGCATTTATTGAGTCGCCTGGGACTGCAGGATGATTCTTTGAGTTCTATGTAGAGTGCTATATTGATGGCCGCGGTGCCCAAAAAGAGGGCTCCGAGTGCCACCTCTGGCACCCGTGCCATAGGTTCACCACCACTGCCCTAGATGGTCAGATCATTCCTACCATATAATGCAATACTTCTGTATTGCAGTAAATGGAGTGTTTGCATGTAATTCGTTACAATGAGCCACTGGCTCATTGTAACTAGTCTCCTGAAACCATGCAACCTCGGGTTTGACGAAGACTCGAGGCTGTCATGGCAACCGATCACCGCCCCCTTAGGACGTTCGGGGGATCGACGATCAGAGGAAACATGGCGGTGCCCATGCGCCGCCACTTTTTAAGTGCCGCTGGCAACTTTGCCAGCTGCAAAGAAGAGGTTAGCACCTGCGATCAGTGGGAGGTGGAGAGTTTAACACTGAACACCTCCTCCCATGTGATTGACATCATGTGCCCCTGGACACAGGAACATAATTACTGTGGAGGCCGCATTTTAAGGCAGGGAAAGCTTGAATTCAGTGTTAAACTCTCTTCCCCCTTATCTATATAAATCAACTCTAAAGTCACATGCAAATGAGATGAAAAAAATGTCACAATGAAAGGCTGATGGGGGAGCATCACTTCAGATGCCTATATATTGGGCTCTTTAGAGCCTAGAACCATTGCTATGGATGAGAATCTCAGGTTTCATCAACATCAGGATTCTGTGAACTACAAAAACAAAGATAAAAGCAGTGAAAGAAAAATCCAGGAATTTGACATTAGCATCTGAAGTCACAGTTCCCCTCTCAGTGTGACTTATTTCTGGCAAAAAAACTACTCTTTTCTGCTCATTTGCATATGACTTTGGAGGTGATTTTTTTTTTTATAGGTAAATCGATGAGATTTAACATCAAAAATTGAATTGTGGAAAGGAAATTTCATATCGTACTGGGATTGCTAGTAGTTTAGGGGAGTAAAATCTGATGACAGAATCCCGTTAATATACAGCACACAAATCAGTGGGTACATGTACCGACAAAAACAGACATTACAGCTTCACTTTTTAAAGTGATCATCCACTTCAAAATCAAATCTATATTCTGAACAGCAGTGAGATCTTACAACAGGAGGAAATAGAGGCACAGGCGCCATCTTTAGTATTTGGCATGCCATATTGATACTATTTATAATGAGTCACTTATAATATACACTGATAATGTTTTGGTGGTACAGTCGAGAGAATAATAACTATACTAATAATAACTATAGCAGAGTGGTACAATGTCAGCCATATTGATTATGACTTCTTAAGGTTTACATCCTAGCCTTGCTGGGTCGTAAAACAAACGAGGGTTTAAAGTCATGGAGGCTGCTGCAATTGACGTCATTCACCAGACTTCAGGAGAGCTGATTATGATATCCCTGGATGCAGGAGCGTCAATTACAGCAAGGGGGCATTCTGAGGTAAAGAGAGCTTGTCTTCAGTGCTAAACTCTTCACCTCCATGACTTTATAATACTAATTTACATTTGATTTCAAATTACATTGAGGCATGAAATAAACATGATCTGCATGGTGTGTCTCTGCTTGAAAACATAATAGAAGTGGTTTATTAAGTCAATTTCTGCTGACAGGTTCCCTTTAACCCTTTCGCGACCCGTGATGTAATGGCACATCACAGGTCGGCTGCGGGTGCATGGGGAGGGCTCACAGGCTGAGTACTCTCCATAGCCGGCAAGTCTTTGCTGCATATCGCAGCAAAGACTTACCGGTAACACCCGCGATCGGTGCCAGCAAAGCTGCCGGCGGCTTCAAAAAGATGGCAGCGCTCCATTGCCATGACAGCCTTAGGCTTTCTCTCTTCAATCCATTGATTACAATGTGCGATTAGCACATTGTAATGAATGAAGAGGAAAATCCCCATATACTGCCATACAGTAGTATGGTAGTATATGGTAGGATCAATCGGACAACCGAGGGTTAAAGTACCCTAAGGAGTCTGAAAAATAGTAAAAGTAAAAAAAAAATTAGAATAAAAAAAACCTAAAAATTCAAATATAATACCATTTTTCACAGCATTTAACCCCATAACGAAAAATATCGCCCAGAGTCAAAAAATGGCACTTATTTGCCATTTTGAAAAATATTAAAAAATTTATAAAAAGTGATCAAAAGGTCATACAGTCCTAAAAATTGTAGCATTGAAAGCTTAATCAAAAGTTGCAAAATAAGATACCATCCACAGCTCTGGATAGTAAAGTATAAAAAGGTTATTAGCGCCAGAAGATGGCAAAAAAAAATTTTTTTAAGTTTTTAATTTTTGGAAATGTATGAAAACATTATAAAACCGATACAAATTTGGTGTCCCCATGATCACACCGACCCAAAGAATGAAGTAGACTTGTAATTTGGGGCATACAGTGAAAGCCGTAAATTCCAAGCCCAAAAGAAAACACTGCAAATGTGTTCTTTCACCAATTTTACTGCATTTTGAATTTTTTTTCCCGAAAACAAGCCCCACAGAGCTGTGTAAAAAAAAAAAAAGTTCTAGATTTTTGATTGTGGGGAGTGTAAAATAAAAATGAAAAAACCAAAAAGAGCAAGGTCCTTGAAGGGTTAATCTCATAGCGCAACATGACATACAGTTACTGCACTACATTTTGACAATTTAATAAATAATGCAAAACATATGAACCAAAATTTATGGCTAACATAAAGTACAACCTGTCATGAAAAAACAATATCAAATTCACTAACATAAAGTACAACCTGTCATGAAAAAACAATATCAAATTCACTGTGGTAAGTTTTTAAGTGCAAATTTTACTTGTTTTCAGTTTTGTAAATTAACAACACGAAAGTTAGTAGGATGCCAGCTCTTCTCCTAGACCTATGTCCTCTTATCACCCCTCCCTGCTGATGGGCTGGCCTTGCTCTACCTCCTGTCAGTGTGACAAAATTCTCTCAGTCCACTGCCTACCAGACATAGATAGGGATCGAAGGGGGGGAGTTAGCCTAGTCACGCATATACAGAGCTCCTAAAAGTACAACCGTGTTTCAAGCATTCTCACCTCTGCTCACTGAAAGATCCAGCCGCCAATATGTCCGACGCTCCAGCCGAAGAATCTGCGCCGACCGTAGGGGAGGTCAACACAACGCCTGCAGAGAACCCCTGTACTGAGCTAAAAGCTGCAATGGAAAAATGGTAAGTGACCCTAATGTGACGGAGAAATGGAAGAGTTATCGGACCCTATATTATATTCTATACCAATATATTTTATTCTGTGATATTATGTATTGTCATAACAAATTACAGCATATTGTACTATCTCATATCATACAGTAGAATATAATGTCACTGAATATTATAAAATGACCCAGCCAATTGATAGGTGGTAATAGTGCCAAGAATTTAGTCTGACATCACATACTGTAGACTCATATTGAAATAAAATTCTTACAAGGCCTAATCCACAGTCAGATACTCTAACCTGTAGACGTTGCATAATGTTGAAACAAACTGATGAGGAAAACAACATTTTGTTTAATTTGCAGATACATTATTGTGCGTTTGTCCAAATGTGCCTTGCCCTGAGTGTCCTTTACTACAAATTCCTGTTATTTCTTTATGACAATTTTGAGATTTGAGTATATAACCTTATCTGGATTTATTATTTAATGAAAGTTAAGAATATATGGATTAGTCACGTCTATATAATAGATAGATAGATAGATAGATAGATAGATAGATAGATAGATAGATAGATAGATAGATAGATAGATAGATAGATAGATAGATAGATAGATAGATAGATGTAGATGATAGATAGACAGATAGATAGTTAACATAAAATAACTGCTCCTGTAAAATGGCAGATCTATCATGTCCCAGTTCTAGATTATTCTGAATACCGGTATATAGTGATACAGCTGTAGCTTTCTAACATAATCTAGATTAATGTGTTATCAAAAATCATTTCTTATAGATATTCAAACACAACCTTGAATGTTGGTTGTATGAGATGAGGACCCCTAGAAGAGGGCATATGATTACAATTTCTATTTTATTTTATATGGAATACAGATGGAGGGATATGCCTGTATATCTGGGATTATGTAATGTATGAAGCCACATCACAAAATATGAGAAAAGTGACAGTTCATGTACAGTCTCATGGACAACTATGACAGCGTTATTGTTGATTGACATAAAACCTAATATGCCCTCTGCAAATGATCCTTACTATTAAAGATATACAGGTCCTATCCACCGTCTCCTGTTCCCTGTGCACCCAGTAATGTCTCACCAGTAGGCTGCAGTCTGAAATATTCCTAAAGGGTATTTTCCTTTATATCATATACATCAGTGATCTGTAACCTGTGACTCTTGGGCTCAAGAGAAATTACATCTCCCATTATGTCCTGCCCGAGACATAACTTGTAATTACTAGGACCCAATATAAAATGGCTACCAACCTCCCACCCACAGTCTATGTGGTTTATATAGTCTATAGTGCTGGTCTTTATAGGCTACTGTCTCCTGAATCAACTGACCCCTATGTCCCCCCTCAAATTATACCCCTGGGTCCTAGCAGCAAAAATGTAGAGTTACTCATTTAATATGTTCACAGTAGATGAATAGGGCATCTCTCAAAAGTGAATACACACCTCACATTTTTGGTAATATTTTATATTGTTTCATTTAACCCTAATACAATGTATAATAGTACTGCTTGAATAATGGTGTAAATTTCAGTACCCCCAAAATAAGTCAGCACACAGACATTATTGTGTAAAACGCTGAGAAAATGTCAGGGGTGCAGTAACTTTTGTTAGATACCGTACATGCTGTGTGAAGGTTCTCCTTCCTGCTGTCACACTTCCAGAGATATATATGACTGGTTCTCGCCGCTAGAGTTAAAGAAGTAATATAAGTATCATGAAATGACCCACACAGCAGTTATATTTATGGAGCCTCTAACTTCCCCCATCTGAAACTTCGCAGTGCACAGCTAGAGCGCAGCTAGAGTGATATATACAGTATACAGATAGATAGATTAGAAAGTGGTGATTTACAAAGCAAGAAAATCGAAAGTGTTGTCCTCAGAATGTTGGGGAGTAACTAGAAGAGGCAGGACCCCATAGCAGACTTCTGAATGGGGTCTTCCCTCCTCCTTTAAAAAATATACATATTACTTGTTCACAGGCAGTCCCCGGGTTACGTACAAGATAGGTTCCAGAGGTTTGTTCTTAAGTTGAATTTGTATGTAAGTCGAAACTGTATATTTTAAAATTGTAGATCAAGACAAAAAAAATTTTGGCCCCAGTGACAATTGGAGTTTAAACATTTTTTGCTGTAATGGGACCAAGGATTATCAATAAAACTTTACAGCTGATTATTGCAATCTGGGACTATAGTAAAGCATCTAGAGAGCTTCACCAGAGGTCAGTAGGGTCTGTCTGTAACTATGGGTTGTCTATAAGTCGGGAGTCCTTAAGTAGGGGACCGCCTGTACTTGCATACACTCTTACTCACATTTATACACTCATGTGCGCACATCTATCTATTATCACTTAGGTCAATGACCTCCTGTTATCATAAACTGCAGGTGCAATGGCCGCTTCAGCCACTTGCTGTCAAAGTCTAAACCAGTCATCTGACAATGTGCAGTTTTGCGACGGGTTCATCAGTCCGATGTTAATAATACCCCATTCTGCTATCATCAAATGTGCTGCAACTTTCTAATGGACTGAATGTTTCAAAGCTTCAGCGTTTCAGTTGTCCATCTCTGCCCCCACTAGAGGCTAAAAACCCATCTTGACCTGGTCCTGCTCCTAAAGTTGATGATTCCTTTCTATGTATTACTTTAGTGATTCCTGTATGAAATAAAAATAGCAGCAACACAAGCCTCTATTATCTTATACTCAAGATTCAGATTTTTACCTAACCTTAGGCTACATTGACACGAACGTATGGGGGACGTATATACGGCCAACGTATATCCAGCATATATACGTCCCCCATACACTGCAATGGCCCCACGGTGCCGTACGGGAGCGGTACGGTGCAGCACACGTGTGGCAATGTACCATACTGTTCCGTAGCCCGTAGAAAGGTAGGACATGTCCTATCTTTCAACGGAATACGCTGTAGGGCCCTATGTTATTCTATGGAGAGGGGCGGGGTGAGCGGCGCTCTCCCCGGCGCAGATGTATGCCCGCTGTACTACGGTACGTCAGGCATACATTGTGTGAATGTAGCTTTATATT
Source organism: Engystomops pustulosus (assembly GCF_040894005.1). NCBI lineage: Eukaryota > Metazoa > Chordata > Amphibia > Anura > Leptodactylidae > Engystomops > Engystomops pustulosus. The sequence continues at coordinate 64,044,538 of NC_092416.1, read as the reverse complement.
TGTAACAAACTACAGCAAAGCCTTGAGAATAATCATGCCAGTTCAAAAAAAAACTAAATCTGAAGGGTTCTCAATATAGTATATGCCGTAGGCTCTCGGGTCCATTTGCCACTCTGCATGGGGAGCCACTACTTGCCTATAGCATCATCATGTATAGCAGGAGGGCCACAAACTAAATGATTTCAGTGATAAATATCAGTGACCATAAAAGTGTCAGGTTGGTCTCCTCCTGGACATCTGTTACTACAGCCTTTAATCATATTCTGCCATCCACAAGCAACCTTATTATAAACGCAATGTCAGATTCTGCCAGTGCAGAAAGCCAGATCTGCGACTGACCCACATTTCGGTTGGCCTATTGCCATGGTTACAGTGATCACGGAATTACATGGCCTTCCTACACAGCAACCGGGCACTGCTAGGCACATACCACAGAAATACTGTATGCATTGTGGTTGGCATAATATACAGAAAAAAGTTTCTCTGGCATCTGCTAACCATGATATTTCCATGCTGGTTTTGATGTGGTTTAGGCCGTGTTTGGTAATACCACTTGGTCTCTATATAGTCGTATTATGTACTTACTGCACAGGGGTAATATTTAGAGCTATGGTAGATTTTTAACCTGTCAACGAAAAACTAGAAGCAGATAGGGCAACCAATCACATTAGTTATTTTTTAAAGTTCTGTTTAGTTTCAACAAAGTTTAATCCAATGAGAAAACAAGAAAGTACCTTACAATCAAAAAGGCTGAACAGAGACCCCTCGCAGGGGGAATATTATAAGTATAAGTATACAAAGGGAATGTTCAAGAAAATAAGGGGAGGGTGGGTAATGTGTGTTAATATTAGTATTGTTCTAGTAATTATAGAGATCCGTTGTAATTAAAGATGGGGGAGGTCCCCTTCACCTTCACTCTCTTTGAGTGGGAGATCTCTGCGAGGTAATCCAAGGTGCCCATATTCCTTCGAATAGTGCATAGGTGTCTGTTCTGGTCGCCTCTATGCTCTCAAATAGCATCAATATGTTAATCCTGTTTTTGACCACTGTTAAGGACAGGTCCGGTGATTTCCATTTTGCTGCTACTGTGTTCTGTCCATGGGATCTGACTAGCATAATGGTCTGAACTCACAAATGAACCCTCCCAAAATAAGGACTGTTTAGAAAGCATTATACTTATCCCTAAATGGTTTCTTTCCATGCATATTAAAATTTACTTGCATTGCCCTGCCTCCTTGATCCTGCTTAACAGGTCTGAGTGCTATGATATTCTGCTGTGTGGCACATTGAGAGAGAGCGCTGTGGGGCACTAAAGTCATGTGACCAGAATGACATCATTCAACATGTTATATCTGCAACGTCTACCCCATGTATCTGTTCACATGAAATCACAGCAGCCTCTATGCAGGATGGGGAGGAGTAGAAGTCCATGGAGGCTACTGTGATTTCATGTGATCAGATATATCCAAGGTGTACAGTTTGATAATGTTAGGTGGCTAGAGGACCTGTGATGATGTCACCCTTGTCACATGACATTTCTGCTGCATGCTGGAAAGAGGCATAGGACATGGGGAGGAATAGATGGGAGAGGCCGTCTGAGCAGGACAAGTGTTCCCTGAGGTCAGGGAATATTAAATAAAAAAACAATTTTGAGGTAAAAAAAAGGGTGTCAGTTAGTGAAAAAGGCTCTATGGGAACCTGTCACTAACTGTATATGTGAAAAATCTTTGCAGATGTTGACCCTGGGACATGAACACATGCCCCCAGTGCTGCAAGGCTGTAATGCTAACCACTAAGCCACAGTGCTGCCCAGACAACTAGCATCAATATAAATTAAAAAATATAAATATTTGTCAGCATTGTTTAATATATGTGCTAAGCCACACTTCTGTGGTGGAATATATTACATTATATCCATGGTGAGAATAATTGACATCACTCATTGCTTTTATTATCCATTTAACTATTGAATAAACATCATTATTTGTTTTCACCTTTGGAGTAGCAGTAGAGACTGAATTTTTACTATATGATTGTAATCTTGGGGGCATTATTTATGTACAATGTGGCCCCCCTCCTGTTGACAATGCATTACAAGAGCACTGTATGATATGCTGTATGTCAGTATGTAATTTAGACTATGTATGGCACTAGTGACTCTGGGCACGTTATAGCTTTATACATTATTTAATCACTACTTTGTGGACTTTGCAAAGGTAAAACTTTTGCACCCACCATGTTAGGTCTTGCATATGTTAGTAAAATTCTTCCTCCAAGCAAAAAAATGACAAAGCAAACTTATGTGCACCGTTCATTCAGTTTAGGTAAAGTGTGGGGGATATTACTGAGCTCATGATGTAGGCAATTACTTGGCACCCAGAAGCTGTCCACATGCATGGCTGCTGATGCAGGCTGACAGGGTGCTGGCTGTTTATCTGACAGCACAACCCTGGGGTGCTGACACTCCCTACCCATAGCCAGTGTAATGCAGAGGGGATCGCTGAGTCAGCCTGGGCCTCATTAGCTACAGATAAAGAGGGCAGGATAGCCAGTGTGCAGTTATGCAGGAATAATGTGGCGCGTCAAGTTCTGTCCCCAGTACATGAAGTGCAGATTGAGGTATTTTAACCCCAGCTTCATGTTTAGTATCTGAACCATGGTTTAATCAAAATGATTTCCAACAAGGGTTTACAAGGTGTAGCTAGTGAGTGAACAGAAGAAGCAGCCAGTTTCAATTTTCTATTAATTTTGATCCCTTAGATAGAAAGCAAAATGTATCTATTCACTGCCAGCTAGCAGAGATCTTTACAATATACAGTTAAAGAATGTTTCATTACACAATTTTATTTACATACATCCCCTATGTAGCCATCTGTAGCCTACACACCACGCAGGATGGAAACACAAAGTATATTAGAAAGCAGAATATAGAAAACACACAACACCTTAGAAGACCAGCCATTTACTTCTATCACTATCCTCTGCCTACAGGCACAGTAACCTTATCTATAGTGACAAGTCTCTCCATATTTACTTATCTGTCTGACATACACATGGAGCCCCTATAACCCACAAGCGCGTCTGATGTGACTATCTCACATCCAACTTATGCTCGCCAAAATGTCCAGCCCAAATGCCCAGAGACCAGAACTGAATTCAACATGTTAGTTCAATTCTGGTTTCTGAGCATTTGGGCCGGACATTCCGACAAGCACACAATGCGAGTTTAATACAAATTAGATCTTCTCTTTCTCCAGCCAATTAAAACTTGTTAGTAGCAGAACTAGTAATGAGAGAACCCTATAACCAGGACTGTAAAGGTCCCAGAATTCATTCACTGATGTGCCATGAAATCTACAGGACAGACCCATGTGTCTTGCAGATGTAATTGCGTCTTTACGTGCTTGTGCCACTGCTCAATGACCTACTGCATGTCCTTGCTCTTTGTAAGCCGAGCAGGAAATGAAAAGCTCAGTTAGGCCTTGGGGTATGACGCCAAGAATGCTTTTAAAGACGTATCTGGATTCCGGGATGGGTCTCATGTTAGAGTCGCATAACTGAGCACCTATAAAAATGTCCATTCACAGAGTTCTGATAAATCGTAAATTTACGCTGCTTTGTATCTTGTATCTGTATTGATCTTAAGTATCAGGCATCAGGTCTTATATAGTCACATCCAAATCTGCATTCAGAATCCTATTTTCTAATGCTAGGATACATGATTATCGTAGGCATATCCAGAGCTGCATTCAAAATTCTGCAGGGTTGCTGTTATCTAATGTTTTGCTGCATTGCCTGCACAAGCATTATGGTTGCTTCCAATTACACCGCCTTACATTCTACGTGGCTATGCTTGGTATTGTCGCTTAGCCCCATCTACTTGAAGTGAATTGAGCAGCAAACAGACCTTGGCTGTCATTTATCTTAAGTCTGAAAACATGTGGCTAGTTTGGGGGATTTTTTGGACTTGAGGTTACCTTAGTAGTGATCGGAGCCGGTACCAGAAGCATCGGGTGCCAGCTGTATGTTACAGTTGGCACCCGTCCCTAGCACCCACGATCGGAGTTTCCTCCGATCGCGTTCATTAACCCCTTACACGCCAACTCGTATAAAAGAAAAACATGCCAGCAAAATTTTTCAACTAACATGAAGTACTAAGTGTCAGGACAAAACAATTTCAAAATCACTTGGATATGTATATGCATTCCGAAGTTATAACCACTTATAGTGTCACAGGACAAATTTGAAAAAATGGGCCGTGTCAGGAAGGTGAAAGATGGCTTCGGCGTAAAGGGGTTAATGTGAGGGTTTCAATAATCACTCTCGACTGCACTTTAACAGTTAATATCTCTGTTTTCCTGACACTTGGAAACATTCTCCTCTTTCATAGGAAGAAAGAAGTGAGGTTCTCTGTGTCACAGAGCCAGAGATAAAGCCCCCTGAAGTGTAGCCCCCCTCCAGATTCTTAGCCATCAGGCTGCAGGGAGAATTCTGATAATGCTGCACACAGGAGCTGTTGCACCTCACAGATAATGGAAATATTCATTTTATATGTTACTACATTTTGATAAGGAAGAAATATCAACTAATGTTCATGTTTTTAACCCTCTCAAGAACACACATGCTCTCTTATTGCCTTTTATTTGTTTTTTTTTTTTCTTTCGAAAATTGACTGATACGATGAACATTCAATTCTCTTTGCCTAATGTCACTACATATTAACACCGCAACCCAGAACTTGTCCATAAAGCTATATGTAACACCAAAAACACACACACGTTCCTGAATAAAGTTTTTATTTCCCACCATCCTCCATTATTTATGCATCCTATGTTATAACGCTCTCACTTAAATTCTTATGAAGCGCGGAGGGTTCTGTTATTTTTCGGCTAATACATTGGCGCATATCTAAACGTGACTTTTATTATCTCACTAGAGGGCTTTATGGATATATATATATTTATTTGGGTTACCATTGTGTAAGGGAGCAAACAATAATATATCTGTGTGAAGCGCAGTGCAGTCCCCTGTGGATTTAACATTCCCTCTGCTGCATATTTTGGTGAATATACACGTGTGGTATGTATGATCTCCTCACATCTTGCTGTTTTTAGTATTCTGGATTTGTACATATTTTAGAGAAAATTTTGAATTTTCATGAAATTTTTGTATTTTATTGCTGTTTGCCGCAAAGTTGCATGAAGGCGGTAGTGTGTATGAATTAAAAAGTTATTCTTGTTAACATGGTGATTTCTGGAAAAAAATTGATTTTGACAGAATAGGAGATTTTTATTTTGTGTGTAATATATTTTTAAACACATTTATGGATAGCATGTCATGGTTTTTATTTTTGAATTTTTGGGAGTGTAAATTCTTGATGTTGTGTATTGTGGTATATGTAAATCTGCTCATTTTGTGTTATTATTTTTAAATCACTATTTGTGCGTAAACCTCTGCTTTGATGTGAGTTTTATGTAAAAACCTACATTATCAAGGCATTTTCAATGCACTTTTTGTTTAATAATTTGTGTTTGTCACAAAGTTACATGAGGGTGGTCCTGGCTGTCAACTGTTAAGGCAAATGCATCGCCTGGTTGTCTACTTTCAAAAATATATAGGTTTTAGGGGTTTTTCATCTGTTTTATTGCAATATTTTGCAGGTTGTGGCTGTCTTCTAGCTGAAAATCAGATATTTAGTTATTTCGGTTTTAGTGATATTATGATGATTTATTCATGGGAACATATCAATATGAGGCATTAGTGAACACATGTCCATCTATTACATTTTGGAGATGTGAAGGTAAATATTTTCTGTATGGAGCACAGTTTTTTCCATCAAAGTCAAATTTTAAGTATTTTTTATAAAATGTTTCAGTTTGAATGAAAATTGGATGAAGGTGCCTATGTCTATAAACTCTTTAATACAATTTTGAAAATGGGGCAAGTGTCTGCATTCAGAAAATATGTGGTTTGTTGCAGTTTACTATTAGCAGTAATTTTTTGGTTTTATGGTGAATGTCAAAATTGTAAAAATTGCTCTGGCCAATAACGCAACAAAATATACAGAAATGCCGGGCGGTGAAAGGGTTAATACCCCTTGGAGGAATGCCCTGGTGAAGATGCTTATCACCTATCTCCTGTCTATAAATCTATCATCCATCTCCTGTCTATATATCTATCTGTCTAGTTATCTATCTCCTATAATCTGACCATTTATACATCTCATTTTTTCTCTATTTATTAATCAATCTTCTATTTCTCTTCTACTGTATTTATCTTTCATATCTTCTGTATATATATCATCTACTTTCTAGTTCTGCATCTAGAAATCTCTATTATCTTTCCTATTTCTCTTCTATCATAATAATTATAATGAATAATTCTTTATTTATATAGCGCACATAGACACAGCAGCGCTGCACAGAGCTTGCTAGATCAGTCCCTGTCCCCAATGGGGCTCACAATCTATTCAACCTACCAGCATGTTTTGGAGTGTGGGAGGAAACTGGATGACCTGGAGGAAACCCACACAAACACGAGGAGAACATACAAACTCTTTGCAGATTTTGACCTGCAACCTGAACCCAGGATCACAGCGCTGCAAGGCTGTAATGCTAACCACTAAGCCACCGTGATGACTATCATCTATCTATCTCCTATAAAATTTTCCCATATTACAGATTTTTTTACCATACTAAAGGGAGCCTCTTGCTGACTGTGACTGGTCATCAAATAGTTTTATTTTGGGGCCCCCACATTGTATTTGTTGCACATTTAGACCAAAAAGCATGTCTGTCAACTTCTTGAATGTTGTGTGTAATGTTTTCTTCTCACAGTATGCTAAATACATTAATACTATATGCCACAATGTAAAATTAAAGTGCAAAACCACTAAAGTCGATCAACAGATAACAGACCTAGCGTCACAAATTAATAAATTTGCCCTTTGTCTCTCTAAGCAGACTGTAGAATTCTAAGTTCAGATCTAAATGAAAAAGGAGTAAAAAAATGTCATTCTAGTTTGTACAAGTAGAGATGGATACTAGGAAATACCACAGATCCAACTAATAAAATGGAAACCAGTTTCAGGGTGATTTTGAAGCATTGTGCCACAAGATGGCGATATAACATTGAAAATCTTTCAGCCTGAAGTAAAATTCTGGATTGCTCAAAGCTTCTGTACCTTCTGGAATCCTAGTGGAGTCACACTAGGAATTTAGGGGCCCCTGACTGACAAGATATTTGCCCTTCCCTCACACTTTAGTTTCCATCTTATAAAATGAAGTCACATCACATGTACATGCTTCATAAATTCTTTCTCCTATATATAGTTCCCTGGAATAAATTATATCAAGTACAGCATCGCAAATTTATTATATATACTGCACCCCCCGAACTGACTACATACAGCACCCACTTATTCATTAATAAAGGGTGTGTTCATATAACATAAAGTGAAAAATGCATTAACAATGCATATACAGTATATACTGTATATAGCCCAGTACATGCCTTACCCCAGTAGATAGGTAGCCACAGCACATGCCTCCCCCCCCCCAGTAAAGAAGTAACCACACAGCACGTGCCCCCCACTAGATATGTAGCCACAGCACATGCCCCCCAGTAAATAGGTAGCCACAGCACATGCCTACCCCCAGTAGAGAAGTAACCACACAGCATGTAACCCCCTCCCCACTAGATAGGTAGCTAGAGCACATCTCAAAGGCATGGGGCCATCTGTTATGTAATGCCTGTGCTACAGAGTTTTATGGCTGACAACTGATGCCATTTATGGGTTGTCTCCTCTGAAGATTTATGTGGCATCTTTGGCCACTTGTTTGTTTGAAGGGATATTAGTGGATACTCTGGGCTGCTGTTACCCGTTTTTTCCTGCAATGATACCAGTGATTTACCACGTGACCTCTTTGGCCACTGAATGTGAGAATAGATAAACGTCATGTACAGAGAGAATTGTGATGTTAACTTGATGATTGTGTCCTTGTTACTGCAGTGCAGCCGAGAAAGGTGAAGAAAGCTGCCAGGATCTAATTCAAGCCTATAAAGAATGTATGAAATCTCTGGGACTGCAAATCTAATGTATGGCGAGGTAAGAGGAGGCTATGAGACCATGAGCAAAGGTGTAACTTACACATGAAGACTGTATTTTATATTCCATGCCGTGTACTGGGAAGAGGGGAAAAAATTCCAAATGCAGTGACATTGCTGAAAACCTGCATTTACGCCATACTTTTGTGGGATGGGTTTTTACGGCCTTCATTGTGCTCCCGAATGACAAGTTTCCTGTACAATCACGAGGATAGTAAATTTATGTAGGTTTTTATGTGTTTTAATACATTTAAAAAATTTCAAACCATCTATACAAAAAAAATCTTCATTTCGCCATCTTCTGGCGCTAATAACTTTTTCGTACTTCAGTGTATGGAGATGCGGGACATGCCATTTTTGCGAAATGACGTTTTCATTCCTACCATTTTGAGGACTTTACAGCCTTTTCATCACTTTTATAAAAATTATTATATGTTGCAAAATGGTTAAAAATCGTGTTTCGTACACGTATTTCTGCAGTAGATTAACTGTTATTATACTGTTATAGAACATTTGTGGACCCATCAATACCTAACACGTTTATTTATTTTTTTATCAGTTCTAGAAAAAGGGGGGTAATTAGAATTTTTAGGGGTTTTGGGGGGTTTTTTAAAAATCTTTTTTTACTATTTTCAGACTCCCTAGGGTACTTTAACCCTAGGTTGTCTGATTGATAACTACAGTATGGCAGTATATGGGCATTTTACTATTCATGAGGCCAGATAACATACAGCCTCTGGTCTTACATAGACCCAAGGCCCTCATGGAGACCAATAGTTATTCCACGATGACGGAGAACGACGATCAAAGCCAATATGGCGGCACACGTACTTTGCTGGCGGCGATGGAAGGGTGCATCAGAAAGTGACTGACTTTCCAGAACACCAAATCAAGACTATGGATAACTTACCAGACACCCCAAATTACAACATAAATGAAGCTGCTTTGAAGCAGGGTCACTATAGAGCCAACAGATAACATCTGCGAGTAAGTGGCTGGCTGCATACAAGGGCTCTGCTAAACCCAAAACTGTGCCCTGCATGCAGTCAGGTAGGTATTCCCTAGATTATATTCTATACGCTCAACCTCTTCACCTCTGCTGTCAAGAGAAGGCAGATAGAGTTTTCAGCCATTAAGGGTTCTGCTGGGCCCCTATCTGTATACCTAAACATTTTTGTAGTGCAGAAAGAGGGACTTAAGATGCAAGTGCTATGCACGCTTTAAAAAATTCCTTGCCTTTTGCCCCAACGCTTATTCCATCTCCACACAGTATTTGCTTTCCTCTTGGTAACCCTCACCCCCCCTCAGATTCTGTTCCCCCCGATATTGTCCCCCCAAAAGAGCCCAATCATGTTAACCCCCTTCCCAGCAGCTCCCCCTGTTGTGGCTTCATAAAAAAAGAAATAAATAAAAACAGAGTTACTAACCTTTCCCTTTCGCCCCACAGCAGCTATCCCCTGCTTATGCTCTGCAGCACTAAAGCTGGTAGGCAGATGACATTATCATATCATCTGTTGGTCCCCAATAGAGTTGACGTTGTGGGATATACCTCCCGCCGGCCAGGACAGAGCCGGAAATCTGGCACTGCCTGGCGGGATCCGGAATGGTTGAAAGGTACACCTCTGTGCAGGCCCCCTGCTACAGCAGTAGTGAATGACTCCGGCAGAGGTTGGTGGCCTTGCCTAATCCATGTGCTGGAACTGACTCTGATCATAAAAGAATAAAAATTGCACATAGGGAGATATATAAGACACAGACCCATGGCAGTAGAAATAATAGCTCCCAGCATTCCCTGCTTGTTCCGTGTCTTTTATCTAGAACACATTAACAAACATTTAAAAAGAAACTAATTTTATTTTTTCTTAATCCCTCAGGTTCGTTTTTTTCTGAGAGTTACTGTGTGTCCTGAGTCCTACACTTCCCCATCATTCTGTTCCCTTTAAATCCGACCATTCTCTTGGGAAGGACAGATGGGAGAGCTTTGCTCCATGTGATGCCGCACTGTGTAATTGTGCCCCAGACGGTGGTCTCCTGTGTTAATCTACCTTGTACAGCTCCTCCTGTCAATGGGCCATACGCAAACTCGGACAAAGCCGCCAAAAACCTCGGAACGCAGACCACCATGAAACTGTATATGTTTAGAATTTATCTTATTTCTTATATGTATGATTGTTTGCAGATGCAGCATTAGGAGAAAAATACAAAAAAAGTTCAACAGAAAATATTACCAACATCAGAACATGAAAGAAAATAGCCAAAAAAATTGAAAAATAACAGCCAATTTACCGGATCCTCATTGTGGTTCTGTGTTGTTCAACTATACTTGTATGTATACTTACAAGGTACTCAGGCCAAGTGGACGTTCTTTCTATCAGTATTCCTGATGGCCTGTGCACTGTTGGAACTGCACATTCTAAAGCAAAAAATTAAAATTGATCAATAAAAGAATTATATTTTGCCTGTTGAATGCAATCGTCACTTTTGATCTACATGTACTGTAAATTATTATCTTAATGTTTGGTAATGTATTTATAAAGTCCTGCTCCTTGCGATCTAGATAATCCATCTGACAGGTCACGGATCGAAATCAAAGTTCTAAAGCACTTTTTGTTCTGCTAACCAGGAGCATATGGCTATATATCTTCCCCCAACTTGTTGCCCCCCACCAATAAAGGGCCATTTCACATGAGCGTTTTTCACACACATGTCCCTCAAGAGTTTGTGATGCGTAGAATTCCCATCAGACAATGACCAATTATATTGAATGTTTATTTATGTGGCATCAACAACATAGACTACATTCATCAGCTTTTTACCCACATGCAAAATGCTGTAAAAACTGATCAAAATCGTGCATGGAAATCTGAAAGGAAACACATAGAAATCTGTAGGTATCTCCATCGCAAGTAAATTTAAAATAGATCCTTTTTGTTTCCTATTTTGATTCACATCTGTTTTTATTCATATGCGAACATCAGTTTTTTCTGTTTGTTCTTTTGACAACCCATAGACCTCTTTCATCTGTGTTCTGCAAACCTGAAAAATAGGACAGTCTAACTTTTTTTAACTGGAACACAGATATGCTGAAAAACACATAGGAAAAAAAAACATTTTGTGAATAAGCTCTACCTGATTTGGACAGGCACTGTACCAGAATAAGAACATAGCCAATAGTCCAGCTGTAACAAAAGCTTCTATTTAAGTGAATGGGAATTTCATTGTGGAAAACAGAGAAGATTGAATTCCATTTTGGTAATTTTTTTGTATCCACTCCCACTTTAAAGGGGTTGTACGAAGTTTGTATGTTATTGGCCATAAAAATAAAAAAACGGTGCTCATCCTTTTGTCCTATAGTGTTCAGCTGTGCTGGATATACGGAGCGCTTGGTCTGGGTCCAAGGTGCATTAGTTGAAAAAGCATAAGAAAATCTGCACCGTCAAAGTAAAAATATTTAATCCATTTTTTTTAAAAAGTGACATCACTGAGAGAAAGAATAGTATGTGGTAACGCGTTTCAGACAGAACCAAATTGTCGTCCTTAGTCATACCTTACATACAATACAAATTGAAACATTTAAATGGAGAGGACGCCAACGAAAACCACAATCACATTAGGGGCGTGTGTAGAAAAAGTCATGTGATGGTTTGAAATGGGCGTGTGAAGGGTGTGTACACGTAAGACATCATGTGATGGTTCAAAGTAAGTATATATGTACAGAAATCATGTGAATGGACAAGAGGGACATGTCCATAAATGTTGAATAGTTTATGCCAATGTACACTCACTGGCCACTTTATTAGGTACACCATGCTAGTAACGGGTTGGACCCCCTTTTGCCTTCAGAACTGCCTCAATTTTTCGTGGCATAGATTCAACAAGGTGCTGGAAGCATTCCTCAGAGATTTTGGTCCATATTGACATGATGGCATCACACAGTTGCCGCAGATTTGTCGGCTGCACATCCATTATGCGAATCTCCCGTTCCACCACATCCCAAAGATGCTCTATTGGAGTGAGATCTGGTGACTGTGGAGGCCATTTGAGTACAGTGAACTCATTGTCATGTTCAAGAAACCAGTCTGAGATGATTCCAGCTTTATGACATGGCGCATTATCCTGCTGAAAGTAGCCATCAGATGTTGGGTACATTGTGGTCATAAAGGGATGGACATGGTCAGCAACAATACTCAGGTAGGCTGTGGCGTTGCAACGATGCTCAATTGGTACCAAGGGGCCCAAAGAGTGCCAAGAAAATATTCCCCACACCATGACACCACCACCACCAGCCTGAACCGTTGATACAAGGCAGGATGGATCCATGCTTTCATGTTGTTGACGCCAAATTCTGACCCTACCATCCGAATGTCGCAGCAGAAATCGAGACTCATCAGACCAGGCAACGTTTTTCCAATCTTCTACTGTCCAATTTCGATGAGCTTGTGCAAATTGTAGCCTCAGTTTCCTGTTCTTAGCTGAAAGGAGTGGCACCCGGTGTGGTCTTCTGCTGCTGTAGCCCATCTGCCTCAAAGTTCGACGTACTGTGCGTTCAGAGATGCTCTTCTGCCTACCTTGGTTGTAATGGGTGGCGATTTGAGTCACTGTTGCCTTTCTATCAGCTCAAACCAGTCTGCCCATTCTCCTCTGACCTCTGGCATCAACAAGGCATTTCCGCCCACAGAACTGCCGCTCACTGGATGTTTTTTCTTTTTCGGACCATTCTCTTTAAACCCTAGAGATGGTTGTGCGTGAAAATCCCAGTAGATCAGCAGTTTCTGAAATACTTAGACCAGCCCTTCTGGCACCAACAACCATGCCACGTTCAAAGGCACTCAAATCACCTTTCTTCCGCATACTGATGCTCGGTTTGAACTGCAGGAGATTGTCTTGAGCATGTCTACATGCCTAAATGCACTGAGTTGCCGCCATGTGATTGGCTGATTAGAAATTAAGTGTTAACGAGCAGTTGGACAGGTGTACCTAATAAAGTGGCCGGTGAGTGTATATGTTTATGCAGAATGCAATGCCTATACAGCCGGCCCCCTACTTAAGACCCGAGTTACTGACAACCCATAGTTACAAAAGGACCTCTGTATGTTGGTAATTTACTGTACTTTAACGTTAAACATTTAACATTACAATAAAAGCTATAATACGTGGGTGTTCCTGAGGGGAGTTGGTGTTATCATCGTGTGCTGCCATCTGTCAAACGACGGCAAAACAAATTGCAGATTTTCGCTAAGATGGAAAAATAGCAGTATCGTTTGGTAATTCGCTTTTTGTTTTTGAATGGGAAAAAATGCGAGGAGATAAAAGCAAAGTTGGATGCTGTTTATGGGGACACTTTGCCATCTATGACCACAGTTAGAGATTGGTTCAACAAATTTAAACATGGGCGGACATCCGTTTTTGATGAGAAGCGACCAGGATGCCCGGCAGATGTGGTTACCGAGGAAATCATTTTAAAAGTGCACAACATGATACTCGCTTATCAACAAAAGAAAGTGTGTGAAGTAACAAAGGCCGTAGGTGTGTCGACCGGAATGGCAATTAATATTTTACATAATAAGTCGGCGATGAAAATAATGTCGGCCCGATGGGTGCCCGATTGCTCACGTTGGACAACAAGCGGTTGCGGCTGTTAACTTCGAAGCAGCGTTTGGAGCAATATAAGCGAGATTCGAAGGAGTTTTTGCGTCAAGTTGTCACCGTTAATGAAACCTGGATTCATCATTACACACCAGAAGCTAAGCAACAATCAAAACAATGGATTTCTCCCGGTGAATCTGCTCCAAAGAAGGCAAAGATGGTCCCATCGGCCGGAAAGGTCATAGCAACGATTTTTTGGGGTGTGAACGGCGTCATCCTCATGGATTTTTTTAGAAAAAGGAAAAACGATCACTGGACAATACTACAGTGAGTTATTGGACCACTTTGACAAAAAATTGAAGGAGACACGGCCGCATTTGGTGAAAAAGAAGGTGCTGTTTCACCACGATAACGCATCAGCACATTCATCCGGCGTTGTCGCCACCAAACTGCATGACTTGCGTTATGAATTGCTGCCGCACCCCCCATATTCACCTGATTTGGCTCCCTGCGACTTTTTCTTGTTCCCTTAAATGAAGAAATGGCTCGCGGGAAAAGAATTTAGCTCAAACGAGGAAGTCATTGCCGAGACAGAGGCGTATTTTGGAGATTTGGACAAATCCTATTTTTTGAGGGGTTAGAAGGGTATCTTTCTAAAAGAGGACTATGTTGAAAAATAAAAATTCGAAAAAAAAAATGGTGTCTTCATTTCTTATCGAAACCGCCCTCGTAGTTATGAAATGTTTCTGCAATGCATCTTTATTGTTAATCCTGGTTCTTATGACAATGTCACATTTTTAAAATGCAGTTGTCACAAAGACCAAAAAAAGATTTGGCTAGGGTTATAAAACCTATATTGTGCGTAACCCGGGGTCTGCCTCTATAGGCTCTTATGTATCTTAGTAAATCTGTGTGATGTAGATAAGTGCAAAGAGGAAAATAAACAATGTAATATTGATCGCATTCATAAAGTAAGACAATGTACTAAAAAATGAAAATGGTGTGATATACCATTAATTACAATACTGAAAAGAGGGAGGACTATCAGTACATTAACATTGCGTCATTTCTGAAATGCATGCCTTTGGGTGACATGTGTCGTCTTCTGACACGATCACCACCCCTTTTGTTCACGTGAATCTGCACACATGCATTCTTCTTTATTACATATATATGGGCATATACTATTCTACCTTTATGGACATGTCCCTCTTGTCCATTCACAGGATTTCTGTACATATATACCTGCTTTGAACCATCACATGATCTCTTACATGTACACACGCCCATTCCAAACCATCATTTAACTTTTTCCACAGTCGTCCCTCATGTGATTGTGGTTTCTGGTGGCATCCTCTCCGTTTAAATGTAAGGTAAGACTAAGGACGACAATTTGGTTCTATCCAAAACACATTACCGCATAGTAGTGCTTCTCTCACTTTTTTAAAAAATATGGAATAAACTGCTTTTTACTTTTTAATCCTCTTTTTGACAGTGCATATTTTCTTATGCTTTTTCCGTCTTCAACTAACACATCTTGGACCTGGACTTCTGTATGTTTTTTTTTTCTATGCACTGCACTCTCTGGAACTCACATAGACAGTGGGGGAAGATTTTTAGACTACTACTGCAGAGATAGCCAGACACTGTGTTTGCCAATTTCCAACATTCTGTTACTAGGGGATGAAGCAAAAGGACACCTGCTTGTCCATCAATTAATGAGAATGGGACCCTTGCTCTCGTCGGGGTCTGTCGGCCCCCCACCTTTCAGGATAGGGTATAATATGCAAACTTGGTACAACCCCTGTAAAGAACCTGTGAGAGCCACCTCACATTACACAAGACATGGGACCTGAATATTAACCTCAGGTGATGTAAGTGCTGAACACCTCATGCTCGTCACGAGTCCATGAGTCACAGGGGAAGGAAAGAAAGAATTACCATATCTTATTTCTATCCACACAAAAGGTCCAGGTATATGGAGAGAAATTCATGCAATGGTGAATGTTATACAACCATCAATACCAAAGACACAGAATGTGGCCACATCCAAAGCAGCTCTTCCACATCCGATCAGATGGGAGGACTTGCACCTGTGGAATTAAAAAACTCACCATCCTTGATTATCTTCATTATGTAATGAAGGGAAACGATCGGGTTATTAATCGCATGCGTTTCCCGGGAAACGCATATGCGATCGGCCCGAGCCCCGCCCACTGTGCGCTAGCGTCGCATTATGAACGCGACGATAGCGGAACGTGTGAACGCGCCCTTAGGGTGCAGTCACGCGTCATGTTTAATGCATGTTTAAAAACGCATTGCAACAGCTGAAGTGATTTGCCCAATTAAACAGCTGTTAACACTTGTGTTTACAAAACGAGACAATTAACCCATTGTTAACATTTGCGTTTTGTAAACACAAGTGTTGAAAGCTGTTGCAATCTCCCTTCAGCTGTTGCAATTCGTTTTTAAACGCATGCGTTAAACACGACGTGTGACTGCACCCCCTGTCTATCAAAAACATTGATCTTTGTGTAATTTACACTTCGACGTTAATTTTTTTTTAGTTTATTAAAAATGAAAATTTTTCATGAAAATACCTAATGTGTATATAAATCCTTTAACTAATGAATAAAAAGCCGACTAAGATGTCAATAGGGCCTGCTGCTCTAATATGAGAATTTCAGGTGGAAGAGTGATACATCCTGTGCTGTGTAAATCCGGTGAGGATACTACACAGGAAAAAGACAAAACATTTGCACCTGTTCTACCAGGTGTGAACTGCCCCTAACTGTTCTGTACATGTACATTCCTGCTCGACTTATAGTTTCCAAGGTAACCCCTACAAGAACAGTATTCAAAGTATCAAATGGGCCACATGGACGTAGAACAACTGGGCCACACACTGCCCCCTGCTCTCAGCTTGCTCTCAGCACACTGACTGTACACAAATGACCTTTATGGGAACCGTGAGCATGTAGCCTTGGAGTGAAAGCAACATGATGACGGTCAGTAAACCTTCATTTTCAGCACTAGCGGGAGCTTACTGGATAGTATTTACTTCAATGTATAAATGGTAACACACTATGCAGAGAGATTCCCCCTAATGAGGTGCATAGAAGACAGTATTGTATTGTTTTATTGGCAGGAAACATGCTACAGAGCAGATTGATAAGGTATGGATAAGGTATGATGGGGGATATGTATCAGACGTGTCTGCGAGCAGAGCTGATTGGCTGTCATGAGCAACTGGAGCAGTTCTGTTCTCAGACACTTCTGATAAAACTCCCCAATAGCTTTTATATAAATATATTTAGTTTAGTTGTAACACACTACAGGCATACATAGATAACTGTAACTGACCGCTTAGGACTACACACTAGCATAAAAACTGCAGAGATTTTAATCAAAAAGAGACAAGTTATATAGAACCTTTTTCCACAAAACTGATATAGGACTCTGGTCTGCTCCCCACTTTATAGGAGAATTCAGCTAAATAGAACCACTTTTTGCTAGCGACAGGTCCTCAAACGCTAAACAGAAACCGGTTTTCATGTCCACAACTACAAAAAGAAGTGAACTATGGACTCTGACCTGTTGCCGTGATCAGTTTTGATACAAAGACTGAAGTATGTTTTAATCTACAAAGACGATAACTCACAGAGCGAGTGGTAGAAAAGCTTTGGTTCTCCAGACAGGTTTTATTTACAGAAAATGTCGCCCTGTATGGAAGCGAAGTAGAGATAGGAACACGAGAATAAGAACTCAGCAACACAAAGGTTATAATATAAAATCAGAACAGTCTTTGTCCAGAGACCATGTGTGGACGTGAGCATAATCAGGGGCAGCTAATGGCCGGGGACTGGAGACGAAAAGCACTGACTGCAACCCCACCACTGTCATGTTTTCAGTATAGAAGGCTCCAATCCATAACCCTACATCCCCATGTATAACGCAGAAAAAAAAAAAAACAAAGATAAAACCCAAAGTCTGTGTAGTGCAGGGTTTAACACGTTAGTCCCGTCGCAGATTGTTCAGCCGCTCCTCCAGATCTGCATCAGCGTCAGCTAAAGCAGCTGCAGGTTCTCCTTTCTTTGCTCCGGCCACACTGAGAGAACCGCCAGTAGAGGGAAGGTCTGCAAGGAGATAAGAAGGGTCATTATGACATCCACAAGGGGTATAGTCCGCACTAACAAATATTGAATATTATAATATATTAACATGCATATTAATATAAACGTAATAATATATAGTACTATGAAAGCTGCTAACATTGTACAGCCCAGTGTAATCAATACACATTAGAAGCAAATCCCAAGAGATGCAATTTACAGCAGCTTGTGAAGAGTGAGGAAACATTAAGCTTAAAATTTGTGTCAATAACAAAATCTGCTGTCCATAACATTTATTATTGCTAGTGTATAACAGTAGCTGAGTGATGGGTGATGTATTTGCTGCAACATGACTCAGTGAAAAAAACTCTGGTCAGACAATGACATGTAGAACTAATATATGCAATCCAGATCACAGGCGATGCTTGTAGATGTGTCATGTGACCGCATAGCATCATCAGCTACAATGCCAAGTCATCAATTCCTATAAATTATTTAAGAGGTTTTCCATTATCAGCACATAAATGACCCAACCAGAGGATAAACCTTCAGTATCCAATCATCAGGAGTTACATTTTTTTGATTCCTCAAAAATACTTTAGAAGCATTGATATGCAAGTGGTTAAATCCAAAGACCCCACCATGCATCTAAAGAGGCCAATGTTAAACCTACAAGACCTCTTTAAACCTTACCAAATGACGCAACAATTTTCCAATTGGTAAAGTGACTATTGGCAGGTGAAAACCAATGGGTCATGAGTGCAAATGAAATTGAACATCCCTTTGATTTGGTCTAGGACACATGGTTAGATAAAAATACTTACTGGACAGCTCATCAGTCAATGTCAGACCCAATTCATCCAGCACCTGAGAGACCACAGCATCGCTACAGAGAGAAAAGCAAAGTCATTACAGAGCACTAGGTTATTCCACCTTCCCCTAAACATTCTGCAGTCATCAAAGATTTGCCTTTATAGTGATACTGCCCATATAAAAATAAATGAGAGAGTGTCAGACACCCCCATATGAGGGAGGTCCCTTTACACAATTCTGACAGGGGTTAACCAATGATATAGATTTATTATACAAAGAAGATTAAATTGTCAGTTGAGCAGTCCAATAATCTGTAATGTATGAATAAGTATGTCTATAGTATACACTAACTGATTTCTATTGATGGGAAGATCTGTGCTCTGCTAAATGTAATTAGAAGAGAACAGAGCTCAAAGACTTCAATCTTTCTCTAAAACATAATAGATTAGTTTAAGGCAATGTCCACTTTAAGCATAGAGCAAAAAATGGTGTATTAGTGTTTCAACACTATAAATGTTGCTACACACAGTTTTTCTGTATGCACTGTACATTTCAATTTGAATGGTTAAATACACATATAGGAAAAAAAAAAAAAAAAAGGATCAGAAAATGTCCATGCTATGGATGAAAATATCTTCACCACATATCAATTTCACATGGAAGAAAAAGATATGTTTGTAAAATCTCACATTCAATAAAAATACTGGATTATGCAGCAGATTCAGTACTCGGTAATTCATGTAGTGGATTGTCTACACGTAAAGTCACTACAAATCCAGATCATGCGCGTTCAGGATCCACGAATCTGAAGGCCACATTTTTAGACAGGTCTACTTACGTCTCCTCTTCATCATCCTCATCGCCCATAGCATCATCAATAGCGTCATTCATCATTTCCTCCTTCATGTCCATAATTTCTGACTGCTTTTCGAATTCCATCATAATCTTCTGGATCTGGGGAAGCTTTAACTACAAGAAAATTCAGGAAAGGTAAGGATATACATTTAATAAGCCATGTGACCATAGTGGGTCATCCTGTTCCAACCCAACTCCACTTAAAAACTGGAAATGGATGACTGTAGCTAACCCCAAAACTCCCACTCTTCCTATTTCTCAGTAACTGCAGGTTAGAACTCTCTTACAGTGAAGTCACTTCCATTATCGCTGACTTATGGTGGTCTTGGTTAGTAAATTAGAAGCTATACATGGAACATGAGATGAAAAGGATTTACATGAACATACTTTGTGGTATTCTACAATTTAAACTACTGAGATTCCTACTTTCCAGTGTAAAACATTATTCCATCATTCTCTATGACCATTAATCAGGGTGGATATTAGACCCTCCATACCTGTCTGTTCATGGTGGCCATGGCCTTAGTCACCCCTTTCATAGCCTGGGCCATGGAGTTGTTAGATTTCAGGGTCTGGATCTTTAGAGACACAGCCTGAATGTTTGCTCGCATCAGTATAAACTTCTTCACGTATCGCCGTGTCCGGACCAAATCCTTGGCCATAATTTTTACAGCATCCTGGAAGAGATAGAAGAGAACAGATTAAGGTCTAGGATTATTTTCTTGAAGGGCCATCTAGAATCAGCTGAGACATTTATGAATATAACTGTCTGGAGGTCTGGAGTCAGTTTCATAGCTGATATATCAGGTAAGGATAAGGTTGGAAAAGGACACAGGTCCAACAAGCCCAACCCACTAGTCATAGTGTTGATTCAAGGGAAGGCAAAAAAAAAAAAAAATCCTTCAAGGCTGATGGGGACAGTAGGTTAAACTGTATACTATACCAACCCGTGTAGCTATACCTCCTGTCCAGTGATAACATACATCTTATACGTATAATTGGGGATCGCTCACCATTTGGCCCTGTTTGGCCATCTTTTTGATGTCGGCTATAATCTTCTTTTCCTGCTGCTCCAGTTTCTGCCTCTCTCGGTCAAGCTCCCTCATAGCCCGGGTGAGTGCCCGTTGGTTTTGTCTCAGCATCTCCTCGGGGGTTTTCCGGCGGCCAAATAAAAAATCCATATTTGTTTCTTGGATGTGACGGAATGAACCACTGAAAAAGACTGAGAAAACAGCCCTTTATAAACTTAACAGTCACAAGGCTTTCTCCTATGTACACATGACAACACTCCCTGTCCTGTCCTAGCTGATCTGTCTTGTCATAGCGACAACTTGCAGATCAGAATGAGCATCTACAAAAAGCTGCTATGATTACTGTTAGTAACAATGTGAATAATGATGTGAATGGTGACGCGGATCCTCACAATGTCCTGCAATAAACAAGGAAGTCTTATCACAGGAAAGGATCAGTCATGTTGGATGGAATTTTGGCTTTGATCATCCACATCACAAGTACATTAAAAGGTCTTAGGGACACACAGTGAAGATGAACAAATAGTAAAACTTTATGACAGTCTGAGTTTCCAAGAGTTATGAGGGGAATGTAAGTGGTCTACATCCCCAAAAACTCCTAGAATGAAAGGTCACTAGATTCTTCTTGTCACCAGAGGACACAGAGGTGCACATGTAGCCCCCCTATAACAGGGCTCCAGGAGTATTTTGGGATCCTGTTGCTGGGAAGGAGTCTGACCTACAATAATACAGGCGTCTGTCTCGCTGCTTGTCCTGAGACATTGGGATGTGACATCAGACTTCCTGCCATGTCTGAGAGAATGAGAGGACAATTCACATGTGGGAAATTACACGGCAGCACAGGAGACACTACAAGTCCCAGCAATGACTTGCCAGTGCCCTTATTACAGGGTATACTGAGATCAGCTGCCTACCTTAACAACCATTACCAAGATCCAGTGCCCCTCTAACTCCTCCCCCTGTGCGTCTTTTGGGGATCATACCCAAAGTTCACAATTTTAAACCCCGCCGTCACTTACCTCCTTCTAAGAGCGAACGACAACTCGTACACCGCTTCTCTCCTTACTCTCTTCCTGTTTGTCCGGTATGTGACGTCACCGGTCACAAGGGAACGTGGGAGCGCCGCTTCGTCACCGGTGACGTAGTCTCGGTCAGCTAGCTGCGGGCTCAGTGTATAGACGCTAGGGGGAGAAAAGCTTCCATGAAGGTGTCCTCCTCGTAGGAGTATCCATGCCCTACATTTGTATAAAATAGTCTTCGGAAACATGGCCGCCGCGGACAGCTGATCTTTGTCGCCTTTGGTTCTCTAGTGTTTGGAATCCGGTAATTGGAGGTAGTTGCAGAGCACAGGTTTGCTTGTGGGTGGAGATGAGGTTGTCAGTGTGAAAGGGCACTAGGGTTGTGTCTGAGGGCAGACTCACATTTCCACATCAGTGATATTTCCCTGATGCCTCACTGAACCATTTTACTTTTTTTTTTCAGTGATCAGGTTCATTTTACGTTCACTGACATCATTGGATCACCAGAAAAAAACTGAAGTGTGAAAAAGCCTTTTAAAAAGAATGGTTCAATAAGGGCTGTTTCACATTACAATCCCCACCATAGTGATCAGTCCATGGAGGGGCCCGTCACAGAATGATCACAGAGTGACATGAAACAGGATAATTGGAAAACGGTCAAAACACGGATGTGTTTTCAAAAACCGCATGTGTTTTTTAACAGACTGCTTGAAAACGGGTTCAAAACTCCACGTGTGCCACCACCCTAATAGTCATATGAAACAATAGGTGTGAGGGCCTTGCATATGTGTTTTCACTGAAATTGTAATCGGAATGAGGGCCACATGTTTTGATTGTAAAGAATTCAAAACAGGTACAGTTTGTTGC
This sequence comes from Engystomops pustulosus, assembly GCF_040894005.1. Lineage (NCBI taxonomy): Eukaryota > Metazoa > Chordata > Amphibia > Anura > Leptodactylidae > Engystomops > Engystomops pustulosus. Next base: position 64,022,149 of record NC_092416.1, on the reverse strand, counting down.
TGATGGCAATTGTTAAGAAACAGACTTTTTTTTTTAAGAAACAGACTCTCGTCACGCCCGCACAATGTAGGCAGCTACCTCCTAATGGCACAGTTTATGATGCCATGTAATGTATTAGGAAATTGGATAAAATTCTGGACCAAGCAAGATTGCCCCTAAAAAAAATCTAAACTCTGAAGCTGCGCTCTTTCCTTACAGGCTTCATATTTACTTTTGGTATGGTCCAAGTGAGAGTCAGTAAAGGCAGAGATTCCAATATTATAGTTTTGTAATGTCTTAATACCTTTACAAAATTAAATGCTTTAGAAATCTTTTTTTATACTTGCATGTACATAGTTGTACTAGGTAGCATTTTTTTCAGTAATTACAGTCATTTGATCATTATTTCTTTAACTCTTATGGATGGCAAAAAAAAAAAAAGTGGATTGGCATTTCAGCATTTTTCCGTTGTGGTGTTCACAACGGAAAATTTTAGGTTTTTTTTTATATTGTGGCATATTCAGAGAGCCAGAAATGAGTCCTAAACACAGGCCTTACACAAATCATTCTCCCATTTCAGTTTAATAAATCTTATAACATTCTGTAGCACTTTACGAATATTGACTTTTGAATGTTTGACTTTAGCTCTACACAGCATTGCTGCACACTCCCCTCCGTACTTTGTATAACGCACCCTCACAGGATCGCAGAGCAGAATTCTGTGACGAATATTCTCTTGCAGTTCCCGCATTTGAGTTAACCATTAAAATTAAGGAAATCAACCACTAGCATTGCACAGTTGTACAACTTATATACTGTCGTCTTCATTCTGAAACCTGCCGTTATCTTCGTTTATCAGCAAACATTGCCATTGCTAAGAAAAAACGTTCATAAAAGTATTCAAATTAGGCGCTGGCTGTGTTGAACTGAATGGGTGAATTTGGTTTTGAAGGAGAAAGCTGTTCAACAAGGGTCATTCACCTGTTGATTTGATGTCTTTCACTTGTTAACTGGTTCACGACCGCCCCCCGAGTATTCACTCGGCTGCATGGAGAAGGCTCACGGGCTGAGGTCCTCTGCCCGAACGCACATGCGTTTCCAGGGAAACGCATGCGATTGTTAAGCCTTTGCTGCAGGGTATTATCACAGCGATCGCTGCTGTCAAAGCTGCCGGCAGCCTCAAAAAGATGTCGCCGCATGGGCGCCGCCATCTTGCCTAGGATCGCCGCTCCCCGTGACGTCATCAGGGAGCGGCGATCCATCTCCATGGTAGCCTCAGGGCGCGTTCACATGTTGTTCACATGCATATACAACAGCTGATGAGGTGATTTGCCTAATTACGTTACCGTTTACGTTTGTAAACATGCTATATGTGTTTCAAAAGCAATGAAAACACAGGTCAAAACGCAACGCGCGAACGTGCCCTCTGGGCGCGTTCACACGTTCTGCTAGCGCCGCGTTCATAACTCGACGCTAGCGCACAGGGGGCAGAGTTTGGGGCGATCGCATATGCGTTTCCAGAGAAATCGGGTTATTAAGCCCCGCCCACTGTGCGCTAGCGTCGCGTTATGAACGCGACGATAGCGGAGCGTGTGAACGCGCCCTCAGGGTGCGTTTATACGTTGCAGTTAAAACTGCATCGCAATCAGCTTTGAGGTGGTTTTAGGTGCAAGTTTTGTCAATTGAACAGATGAAAGACATGAACTGAACGGGTGAATTTGATTTTGAAGGGGAAACCTGTTCTCCAAATGGCATTAACCCGTTCAGTTCATGTCTCTCATCTGTTCAATTGACAAAACTGCACCTAAAACCACCTCAAAGCTGATCGTTTCGTTTTAACCCCTTCATTACAATGTGCTGATACAAAGGCTGCAGAGGGACTCTGTAGGGGTTTGCTATTAACTGCAATTAGTTTTCGGGTGGCTTTAGGTGCAGTTTTGTCAATTTCACAGGTGAAATACATGAACTGAATGGGCGAATTTGATTTTGAAGGAGAAAGCTCTTCAATAAATGTCATTCACCTGTTTATTTGATGTCTTTCACTTGTTAAAATGAGAAATGCCACCTAAAACCAGCCGATGCAGTTTTAACTGCAACATGTGACCGCACCCTAAGGGGCGCATTCACGCGTTGCGTTTTGTTCGCGTTTTCATTGCGTTTGAAACGCATTACAACAGCTGATGAGAGGTAATTTGCCTAATTACATTACCATTTACGTTTGTTAACACAATGTTAACGCACGCGTTAAATGCATGCGTTAACGTGTTGTGAACGTGTGAGTTAACATCGCATTTATAATGCGTTTTGTAAACGGAAATGTTAAGATTGATATAATTAGGCAAATCACCTTTCCTCACCTGTTGTATATGCGTTTCAAACGCAGATCAAAACGCAACGTGTGAACGTGCGCTAAAGGCTTGAGGAGACTTCCTTCAAATTTTTTAAACAGAAGACAAAGGGTGGTGGCACACATTAGCATTTTGAAGCAAGTTTTAAGGCCGTTTTTAAGCACTCCGTTAAAAAAAAGTGTGCGTTTTTTTCACTGTTTTTTGTCAATTTAGATTTTTATCCCATAAGATAATTGGGAAAAACTGTCAAAAACGGATGCATTTTCAGAAAACGCATACGTTTAACAGACTGCTTAAAAACGGGTTCAATACGCCATGTGGGCCACCACCCAAAGGATAATAAAATCTCAGACCAATATTTTGGTTAGGGACAATTATAGAGTTTTGGTCCATCTCAGCCGCAGGGCAAATACAATTTTGGAGGGTAGTCAGGGGATCATAGTGCCCCGCTTCCCTAGATTTTATCATGTTTGGACACCGAAATATAAATATCTTGGGATGGGACCATAGCACCAGGTTTGGTATCAATGCGATCCAGGGATTCACCCAGATCCAATGGTACCAGAACCCTGACCCTATGACTTCCCCTAGAGGCCGCCTTCCCACGTGGAGTTTTTAAAAGCATCCAAAATGCAAGAAAATAGCGCCTAAAGTCGCAAATGGCATTCTTTTGCCATTTTGAATAATATTTTAAAAATTCAATAAAAGGTGATCAAAAGGTCGTACAAAACTAAAAATAAAAAGCATGAAAAAGTCATTAGCACAAAAAAAGGCAAAATGAAAAAAAAATTTTTTGTAAAGGTTTTAATTTTTGTAAATGTATGAAAACCTTATAAAACCTATACAAATTTGGTATCCACGTGATCGTATTGACCCAATGAATGAAGTAGACCTGTCATTTAGGGTGCACAGTGAAAGACATAAAATCCAAGCCCACAAGAAAACATCGCAAATATGTTTTTCATAATTTTCACTGCATTAAGAATTTTTTTTCCCGCTTCCCAGTACACGACATAGAATATTCAATACCATCACTATGAAGTGCAATTTGTTACGCAGAAAACAAGCTGTCACACAGCTCTCTACATGGAAAAATAAAAGTTCTAGATTTTTTACAGGTGGGGAGTGAAAAATAAAGACGCAAAAGGGCCTGGTCCTTAAGGGGTTAATGTATGCACACCCCAAAGCTGCTACAGTACCCTCTGCTCCCGGCTGGGGAGCTAAAAGCAGGCCGGTGACGTCAAAGGTGTGTGGAGAGAGCAGGGAGTGTGCAGGAGGTACTGTTATAGAAGTGGCCGGGGATACATTAAACCATGGCTCTTTTTAGTAGCAAACATGCTTTATGCACTAAAAGAATTGAGCATGTCATGCTGGACATGTACCATCAGTCTGACTGATGGTACGTCTTTTAAGAACTATGGTCAAACCCAACTACACTTCTTAGCAGTGGATGGGTACAAGCAGCATGAGGTATAGGGGGGCTGGCTATCAGTTTTCAAGACAGCAATGAGCCTCTCACTCATGTCAATCATGCCAAGATGAGGGAAACCAGGAAGCAGTACATTAAAGGACACCTGTCATCAGGTCTGTGTCACTTGTCCTGTCACCTCTACCTGTAGGAGCAGCTCACAAGGATCCCATCCCAGCCTTTATCTAGTAAATTCATACATTAATCATTACAAAATCATCATTTCTTTATTATGTAAATGAGGCTGGTCACATGGTCAGAGGCAGTGATGTCACCCCTGTTCCCCCTCCCCTCCCCCTGCTCATGTCTGTGTGTAATGTATAGTAAAGCATTGCTAGTGTGTGCTGCATCTGCTGACATGCTGCATTCTCCTAATACACAGAGACACAGCCATCAGCTACACAAGTACCTGACATGTTCTGCTATAACATGGCTGCAGCCTGGAGCTGTTGTATCTTTCACATACACATACATGAACACACAGGCTGCCAGGGGCGTGGCCAGCAGCACCAGGAAGCACATCATTACACAGCCTCACACCATTATACAGGCTGTCAGTCAAGCACTGGGGGTGTGGCTGCACCTCCCACTCATGAATAAGGTGCACAGCTTGAATGTGCTAATGACTCTCATTGGACATTTCATAGGTCATTTGCATACAGCTTTAGGACCTCATTGCTTAGGTTTACAGGCATGTAGAGGGACAATGAAGGGATAGAGGCAATGCTCTCTAATGGCAGTTTATGAAAATACATTTAGTTTAGGGGGGTTATTTTGCCTGACGGGTTCTCTTTAAAGAGTTTGTCTGGGATTAGGGAACTTTATATAGGTCTCCATTGTGGTTTAAATATAACAGAGCCTTTATTCTTCCTCTCTCTCTCAATTCAACATGGCGCCGTCTGTATACAGAAGCTCAGCAGCAGTTACTGGCAGTGGCAGGCGATTTACGGCAATATATACAATATTTAATACAGCATATCATATGTGTGATCAGTTCCAACATTCTTCCCCTCCCCCCGGTGGGTCAACCCTTCCCCTACCTAGAACACACTTACTTATAAAAACATTAGGTATTATAAATATATAAAATTATCCCAAATTACGCAAGCCAGGACAAGAGACAACTGCCTAATTGCTGGGGCTGACTTTTCCAACTCACACAGTTTTTGAGAATGTATTTAAGCAAATCATGTGCAATTCCCATTGATAACAAAACTGAGGTTCTATTGTAGTCTAGCACTCACCACTACAACCCACCTCACTCAACAGACAACACACACACTCGCACCCTACTTGTTCCCCATTACACCGCACCACAGATGCTACTACATCAACATAAACCACTGGACTCCAGGAGAATCAGGTTTACATTTTATTTATTTTTTGTCTTTTTGTTTTATTATTTAAAACCATACACATCAATAAGTGGACTCCAAGAGCTTCATTCCCGAAACCTGCTGTACCCATTACTGCACAGTAATTGCTAACATTACCAGGTTTTGAGAATAATACTCTTTTCTGAAAAAGGGTGCCCTATGCCCCCCAGCACACTGAAGTACAGATCAGGGCGCAGGCATGGCTGTCACAAAGGTGGGGGAAGGGCACCATCATATTGGCTTTAAAACTGGTTTAACTGACAGGGTCTTTTTTTTTTCTTAAACCCTGATGAGTACGGAGCCCATTGCCACCCAAAGACCATTACAAGCTTCTTCACATGGAAGGTGGAATTGCCAGTTGGGTTCATAGATCCGGTCCAGAACGGAGTTTAATTCCCCCTTGTCTATCTAGTCAACCCAACTGAAGCCATTTGTTAATAAATACGTGCGCTTAAAAAGCCTTGATCCCGCACAGAGGAAGGGGTAGGGGGAGCGGGGCAGATGGGGGCTGTTATACGAATGGACAATACACTAAAGGGTAGGAGGACAGTAATGTTCTTACTGTTCCACACTTTCCCAGTAACAAAGACAACGCAGCTGAGATTGTGGAAGTACATGCCAAGTGACCCCAAGGAAAAGAAAAGGCCTCAAGTAAACAGTGTTGGGGTCTAGATGTGGTTTTGTCATACACAATCCCCCCCAGGCTTCAGCGACTCTCCAGGATGCGCTGCAAGATAATGAGCACCTCACACGTGTTGAGATGGGAACCACACAGCAAAATAATAAATAGGTCAATGGGGCTCAATTCAATCACTTTCTTTCTCTTTTAATAAAATTATTTCAGATAAACAAATGAAACTTGGAAAACAAATTTTGCTCAAAAAATAGTAAGGCCACCAAAAATGATAAAACGACTTGTGGTGGGTTAAGTTACGGAATTGCGGGCTAAGTAAAAATTCTTGTCCCCATTACAACCTCGGTAAATTAACGAACAACAAAAGGTGTGGGGCTTTATTAACCTAAAGGAAAAAAGGATCGCATAGCCAGGTATGCAAGTTACGTGTGCACAGTGCTCCCTCCCAGGGGCGCAGGGACAGCAGCAGGACCTTGTGTAGGTCTTTCCCACATCGGGAGCTCAGCTTGGATATTTTGTAGTGGTGGGAGGGGCCCAAATGTAAATGAGGTCATGGGCAACAAGAGGGAACTTGGAAGGACAGGGGGAGTAGAGACAAGTGGGTCAGATGAATGGCGGGTATCGCACTCAAAGCTGCGTAGTTCTATTTCAGGCAGCGTTCAAAGTAGGTGGATCCTATGTAACCGCCCCGCATGGACCGCTGCACGTTCTGTTCAAACAGGCGTCTGTTGTTCTGAAGAACTTCGGCTGCTTCTTTATTTAATGGGTCTTCAGGGTTTGGCTCCTACAAGAGAAAGCAATGATAATTAGTAAGCGAAAGGACAAGAGCGACACCTAGTGCCAGCAAAAGGCGCTGCACAATACATATGAAAATGCATGTTTGTAATTAGTGCCAGTAAAACAATACAGGTTATGAAAATATTTTTTTTTAAAGGAGTTTAGTGTTGACTAATAAAATCCAAGTAACGCTTTAGATGAGCAGACCATACGTTTGGTCATACTAGCGCATTGGCATCTAAATAACTGCGTACATCACTGCCCAACGATAGCCATGGCTAGTTGCTAGGGGCAACATTGGGTACGCTCATCTATAATCAAGACAAGATTCACTTATATGGGCAAGTAGGTCATTGGTCATGGAAGTTGGACACGTGATAGCAGGGTGGCGGATCCCACAGAACCAATATCAACGACCTGTTGGATAAGCCATCAATATTCTACTCCCAGAAAACAGTTTCTGCTCTATTATAATCCATGCTTACCAAGAAGAGATACTGTAGGCCATATATTATAGAATTTATTGTGAGTACAGGCTTCCAGTCCTCCCTGTGGAAACAGAAGGAAATTGAAAGTTTACATTTGTTTCATAGCGCAAAGAAAGAGATGGACGAGGAATATGATCGTCAGATAAGCATTTGTACAGATATTGTTCTTCTGGATTTCATTGTACACAGAAAGGAGGACATGGGTTTGTTTCCCAAAGGACCAAAACGATATCTACGGTGTATGTAATGAACTCACTTTCTAAAATGTTGCTAGATAGTGTAGTTTAGCCTAAAAATGGTGAAGTTCTGGCCAAAGAAAGGTGCGTGAGAAACAAATCTATACAGACACACACATACATAATATTATATATAGATATGCACATATATAGCATCGGCAGGGCTAAACAAAGAATCAGATACATTTTTCATGAGGTCTGTGAATCATGAAACTGAATTAATTTTGCTGGAAGGAGGACTCCTGTGTACCCAATCACTATTTGCTCCAATCCCATCATGTTAAAAGGAAACAGTCAGCAGCATTTCATCACTGCACCAACATGCAGTGGTGAAATCCTCATTTCAGCATCTCCTCTTAGAATTAAAAATGCACTTATTCACCTGCACAATTGCCTCCACGGCCACGGGACACTGAGCGAAAGAGTTACTTCTTGCATAAATGTCACATTTTGCTAGAGGGGAGGGACACATCAGATACTAATCCTCCCCCCCCCCCCCCATCTAAAATCCAGTTTATTGTGATATATTGTCACAATGGTACAGGACAGTCTGTTCTACACAGATTTTACCCATGACAGGTGCTAGAGATGTGGGGTGGGGCAGCTGAGGACCCTAGGGAGAAGGCAGAAACTATTACCACCACTGCATAGGGCAGAAATATTGTTATGCAGTAAAGAAAAGAACCTACTCAACCATTGGCTCTATAGTCATGTGACACTGCGGGGTCTGAAAGGGTTAAGCAAAGCTACTGGGTCTAATCAAGTCAGTAGGGCATTTTCCCTCACAGGGAGTTGTTTCCCCTATAACTGGTGCTCCTATAGATGCCCCAGTTACAGTGGAAAACTAAAGGGGGGGGGGGGGAATTGTAATTTCCCCAGGGATTTTTTTTTCTTTTCTTTAATAACTTTATGGGGGGGACATAAAGTTCAAAAAGCATTCAAAATTAATAAACATATACATGAATATTTGCCAATAAATAAAACCATAGTCACCCCATTGGCCTGAGACTATACATATTATATATCAAAACCACTGTCACACACTAGGACAGTAGTGGCGAACCTATGGCACGGGTGCCAGAAGTGGCACTCAAAGCCCTTTCTGTGGGTACCAAGGCCAGCACCAGAGAGGACTCCAGATATCTTCCTGCAGTCCTAGACAGCCCAGGACTTGCTGTGCACAGATATTTTAAAGTGACAGCTCTACCTGGGACTACTGGAGGAGTGGGAAGGTGTGGACAGATCTGGATTATCATTGTAGCTCCTGCTCCGGCCCTGACAATTCTTCCTGTTTATGGGACCCTGGAGGGAAGCTACAATGATCATCCAAATTTATTCTATTTTCTGCTTTATTGGTGTCCTCAGGGTGCTGATGACAGAGCAGGGAGTATAAATCACAAATTAAATTTCTGTGTTGGCCCTTTGAGATAAATAAGTGGGTCTTGGTTGTAGTTTGGGGACTCTGGTCTCTAAAAGGTTCACCATCAATGCAATAGGGAATTAATTTATAATGGTCATTTTGAGTTACTTTGAAAAAGAGAAAATATCCTATACATTACAAATATGTGTCTCATTTTGTAACTTTAACCCCTCCCCTGCCTATTAATATTGTTACCATATATACTCGAGTATAAGCCAAGTTTTTCAGCTAATTTTTTTTTTTTTGTGCTGAAAAACTCCAACTCTGCTTATACTCAAGTAAAAAATAAAAAATAAAGTCAAACCTCACCTTTCTGACACCCCCTACAGGTCCTATTTTTAGCTCTGGGAGCAACAGGTCCATGCGCGCAGGCTTCACGTGCTATGATGTCAGCAGCGGCTTAAGTCAGTGTGTACGCGTCCAGCGCACAAAGACCTGCCGCTCCTGGAACCAAGAATAGGACCTGCAGAAAGGGGACTTTTGCTTTTTTTTTTTTTTTTTTTTTTTAAGAGCCAAGCACACTGGAGGGTAGGAGCATGCCCTAGCTACGTACAGGGGGATGGACAGCTATAAACTGGGGGGCAAGGGGCTGGCACCAATGTATAAGACGGCTAAAGAAGAGCAGATACTGGGCACACCAGTATATTAAGTCTGTTGGTTTACAATCCTTCATCCTGGTGGTAGATTTCCTTTAAAGGACACCTGTCATCAGGTCTGTGTCACTTGTCCTGTCACTACTACCTATTGGAGCAGCTCACAAGGATCCATCACAGCCTTTATTTAGTTATTTCATACATTAATCATTGCAAAATCATAATTTCTTTATTATGCAAATGAGGCGGTCACATGGTCAGAGGCAGTGATGTCACTCCTGTTCCCCCTCCCCTCTCCTCCCCCTGCTCATGTCTGTGTGTAATGTATAGTAAAGCATGGCTAGTGTGTGTGCTGCATCTGCTGACATGCTGCATCCTCCTAATACACAGATATCAGCTACACAAGTACCTGACATGTTCTGCTATAACATGGCTGCCTGGAGCTGCTGCATCTTTCACATACACACACAGGCTGCAGGGGGCGTGGCCACCAGCAAGCACATGGAGCAGCTGTCAGTCAAGCACCTGGGGTGTGGCTGTACATCCCACTTATGAATAAGCTGGACAGCTTGAATATGCTAATGCTTCATTGGACATTTCACAGGTCATTTGCATAAAGCTTTAGGACCTCATTGCTTAGGTTTACAGGCATGTAGAGGGACAATGAAGGGATAGAGGCAATGCGCTCTAATGGCAGTTTATGAAAATCTATTTAGTTTAGGGGGGTTATTTTGCCTGACGGGTTCTCTTTAAGACACCAGAGAATTAGAATTAAATAACCGCTAGATATTTTCTTTGGGGTGTGGTGTGTAGTTTAAAAAAAAAAAAAATAAATAATACTTTATGGTGCATGAAAACTATTCCTTCAGAAATTAAAGGCTTTTGTTGCCTTGTGTGCATCATCTTCTGAAACGCTTGGCAAGCTGGTAAATTTTAATACAAAACTATTGTAGGGGAAAAAAAAAAAAGTCATATCATATGTTATAAAATTTGTCAAATTTTTAAATTTCAAGTCTGCTACCCCAGAGGCTGAGGAAAAGATCAATGCAAAAAGCCAAGAGCAAAGCACCAAGGACATTGACCCAATGGACTTGTATAAACGTAAATTCTGGATTTCAGAGCAATTTTCACAGTCCTGGTTTTACTATCACACATAAAAGTTATGATTTCACCAGGACAGCTACCAAACACGGTCTATAGATTTGCATACCAAAGATTTTCCTTTAAAACCCAAATAGTCTAAATAGGTGCAGGGTGAACAGCCAACACTATTATAGAGCTGGAGTGACACCGTACTGATCATAGATGCGCTGGACTGGGGTTGTCCGTTTTTATACAGTGGCTCATTCTATATGTAGCGTTGACAGTGCATTCTCACTATAATGGACCTGACATCACCGCCGAGTCCCCACATAAAAATAGATACCGAAATTATAGAGTGTTACTTTTACAAGCCTTAGGCCCATATAAATGAAAACACAATTCCAGACAGCCCCTTCAATATGTGCCAAGTCCAGGGTTAGTTCCATACCTTAGAATATTTAGGCAGACGTTACCCTCTAGATCTATGTTTGGATGATATACCATTGTCTCACACTTCACTTTCGGGGGATCGTGAGGGTAGCCTTGTCCAACCTGCAGAAAAACCATATGCTGTCAGGGTTCATAAACAACCAGAATTATAGCCCTACCTTACATATAACCATCTTTAAACTGGGATGCCAAGGAGCAGTGACACAAGCCATGTAGATAATGTAGTGGCTAACAGAGGCCATTAGTACTCTTTAATAATATGGTGGCATCTTGGGGGCCATGGACAATAGAGATTGTCAGGAACAGCATTTAGAGGGGTTATCACAAACAGCAAAGTATTAAGGCAAGTTATAGAAAGTGTTATAAAATACTCCAATTTTACTCTCCTGTCAGATCCTGCCCAAATCTATTTATGGCACACAGGGGTGTGGATTAGGAAGAAAAAAAATTGCTTTATATGTCAGTTTTATTCCTGATCTAAGGATTTAGGCTAAGGGTGAACAACATTTATCAGTCCAAGGGCCGCATTGTCTTACTACTCAACTTTAAGGGCTTGCGTAGTTTCCAGTAACCTAGATGCACCAACAACTAGAGCACAAAATGCCAACCCAGAAACCAATGACTGCGTTCAGAGCAGACTATATAACTATATAATAATACACGAGACCTCATAGCAGACAAATGCTGGAGACCCTATAGCAGACAAAAATAAAACTTTCTACTTTCCTGGCTCCACTTCTCAAATCTCCTCAGAGTCCTGTGCTGTTGTATGCGCTGGCATCAGGACCCGGAGCAGTGCAGCTGACAAGTACTTAGTCCTGGGTCCTCTCCTGCAGGCGCTTTGCTCAGAGTCCTGAGCTCAATGCATACAACCAATGCCAGGAGTTAGGACACAGAGCAGAGGGAGAGGACCCAGGAGCAGTGAGGACTTCTCAGCTACAAGCTCTGTAGTAAAGCTCCTCTGCTAAAGATTAGAGGAATTTGGTGGAGCTGAAATTGAAGTTTGGGAAATTGAGTCATAGGTTTGGCTTACTGACTCCACAGGCCTGATGGCACAACACCAATTATGTGGGCATCTTCCCCATTAAGGGCCTTATTCATTGCTTAAATGCAGAGAGGGAATCACAAAAGAAGTTGAGACATGCTACATGTCAAAATTAAAACTATTCTTAAAGAAATCCAGTGATTTTTACTGCTATTAAATATTTACAGTAAAATGTATACAGTAATATGCTCCTGTACTGGAAGGGACTCTCCATCAAGCATGAATGAACCAGACACACACTAGTGATCAAGGCACAATCACTTTGTAGTCTAATATTTTTTATCCATGGCCGCCTTCCTTCTAACATCAACTTTTATAATTATACCCTCCCCCTACACTTTCTGCTGCTCCATTACTCACGCTGAGGGAGCAGGAGATGGTCCATTTACATAAAGTTAAAGGAACATGTTTTTCCCTTATGTGCACAAGCAGTGCTCCTAATAATCATATTACTGGGATCACTTTAATGGGAGCTACCCAGTAGCAGGGACACATGATACCAGTAAACCAGACTGGTGGATTTACTGTAATACAAATTACAATGTAGAAATTGAAAGGAGCATTATAAATTAGGGCTGTTTGGATACATAAGCAACACTAAATCTCCATATAGACATGGCCATAACTTTCTGTTCCTGTACCAGACTACACAGCAGAGAGTGAAGGGGATCATGTGGCAGCCATTATACCACCACCATATTATAATGTCCCCTCTTCACATAAGATTACCAAGCTGTTTATTTCTTACCTTAAAACTGAAGACAAATTTTCCACCTTTGTAAAAACCCTTTTGGAATAAAACAGATAAGAGAAAATCAGACAAACAAAAGTGAAACAAAGATATACATCCGAGAGCAATGACGAAACTATGATGACAATACAACAGGGGCAGACTGGTAATGTGCCCACTTAGAAGTGACGTGACTGGAGTACCCTGTATGATCAGCCACAGGAGCTACAATGGGCCGTCAATGTAACACTCAGGGACAAAAAAAATAAAATATGTTGGATTGCTGATAAAATCTGCAGGCAGTTTCTTCTCAGGTACACGCACACACATGGACAAAATTGTTGATACCCCTTGTTTAATGGAAGAAAAACCCACAATGCTCACAGATATAACTTTACCATCTAACAATAGTAAAAATAGAATTTCTATGAAAATGAACAAATGAAAGGCAGACATTGCTTTTCAGCCATGCTTCAACCGAATTAAAAAAAAAAAAACCTCACGAAACAGGCATGGACAAAAATGATGGTTCCCCTAACTTAATATATTTCTTGCACGACCTTTAGAGGAATGACACGATTTCTGTAACTGTCAATAAGACTTCTGTCCCTCAGCAGGTATTTCATGAGCAGACTGCGTCAGCTGAAGGTTTTCAAAGATATTCTAGTCTGGGCATTTATATTCAATTTCATTAATCAGAGATGGATAGATATATACACACACACATTTCTTCAATTAGATGTTATTAAAAAAATTTCCTGTGGGAAGATAATTTCTCATAAATGTAGTGACATGATCCCTTAGAAACAAGATTTTATCCTTGGATACAACCACCTCTGCCGGAGGGATTGCACAAAGAAACAAAGTTTTTAGATATGAAACGTCCGGGAGCTACTGCATAACCCACAGCCGTCTTGTGGTAATGAAGGCTAAATTCTGGTGGTCCGGCAGGACTCAATAGCGCATGTCTGGCCACTGCTACCCAATTGTGAGGTGGTCGTATCTGAGAAAGCCATCTTGTTTCTAAGGAACAACATGGCCGCATTTATGAGAAATTATCTTCACAAAGGAACATTGAAGAAATGTTAACATATGGCAAATGAATAAAATTAAATGTGAATACCCAGATGAGAATACCGCTTTAATCTAGGTTGTAAGCCAGTAGCATACAACACCTTTTATAATTCATCAGCCAATCAGGCTCAATGTAATGAGGACTAGCTACAACAAGCCTGGGATGTGTCTGCCTGCTGCTGTCTATGTCCATAGAGTAAATCAGCTGATTTTCCAGACAAATCCACTGAAGGTTGCATTTTTTCAGAATATAACAGCAGGTGGGGGTCCTAGCCAAGTACTGCTCCACCTTTTCACGTGCATCAAGTATTTCCATCCTGTGAAAACACAATCTAACTTCTGCTCCCCCCTTGCCCCAACCAGAGAGAATGAAACAACCCTGGACTTACAACATTGGGTCCTTTACATCACTCACCTCATCGGGGCAGATAACTAGTTTGAAATTTAGAAGGTCATCGTGGTCTGAGAATTCTATTTCACACGTCTTCGGCAAATTCAATTCATTTATATCTAAAACACAAACAGCAATGTACATGTGATGAATAAATGCACATTATGTGGATGCACAGGTTAGGATGCCTTCACAAAGCATAAAATAGTACAAAGAGAAAAGATATCTGTGGACACCACCACTGAGTAGGGCATCTCCCAAATGACAGCCTTATTACGAGGGCTCTCTCAACTATTTAAAGGGGTTGGCCACTTTACCTCAATGTTTTTTAGTAAGGTGTGTAAGTGTGGGGTAAAAAGACAGAAGGCTTTAAGAAAGATATCAAGGAAGCGGTTCAGAACTTTTGATACATGTCTATTTGTAAATTACCCAATACCCTGCCCCTAGGATATTAAGGGCACAGTATTTTACCAATATAAATCCATTTAAAGTTCTGCACAGCATCCTTGATATCTCTCTTGAAACAACTGGTCTTTTACCTCACCAGCCAGACATCCCTTACCATAAAATGGATAATAGATGTATATTGGTAAATTACCTAATGTCCTGCCCTCCACACTAGGCAAAACATGAGGTAAAGTGGCCAACATATTTAAAGGAAACCTACCACTTTAAAATGACCCTTCTGACCCACAAATACCTTAAGCTAGCTCAGGATGAGCTGATGCCGAACCATATTTTCAATTAAACCAGAAACCGCTGTATTTGTAGAAAAATGATTTTCTTGTGGTAGTAAAATCTGTCTTCGGCGCTTCTGTAAGCGTCATGCGGCGCGCACCCTGGACCCTGCTCCGCGGTCACGCTCTCGCCAGCGCCGCTCCCGTCACTAATTTTGCAGTGCCCGAGAGCCGGTGACGTCACCGAGCTCTCGGGCACACTAGCGCATGCGCACCACCTCCTCCCGGCGCGTCGCGGCCGGATCCCATTGCGCATGCGTGAAGTCCCGAAGCCTCGCGATACTACGAGGCTTCGGGACTTCGCGCATGCGCAATGGGATCCGGCCGCGACGGGTCCGGGGTGCGCGCCGCATGACGCTTACAGAAGCGCCGAAGACAGATTTTACTACCACAAGAAAGTCATTTTTCTACAAATACAGCGGTTTCTGGTTTAATTGAAAATATGGTTCGGCATCAGCTCATCCTGAGCTAGCTTAAGGTATTTGTGGGTCAGAAGGGTCATTTTAAAGTGGTAGGTTTCCTTTAAGGGCAGGACATAACTATCTGATTGGGGAGGATCTGTCTGCTGGGACCCTGTTCTCACTAATGGACATGAGGAGCACATGCTCGGTCACTCCTTTTAATAGTATGCCAGTGACAAATAGCAAAGTACAGCGCTTGGCCATCTCAGGCCACTACAACAGACAGTAAATAAAGAGACAGGGCGTGCGTTCATCCTGCTGCTCCATCCAATAGCGAGAGCAGGGTCTTGTTCTCTGGAGAGCTAGAGGTCCTGTCATTGTAGTGGTCCCTGCAGTTGGACAGGGTCCCACAAGATTCCTTGCAATTTGTATAGTTATGATGCTTGGACTCCCAGCCCAGCCTGTGAACAGCAGCCACCATACAGACGAAGGCTACATTCACACGAACGTATGGAGGACGTATATACGGCCGACGTATATACGGCCGATATACGTCCCCCATACACTCCTATGGGCGCACGGCACCCTACGGGAGCGGTACAGTGCAGCACACGTGCGGCACCGTACCGTTCCGTACCCGGGAAAAAGATAGGACATGCCCTATCTTTTCCCGTAATACGGGGCCGTGCGCCATAGGTTGCTATGGAGAGGGGCGGGGGTGAGCTGCGCTCACCTCCTCCTCCTCCTCCTCCTCCTCCTCTCCCCGTACACTGCCGTTGCCCGCTACGGTACGGTACGGGCGGGCAACGGCAGTGTGAATATAGCCTAAGGGTGATGTCACACATGGTGTTTTGAACCTGTTTTTGATCTGTTTTTAAGCAGTCCGTTTTAAAAAAAACGAACTTTTTTGATGATTTTTAATTAAAAAAATAATTGGTAAAACCTGTCAAAAACGCATGCGTTTTTTAACGGACTGCTTAAAAGCAGACCAAAAACTGGTTCAAAACGCCATGTGTGGCATCACCCCAAGGCTCCACGTCTCCCACAGAAACCAATTAAACCAATGGTTAAAAGGGTTCTCCCGGATCACTGTTTTTTTGGGCCACAAGGGGTGTCAAAATGAGGCACCGTTCCCACTTGAAAGAGCATAAGGGAAACTAAAAACAGAAGGTTTTTAAGGAATATAAAGTTAACCATCCATTAGACTCCCTTTAATAACAGTGAAAAAAGGACACCAGCTATTCCTATTTTTCCAACTACTTAATAACGGAAGGGAAATCCGATGCTACAGAGCACAGGTGTGAACTTGCACCCATCTCACTCCAGTGCTCCAGTCCAGCGTGACGCCTCCTCTCCGTGCTAGGGCTTCCTCAACCTTCACAGGTTTCCTATGGAATGTTCTTTTCTAAATTTGTCCCACTGGCAGGAGAGACTAAATGGGGCGGGTGATGAGAAACCCCACAGAGGGATGTAAACACCAAATAGATACTTAGGGATTCTTCAGGTCATTAGACCCATGCTTGACAGCTGTAATGTGATCTATGTAATACTGAAGATTGGGGCCACCTGAATGTGGTCTTAAAGTGATTCGAAGGTTCCACCCATTCCTAAGAAGATAGAAAATAAGGGGAACCACCCCTCAGGGCGCGTTCACACGTCGCACTTTGGTTGCGTTTTCATTGCGTTTTAAAAACGCACAACAGCTGGCGAGAGGCGATTTACCCAATTACATTACTGTTAGCATTTGCGTTTACAAAACACACTGTAAACGCGATGTTAATGCATGCATTAACAAATAGTAATGGAATTCGGTAAATCAACACCGCATCCATTTTTTAACGGACTGAAAACGTATGCTTAAAATAGACTAAAAACTGAATCAAAATGCTAACGTATGGCATCACTCTTTGGGTGATGCCACACATGGGGTTTTTAATCTGTTTTTGACCCTTTACCATGCGGATCTTAATAAACAGGTTCAAAGCAGCCAAACGCACAATAAACAGTGAAAAACCGATGCGTTTTTAAACAGATCCGAGTTTTTAAAACGCTTGCGTATTTAAAAGGAATGAAAACGCTTGCTTTTTGAAACTGACCAAAAACGGGGCGTGTGGCATCACCCTTATTATCTTGTTATTATCCTGTAGTCGCTATAGTTCCGCTACGTTCTTCTTTTGCCATTATGCCCTAAACAGCACATTATTTTATTTGACTAGACAGATACAGGATAACTTAGGATCACTGCTATGAGACGGCTACACATAGGGTCCTAGCTTTTGGACCCTTACTGATCAACGTTGTAGGAAAAGCCTATAAAGAGAAAATCTCCCTACAGCAGATAAGAAGGGACATATCAGCTATTTGTGGCTGACAACCACACTGACAGTTCTCTGACAACCAACCGATAACTGGGAGGATCCAATGGTGGAACGTTCCCAAAATCTAAAGTGGAATAATAGAGTAAAGCCCACTACAGGCAAGGATTAGAAGGAGACGGCTAAAATGCTGCGCACTGCAGTGAGTGATCTATGTACACAATTCACACTGAGGAATGTGAGGGGCCGGCAGCGCGGGGCTGCTCTAGATGCCGAAATCAACAGATCAATTGTGAGTGAGCAGTCCGAGAAACAAGGTGGCCATTTGACCACTGTATAATCAATCTGCCCCGTACACATGAGTTCTGTTGGACAATCCAATCACCTAGACCTAGGATCTGCATGCAGAGATATGATAGGAGATATCAGCCATATTGGGAGGTCTTCTACCCTTCCATGACCAAAATATTTTAGGGCACCATGAGATCTCCTGTGATTGTCTTCTGTTATCAGCTACTGCTGTGACCATTAGGATGAGCTGCTAAAGGAAATAAGGTGTGTACTATTGTAATAAATTTGGGATGAACAGGCTCTGTGCCCACCCTCAAGCTATACTGGGGACCATACCCTCCCCAGTTTACACCCGCCCAAAATCGATGCCTAATGTAAGGCATCAAAGGATGCAGGAGAGTAAACCAGAGAAGGAATATATGGCACTGGGTATATGATATGTATAGGAATAGACGCTGACAACCTAACCTGACCAAAGCCACCAATCAGAGCGCATGTTTCTCTTTCCAGTGCAATGTAGGAACTCAAAGCTAATCTCTCATTGGCCAGTTTCGAGGAACAGGTGCCTAAAACTTGCTACAACTGTAGTTGTTGAGCCAATGTCACTAACCAGTTTTATTTTCACTTTTGTGGGGAGTTTCTGATTTGCAGAACCTTATTGCATGTCCCATAATAATGAAGGGCTTTATGCAGCTGGGGAACTACAGGTCCCAGCACTGAGCCGTGCGGTTCTGGGTGAGTGTGGCAGCAGCGCCCCCTGTGGCCGCCCTGGAGGGGTGCACTGCCGGGCCCCGCTCACCTTTCTGTATGCGGAGCTGTGCGGCAGACGCCTTCTTGCTGCTGCCCTTAGTGCCGCCGGCAGATTCCTCCTCCTTCTTCTGCTGCTTCAGGGAGAAGAGTTTGATCATGATGCTGGCTTCCCCCGCGGGCCTCTCTGTGTCTCTCACCCGCTCCCTCCGGCTCTCCCTGTGTCCCGCACCGGGGGCAGCTCCCGGCCTCCCTCCGTCTCTTCTTCCCCTGCCTTACGTACAGGCCAGGCCGCAGCCGATGTCCCGCCGCAGTGTCTGCTACGTACGAGGCCGGAGCGCAGCGAACACTAGGCCGGCTCTACCCTGAGCCCGGCAGCGGAAACACTGTGCTCTGCGGGCGCTTCACTCTGCCTGCTCCTACTGCGCAGCTTCGGAAACTCTCGTCCCGGCACTCGGCAACTTCCGGAAACAGAAGCCCTGGCCTTCGGAAACGCTTGGAAGTCCGCCCGAACGACTTCGTGTGCTCTCCCCTCGGCAAACTCCGGAGACGTTGACCAGAGCTCGGGAGAGCAGTCCCGTCAAAAAGCATACGGGGCACGGAAATGACGCGGCGCGTGTGCACGTGATTGGACGTCTGTAGTCGGCGCGGAACTGACAGCTGCCATTGAGGGACACTGTTAAGCAGAGAACTGCTGTACAGCATGATTAACAAGTGCATTTTCCTGCCTTCCTGCTGGAAGCAGCACTGTTCCCATGAGAAACCAAACAGCAATGATTGAGGAACAACAGTAATAACACATTTACACGTTCAGGATTTGTAAGCCAAAACCAGATGATTGTATATTTGCCCGAGAGGGTTGAAATTGGGCAAAATTTGTGGCTTTTTGGGGGATCGGTAATGTAATGGGAAGTGCAAACTCACAGCCATGTTCAGTGCAGGAAGGTCCCATCTGATACCTGCATCAGGAGTTTCCATTAGACCAGTCATGGCCATTGTATGGCCCAAGGGTGACATCCGGCCCTCTAGGATGCGGTCACACATTGCGTTGTAACACGGAAGCAAAGTGCACGGGGCGTGCCACTGCCCGATGACATTCAAACAACACAGGACATTGGTTACTGATTGCATGCGTTTCCACAGAAACATGTGATTGGGCTGTGGAACGCACCCGCTTCTAAACAGAATAATAGCGCAATGTGAATTCTTTCTGACCGGCCCCTGAGAGATTGTTCAAAAATTTGAGCTCCCCTCCCCAACATTAAATAAAGATTCAATTAGGACCTCCATATTTTTATTGAGTCAGTAATGTAATGTTATTTTTTTTCCACAGTTTTTTAACCCCTAGGCGCACCTGGACGTTATAGTATGTCCTGCGGCTAGATACTTAGTGCACCGGGACATTGTATAACATCCTGCTTCTGGCACCGGCTCATGAACGGAGGCGGCACCAGAAGCAGCGGCTGTCAGCTGTCTATCACTCCAATCGCGGGTGTTAACCACTTAATCTTACAAGAGTAAAGCTCATATAGAACATGGGGCACCGAAGCGCCATTACCTCATGTGCTGTTGTCTATCCATATGTTGTACCCCACTGATCGGTAATAAAGACTAGCCCTTTATTGGACAGCACCGGTGTGGTCTTTTGGAGTGCCGCTTTTTCCCGTTTTGGGTTTTTTTGGCATTATTTAGGCTTCTTGCAGTCAATTAGAAGTTGAGCAGGTCCATCTAAATATTAGTTTTGGTGATTTTCCCAAAAATTTTAAAAATGGCACCTTCTGAGCCTCATAACATTCTAGTAAAATATGTGGAATCTTAAAAATCCATGGCAACATAAAGCAGACATTCGGGAAATGTAAGTTATGAATTTATTTGGGTGCTATGACTATCTGCATAACAAAACACAAAAGATGTCATCCAAATTTTTAAACTGATTTAAAGTCCAAAGTGTCATGAGAAAATAATCTCAAAATCCCCTGGATATCTTATATTGTTCCAAAGCTATAAGCACTTATAGTGACACAGGGCAGATTTGAAAAATGGGACCTCGTCCTAAAGGCCAAAAGAGGCTGAGTCCCGTAGGGGTTAATGTAAGGGTAGGTTATATACTGTATATAGGTATTGGGTAGAATTGAGTTAAGTGTATTACTCCAGCCCTTGAAAAGCATTCCAATTTCTCATGTGGCCCCGCGGGAAAATTAATTGCCCACCCTGCATTACACTCTCTATTTTAAGGATTTTTCACACTGGTGTTTTTCTCCTCCTACTGAGTACGACACGTACTGCTTTGGCTCAGTTCAGAAACAGGGGGCCGCAGCCCGATTTAATATGCGTCCTATTGAAACGCATGCGATCAGTAACCAGCACCAGGTGTCTTGCATATCATTAGAGAGATGTTTTTGGGCTAGTGATGGAGAGAAGGTCATGTGCAAAAAATCTTACCTTGTAAGTATCATGTATTGTTTTAAGGCCTTGAATGTCGGGGTTAGTTCTAATTGCCATGGGAGGGGTTCCATAGCCAGAGCAAAAAGTGCAGGTGACAAATCCGCTACATTTTTTGAGAAATTTGTCATTTTCAACATTTGAAATGATCTGCTTTTGATATGGATAGTTTTAGAACCCAAATTAGTTACTTACTAACATTTCCCATATCTCAAATTTATGTTTTCATCATTTTTTAAGTCTTTTTATTCTTATATGACAGCTTACAAATAGATTAAACCAAATACATGTCCTCTCCTAGACATATTTAACAGATTATACTCAATACCATCACGATCCCTAAGGCTGCACCTAACAAAACAAACCACTAGATGGCGGCTGAGTACTACAAGTATATCACTTTATTAATGTATTAAAAACACAATAATTCTTCTCAATTTTGAATGAACAAATATATCTATGCCAAATGTGAGTAGATGGCAACAGGAGGGAGGTACAAAGACAAGAAAAAAAGGAAAAGATTAAAAACGTGCAGGCGGGCAGCAGGTCTCTATCTCTAAATGTAAAAGGACTGTTATATATTGCACTATACGAGGTCTAAAGAGATGTACTGCTGGCATGCATACATAATGCTAAGCATGATTATAGGTGTCTGCAGTGCCCTATCAAAAATGATAACGCCCTCTGGCAAAAAATGATAAAGCAATGGAGACCAATATTTTACCTATTTTCTCAATGGTTATCGTGAGCAGACAAGAAGCGTATCAACCTCTAGAGATGACCTGATGCCCGAGACCACCTCGACACGCGTCTCGCTACAAGCTTCATCAGGAGGAGTGAATAGAGCAGAGTGTATATTTTTTTCCCAAAATGTCTACATTGGAATTTTTCATTCATTGTCTGCATTGATTCGAAATCTGGGGATTAATTTGTCTGACTGGGGTGAAGTACCAATATGAAAGTATTTTAAAATTAAGTTCTTGAAGTTTACAGGATGAGGACAAGACATGTGTCAGGGTGAACACTGTAGACCATTGTTCAAGTGAAAGCTCTTTACCAAGAGCTGTCTCCCAAGCCATAGCGTAAGGGCTTATTCACATGGCCGTCTGCAGGGACGTACATGCATGTACGTCCCCATAGACAGAAATAGCGGCACAGCCAGGATACGAGGCCACACATGTGTGCCACCGATCCGTGCCGCACACCGCAAAAAGGGTGTGCGGCCGTGTGCCACTATTCTCTATGGAGGGAGGAAGGGTCACCTCCTCCTCCTCTCCAGCACACAGCGGTATGTACGCACAGCGGGCATACCACGTGTGAATGTCCCCTACGGTTTGGAGTCTCTCGTCTCCTTTGCCAACAATAAGCCATATAGAAGTGAGATGGTGTGGGTAGAAGGGTCTTTAGTAAAACAAAGCTCTTCAAATGTGGTGAGAGTAGTTGTGAGTGTTGATATGGAAGCAAAAAAGGAAATAAAGTGACACAATTGCAGGTATCTAAACCAAGTACCACAGAGGGTTCCAGTGCCTATGCCCACTAGGGTGCGAATTCCATTTTTATTCACTACATCCCTAACTCTGGGAAGTACGTTATCATCTAGACCAGGGGTCAGGAACCTTTTTGACTGAGGGAGCCATGAACACCACATATTTTAAAATGTTATTCCTTAAGAGCCCTACAATATGCACATGCCCCCAGTAAATAGGTATCCACAGGAAATGCCCCCAAGTAGATAGGTAGCCACACCACATGCCCCCAAGTAGATAGGTAGCCACACCACATGCCCCCAAGTAGATAGGTAGCCACACCACATGCCCCCAAGTAGATAGGTAGCCACACCACATGCCCCCCCCCAGTAGATAGGTAGCCACAGCACATGCTTCCCAGAAGATAGGTAGTCACAGCAAAAAAAAGAAAATTAATATTTACCTACCTGCGCTCCCTGCAGCCAGCTCCTCATCACTCCCATGCTCTTCTCTTTGACCCAGGCTTAGACTATGGCTCCTTGGTCACACAAAGGACATAGGCAGTGGTAACATAGCTGCCTGTGTCCAGTGATCAGTCTAATAAAGAATGATGGCTCCTGTGTGTGTCTTAAAGATGTGTCTCCTGAGCCATAGGTTCCCTACCACTGATCTGGACCCAGTAAAGAGCAACCTTGAATCCCTGGAGTGAAATGAGTATTACCCAGTAGAGGAGTTAAAGGGACCGGGGCAGATACCAGTCGGAGTGTGAACCCAAATTTCCTCCATGGCTGCAGAATCCCCCTCAGAATCAGGGACAACTGGAGAGATTAAAGTGCAATGGACTGGGGCAGCCAGAAAATTCCCAGAATATGTGAGGTTGAAAATACTAACTCTGATTTGACCACAAGCTTGTCCATCCTTTGGTGAAACAGATCCAACACACAGGTGCCTATGGCTCCTCTAAAATCTAACAGCCCCACTTCACCCGCATCTTTAGTTGTCATGAGAAGGCTTCTGCAAATACAAGCGGGGGCCCCTCCACACAAAGTGGTGCTCCAGTTTGTGCAAAGATAGAAAAAAAGCGGGTGCGGTATGTCTATGGACACAGTTTCAAATAGATATAAGAGCAGTGGTAAGATATCCATCAAAAAGAGAAGACCGAAACTAAAGGAGCAACTTCCTCCGGGGGAAATGATATATTTAACAACTTAGATTTCTGTACATTGAATTACTTAAAATTCTAGTTCTCTATTTTCAGTGTCATTCAGCTGGTCAGCCAGAAAGTGTAGTTGAAATGCGTGCGTTGCCAAAATAGAGTCGTGAGTGTCCATCCGATTGGTTAGTCTTGTTTGGTTGTCCTCTATGGAAAAAAAATCCTGTCGGTCAATCTCTGAACATCCTCTCTCACCACATTGAGTTCGGCACTGTACCACTGTTCTAGACGGGCCATGTAACTTTCCATGTCCTGCCTAGTAGGGATAGAACAGAGATGTGCAAGGAGAGCTCTAATGCACCAAATTCTTGTGATAACAGAGCGGGTGGTCATGCATGTAGTGTAGCCTGGAACTGTTGGGTCTGTGGGGGAAATTCAGAGCAAGGTGACATTCTGGGATCTGTCCCATGTGGGCCCTGAGGAGCCAAGGGTGGCAGGGAGGGAGAAGGAGCAAGGACTATTGGTGAACTCCCCATGTGGGTGGAAGGCCAATCCTCTCCCAGAGTAGGTGAGTGCAGGGCTACCTGTGGGCCATCAGGTTGTGTGGGAACAAGAGACCTGTGGGTGTCAGGGGACGTTTCAGCCCTCAAATGCTTAACGGGGAACTTCTCAGTCCTGGAGGGGCCTGCTGCTAAATACATAGGGGAACTGGGTATCTGAATGGGGCTAAGGGTGCCCTCTTCCTTAGATAGAGATGAAATACAGCTATTAGGGGGGTAGCATCTAACGTGCCTCTGATCTCCTCCATAGCCAGGCCACATCCCCAGGGTCATTTTTGTTTTAAATGAGTTTGAAATATAAAATTATTTGAATCCCCCATTTTCAAAAGTTCACCCTTCATACTATAAAAACATGTTTTAGGAAGATTTTTAACCCTTTAAGCCTGCATGGTAATCATAACAAATTTTGATGAAATTTAGAATGGTCTAAGTTTGTAGGTAATACATTTATTTATCCCTAAAATTTACACTTTTCCAAATGATAAAAAGAGAAAACCCATCTTAAAATGTGTTATGCAATTTCTCCTGAGTACAGAGACTCCCCACAAGTGGCCGATACTTGTTGTATGGGCACACAGCGAGGGGCAGAAGGGAAGGAGCGCCCTGCAGCTGCCAGTTTTATCCTATGGAACTTAGTGGATTTTAGTTTCCTCATTGGCACCCTTTAGTAGGCTGACCTCCTTCACGATGATGAATTCCTTGGCCGAAAATAGCGGCAAAATGTCCGAATCTACACTTTTTTGCCATTTTGCCTCCAATAAAAATTTTAATGAAAAGTGATCAAAAGGTTATCAAAATGCAAAGTTTTTGTATTTTTTAAAGTTATTGAGACATAGTTTAACTATATAAATTTGGTATCACTGCGATTGCACTGATCCAAAGAATACATAGAGTTGTCTTTCCGACCATACATTCATACATTGAAAACCGGACAAATAAATAGAATATGGTGGAACTGTGTTTTCTTTTGCCAATTCCACCACCTTTGTTTCACGTACAATAAGCCAACATATAGCTTTGTAAACGAAAATAATCATAAAGTTATGGCTTGTGAAAAACGGAAATGAAAGAAAAATGAAAAATATTTGTTTTGAATGGGTTAATTAGCTGGCATTAATTTTTCCAAATTTATTTGATAAAATATTGAATGACGACTAGTTTGAGCAGCATTAACCTTGTAAGGTGGCAGTGCCAATTCTCCAAAAGTAGAGCTGATAGGGCAGTGATGGCGAACCTTTTACAGACTGAGTGCCCAAACTACATCCAAAATCCACTTATTTACCGTGAAGTGCCAGCATGGAATTTTATACAGTAACTTACTGCTACCTGTTCTTCCACATCTTTCAATTGTATCGGCCGCCTGAGGCCACCAATATAGTTGACAAAGGAGGGCAAATTCAAACTATCATTGTAGCTTCTTTCCAGAGTCTCTCTGTACAGGAAGAAATGGTGGGTCCAGCAAGATGACCTCCAAAGATAATGCAGTTCTGTCAGCACCTTCTTACTTTCCCCGCAGTTCCAAACACCCAATAAAGTGTGACTTTAAAATAGCGCTGAGAGCAGCATCTCTTAAGTTGAAGAATTAGTGTTTGGTGAACTTTGTCCTTGGACAATAGCCTGAGTGCCTGCAGAAAGGTCTCTGAGTGCCACCTCTGACACTCGTGCCATAGGTTCGCCATCACTTTGATAGGGGAAAACAGGTGTCATTTCCAGAATCCGGGTCCCAAACATCACGACAGGCCGTGACTACGATCAGCATTGACAGTGCCGGAGGCATGGCATGAATACATTATGACTATCCTGTGCAGTGGCGTAACCACTGCCTCCCCACTGCTGCCTTTGTTGTTCCACCTCTTTCGGTCCCTCCTCTTCTTCCTGGCTGAGTAACGTCACATGGCCCCGACCCGATGCAACTACGTCCTGGAGGAGCTTGAGGTAAGTATAATAAATGTATCTTCTATGTGTATCGTTGCATGCATATTTATATACACATGCATATTAACCTCTTCACGCCGCAGCCTTTTTTTCGTTTTTGCGTTTTTATTTTTCACTCCCCACCTTCAAAAATCTATAACTTTTTTACTTTTCTATGTACAGAGCTGTGTTATGGCTTATTTTCTGCATAGCAAATTACACTTCAAAATGGTGGTATTTAATATTCCCTGCCGTGTACTGGGAAGCAGGAAAAAAATTCCAAATGCAGTGAAATTGGTAAAAAAGCGCATTTGTGCCGTATTATTGTGGGCTTGGATTTTACGGATTTCACTGTATGCCACATGTCTACTTTATTCTTTGGGTTGGTACGATTATGGGGATACCAAATTTGTATAGGTTTTATAATGTTTTTATACCTTTACAAAAATGAAAACCTCCTGTACAAAAAAAATTTGCGTGGATTTTGCCATCTTCTGGCGCTAATAGCTTTTTCATACTTTGGTGTACGGAGCTTTGGGAGTTATCATTTTTAGGACTGTATGACCTTTTGATCACTTTTTATAGAATTTATAGAAAGGGAGGTGATTTGAGTTTTTAGGTTTTTTTATTATAATTACAGTATGGCAGTATGGGGATTTTACTCCTCATTCATTACAATGTGCTGACATTGTAATGAATAGGCTAACCCGAAGTAGCCTCGGGTCTTCGGAAAGGCCCAAGGCTGTCATCGATGATGTCACGGGGAGCGATGATCCCCGGAAAAATGGCGGCGCCCTTGCGGCACCATCTTTTTGAAACCGCTGGCAGCGATCAGTAGTAAAACACCCGCGATCGGATGTTGCCTTTAAGTCTTTGCTGCAATATGCAGCAAAAACTTACCGGCTATGGAGAGGGCTCATCCCGTGAACCCTCTCCATGCACACGCACCCAGCATGTGACGTAGTATTACGTCACATGTCGGTAATACTGTGTGTGTGTAGAAGATTGCCCTGGGTTGTGTCGCATGGGCCAAGTGTTTCACTCACTGGGGGACCGCTCTGTGCTGGTGCCTTACAATTGTCTTACACCAGCCCCAGGAACGGATCGCCATGAAGTGTATACTTGCTCAGGTTCTTGCAAGTTTCGTAAGGTTTCCTGTTCTCTGTTCAATTTCAAATTTGCTGGTAATGGTAAAACAAGATTCAGGTCAGGCAAACCCGGGCCATCAAGTTCAACTAAAGAAGGGAAGGGATTGGATGAGGAAGGGAAGACAGAGACAGTGCCTCCTTGTCTTTTGATTTGATGTAATCTGAAACAACTTACCACCATATTTTTTTTTATGGACCATTCATATATTTATATAAATTAATCATGTCCCCTCATGTCTCATGTCTCTTTTCCAGAGTAAATAAATCTAGTTTTAATCTTTGCTCATAACTGAGACCCTCCATACCCCTTATCATTTTTGTGGCTCTACGTTGAACCCTCTCCAGCTCCTGGGCATCCTTTTTATGGACCGGTGCCCAGAACTGGACAGCATATTCCAGGTGTGGCCGAACCAGTGCCTTGTATAGTGGTAATATTACATCCCTATCCCGAGAGTTCATATTACTTTTGATACATGACAAGATCCTACTGGCTTTAGAGGCAGCTGCATGACATTGCATGTTGTTATTCAATTTATACTTGTACCCCCAGGTCCTTCTCAACAAGGGACTCTCCCAGATTTACTCCCCCAAGGACATATGTCGCCTGTAGATTATTAGCCCTCAGGTGCATAACCTTACATTTATCTACATTGAACCTCATTTGCCAAGTGGATGACCAAACACCCAAGTCACCCTGCAGCCTATGAACATCCTCCATAGACTGTATTACACTACACAGCTTGGTGTCATCTGCAAAAATAGACACAGTGCTATTAAGTAACACTCTAGGAGAGTGAGGGACAGTGAGTGATAGGCAGGGAGAGTAAGTGAGAGACAGGCATGAAGAGTGAGTGAGAGACAGTCAGGGAGAGTGAGTGACAGAGAGACAGTCGGGGAGAGTTAGTGACAGAGAGACAGTCGGGGAGAGTTAGTGATAGAGAGCCAGTCAGGGAGAATGAGTCACAGAGAAACAGTCGGGAAGAGTGCCACCATGTTGGTTACTCACTGACTGGTTACGGACGCGGTTTATAATAAAGGTGAGCTGTTGCCGGCTTATTTGGATTATGGTTCAGTTTTACTGAGGCTAGTGAAAGAACCAACTAACTCGCTTCCTGCACCTCCCAGAACCTGTGCGTTCTGGGAGTTTCTACGAAAGGATAATTAATTGACCATACCCCTCAGGAGTCTGAAACGTCACGTTTCCATCACACTGACACAAAGGAAAAGAGAGATGAGACAGATCAGAGATGAGAGATGATGAGATCCATGAGATACATATAGCAATGACACACTTCAGCTCTGCTACATTTGAGCTATAACACACAGAGTGCCTCCCTCCCCTGGATAAAGATCTTATCTAATCTGTAGCTTTTAGAGTAAGTCTCTTTTCACTGCTGCTTGCCGGGAAGAAGTGTCTATGTCTGAGCTTGTCTTGTAATAAAGGGGGAGTGGCTAGAGGCAGAGAGGAGAAGCAGACAGGAGAAGCTATTCATTAGAAGAATCTGCCAGGCCTGACCATAATCTACGGTTGGACCCCGGGCAACTTAAATGTTATAAACCAGGACTGATATGCTGTATTTTTTGTGGATTAGAGAATGTGTTATTTTGTTATCCTGAGTATATTTAAGACTCTTGCCTTCTTGGGAATACCCATTTTTTTTATAAACATATTTTTATTAAAATTTTTCATTATATCAAAAACATATCAGACTTATGACAGTTATGTATTACCTGCTCATACATCTGAGCTGTAGTTCTCACAATTAAGAAAATATATGCTTTTATGAATACATGCAAGTGATCAAGTTATATTGAATTACATTAATAGTAACAGAACAAATAAAAATACCAGAATACCAACATAACCCCCTCCCCTCCTTGTCACAGATGTGCCATTTATCTTTTCCTACCTCCTTAGCTGTCACTAGCCTATGTTGGGTGCTTTTTGGGCTCAAAATTGTCCTTCCCTGTAAGGGCTACATTTAGGATACTCAAGTTACTTTGAGCCTTCCCAAGGTGTCTGCTATGTCTATTTTTAGATACCAGGGGTTCCATAGGTAGATTGATTTTTAATTTATCTTTAATCTGGGTCACCAGCAGTTGCCAAAATAGTTATCTTCGGACACGTCCACGTGCCATGGAAACTGTCAGTAGCTGGTCTTTGGCATTTTGGACAAGCAGTTATTCGATGAGGAGCATTAGGATGTGGGTGTATATTAAACCCATAAATGGCTTTGTGCATAAATCTAAAATAGCCACCTCTCCACCTTTCACAAATAATCACTTTTCATATCTAATTCCAGACCTCTAATATATGTGTAGTATTGTCAGATACACCCAGATCTTTTTCCCATGACTTAATTAGGTTTTTATCCACTTGTTTAGTCATGAAATCCCTAATTTAAGAAGGATATCAAGTGGAGTGTAGGGGTTGCTCCTATGGCCGTGTCAATGAAATTATTCTCCCTTTCTCTTGTCCAGTTTACCAGTCTTTCTGGGAATACCCCCTTAATGCATTCCCCCAGTAATTAATCTGGTGCAGCAGAGAACTGTCTGCACTGGCCTCTAGACTGACACAGTAACCCCTAAGTACACAGCCCCATTTTTCAAATATCCCCCTATCCAAGGGAACACTAGCTTTGGAACACTAACATATCCAGGTAATTTTGAGATTGTTTTCTTGTGAAACATTGTACTTCAAATTAGTTTCAAAATATCTTTTGTGTTTAGTTATGAAAAAAATTTCTCTGTTTTCAAAAACTTAAATTTCCCAAATGTCTGCTTTATGTTGGCATGGTTTTTTTAAGCATTTGAGTGTGATTTTTGGGAAAATTGTCAAAACCTGTTTTTAGAGGGATCTGCTCAACTTTCAAGTAATAGGCCTAAACAATAGACAAACCCCATTAATTTCCCCATTATGGAAACTACACAATGTATGCAAAAAAACCCTTAACAGGTTTGTTAACCCTTTGTTTTATAGGGGGTTAAAAATAAATTGAGGTACAGTCTGGAAATTGTAATTTTTTTTGGCAAAAACATTCATTTTGGGTGGAAAATTAAACATTCACAACAGATTAAATGCCAAGTTTGATGGAAGGAGCGCCATTCAGAGCAGATTTGCATTGTCACATAGGATAGGCTATAAATGTAAGTTTTTCCAATGTAGAAATATGGGGGCTTATTTTTTGTCACATAAGAGACTTTTAAGGTGCACAATTTATTAACTCTTTCTTAGTGGAGCAAATGAAAATCATATATTTTGGTAATTTTTTTTTGTCTGTTCACCATACCATAAAAATGTTATTTTTAGTCTATGGTCACCAAAATTACCTCATTTATATTTAGCCTGTTAATTTAAGCAAAGGCATACATTTTTTTGTGTGAAATATCTGGTTAAGGTCTTAGTTTTTCCTATTAACCATCTTATTTTGGGGCACATAACATTTTTGGTGACTTTTTAAGTGTATTAAAAAAAAAAAATCTTTTTCTGAAAGTGCAGGCCCAATAATGATTCTGATTATTATTCAGATTGTTATGGATGTTGCGATGCCAAGTGTGTAAATATGAGGGGTTTTTTGGTGTGTTTCGTTTTTTTTGTATTTGTAGTGTTTGTATGGGAAAGTGTTTTAGGTTTTATTTATTTTAAAAAGGTTTTTAATTTTTTTTTTTATACAAACATGGACTTGAAACTGGGATGCTATGACCACTCCTTCCAAGACACTGCACAGGAGTAATAATGTATTTTAGTGGAATGTTAACTGTCTGAGCATGCATACACAGTGTACAGACAGATCTGCAAGGGGTCTGACCGTAGGACTGATCAGGCCGAGTGCCCTGGGGACTGCCTATCTCTGGACTGCCCTGAAGAGGATCCCGCAATGTGGGGCTGCTAATTCACTTCTCCTGTGTGATGCCATGTCCCTCTCCCAGCATGAATAATTAGCATCCCGAAGAGCTGGATGCCACATCTCCCCCACCCCTGGTTTACTTTTTACAGGTCCTTTTTTCCAGGGAAAAGGGAAGCACCTCTTTAAACATGTTTTGAGAATGTGAAAATTGTGAATTAGACTCACCGGTAATTCGGTTTCCATCTAGTCCTCCATGACGGCCCACTAGGAGGATGACCCTTGACCTCTGTAGGGACAGGAAGCAGAGAGGTTAAAAGCCTCCCCCCCACATCCTCCCGCCAGTGTCTACCAAATAACTACACCGGTGGAAGATACAATGTATTTTTATTCTGCCTGTTTGAATCACATACAGAATTTTACAACAAAGTGAAAGAAAAACATGGGAGGGAAAATATATAGGCCGTCATGGAGGACTAGATGGAAACCGAATTACCGGTGAGTCTAATTCACAATTTCCATAACGTCCCCCATGACGGCCCACTAGGAGATCTACAAAATTAGTAGAATCAGGGTGGGACCACGGCCTGGAGAACCTTCTGACCGAAGGCGAGATCCTGTGAGTTGGGTAAGTCCAGCCGATAATGTTTAGCAAAGGTGGATGAAGAAGCCCAGGTGGCAGCTCTGCAGATTTGTTCAAGAGAAGCGCCCCTCTTTTCTGCCCAGGAGGCAGATATGGCTCTGGTGGAATGGGCTTTAAGGTTAGGAGGAACTTCTTTCCCTTGCTCTGTATAACAAGAGGCTATGGCCGTCTTTAACCATCTGGCGATCGTGGTCTTGGATGCCTTTACCCCTTTGTTCTTCCCCTGAAACTGAACAAAGAGATTGTGATCTTTGCGCCAGGATTTTGTGGCTTTTAAGTACTCTAAGACCGAGCGCCTTACGTCCAGGGAATGCCACGCTACTTCC
The DNA here is from genome assembly GCF_040894005.1 of Engystomops pustulosus. Lineage (NCBI taxonomy): Eukaryota > Metazoa > Chordata > Amphibia > Anura > Leptodactylidae > Engystomops > Engystomops pustulosus. The sequence continues at coordinate 63,990,069 of NC_092416.1, read as the reverse complement.
TTGCTTGAAGAAGGATTCCCGAAGAATGATGGAAGAATTATTTCCTGATTCTTGTGAAAACCAGACGCCACTTTGGGAACAAAGCTTGGATCCAGAGTCAGAGTTATCCTGTCAGGGAGAATGCACATATAGGGTTCTCTAATAGAAATGGCTTGGAGTTCCCCCAGCCTTCTAGCTGAAGTTACCGCTATTAATAGAGAAGTCTTTAAAGTTAAGTTTTTTATACTAGCGTCCTTTAAAGGCTCGAAAGGAGGTCTGGAGAGAGCATCCAGAACCAGGGAGAGATCCCAGGAGGGAACCCGCTTCAGAATCTGAGGCCTAATTCTATTTGCGGCTGCAATAAATCTTTTGACCCACCTGTGGTCCGCCAGGGGATGGTCGAAGAATGCACTCAGAGCCGAAATTTGGACTTTCAGGGTGCTAGTGGAAAGACCAATTTCTAGTCCTTTTTGCAGGAAGTCTAAAACCTGTAAAATATTTGGGTTAGTCTGGGAGGGGGGATTAGCCCCACAAAAGGTCACAAACTTTTTCCATATTTTATGATATATGGCGAAAGTAACCTTTTTTCTACTTGCCTTCAAAGTAGTTATTACAGCCCGAGAGAGACCTTGGGACCTTAGGAACTCGAACTCAGGATCCAAGCCGCCAGACGGAGTCTTCCTGGATCGGGATGGAAAATCGGACCTTGGTACAGAAGGTCCTTCCGAATCGGTAGCATAAGAGGTTGCTGGACAGATAGGGACCTCAACAGCGGATACCAGCTTCTTTTTGGCCAGTCTGGGCAGATCAAGATCACCCTTGTCCCGTCGAGCAAGACTTTCCTGAGTATTCTCGCAATTAGGGGAATTGGGGGAAAGGCATACATGAGACTTCCGTTCCAACGATGGCTGAACGCGTCCATGTGATCCCTGGACTCGCCTGCCTCCAGAGAAAAGTATTGCTGGCATTTTGAATTCTCCCTCGTGGCAAATAGGTCTATTTGGGGCATGCCCCAGATGCTGGTTAAATGTAGGAAGATCTCTTGGTTGAGACACCATTCGTTCGGTAGGATTTCTCTCCTGCTGAGATAATCCGCTTCTCTGTTTAGGGATCCCTTCAGATGAGTGGCTGAAATGGAAAGGATGTTTTCTTCTGCCCACTGGAAGATGGTACGAGCCAGCCTCGATAATACTGGGGACCTTGTACCCCCTTGTCTCCTTAAATAGGACACTGTCGAGATGTTGTCCGAGAGAATGTGGATATGATGATTCCTCAGATAGGCTGTGTTTGATCTTAGCGCTTCCCAAACCGCTCTTAACTCCCTGTAGTTTGAGCTGTTTCTTGCTTGGGCTAGAGTCCAGGACCCTTGCTCGTAGTGGGAAGGAAGGATTGCTCCCCAGCCTGAGCTGCTTGCATCTGTCACTATAGTGATGCTTGGGAGGTGGTGCCAACATACTCCTTTCTCTAAGTTCCTTGATTCCGTCCACCACAGCAGGTCCCTCTTTACGAAGGAAGGAATCCGGATCTTCTTGTCTAGACCTGAAGACTTCCTGTTCCAGAAAGTTAAGATCCAATTCTGAAGGATCCGAGTATGGCTCTGACTCCAAGCGACCGCAGGTAGGCATGCTGTGAGGAGCCCCAGGATCTTCATCGCCTGCCTGACTGGTATAGAGTCCTTCCGTCTGAATGAGTGAATCTGATGCTTTATGTTGGATACTTTCTCCTGAGGAAGAAAAGACATTTGGTGAGTGGAGTCTAGAATGATCCCTAGAAAGGTCTTTCGAGTGGAAGGTACTAAACTTGATTTTTTCAGGTTGATTAACCATCCCAACTCTGTTAAGATTCTTAGGGAAGACTCTCTTGCCAAAATTAGGTTTTGTTTGTCTTTCCCTATAATTAGCAAGTCGTCTAGGTAAGGGATGATTGATATATCTTGTAGTCTTAAAAAGGCTACCACCTCCACCATGATCTTGGTAAAGACCCTTGGAGCCGATGAGATACCGAATGGAAGTGCACGGAACTGAAAGTGTAAGACAGAGCCCTCGGGAGAGAGAACCGAGAATCTTAGGAATCTCTGAGATGAGGGGTGAATAGGTACATGATAGTATGCATCTTTTAGATCTAATGTGCACATATAGGAGTCTGTGTGAATAAGTTGGGTAGCTGTTCTTACCGACTCCATGCGAAATCTCCTGTAAACGATGAAGCGGTTTAGCTCTTTCAAGTTGATGATTAGGCGATTTGATCCATCTGGTTTTTTGACAAGGAACAGCGGGGAGTAGAATCCCAATTTTTCTTGTTCTCGAGGAACCGGCACCACCACTCCCATGTGGATTAGATGAAATACTTCCTGCCAAATGAAGGAATGTGTAGAGTGAGAGAGAGATGGTAAAGGGGCGATGAACCTTGGAGAAGGGGGGGGGGGTGATGAGAATTCTATCCTGTAGCCCGATTCCAAGATGGTCAGTACCCAGGGATTCGAGGTGATCTTCGTCCACTGGGATAGGAAACCCAGGAGACGCCCCCCCACTTTGGCGTCATTGTTTCTTGTTTCCTGGACCCTCTGGGAGGTTAGAGAAAAGGAAACCCCTTCCCCTTCCTCCTTTGGGATAACTCCATCGTCCTTGCTTACCTTTGCCACGGTAAGTCTCTCTGGTGTTCCTAAAAGGACGAAAGGAAGACTTCTTGGGTATTGTTTTGGACTCTGGAAATCCCCTTTTCCTATCAGACGCCTTTTCAAGTATAGCGTCCAATTCGGGTCCGAACACAAAGTCCCCGGAAAAAGGAATGCTGCACAACTTGGATTTAGAGCGGATGTCCCCGCTCCATTGCTTCAGCCATAAGGCCCTCCTGGTGGCATTGGTAAGAGCTCCTTCTTTTGCAGCGAACCTTATTCCTTCAGCAGATGCGTCAGCAAGAAAGGCAGTAGCTGATCTTAATAACGGTATGCTTTCCAGTAAGGCTTCTCTGGGAGTACCCTCCCGGATATGGGACTCTAATTTCCCCAGCCAGAAATATAGTGTTCTCTCCACCGAGGTGGCTCCTAAGTTTGACTTAAAGCTTAGCATGGAAGTTTCCCATGCTTTCTTTAAAAGGGCTTCAGATTTTCTGTCCATCGGGTCTCTTAACTGAGCCGAATCTTCAAAAGGCAGGTCCATCTTCCTTGAGACCTTGGATACCTGTACATCAACCTTGGGGAATGAGTCCCAATCCTTTGATTCTTCTGGGTCGAAGACTAAGCGTTTCCTGAAATTCTTAGAGACCGCGATTTTCCTCTCAGGGTCTTTCCATTCCTGACTAATTAATCCCCTGAGGGTATCGTTAAGGGGAAAAACTCGATGTTTCCTGGCTTTGAGTCCCCCAAACAATTCATCTTCCCGAGAAAGAGGGGGTTCCTCATCTTCAAGGTTCAATGTATCCCGCATAGCTTTCAGAAGGTCGTCCAGATCTTCATTCTGGAATAAGTAGCGGGAGCTTGTTGCCTGCTCACGATCCTGATGTTCCTGGTCTCCAGCCAGAGAGCAGGAAGGAGTCTGAAATGCACCCTTCTTCCTCTGATGAGGAAGCCGATACGATCCGAGCTTTCTTACGTGGGGGGGCTCCTTGCATTGCCGCCGCCACCGAAGAACCCACTTTCTCTTCTATAAAGGTCTTAAGTTCGTCCATAAATGACATTTTCTCCTCCCGCATGAAATCTTCAATGCAGGTTTTGCAGATCGGTTTCTTATAGCCTTTGAGTAGGGTACGAAAGCACATACTGCATTTTTTAATAGGAATCCTGCTTTTTTCCAGTTTCTCTCTAGTCTTTTCAGACTTCCCTGGGTTTCTCTTCCTTGCCTTTCCCCTTAGAAACTTGCTCCTAGGGAAGGAAGGCAAGGAAACAATGACTTGGTGATCACAACATAACAATTGTATAACTTGCCACACAGCACCACTCACGTGCACCGGGGAGTGGAGTAGGCCCAAGTCTGCCTCATCAGCCATTATGATGTCTGGGACGGCCAGCCAAGAAAAACCCAAGTCATAGACCTCAGACCAACTGACTACCCGCTTTTAAGGTTTTAAATACCTTCATGGGGAGCCCATCCCCCTGCCGGCGGCCTCCTCCGTGTCCCGCGCCTGGCGCCGCGGTCACTTCCGGTCGCGACCGGAAGTCGTCATCGGTCAGGAGGATTTCTGGGAAACGTAGTTCCCGCGTCCACGCGAGAGTCTGGCGGACCAGCCTGCCGGAGAAGACGCCAACCGGACGATGTTCCCGTCCAGGGAGAGCCCGCAGCGCCGGGCCAACCGAGGACCTGTCCGGAGGGGAACTTGGACCGCAGTCGGCGTAACCCCAGGTAATATAGGTGAGTATGGAGATTCCTTCTCCCTTTTTTTTTTTTTTAAAAACGTCCCCCCCCCCCTCTTAGGAGGAGAGAGACCCTCTCTTGACCTGACCCCTGTAGGGACAGGAAGACACTGGCGGGAGGATGTGGGGGGGGGGGGAGGCTTTTAACCTCTCTGCTTCCTGTCCCTACAGAGGTCAAGGGTCATCCTCCTAGTGGGCCGTCAATGGGGACGTTATGGAAATTAACATTTGTATCAATGTCTACTGCATCAGGTTTTATAATGACAATTTGCATATACTCCAGAATGTTATAAAGAGTGATCAGCTTAACAGCAATTAATTGCAAAGTCAATATTTTCCCAGAAAATGAACTTTTCCCCCAAAATCCATTTCAACTTCATTGCAGGCCTGCCTTAAAAGGAGCAGCTAACAACATTTCAGTTATTGCTCCATTAACACAGGTGTGGGTGCTGATGAGGACAGGGCTGGAGATCAATCTATCATGATTAAGTAAGAATCACACCACTGGACACTTTAAAAGGAGTGCTTGGCATCATTGTTTCTCTTCTGTTAACCATGGTTATCTCTAAAACATGTGCAGTCATCATTGCACAAAACTGGCCTAACAGGAAAGAGTATCGCAGCTAGAAAGATTGCACCTCAGTCAACAATCTATCGCATCATCAAGGAATTCAAGAAGAGAGGTTCCATTGTTGCCAAAAAGGCTCCAGGGCACCAAAGAAAGACCAGCAAGAGCCAGGACCATCTCTTAAGTGTTTCAGCTTCAGGATCGGGCTACCAGCAGTGCAGAGCTTGCTCAGGAATGGCAGCAGACAGGTGTGAGTGCATCTGTACCACGCACTGAGAGGTGGAGACTCTTGGAGCAAGGCCTGGTGTCAAGGAGGGCAGCAAAGAAGCCACTTCTCTCCAGAAAAAACATCAGGGACAGACTGATATTCTGCAAAAGGTACAGGGAGTGGACTGCTGAGGACTGGGGTAAAGTCATTTTCTCTGATGAATCCCCTTTCCGATTGTTTGGAACATCTGGAAAACAGCTTGTTCGGAGAAGACAAGGTGAGCGATACCACCAGTCTTGTCTCATGCCAACTGTAAAGCATGCTGCAACCATTCATGTGTGGGGTTGCTTCTCAGCCAAGGGAATTTGCTCTCACAGTCTTGCCTAAAAACACATCCAAGAATAAAGAATGGCACCAAGATGTCCTCCAAGAGCAACTTCTCCCAACCGTCCAAGAGCAGTTTGGTGATCAACAATGCCTTTTCCAGCATGATGGAGGACCTTGCCATAAAGCAAAGGTGATAACTAAATGGCTTAGGGAACAAAACAGAGATTTTGGGTCCATGGCCTGGAAACTCCAGATCTTAATCCCATTGAGAACTTGTGGTCAATCATCAAGAGACGGGTGGACAAACAAAATGCAACAAATTGTGACAAAATGCAAGCATTGATTGTGCAAGAATTGACTGCCAGTCAGGATTTGTCCAGAAGGTGATTGAGAGCTGCCAGGGAGAATTGCAGAGGTCCTGAAGAAGAAGGGTCAATACTGCAAATATTGACTTGCTGCATTAACTCATTCTGTCAATAAAAGCTTTTGTTACTCATGATATGATTGCACTTGTATTTCTATATGTGATAAAAAACATCTGACAAACACACATAAAAACCAGAGGGAAACAGAGCATGTGAAAATATAATATTTTTGTCATACTCAAAACTGATGGCCATGAGTGCAAGTAGTTTAATAAGTATTTATCCAGTTATTGCTTTTCTGTAAATTGCTTGTCCATTATTAGGTCATGTGAGGTGTGTAAAAAAATAGAATTAAAAAAAAAAGTAAAGACTATATGCCTGCTATGCAAACCAACAGTAAAAATTGACATTTACGTACCCTGGCTGTGCCCTTCATTAAAAAAGAGATTATAGGCTGAAAGGTTATTACATAGACCCAGGCATTTAGGACCATACAGTCAATCATGTGATTCTTTCCCAGTGCATGATATTAATCATAAAGAAAGCGAAATCTAAACAGTCATAATGGTGATTAATAAGATGATAGAAATGTGATCACATTCCGGTACGTACAATAAGTAATCAGGGAAGGGCTGCAGGAATACAAAAATAGGGTTTGTTCGGTAGCAGCACTTTACTTATCGCCAAGAATTTTTGTCAATATTCAATACAAATCAAGGCAAATTAGAAAAAAATTGTATGAACCAAAGATGTCTCCAACCTATTAAAGGACAGAAGTGACAGAACAACCATCTCCATAAGCAAACCAATGCACCAAATATTTATTTCAAATGAAGCATTCTATAATACACAGCCATAGTTAGCCAGTTACTGCTAGTAAGAAAGCAGAACTAGAATATATGCCACATCTGTAAAATGAATACAAGCTCGCAAGGGTTTAAGCTTTATTTCATAAAAAATAAACACAAAAATGAAAGTTGTCTTAAAGATATACTGCTCTTACAAAATGGTCTCGCCGTCATCTGCATTAGTATCAAGACAAAGGGGACAGTACTTCAGTTTGTGAGCAGATTTTAAAGGCTACAACTGTAAGAAGGGGATAGAGGTCAGATTCAATAGTACAGTAATGTTACATAACAGATCAGTGGGGATTCTGATCAGTGTTTGATGTCAAGAATAATTTCCTAAATAAACATGAATAGGTCATCAGTATTAAGGTGGCCCAATCTCTAAGCATTATACAGTCCCAACAGCCACAGACCTGGTGAGTGCTTGGTAAAATATATATATAAAAAAAAGGGGGGCACAAAATGAATTTTTAAGGAACTCTTGCATTTCAATTAGTTTCTTAAAATATCTTTAAAAAAAAATCAAAAACAAAGTCTCAGGTTTTCTTCCAGATGTGAATGCAGTACAAAAACAACAAAAACAAACAACTTCAATGCAGACTTTATTCTATTTTATCCAAGTGATCAAGAAAAATATATGGGGGTGGAAAGTAGTTTGTGACCAGCGTAATAGTCATCACACTATGCAATGCAACTTCCAAACTTTATTCCCAAATAAGGCAAGGGGACCTGTGGATTTAATCTTAATGGCCATCAATAGGACCTACAGCATAGGATGCAGGAAATTGCTTTTAGTTTTGCAAAAGGTAACGCCAAACAATGAACAGCAACGCTGGAAATACTGTGGATACTGCTCAATTCACTGGTAAAGCCACTTCACTTGTTTAGCCCTAAAAAGGGTCAAAGGCAGCTGGAAAAGAAACAAACATTTGGTCCTGGTCTAGGTTGTTGGGTGAGGATGAACATTTGCACATTGGAAGAGCAAAATAATTCTTGCTCACCCCACAACAAATTGATAAAACTAGAAGAAATGGTTATGTGCCAGCAAGTGGTGTGTATACCAGCTTGGCACAGAATGACATCTTAGGATCCTGACAGCATTGAAGTGAAAAATGACCGTTTCCTTCATTAGTAAAACGGGATTGTTTAACACATCTGATGGGAAGGGGGGGGGGGGGGTGACAAGTGTTACAGAAACAATGAAAAGACTTAAATTTGATACAAGTTTTGTGAATGAAACTCACTAACTCTACATTACAGGCCTCAGTCATCCATTGTTCATTGCATCTAGGACTCATCTATGGAAAGGAGGGAAAAGATATGGAATTTTTTACAGTCATTTGCGCAGGTGTCACCATCTTTGAAACTAGACATGCGCATGTCAACTCGACTCTGGCTATAAATCGGCAGATTTGGATAATTTCTCATTAAATCTGCTCAGCGCCGTTTTTCACAGAAGATACGCTGTCGCTGGTTGTGCTCACAGGGGAACTTCTTTGAGTTGCGCTTTCACTATGCGGATCATCATCTCTCCCAGCTTCTCCCAGAAGACATGGAAATTTGCGGTCTCCAAACAGAAGACTAAGCCTTGCTTCAAAGAAAGACTGGAGTTCAATGATTGACTGGACCACAGCTTTATCCTGCAGAGATAGAGATTGGGGAAAAAAAGGGTGTAAAGTTAGAATTGGTTAAAGTCTTATGCTGACCCTTACCGTCAAAATTTAAATGGAAGATCTCCAGTCACTTTTTACACCCCCAAAAGCCATAAATCAATTTCAGAGGAATGAGAATTATGTGTAAGAGGGGGCACTCCAGTGAAACCTTCTCTTCTAGCATTCTGTGGTGGTTTCAGAACTTGGTTATCTTAAGCAGGTAGTGACAAATTATTCTGGCCGATGTCTCAGGAAGCAGAGGGAACGTGAAACGCGTTGGGATGCTAGGTCACGGCCTTGAATGGGAGTCTAAAATGGGTATGTGTACTTATTTTACTGTAGGGACATTAAGACTAATTATACTGACACTTACTCTATGATGCATTGATAATGTCATTCTCAGGATTCACTACACGGTTATGAAATTATTATGCACGATGCACTTTTTATATACTCCTGATGGCAATATAACTATTTGGAGTCAGACTCCTGACTTGTTTTATTTACTGTTTGCAATATATGGCTTTTAAACTTGCATTTAAAGCTGATATTTCTTAGACTGGATTACTCTGTGCTTTGGGTTTTGTATACCATTTGATGGAGTTGGTTGGTGCATAATTGTAGGGTGGGGGACACGGTTGCTTAGTATTAATAAATGTCTAACCATTTGTATGTTAATATCTCTTGTAACTACCAAATCGACATCTCACCTCTGCAAACTTGCTGACATTTCTAAACATCATCCAGACATCACGTACAAAGTCGTCAGGACTAGCATAAAATGGTGAGAGCTTCTGTTGTAGCTTGGCTCGGATAAGTGTCAAGTCGATCATCGGGTCTCCATCCTAAAACAAAATAAGTTTTCTAGAAGATCAAAACCATAATTACTTTATTCAAATGAGTCAATTATCTTATTGTAGTTATTTTCTTTTTAGGATAATTTGAGTTGTCATCTTGCCTCAGCCATTTAATACTATAATTCACTGCCGCATCAATGCCATAGGTGGCAGAAGTCTGCAGTAGGTGTCACCTATTGCACATAAGCCCATTTAACTTATTTACAAATTCAACAAATTCAAGTAAAGTACTTTACTAGTTACAGGGTGAGATCTAATAAGACAATCACATGGGATTTCTCAAATAAGGTTTACTCTTTCCTTTGATAAAATAAAAGGACTTACCGCACTGGCAGACAGTCTGTGGAAGGGTCGGCAAGGTTCATGGCAGAGCAGTTCTAGCAACACACGCTCACATTTCTAGAACAACATGTATAAAGTATCAGTAATACTAAAAATGAAGGCTTGAAATGTCCCACAGGTTTATGAAGTTGCAAAGGGAACTGAAGTAGTAAAAACTCAAGGGGAAAAAAAAAAAAAAAAAAAAAAGGCAAATGTTCCAAACCTTCTGATCATTAGTTGAGAGGCTGGTGGCATTAGCATCTGACACCGCTTCACCCACATCAGGCTTGGGCATGTCCTGGCACAGCATACACTTCCATTCAAGCCTTTTAAATGAAAGAGTATAAGACAACACATCAGTACAGTCTGAAAGGATACACCAACCATGTCCACCTTTTATGAAAACACAAACCATTAAGAGCCATATCAATAATTAAAGAGAACCCGTCATGCAAAATAACCCTCCTAAAGTAAATATATTTTCATAAACTGCCATTAGAGAGCATTGCCTCTATCCCTTCATTGTCCCTCTACATGCCTGTAAACCTAAGCAATGAGGTCCTAAAGCTGTATGCAAATGGCCTGTGAAATGTCCAATGAAGCATTAGCATATTCAAGCTGTCCAGCTTATTCATTAGTGGGAGGCACAGCCACACCCCCAGTGCTTGACTGACAGCCTGTATAATGATGTGCTTCCTAGTGCTGGTGGCCACGCCCCCTGCAGCGTGCATGCGTGTATATAGGAGAGATACAGCAGAACATGTCAGGTACATGTGTAGCTGATGTCTGTCTCTCACCTGTATATTAGGAGGATGCAGCATGTCAGCAGATGCAGCACACACACTAGCCATGCTTTACTATACATTACACACAGACATGAGCAGGGGGAGGAGAGGGGAGGGGTAACAGGGGTGACATCACTGCCTCTGACCATGTGACCAGCCTCATTTACATGATAAAGAATAGATGATTTTACAATGATTAATGTATGAAGTGACTAGATAAAGGCTGGGATGGGATCCTTGTGAGCTGCTCCAACAGGTAGAGGTGACAGGACAAGTGACACAGACCTGATGACAGGTGTCCTTTAAAAGGACACCTACTACCAGGATGCAGGATTGTAAACAAAGCACACTTACATAGTGGTGTGTGCCCCCTCTAGCAGGATCCACTCTGCTGAGGGCCCAAGCCTGATTTTTTTTAATTTGCCCCATCTCATAAGTGGTTATACCTTTGTATCGCTTTAACATATTCAGGGTATTTTGAAATTGTACTTTAAACACAAGATATCATCAAAAATATTTCTATTAATTTAGTGTTTCTTCAATCTGTATCTGAGGAAGGTCAGGTTTTGACCAAAACGTCATATGAATTTGAGTGGATTGTTACAGAATAAAAGCATCTATTAAAATACATCAAAACAAGTGCCGTCGCTAATCTGACATTTCCCAAATGTCTGCTCTATACCAGCATGGGCTTTTTATGCATCCCCTCTCTATTTTAGGTTGTTAGGAGGTTCAGAAGTCTGGGTGCAATTTTTCTCATTTATGAAAATTGACAAAACCCTTAGAGGGTTTAGATGCCTCACAGGGGTCAAAACAAAATGGAGGTTTAATTTACAAGTTGTAAATTTTTTTAAGAAAAAAACTTTAATCTTGGCCAAAAATTAAACCGTCAAAGAAATAAATGACAAAAAACTCCAAAGTTTAATACCCACTTTCTCCCAAATATGCCCCATATATATGTGTTGGTTAACTGCTATATTGGCACACGGCCGGTATAGGATGGAATGAGGCGCCATTTACAGCATTTAACCCCTTAAAGAGAACCCGTCATACAAAATAACCTCCCTAAACTAAATATATTTTCATAAACTGCCATTAAAGAGCATTGCCTCTATCCCTTCATTGTCCCTCTACATGCCTGTAAACCTAAGCAATGAGGACCTAAAGCTGTATGCAAATGACCTGTGAAATGTCCAATGAAGCATTAGCATATTCAAGTTGTCCACCTTATTCATTAGTGGGAGGCACAGCCACACCCCCAGTGCATGATTGACAGCCTGTATAATGATGTGCTTCCTGGTGCTGGCGGCCACGCCCCCTGCAGCCTGAGTGTGTGTTTAGGAGAGATACAGCCGCTCCATGCAGCCATGTTATAGCAGAACATGTCAGATTCATGTGTAGCTGATGTCTGTGTCTCTGTGTATTAGGAGGATGCAGCATGTCAGCAGATAAAGCACAGACACTAGCCATGCTTTACTATACATTACACACAGACATGAGCAGGGGGAGGAGAGGGGAGGGGTAACAGGAGTGACATCACTGCCTCTGACCATGTGACCAGCCTCACATGATAAAGAATAGATGATTTTATAATGAATAATGTATGAAATAACTAGATAAAGGCTGGGATGGGATCCTTGTGAGCTGCTACAAAAGGTAGTAGTGACAGGACAAGTGACAGACCTGATGACAGCCAGTCTACAGCTGTAGACTGAGCCCCATTTTTGTACTCTGACATACTTTGCTTTATATGGTTATAACTTTTGAACACTTCTTTTCCTCACATGTACTTCATTTTAGTGGCAGATTTTATCTGAAACTCGACTTATTAAAAAAAAAAATGTTTAATTAATTTTTGAAACATTTCCATTTTCGAAATCCAAAATCATTGCCTGAAAGCTCAGTCTTAACACCTAAATAAGCTGACAAATAATATTTCCCATATGCCTACTTTTTAATTTTTAACATGTCTGGATAATTTATTTTTAAGTCACGGGGCTTACGAATTGAATATCGATTATGTATTTTCAGAATTGACTTTTTGGAATAATTACCGTTTTTGAATTAAAATTTTTATATTTAAACATTTCGAAAACCCCCCTATATAATCAACCCATTTTCAAATCTGCACTCCTCAAACTATCAGAAACAACTTTTATGAAGATTGTTAACCCCTTGAGACCTTCATAGTTATTAAATCAAAATGGAGGTGAAATTTAGAATGGTCACATTTTTGTCAGTTGTACTTTCATTTGGCCCTTAAAATTTACAAAAGATAAAAAGAGAAAACCAATCTAAAAAAACTTGTTGTTATGCAATTCCTCCCGAGTACAGAGCCCCCCCCACATGTGGTCGTTAATTGTGTTTATGGGGGCACAGAGGTGCAGAAGGGAAGAAGCGCCCTGCAGCCGCCAAGATTTTAGTTCTCATTGGCTCCTTTTGTAGGCTATAAAATTTTAGCTTTTTTGTTATTGGGGGGTGATGCTTTTTTTGAGAGTTGAGAAGCTTTTTCCATTGTTACCATTTAGGGGTTGGTATCCACTATTGTTGAAAATTTGGGATTTTTTTTGAGGTCATGAGTAGAAGCGCATCAATTCTGTACTTTTTTGGTGTTCACTGTATAGCCCAATAATCATGTTATTTCTATTCTGTGGGTCATTATGATTACGAGGATACCATGCTTGAATATTTTACTAAATCTGCCAAATAAAGTGTGTGAGAGCGAGTGTGAGTGTGTGTCTATCATTTGTTCATTGCCGTCTCCCAAATGGTATATACCGTAACATATTTACTTTTTTTGGCTAGAGAGCTGGTTGATGGCATGCTGGTTGTACTTCACAACTCTAGGTCACTGTGCAGGATGGGGTTAAAGCATGTGTGTTCTGTTTACAATCCTTCCTCCAGGTGGTAGAAGTCCTTTAAGGATTGACTGAAAATATATGTCATTTAACTTGCAGGTGGTCTCAGCTCTTAGACCATATAAATAATCATAATGTGGGATCACAAGTTCTAATGCAGGGCAAACTAAGACAAGCCAATGAGCCCATTATTATAAACACACATACATCAAAATATTTTAACGTTTCATACCCTATAGTTTCTGTGATTGCAGGCAGATGGCAGTCACGGTGGAAATAGCTTTTACACGGGTTGCATGTCAGCATAGCTCCTTCCTTTTGGCACACCTTACAGCGAGCACCAGCTGCAGCCGTTGGAGCCACAGCTACACTGGAGCCTTCAGCAACACTTGAAGCGCGAGCTGCAGGCGTAGCATTTTCTGGTAAGCCGTCTGGGCGCACGTAAGGTTTCTCCTCGCCAGATTCAATTGTAGGAATACCGATACCAGTTTCCATGGCTTCCTCCTAAAGTACAAAAGATTATTTAGTGACGAGGAGTATGGTCTCCATTGAATCAGTAGCAAAGCTGTTAAGCCATTTAGTCTTTAGTAAAATTCATAGAAACCTCCAATGACCCATCACACAATGTCAAAAGTAACGTCAGTATTAGAGTTGCCTCTTCAGCCTTGCCTCTTCAGCCTGCCCCAAAGGTATGCACAAGATACAGCATTTGAAACCCCTTTAAAAAGAACTCACCTTTACAACAGGTTCTCCATTATTTCCCCTCTCAATAACAATTAAATTGTAGTCCTCGTTTGTGTTTCCCGGGAATACTTTGAAGACTGGCGGCTGGTTGTCAGGGTTGAGATCCACATCCAGACGTTCTAAACTCACACGAGGAACCTTCTTCAACAGTTCATTGACATCACCACCCTCTGAGCTTCGCCCTCTACAAAAAAAAAAAATAAAAAATTAAGATAATAATATGATGAAGGCAGGAAGATAACACATGAATAAAAACTGCAAGCCCACTGGTACCTTTTCTGTCCACTTAGTACATCGAATCCAGACGATTCCCCCTCTAGAGAAAAAAGAAAATTTAGTTTAAACCTTCCAAAGGCAAAACATTTAAAATCCAGCATTGGTGTTCAAAGGATCCACATACCTGTCCCATCGTAGTCATCCATAGACTGTAAAGGAAAACAAAAGAGTTAGTTTCTAGAATAAGTAACCGTAACAAAGAGCAATACCAAATGTATCAGCAGACCAGGCCCAAAACAGCACAAAGCCTCCAGGGCCACCTAAAGTAGATATAGCTTGAGAAACACCAAGTCTTGCTCTATTCTGCAGCAGAGGGTTAAAGTTGGTAAGCGGCATGAGTACCTGAGAGGTTGAGTTCATTGAATGAGTCGCAGTGGATGAGACAACCCCAGTTTTATCCGACACAATTTTTCCTGAAATAGAGGGGAAAAACCTGTTAGAATGCTCAACATTATAAAAAGTAGTGAATGGAGAGCAGATCAAGCAACCCCAAGCTACTTTCTGTGATAACTGGAGGATGCTGATCAGACATTAATACCCCCAAATCTGGATTTACTTTGTCCATTTAAAAAAATGGAGACCTAGCTTGCAATAGTGGAAGCTGTTCTGCTGATCATTGCTGGGTCAAAGGGTGAGACCCCAACCAATTGCATACAAATGACCTTTCTAGAATAAAAGGTCACCAGTATGAAATTAGTAACATCTACAGCATACAAATGGCATTTATAAACTATAACAGTGGAATGACCAAAAGAAGTTGCTTAACAAGTAAAAATTAAGATTTCCAAGCAAGATTTATTAAAATCAATTTCTCACCAAAAAACTCAGCATGTTTTGTCCAGGTATCAGCATCCCACTGGAACCTCAAGTCTCCCAATGGCTCAACAGGGTCCACAACTACTTTTAAAGCACGGTGCAGCTGGAAATAGATCTGAGAAAAAAAACCAAACCAAAACACCAAGTCAGACTAGTCAGCAACTGGCAGCAGCAAAAGGGAGATCTATTAAAGAAATGCAACCATACCAGTTTCTTGGAAAGCAGCAAAGCTGTATTGTTATCGCTTTCCAGGGCCCAGGTCGCAAAACGCAGAATGTGTTCCTGGTGCTTCTGAAGCTTTGTCATATTCCAGTGCTGCTTCTCCAATTTATCCTGATGCCCTTCTGTAACTTTCTAAAAAGCAAAAAAGCTCAAAGTAAACAAAAGACACGGCCTAGAATAACACCATGAAACATACTTACACCATTATATTGCCCACAAACCTCCAAGGTCAGTTCAACCATTCACGCTATGGAGCCCGAAATCCCACTTAAAAAGGTTAATCTACAATACAAGTCCACACCCACTAACAGGGCAAATCCAGCCGCCTCCAGCATAGGAATCACAGAACATATACTTGAATATGAGACCGGCTGCGGTCATCTTTAACTCTGTCCTCTACTCTTCACTACAGGATCTACTAACTGGATCAAACTGCCCTTATCCTATTCTTAAGAGTCAGGCCGGCGCCACACAGGGCGCTTTGTCTGCGCTTGCAAACGCAGACAAAGTCGCGCCCACCGGGGCGGGCCTCGGCCCGATCGCATTGGCGTTTCTATGGAAACGCCTGCGATCGGGAACGAGCCGCCGGTGTTTCGCGTTAATTTAACACGAAACACCGGCATCTCGTTCCCGATCGCAGGCGTTTCCATAGGAACGCCAATGCGATCGGGCCGAGGCGTGTGGCGCCGGCCTCAGGCAAGATCCTGGCTGTGTGTGACAGCAGGCCCTCCAAGAAGTTTATACATTTATAACGGTGCTCACACATGGCTTGTAACATAGGGTATGTGTCACGTAGGGTAAAAGTGTTAAAACAATTCCACAGGATAAATATAAATAAAAACCAACACATTAAACACACCTGCATATCATTTACAAGCAGTTTGCCACGCTTGTTTAGTTCCTTCATAATTTGCAAAATTGCCATTTTCACATCAACTTGTAATTTCTTCTGTACATCAATAACTTGGCGAATCCTACAAATAAAAATGTTAGATAAAACAATTACAGCTTTTATTTTACATGTGGTGCTAAAAAGTTTCCCAACCTTCCATTTCACTCACACAACTGTATTTTGGGTTGTGAGCTAGCCACACAAATTAACTTCTATCATGCAAAGTCCCGATGCGGTTGTATGTCACCGCACCATATCTAACCGTTCTTTAAAGCCCAGATATTGCACAGTGTGCATGAGGCCTATGACTCATTTGTTTCCCTTTATAAACCAAGTTAACACAAGTTTTCTAGCCCAGCATTGAACAGTTGTACTTACGAAGACTGAACATCCTTGGTAGATTTTTGTAAAATAACATGTTTCTCTCCCAATCTCTTCACTAGAGCGGAAAGAATTTTGCGCTGGTTTTTTACAGCATCTTCCAAAAATTGATATCTGTGAAATAAGCATAAAGGATAAGAATGATGAAAAAAAATTCAGTTTACAAAGCAATGGGTCAAATTACAAATGGGAAATATTTTACGTACTGGTGATCCTTGTGTCCCTGCAGCTGACAGTCACGGCAGGTCAGAGTGTCACAAGTATCACAGAACAGCATGAGGGGCTCCTGCTTATGGACTGGGCAGTACACTATATGTTCATCCTCCTTTTTAGAGCCAGCTATGGATTAAGAAAAAATAAATAAAAAAATCTGTTAGAATAAACCCCATAGTGTTATTTGTTAGTATATTAGCCCAGTGTAATATCTTACATTGAACCTTGTTTATCAAACCCCTTACCTTTTACCCTAGAATTTTATACTCTATTCACAAAATACACTCACCGGCCACTATTAGGTACACCATGCTAGTAACGGGTTGGACCCCCTTTTGCCTTCAGAATTGCCTCAATTCTTCGTGGCATTGATTCAACAAGGTGCTGGAAGCATTCCTCAGAGATTTTGGTCCATATTGACATGATGGCATCACACAGTTGCCGCAGATTTGTCGGCTGCACATCCATGATGCGAATCTCCCGTTCCACCACATCCCAAAGATGCTCTATTGGATTGAGATCTGGTGACTGTGGAGGCCATTTGAGTACAGTGAACTCATTGTCATGTTCAAGAAACCAGTCTGAGATGATTCCAGCTTTATGACATGGCGCATTATCCTGCTGAAAGTAGCCATCAGATGTTACAGGGTACATTGTGCTCATAAAGGGATGGACATGGTCAGCAACAATACTCAGGTAGGCTGTGGTGTTGCAACGATGCTCAATTGGTACCAAGGGGCCCAAAGAGTGCCAAGAAAATATTCCCCACACCATGACACCACCACAACCAGCCTGAACCGTTGATACAAGGCAGGATGGATCCATGCTTTCATGTTGTTGACGCCAAATTCTGACCCTACCATCCGAATGTCGCAGCAGAAATCGAGACTCATCAGACCAGGCAACGTTTTTCCAATCTTCTACTGTCCAATTTCGATTGTGCAAATTGTAGCCTCAGTTTCCTGTTCTTAGCTGAAAGGAGTGGCACCCGGTGTGGTCTTCTGCTGCTGTAGCCCATCTGCCTCAAAGTTCGAAGTACTGTGCGTTCAGAGATGCTCTTCTGCCTACCTTGGTTGTAACGGGTGGCGATTTGAGTCACTGTTGCCTTTCTATCAGCTTGAACCAGTCTGCCCATTCTCCTCTGACCTCTGGCATCAACAAGGCATTTCCGCCCACAGAACTGCCGCTCACTGGATGTTTTTCTTTTTCGGACCATTCTCTGCGTGAAAATCCCAGTAGATCAGCAGTTTCTGAAATACTCAGACCAGCCCTTCTGGCACCAACAACCATGCCACGTTCAAAGGCACTCAAATCACCTTTCTTCCACATACTGATGCTCGGTTTGAACTGCAGGAGATTGTCTTGACCATGTCTACATGCCTAAATGCACTGAGTTGCTGCCATGTGATTGGCTGATTAGAAATTAAGTGTTAACGAGCAGTTGGATAGGTGTACCTAATAAAGTGACCGGTGAGTGTATACTGCTAGTTTTGTTAAAAAATTGATCCATAATTGGTCAAACAGATTAATTTCATCAGAACTCACTTGTGACTTTAACAGTGTGATCTTTTGTGTACTTGACACGCTGATGAGCCTCAACACAGGTCTCACAAAGCCACTCCGTGCATTCCACACAGTAACTATTAGCAATGGCATTGTCCTCACAGCTGGTACATCTCTGTAAAAGAAAGTGAAACATTAACCCCTTCCCGGTGCAGCCCTAGTTTTTGCGTTTTCATTTTTCACTCCCCACCTTCAAAAATCTATAACATTTTTCCACGTACAGAGCTGTAAGATGGCTTAACGAATTACACTTCAAAATTATGGTATTGAATATTCCATGCTGTGTACTGGGAAGCGGGGAAAAAAAAATTTCCAAATTCAGTGAAATTGGTAAAAAAAAAAAAAAACACATTTGTGCCATATTATTGGGGGCTTAGATTTTACGGATTTCACTGTATGCCCCAAATGACATGTCTACTTTATTCTTTGGGTCGGTACGATTACGGGAATACCAAATTCGTATAGGTTTTCATACATTTTTTTTTTTTAAATTAAAACCTCCTGTATTGAAATTTTTATTTTGGGATTATGCCGTCTGACGCTAATAACTCTTTTATACTGTAATTTTTTTGCACATTTTGATGACGTTTACAATGTTATTTTTAGGACTGTACAACCATTTGAACACTTTTCGGCCATTTTCGGACGTGGCGATACCCAATGTGTTTATGATTTTTACTGTTAATTTATATCAGTTCAAGGGGGTGATTTGAGTTTAGGGTTTTTTTTACTTTTTATTTTTACTTTTACTATTTTTCAGACCTAAAGTATGGCAGTATATGGGGATTTTACTCATTACAATGTGCTGATAGCACATTGTAATGAATAGGTTAACCTGAAATAGCCTTGGGTCTTCAGAAGACCCAAGGCTACCATGGCGACTGATCACCGCTCCCCGATGACGTCAAGGGGAGCGATGACCCTCGGAAAGATTGTGCCGCCCATGCTCCGCCATCTTTTTGAAGCCGGTGGCGGTGATCAGCAGGAAAAAGCAATATGCAGCAAAGACTATATGCAGCAGTAAAACCACTAAACATTTGGACACATGAATAGTAAGTGGGTGCCAGATGTATTATACAGCCAACAATGACCAGGAAAGTATGTTTAAAGAGTTTGCCAGAATAAGGGAAAAATATGCTGGAATTGGGATCGAGAACTTTCAGCTACAATTTTTGGCATACAATGAGTGGCCTCTTTAGCCCTGGTGATGTCACTTCAGTTTTCAAGGTTGTCCCTTGGCCAGAGCAAGCAGCTCAGTGGGATAACATGGGATAGGTAGGAGTTCCCCCACCTGCACACCTTAGCCCCAGCTAGTTTGGGTCACTAAACCACCCACAATAAGAAGGGTCCTATATAAAGAAAAGGTACAAATTTGTGTTTCTAAAGTCACTCTTACCTGAATGGTCTCAGCTGCTTGATCTGTGGAAGAGTCCTCCCTAAGAAAATAGTTCTCAACTATTTCCTTATTGTAGCACTGATTCTTGCACACTGGACAGCCGACCATAGCTGGAACCAGAAAAAAAAAAAAAAAAAAGGAAAAAAGAAATTAGTAACAACGACAGAGCACTAGATTTAAAACTTCAGTTCTCTTAAAGGGGTTTTCCCACAAAGAAAAGTTGGGCCCTATCCAATTGCTGATCAGTGGGGGTCTCAGTACCGTCTGGTCATACAGCAAGGATGCCTCTCCCTAGCTTCAGAGGGTAGTAGCAATATGAGAGCACCCGTAAAGCACAGGTGCTTAATATCACATGCTGCGATCATAGGTATACAGAATACAGTGATGTGGCTCAGTTAGGCGACAAGTTCATGCAGGCCAGTTCCAAGCAGCCAACCACACGTCAGCTATCCCAGAATATCTAGCACTGCATTCGGCTCCCATGTTATAGCCGAGGTCCGTACCCCTGCGCAATTCATCATTGCCACCACTGTGCATTCAAGTTTCTCTTTGCTCCTTCAACTGGCCCTCCCAGATTAAAGCAGGGAGACCCCCAATTAACAGCGCACAAGTGTAGATTTATTTCATGTTTCCGATTTATCTTTTTATGTGTGTTCCACGGAATGCAGGAGTATTTGAATTTATATATATTTTTTGTATTTCTTTTTTACCATTTCAGACCCCCTAGGGCAATTTAACCGTGTAATTTAAGAGTGTCTGATGACTTATACAATATACCGCAATATAATTTTTTTGCAGTATATTGTGAGTATACTGGTTCTATATTACAGCATCAGTTATGGGAGCCTTAAAGGGGTATTCCCACGAAGGCAAGATTCTTAAATATACTCAGGATAACAAAATAACACTCTAAATCAATGTTTTTAACAAAAATAACAGATATAATTTCAACCTGTCTATCAGTCCACGTGTAAACAGTTTTGGTTGCCCCTAGACCAGACCCTGGAGTTTAGGGTTGGCAGACATCTCGCCTCTAGCCCCCACCCTTGCATTACAAGACAAGCTCACACAGACTAGCTACACACAGATAAGATCTTTAGGGGAGGGAGGTATATAGCAGAACTGTGTGTTATAGGTGAATTAGGGCTGTGTCCTTGTGTGTTATACCCATCTCAGAGCTGTCTCATCTCTTTCTTTGTGTCACATACTAGTACAACGTTCAAAAGCTAACTGAAAGTTTATATAAACCTGTACCCTGATAAACTAACCACATTTTCAGCTCACAGCACTAGAGAAATCAGGTGTCTGCTTAGAGAGTCCCCGCCCACACTCTGGAATTTTACACGGACCATCACTGGAGTTCTAGGAGCTAAACCAGCAATAAAACTGAATAAAATTGTAATGGGGTTCTATATTTTTTATTATGTAAACAATACTAGGGGATTGAAATTTGAGAAATTTGACAGCAGGCTCCCAGCTGTCATGGCATCCAATCAGCCCCCTCCGTGGACAGAGGGCACCGACCATCCATCAAAGATGGCGGCGCCAAATTCAAGCACTGTTAGGGCTGTTGGCTTCAACCACGGCACCTAACAGGTTAAATGTCACTCGGTGCCAGCACTGACCACGGCAGCTACCAGCATGTTTCAGCTGTGTAATACAACTGACACCCCCCCCATGCGCAAGTCCTCTCCATACCTCCCATTCTGCTGTACTGCTAGCCAACAGAAATTCTCATATCTATACGCCTACATTTTCTTTCCTCAGGTATGTAACGCAACAAAAAGTCTTATTCTGCCCCATATTTATAAGTGTCTAATACCGGATGATAAATCGATCTTAGTATAAGACTCCCAAGAGTCAGAGCATCATGTGACCAGGGATGTGCAGTGCCTAGGAGAGCTGGGTGTACACTGCTGTACTGAAATGCATACCCCTTAGTCACACCCAGTAGTGTCCCTTTACACAATAATCTACAGAAGAGATATCAAAGACTACAACAGCGGCATAAGTCCGTGGGGCAGCCAGCAACTCGAAAAAAAATTTACTCATTTAATGTAACATGAAATAAATACAGTTTTAAAGATGCCTATGAATGGAACATCAACCAATTTATATCATGTCAGTAGTTACCTTTAAGGGGGTGTCCACTTAATTAAATAATTTTCCAATATACTTTCTGTATCAATTCCTTTTGATTTTCTAGATATCTGCTTGCTGTCCTCCTATAGCAGTGGTGGCAAACCTATGGCACTGGTACCAGAGGCGGCACTCAGAGCCTTTTTTGTGGGCACTCGGGCCATCAACCCAGCACACCAGACAGGTCTCAAAGAACCTTCCTGCAGTTCCAGCAACATAAAAGATGCTGCTTTCAGTGATATATTAAAGTTATACATACTTCACTGCTTGGGACTATAGGAAAAGGGAGAATGAGTAGACAGGACCGAATTACCTTTGGAGGACCTTCTGCTGATACTGAGGGACACTGGAAAGAAGCTAAAACGATGCAGATTTTCCATCTTGTCCTAAGAAGGCCAATATGATCGAACATTGTTGAGTAACAGGGAGCAATAAGTTACTGCTTTAATTTTTGGTTGGCACATCGCAATAAATAAGGGGGGGGGGGGGGGTTTGGGTTGCAGTTTGGGCACTCGGCCGCTAAAAGGTTCGCCATCACTGGCCTATAGCAAGCTTCTGTTTGCTTCCAGTGGATAGAAATCTGTCCATGGTCATATGATGGACACACATGCACTAGCCGTTATCACAGATTAAAGGGGTTATCCGGGTTTTAAAAACAAAAAATAAACATCCACTTACCTCCTCCGGCGCCGCCGATGTCCCGCGCCGCGGTCCCTTCGATCCGTGCCCCTGTTTGTTTACAGGGGCACGGAAGCCCCGCACAGGGAGCTTCCGGTCCGCGATGTGGCCGGCTCCTCCCATGCGTCCCCATCTCTCAGTGTTGTAAGAGCTGGGAGATGGTGTCGGATGGGAGCTTCTGGTCGTCCGGAAGCTCCCTGTGGGCCCTTGTAATGAAACCGGCGCACAGAGAAGACCGGCCGCGCCACATCGGCAGCGCCGCACGAGGTGAGTACATGTTTATTATGTTTAAATAGCCCGCTCCAGCACTGCCCTCAGTAATTTTTAAAACCTGGATACCCCTTTAAACAGTTGTGTGATAATAAGATGTGCACCTGTGTGTCCATCACAAGACCATGGACAGATTTCTATCTACTGGAAGTAAACAGAAGCTTTCTAGAGCAGGACAGCAAGCAGAGATCTAAAAACCGAGGAGTTGATACAGAAAGGGTATTGGAATATTTATAACTTTTCATTACACAATCCATATAAATTTGCTGTAAGTGGACAACCCCTAAAGAAAAACCTGTTATCAAAATCCAGCGCGATACACATTGGGACACTTAGTCACAGATCCAGGCACTGTGACTAGTAATCTTCCTATACAGGCGGTCCCCTACTTAAGGACACCCGACTTACAGACAACCCATAGTTACAGACAGACCCCTCTGCCCACTGTGACCTCTGGTGAAGCTTTCTGGATGCTTTACTATAGCCCCAGACTGCAATGATCAGCTGTAATGTGTCTAATGAAGCTTTATTGATAATCCTTGGTCCAATTACAGCAAAAATTTTGAAACTCCAATTGTCACTGGGACAAAAGAAAAAAAAAATGTCCAGAACTTAAATTATAAAATTTACAGTTTCGACTTACATACAAATTCAACTTAAGAACAAACCTCCAGACCCTATCTTGTATGTAACCCGGGGACTGCCTGTATTTGTTACCCATGGCCTCCTTCTAAGATAAACTTATTATGCTAATGATGCCTGATGGGCATCCAGAGCCCCTCAATGCTGCAGCGTCAGAGGCTGTTAAAATGAGCAGAATATGTCTGAGTAATCTAGCAGCAGAAGGAAGTGTAGGGAGAAGGGAGACCTATCCTGCTCATTGTAAATAGCAGGTAAAAGACATCACTAAGGGCCTTTGGAAACACCCCCATAGCCCCTCCGGCTCATTAGCAATATTTTAGAAGTCAGTCATTGATAACAAATAACCACAGTGCCTGGATCTATGAGTGTCCATGCTTTATCATGATGGCACATTTTCTTTAAAGTAGTTTGACCTTCCCGGTTAATGAGGCAACTTGCACCCATTTTTTTTCCTTATTGCAACTACACTTGCATGGTTTCTCCTACGTGTCTGAATGGGAGAACTATAAATGGGACTAATTTCAAACTGATTGATTTTCCTTTCAAACAGATAGGACTACAATTCCCATACAGAAGTGTCTAATCAGCTGGGGACAGCCACTGCCCAGATGCTTACCACCTAGCCAATGGATAGAAAAGTCAATCTTGGGACAACCCTTTTAAGGACTACCATCAAAAACTACCATAAATCAGTGACAATTACTCAAAGATCCGGGCTCCATGACATTGATTTTTGATAATTATTTATATAGCGCACACAGATTAGGCAACGCTGCACAAAGCATGACAAATTGGTCCATGGTCTCCTTCCTTCTAAAGTCAACTTAAAGTTATGCTAATGAGTTTAAAGTGCTACATGCTGCAGGTTAACAGGCTACATTGTGCAGGAGCACTTCCCACCTTAAGCTGAAACTTCCTCTGCTGTAATCAGATTACATTAGGCAAAGGGGTGTGTGGAGGGAGCAGAGGATGAGACCATCTAGCAGCCTGTGAATCTGCAGGACAGCAGTTCTTTGGTAACATCCCCACAGACCTTCTGATTCATTAGCATAACTTTGAAAGTTGGTCTTAGAATGATTTAATGATAGATTTACTTTCAGGTTAAGTTTCCAGAACATTCTTGCAGATCCATCCACAGCCAAGTTTCCATTGCAGTAAAAGTTTCAAAAGTTTAAATTACACTGGTAAATGTTGGCTTTCATGGCTTTTTAAGGGTCATCTGCATGTTTTGTTGGTCTTTGTGATTTAAATATAGAAAACTATAGTTTGACAATAAATGGCTTCACCCAACTACTAAACATGAGTGGAAATAAAGTGTCTCATTCATATTACCTGAAGAAAGCCAAAATTCTGCAGCAGTATGTAATCTTGAATACAACTGTAGGTATCTGGAAAACCACCTCAACTGAGATAAGGACATGAGGAGGGAAAGGACTTCATTCCCTTGATTCTCATTTGCAAGTACAAACAAATCAACATGTGGCTGATAACAAGGAACAATAGACGGGACACATGGGAAGGTGGAGACTTGGCTTTCTAGTTCTTGCAGTTATAAAATAGATCTACAAACCTGATGTTTGAATAAAGGGTTAAAGGAATCTATTTCCTTCTGTCTATGACTGGGGGAGCTGCAACCTGTAACAGAGTACAACTACTTATATGAACAGAGTACATGAAACAGCACTGGTGCAGGTACAGACTATCATCACAATGCCTACAGGTGAAAGATTGCCCCAATTACTGAGGGGTACATAGTGCATGCTTCTAGGCCCATTTATACTCATTTCTAGTGTCAACACAATGAAATCTCTGGAGTCAGAGTGGCCTCTGGGACTTGTAGTTCCACACCCATGTCACTACACTAGCGTAACTAAGCCCAAGTTATCCAGCAGATGCTGACCAGTTATGTGTCCCACACCAGGATGTCCTTCTGTTCCACGTATGCCCAGCGCCTACTGTACAAGCAGGAGAGTGGGGGTTGCAGTGTTACCACTACTAAAACTTTTGCGAGGAGGATTGAGCACATTTCTGGAGCAGGCGCTGCCTTGAAGTTCAGCACAACGAAGAGTGGGGGCGTGCTGGAGGCTCAGGCAGCCCCAGGGTACGGCTCCGCCAACCTGCACCGGGCTCGGGGCCTGCAGCCCTTTGTTCTGCTGCCCGGGCCTCATGGGCCTGCTATGAGATGGAGGTCGGAGTGATCCAGTAGCGCGGTCGGGACGGAGGCCGCGCAGGACAAATGGAGGGTGGGGAGGGGGGTACAATGGAGGGCGGCAGTGGCGGGAAAGGCGCTTACCAGATCCGGGGTCGTGGCTGGCCTCGGCGGGCTCGGCGTTCAGGCACGTCTTGCACATGGTGTGCAGGCAGGGCAGCAGCTGCGGCTCCCGCTCCGCCCTCAGTCGGCTCTTGCACACTCCGCAGTTCTCCAGCAGCTCTGGGCCATCGGTCACAGGCTCCCCGCTGCCGTTATCCCCGTTGTTGTTATTGGTGGTGGCGGAGGCGATAGAGCTGACCGTGCTCCTCTTTTCGCGCGTCACGGTGGCCGACATTTTCTCCAGGCAGCAGGCGGCGGCTTCTCTGTCTCACGATGAGCGCGTCGATGAACCCTCTGCAGCGCTGAGGCTTATGGCGGATGAATACACACGCGGTGCTCAAAGCGCGGCACAGAAAACCCCCGCTCTCCAGCAGCAGCAGCGACGGAACAATCAATTAAAATAGTGCGTGCCCCTCAACGCGATGACGTATGACTATGGGGCGGGGCCTGAAACCGATGGCGCCATGTGGGGCTTGTCTAACTGACTTCGGGGCCTGATTGTCCGGCCCTAATTTCTTCCACTTTGAATTAGCGATGGGAATTCCGGCTCTTCTTAGTGAGCTGGCTCACTAAGAAGAGCCGGCTCCTAAGCCGCGGGCCAGTCAGTCCTCCCACCCTATACCACTTATAACCCGATTTTATGTGGTTAAAGGAGGCGGGGTGAGCCTTTTAGGGGCGGGGTTTAGTGAGCCGGCTCACGTCGTTCTCGCGAATGAGCCGGCGCTTTGTGCCGGCTCGTTCACCCACGACCCATCACTACCTTGAATCCCTCCGCGCCTCAGAGTGGGCGCGTGGTCTGGCTGTGCTCTCCCGTCTGGATTCTGAGAACTGTTATATTAGACCTGTTACCGCCATTTATGACTAGTGATAACGAGCAATTATATCATTCATGCTGCTTTTTACTCCGAGAATAGCATAAAAGGGGCCACAATCACTAGGTGGCGTCATTGCCGATACATTTGTGTATACAGCGTTTGTGTTCCATGTAGTTGATAAGACACAGAAGCAGCAGGGTGTGATAGGAAAGCTACACAGTATACAGCAATGTCAGCATCTCTGAGGGTGTACACATGTTACATGCGCCTGAAAAGTAGTGTACAGGAGAGAAAACTAAGAATTCCTCATAAATCATCATTAATAAATTAGGAGTTTCCACATGATGAAATGCTTCATCCACAGCAATACAAAAATATCCTATATGGTGAATGTCGTAACAGAATAAAAGTGTACATGTCTCAGTTGTTGCTTCTCCCCTTTCGCCACTGATAAAAATTGGAATAGTGATCGAAAGGTCAAACTGTACCTAAAATAATATCAATATGTAGACAGCCAATCAAATAAAGACTCCTAAACCACAGCCTAAAGACTCCTTAACCCCTTATCACCAACACTTGTTTTCAGTTTAGTGACCAGACTTGATTTTTAGAAGTCAGACGTGTCACGATAATTGGTTATAACTTCGGAACGCTTTAACATATCCCGGTGATTTTGAGAATGTTTTCTCGTGACGCATTGTACTTCATGTTAGTTATAAAATTTAAGTGATAAGTTTTGCGTTTCGTTCTGAAAAAAATGAAAATTTGGCAAAAGTTTGTAAAATTCTTCATTTTTAAAGTTTGACATGTTCTGCTTTCCAGACAGGAAGTAAAAATACCCAATAAAAATAACATTTCTGGAATGTCTGATTTATGTTGAGTCCTCTCATTTTTCTAGGATGTTATGAGGCGCAGAACTTTAGGTGCGAGTTTTCTGATTTTCATGAAAATCGCCAAAACTCAAATTTTGAGGGACAACTCAGTTTTCAAGTGACTATGAAAGGCCTAAATAATAGTAAAACCCCATAAATTACCCACTATAGAAACTTCCCCCCTCAACGTATGTAAAACAACTTCTATTAAGCCTATTAACCCTTTAAGTGTTTCACATGGGTTAAAACAATATGGACCTGCGATTTATAAACTTTAGAATTTTCAGGTGCATAACGTCTGTATTTTTCTGTTGACAGATCTGGTTGAGGGCTTATTTTTTGCAATGAGTTGTTGTTTTCAGTTGTATTATATTAGGGCATGTGACTTTTTGATCACTTTTAAAAACATTTTTTGTGAGGGTATTTTTTTAGCAGCATAATCTTTTATTGTATGTTTTTTAGTCTGGTTTACACATAGTTTTCTTTTCTTTTCATTTCCGTTGTATCTTATTATACAGTGGTTACATCCAATACACTTCTAAAAACAATATATACCCGAGTAGGACTAACTGCACTGTTGCAACATATAAGTAGAAAATCCATCAATTGGAAAGATTTGCAAGGATTATTTTTTGCTTCCTTAATTTATATGATTTATAAAGACACGGGTCAGTCTCTAGCACATCTGTTAGCAGTATTGGGTGGCTGGTGTGCCTTTTTTTTTTTTTTTTTTTTTCTTTATTCAAATTTTCCATAAATATTACAAAAAACATTAATCAAAAGCGAGGGATAGTTTTAACAATCACAAGATATCAACACAGTGTTAAATAACCTTTTAGTACTTTAGGAATATGCTATACGTCTCCAATAATCCACTATATATTATTGATATCTGAGCATCTCAATAATCAGAAATAACCATAACACTTTCACTTATACAGCTCGTTTATAATCACCTTAACTACAACAATAAATATTTGATATCATAGTGCTATTCTTTATCCTCAGATTCCCACTTACTTTTTCTTTCCTCCTAATCTATTCCTTTCCCTCCCTCCCCACCCCTCCCAGTCAGCGGGGGAAAAAAAGAAAGAAAAAAAAAAATTTAAATAAATAAATTAAAAATTATACATGCACATACATATATACATAATTCCTCCTCACAGTTCGTTCTCTACATTATCGTCTAGCCACAGAGGTCGCACTAACATTTTTCCAGAAGGGTAATAATACTCCTCTCACCATTTTTGAGGAGTATTTTTAGCCGAGGAAGAGTATGGAATTTTCAGTTAATAGAAATATATAACTCCAAGTTGTATAAATTGTTAATAGCCAGCCCCAAACCCCCTACCTCCCCACACTGAGCAGGCTGAGGCTGCCGCCTCTAAATTTATTTCATTTATTTTTGGGGGGTTGAGGGCATAACACTTTTTTTTTTTACACGGTTTATTTTTTACTAGATAATCCTTCCCAAAAACATAAGCCTTCTGACCAATGCACTTGCGTTCACTAACTAGCAAGATGTGTTTGCCGGCGATAAAGTTGTTACTTAGTGAGCACAAGTGTTTTGGTTCAGGGAGGATTTTTTTCAATACAATGTGAAAACATTGAGGTCTTTGGTGTATTTATTTATTTTATCCCTTACTTGAAATGCCTGGATCATTGTACAAGCATTGTCATCTCCTGTGTCGTCCTCCTCATAGATTGTAAGCTCTTGTGACCACTTGTGACCATTGAACAAGCAGTGTCATCTCCTGTGTCCCCCTCCTCATAGATTGTAAGCTCTTGTGACCATTGTACAAGCACTGTCACCTCCTGTGTCCCCCTCCTCATAGATTGTAAGCTCTTGTGACCATTGTACAAGCACTGTCACCTCCTGTGTCCCCCTCCTCATAGATTGTAAGCTCTTGTGACCATTGTAC
Organism: Engystomops pustulosus; assembly: GCF_040894005.1. Classification (NCBI taxonomy): domain Eukaryota; kingdom Metazoa; phylum Chordata; class Amphibia; order Anura; family Leptodactylidae; genus Engystomops; species Engystomops pustulosus. Next base: position 63,960,801 of record NC_092416.1, on the reverse strand, counting down.
AAGGACTGTCATCTCCTGTGTCCCCTCCTCCTCATAGATTGTAAGCTCCTGTGACCATTGTACAAGCACTGCCATCTCCTGTGCCCACCCTCCTCATAGATTGTAAGCTCTTGTGAGCATTGTACAAGCACTGTCACCTTCTGTGCCCCCCTCCTCATAGATTGTAAGCTCTTGTGACCATTGTACAAGGACTGTCATCTCCTGTGTCCCTTCCTCCTCATAGATTGTAAACTCCTGTGACCATTGTACAAGCACTGTCATCTCCTGTGTCCCCTCCTCCTCATAGATTGTAAGCTCCTGTGACCATTGTACAAGCACTGCCATCTCCTGTGCCCACCCTCCTCATAGATTGTAAGCTCTTGTGAGCATTGTACAAGCACTGTCACCTCCTGTGCCCCCCTCCTCATAGATTGTAAGCTCTTGTGACCATTGTACAAGCACTGTCATCTCCTGTGTCGTCCTCCTCATAGATTGCAAGCTCTTGTGACCACTTGTGACCATTGAACAAGCAGTGTCATCTCCTGTGTCCCCCTCCTCATAGATTGTAAGCTCTTGTGACCATTGTACAAGCACTGTCACCTCCTGTGTCCCCCTCCTCATAGATTGTAAGCTCTTGTGACCATTGTACAAGCACTGTCACCTCCTGTGTCCCCCTCCTCATAGATTGTAAGCTCTTGTGACCATTGTACAAGGACTGTCATCTCCTGTGTCCCCTCCTCCTCATAGATTGTAAGCTCCTGTGACCATTGTACAAGCACTGCCATCTCCTGTGCCCACCCTCCTCATAGATTGTAAGCTCTTGTGAGCATTGTACAAGCACTGTCACCTTCTGTGCCCCCCTCCTCATAGATTGTAAGCTCTTGTGACCATTGTACAAGGACTGTCATCTCCTGTGTCCCTTCCTCCTCATAGATTGTAAACTCCTGTGACCATTGTACAAGCACTGTCATCTCCTGTGTCCCCTCCTCCTCATAGATTGTAAGCTCCTGTGACCATTGTACAAGCACTGCCATCTCCTGTGCCCACCCTCCTCATAGATTGTAAGCTCTTGTGAGCATTGTACAAGCACTGTCACCTCCTGTGCCCCCCTCCTCATAGATTGTAAGCTCTTGTGACCATTGTACAAGCACTGTCACCTCCTGTGTCCCCTCCTCCTCATAGATTGTAAGCTCTTGTGACCATTGTACAAGCACTGTCATCTCCTGTGCCCACCCTCATAGATTGTAAGCTCCTGTGACCATTGTACAAGTGCTGCCATCTCCTGTGTCCCCTCCTTCTCATAGATTGTAAGCTCTTGTGGCCATTGTACAAGCTCTGTCACCTCCTGTGTCCTCCTCCTCCTCATAGATTGTAAGCTCTTGTGACCATTGTACAAGCACTGTCATCTCCTGTGTCCCCTCCTCCTCCTCATAGATTGTAAGCTCTTGTGGCCATTGTACAAGCACTGTCATCTCCTGTGTCCCCTCCTCCTCCTCATAGATTGTAAGCTCTTGTGACCATTGTACAAGCACTGTCATCTCCTGTGTCCCCTCCTCCTCCTCATAGATTGTAAGCTCTTGTGACCATTGTACAAGCACTGTCATCTCCTGTGCCCACCCTCATCATAGATTGTAAGCTCTTGTGACCATTGTACAAGCACTTTCACCTCCTGTGTCCCCTCCTCCTCAGATTGTAAGCTCTTGGGACCATTGTAAAAGCACTGTCATCTCCTGTTCCTCCTCATAGATTGTAAGCTCTTGTGACCATTGGACACGCACTGTCACCTCCTGTGTCCCCTCCTCGTTCTCATAGATTGTAAGCTCTTGTGACCATTGGACAAGCACTGCCATCTCCTGTGCCCACCCTCCTCATAGATTGTAAGCTCTTGTGAGCATTGTACAAGCACTGTCACCTTCTGTGCCCCCCTCCTCATAGATTGTAAGCTCTTGTGACCATTGTACAAGGACTGTCATCTCCTGTGTCCCTTCCTCCTCATAGATTGTAAACTCCTGTGACCATTGTACAAGCACTGTCATCTCCTGTGTCCCCTCCTCCTCATAGATTGTAAGCTCCTGTGACCATTGTACAAGCACTGCCATCTCCTGTGCCCACCCTCCTCATAGATTGTAAGCTCTTGTGAGCATTGTACAAGCACTGTCACCTCCTGTGCCCCCCTCCTCATAGATTGTAAGCTCTTGTGACCATTGTACAAGCACTGTCACCTCCTGTGTCCCCTCCTCCTCATAGATTGTAAGCTCTTGTGACCATTGTACAAGCACTGTCATCTCCTGTGCCCACCCTCATAGATTGTAAGCTCCTGTGACCATTGTACAAGTGCTGCCATCTCCTGTGTCCCCTCCTTCTCATAGATTGTAAGCTCTTGTGGCCATTGTACAAGCTCTGTCACCTCCTGTGTCCTCCTCCTCCTCATAGATTGTAAGCTCTTGTGACCATTGGACACGCACTGTCACCTCCTGTGTCCCCTCCTCGTTCTCATAGATTGTAAGCTCTTGTGACCATTGGACAAGCACTTTCACCTCCTGCCCCCCCCCCCCACACCTCAGATTGGAAGCTCTTGTGACCATTGTAAGATGGCGTCCCATGCAGTCCACCCATGCATAGAATTTTCAATCATAACTATTTTGTACTTTATTGAATACATCTAATATCAGGCTCAGGTAACCACTATTTATCAATTGAACTCCCTGGGAATAGGTCAGCCACACAAACCTGTGAGAACACCACAGCAGACACAGGACCCCCACCACAGCTTCTCCACTCTCCTTCTTTCTCAGACTTTGCCAAGTCTGCTAGTGCGCATGTGCAGCTGTATATATTGGAACTAGAGAGACGGGTCAGGAGGGGAGGAGGAGCTGAGACCCCTGTAAAGGTCACATGTCCTGTCCTCCTGCTTGTGCCTTGCCCCGCCCCTTTTTAGTGTAATGTGATTCCCCTGCTGCTCCCTATATGAGATATGACAGGGACACAGAGCAGCTTGGAGAAGACAGTGACCGGCAGCAGTGAGTGTTCAGGGGGCGTGGCCTGAGCTCCTCTTCTGCCGGCAGAAGCAGAGACCTCTCTGCAGTGTAGTGGTCGGTGTGCACGTGACTGCTCTGTGCGCTCCGCTCTCCGCTCTGCTCCTTACACACTAGCAGGCGGCAGCTGCACATCACTACTGCGGAGAGCCAGCGCTTTTACAAGAAAATCACCAAGCGTATTTATACGCTTGGTGTTTTTTTTGAAGAGTAAATCAGCCTCTGCATGCGTCATAGACGCTTGTAGAGGCGTTATTGCGATCTCTGTCTAGCCATCTTTTTTGACACCTTTCCTAATTCTATATATTTAATTTTTATTCTATCTAGTCTCTTATGCCATTCTGCCATGGGTGGTCTTTTAGGGGATATCCAATTATAAATCAGTATACAGCGAGCCACCTGTAGTGCCATTCCCAACCATCTAACCTGATGTGAAGTACCAGCGATATCACACATATTTCCCAGCACAAAGACATCTGGTGTCTTAGGAACCGTCAGTCCTGATACACGGCTTACCTCTATATGTATATCCTCCCAGAATTCCAGTACCATATTACAGTTCCACATCACGTGGAGAACATCTGCATTTTGTTCCTGGCACTTCGGGCATTTTACGTTCTTTGTTCTCTTAAACCGATTGATCATAGCCGGAGCATAGTACAATCTATATATTATTTTGAACTGAATCAGACTGATTGCTTTTCAGCATACAATGTTCATATTTTGGAAGATGTTCGTCCAATGTTTATCCGATAGCACTCCAATATCTCTTTCCCATTTTCTTTTACTTATATGTGTGTCTGGTTCCCTAATATTATTTATAATAAATTGATATATTTTGGATAATAATTTTTTCCCCCCTCTAACTTTTCCCAAAAATTCTATTATATTGTGATTCCCTATCCTTAAACTCTGCTTATCCCTCAACTTATTGTATGTGCTAACTGAACATAATAAAAATAGTTTGTATCATCAATATTATATAATTCTTTCACTGTGTCAAAGGGAATTTATCTACCATCTACAAACATCTGTAAAATATATTGGATTCCTTTATGCTCCCAAAAAGTCCTACCGTGAAAATTCTCTAATTCCTTTAACCGGTTAAGGACCGGGCCCTTTCCTGTTTTTTCATGTCCATTCTTCACTCCCCACCTTCAAAAATCTATAACTTTTTTATTTTTACACGTAAAGAGCTGTGTGAGGGCTTGTTTTCTGCGTCACAAATTGCACTTCATAGTGATGGTATTAAATATTCCATGCCATGTACTCGGAAGCGGGAAAAAAAATTCCCAATGCAGTGAAAATGGTGAAAAAACGCATTTGCGCCATTTTCTTGTGGGCTTGGATATTACGTCTTTCACTGAGCGCGCCAAATGACATGTCTACTTTATTCTTTGGGTCGGTACGATTAAGGGGATACCAAATTTGTATAGGTTTTATAATGTTTTCATACATTTACAAAAATTAAAACCTCCTGTACAAAAATAATTTTTTTGATTTTGCCATTTTCTGGCGCTAATAACTTTTTTATACTTTGGTGTACGGAGCTGTGGGTGGTGTAACGTTTTGCAAAATTTCATAATATTTTCAATGATATCATTTTTAGGACTGTATGACCTTTTGATCACTTTTTATAGATTTTTTATATTTTTCAAAATGGCAAAAAAGTGCCATTTTCGACTTTGGGCGCTATTTTCCGTTACATTGTTAAATGCATTGAAAAACCGTTATCATATTTTGATATATCGGGCATTTTCGGACGCGTCGATACCTAATGTGTTTATGATTATTACTGTTTATTTATATTTATGTCAGTTCTAGGGAAAGGGGGGTGATTTGAAATTTTAGGGTTTTTTATTATAATTTTTTTTTTTTTTACTTTTTTTTTTTTTATATATTTTTTTTTACTATTTTTCAGACTCCCTAGGGTACTTTAACCCTAGGTTGTCTGATCGATCCTATCATATACTGCCATATTACAGTATGGCAGTATATGGTGATTTTCCTCCTCATTCATTACAATGTGCTATCAGCTATCAAAACGTAATAGCCTCGGGTCTTCGGAAGACCCGAGGTTACCATGGAGACGGATCACTGCTCCCCGATGACGTCACGGGGAACGGCGATCCGCTAACTTTTTAAGGCTGCCGGCAGCTTTGCCGGTAGCCATCGCTGTGATAACACCCACGATCGGTGCTTACCGGCTATGGAGAGGGCTCAGCCCGTGAGCTGTCTCCATGCAGCGCGACCCGACCGCCACCGTGAATACACGGCGGGCGGTCGCGAACTGGTTAATCTTACGTTCTGCCATAATGGTGAAAATTTTGTGCTATTATTTATTTCATTTTTTTTTTTAATCCATTCCCAAGTTTTTTTAAAACAACTGCATATTGGTAAACTTCTAAGTGTTGATTGATTCAAACGGCCTGATTCTAATAAAACTATTCCCGCTACTCGTGCTATTTCCCCAATAACTAATTCATCAGCTCCACCCACCAAATATTGTAATATTGCCGATATAAAATACAAAAAAAAATTAGGCAGAGACCATCCCCTTTACCCTTTGGTTTGTAAAATACTTCAAGTTTAATTCTTACCCTCTTCCTTCCCCATATAAGATCATTCATTAACCTCTCAATGATTTTGAAGAATGTACTCTTTATCCAAATAGGAGTAACTGTAATAATATACAGCAACTGGGGAAGAATAATCATCTTTATAAGTGCCATTCTATCTACCTGTCACAGTGATAATTTTATCCATATAGCAATTTTTTTTCTCACCCGTTGTATTAAAGGGACCAAATTGTTATCTATATAAGTACTGGAGTTCTCTGATACTTTTATGCCGAGATATTCTATACATTCTCCTCTAGCTAAAACATTCAATTCATTAGTGTCATCTACTTTGAAGTCATCCAAAGGGAGAATATGTGATTTTGACCAGTTGACCTCAAATCCCGAATTCTCACTAAAGCTCCGGATGGTATCCATAATCGCCCGAACTGATCTCTCTGTCTGATTGACTGTGAAAACAACGTCATCAGCATATAGTAAGATTTTATTCTTCGAGCCACCACAGCCCCATCCAATTATATCCTGATTATTCCTACACCTAATTACCAGTGGCTCCAAAAATAATACAAACAAAATGGGGGATACTGGGCATCCCTGCCTTGTCCCTCTTGATATTTTAATCTCATCCGACAATCCCCAGCTTGTTCTTATCCTGGCCGTAGGTTCCGAGTATAATAATTGGATGTAACCTATAAATTCCCCCGGCCCATCTGAATCCCTGCGAAAATCCTTCTTAGGTTATTAGCCCCATGTCTCCCAGGGATGAAGTATGACTGATCCAAATGTATTATATCCGCCACCACCGTCCTCAATCTCAATGCCAATGTTTTGGCCAACAATTTAACGTCGGTGTTTAATAATGATATAGGGCGATATGACTCAACCTCGAGCTCATTCTTATTTTTTTTAAATATTAGAGCAATCATGGCCTCTCTCATAGAGATCGGTAACTTTCCTTCCCTGAGTGAGCAATTTAAAACCTCCAAGAGGATAGGCAGCAGAACCTGCCTACATCTCCGATAAATTCCGATGGGCAGTCCATCGGAACCTGGGGCAGTATTAGCCGAAATCGAGTCCAGTGCTTCCCCTATCTCTTCTTCAGTAATCTGTTTATCAAGTTTGTGAGGGTATTTGATGAAAAATTGTATATTATGGGAAGTTTTTCGTGCTTATTTTATTTATGTCGTTCACCAAGTGGGTTCAGTATTGATTTAGATTTATTGTACAGATTAGTACGGACTTGGTGATACTTTATTTGGATTTTATATGTAACTGGGGTGATTAGGGGACTTTTATTTTATTTATTTAATTATTATTATGAAATGATTTTTACATATTTTTTTTTTTACATTTTAAAATGTTTCCAAACTTGGGCTTGAACAATTAACTTGTATTGAAGTGTACAATGTAAGTAATGCATGCTCAGTTAGTTACAGCCGGGTCCTGCCAGGAGGCAGAACCCGGCGTGAAGAGGAGCTGTCAGCCTCAGGGCACACGCCGGACCCTGCGGCAGGATGGATCACCAGGGGTTTTTCTGATCTCGGGTGTGAGTGCAGGGTCTTCACAGTCAGGCACTTGCAGGACCCGATGTCCCACAATCATCTTCTGATAAGCCGAAGTAGAAAGGCGGTTCATCAGAAGAAGTACCCGTAAAATACATATACCACCAGGATGAAGGATTGTAAATCAAGCACACTTATGTGCTGGTGTGTTCCCCCTGTCAGGTTCTGCTCTTCATTTAGCTTCTTTGGGCCTGGTTTTAAAAAAAATTATGGAGGTGAACCTGAGGGGCTCCTGGTTCCATTGATGTCAATGGAGCCCGGGGCTCCACAGGTTCATTTGCACAATTTTCAAAACCTTCATTTCCTAAAAACAAGTGCATAAGATTCTACAAGAAGAGCAGAACCTGACAGAGGGGGCACACACCAGAATGTAAGTTTGTTTGATTTATAATCCTTCATCCTGGTGGTAAATGTCCTTTAATGGGGGCTGTAGAAAACCTAATACAGCGGTCATTAAGGGGTTAAAGGGGTATTCCCATTTTAATAAGTAATTGATATTGTTTGAATAATGAATAGTTATACAAATTTCCAATATACTTTCTGTATCAATTCCTCTTGGTTTTCTAGATCTCTGCTTGCTGTCATTCTATAGAAAGATTCACTGTTTATTTCCAGTGGACAGAAATCTGACCATGGTCACACAGGTGCACAGCTCGTTAGATCACACACCTTTCTGTGATACTAATGAGCTGTACACCTCTGTGACCATGGTCAGATTACTGTCCACTGGAAATAAACATATAAGCTTTTTATAGAATGACAGCAAGCAGAGATCTAGAAAACCATGAGGAAATGATACAAAAAGTATAATGGAAAATTGTATTACTTTTCATCATACAAACAATAACATTAATTTGCTGAAGTGGGAATACCCCTTGAATCCCTAGGGGTGCATTCACACATGGCGTCCTGATGCATGCTTTTTGACGCATGCTTCTTTATGTTACTATGTGTTTTCCAGCTTTGAAGAATTGTTAACCAATTACACTTATATTTGAGTGTCTTCGCGCTTTGTCAGGATCTGCTCTTATTTAGCTTTTTGAGCCCTTGTTTTTTTACAAAAAAAATCTTTAAAAATCATGCAAATGAGCCTGAGGGGCTCCATGCTCTATTGACATCTGCATCTTGCAGCAAGTTACTTTAAAGCTGTAGAGGCAGAGAGCCTCCTCCAGCAACATGAAGCGACGCCCCTACAGAATGGCCTGCTTACTCCAGAGAGACAGCATGGAGGAGAGGAGACATTGAAAAGCGGAGGTGTGGAGTGTCAGTGGGGGATAGAGAGTGTCAGAAGTGTCTGAGAGGAGAACTGTTCTAGTTGCCCATGGCAACCAATCAGAGTTCAGATTTAATTTTATAAACAACTCTGAGAAATGTAAGCTGAGCTCTGATTGGTTGCCATTGGCAACTACAACAGTTCTGCTCTCTGACACTTCTGATAAAAGTCCCCTTCCAAGGGCAATGATGTAATATACACTTCCAACACCACCACCTGTGACTGCACCCTCATTGGACATATACATGGTCTGATCACCATGCCACACATACACTCACCGGCCACTTTATTAGGTACACCTGTCCAACTGCTCGTTAACACTTCATTTCTAAGCAGCCAATCACATGGCGGCAACTCAGTGCATTTAGGCATGTAGACATGGTCAAGACAACCTCCTGCAGTTCAAACCGAGCATCAGTATGGGGAAGAAAGGTGATTTGAGTGCCTTTGAACGTGGCATGGTTGTTTGTGCCAGAAGGGCTGGTCTGAGTATTTCAGAAACTGCTGATCTACTGGGATTTTCACGCACAACCATCTCTAGGGTTTACAGAGAATGGTCCGAAAAACATCCAGTGAGCGGCAGTTCTGTGGGCGGAAATGCCTTGTTGATGCCAGAGGTCAGAGGAGAATGGGCAGACTGGTTCGAGCTGATAGAAAGGCAACAGTGACTCAAATCGCCACCCTTTACAACCAAGGTAGGCAGAAGAGCATCTCTGAACGCACAGTAAGTCGAATTTTGAGGCAGATGGGCTACAGCAGCAGAAGACCACACCGGGTGCCACTCCTTTCAGCTAAGAACAGGAAACTGAGGCTACAATTTGCACAAGCTCATCGAAATTGGACAGTAGAAGATTGGAAAAACGTTGCCTGGTCTGATGAGTCTCAATTTCTGCTGCGACATTCGGATGGTAGGGTCAGAATTTGGTGTCAACAACATGAAAGCATGGATCCATCCTGCCTTGTATCAACGGTTCAGGCTGGTGGTGGTGGTGTCATGGTGTGGGGAATATTTTCTTGGCACTCTTTGGGCCCCTTGGTACCAATTGAGCATCGTTGCAACGCAACAGCCTACCTGAGTATTGTTGCCGACCATGTCCATCCCTTTATGACCACAATGTACCCAACATCTGATGGCTACTTTCAGCAGGATAATGCGCCATGTCATAAAGCTGGAATCATCTCAGACTGGTTTCTTGAACATGACAATGAGGTCACTGTACTCAAATGGCCTCCACAGTCACCAGATTTCAATCCAATAGAGCATCTTTGGGATGTGGTGGAACGGGAGATTCGCATCATGGATGTGCAGCCGACAAATCTGCGGCAACTGTGTGATGCCATCATGTCAATATGGACCAAAATCTCTGAGGAATGCTTCCAGCACCTTGTTGAATCTATGCCACGAAGAATTGAGGCAGTTCTGAAGGCAAAAGGGGGTCCAACCCGTTACTAGCATGGTGTATCTAATAAAGTGGCCGGTGAGTGTAAGTGACCAAGGACTTGCCTATACCCAACATATTTACAACCCCCCCCCCCCCCCATGCTGCTGTAAACTGACTCCATACATTTACTGTAGATATCTCCATGATATCCCCCTGCTCACCTTGATATATACTCTTATGATGTGGATAAGTCTTCTCACTATTAAAAAATAAATAAAAATTCTGGCTGCAGTTTGTACCTCCCTTAATCCGACCCCAATGACACACATGCTCTGCACTGTGATTGGTCCATGAAACAAAACACCGCTTGATACAATGTTCCGCTCCTCTGCTTCCGCTGCATCCGCTCCTCATAGCCTTCCATTGCCTCCGCTAAGCACATACGTCTGTCAACAGGAGGCAGCAGGGAAGAAAATTGTAGCAAGTTATGTACTTTTTCGGCGGATTCATCGTATAGTGGTCAGATGGGGGCAACAACCAGGCCTCAGTCTGCCACTATATGTCAATGTATACAATTAGTGTATCCATCGTGAGCTTTCTCGACGTAAGCAGCCTAATAATTATATTGAACTGTGATGTATCTATGTATATGTAACACAGGAGGAAATGTGGTACTTGTATTATATATCAAGACAGCTATTTGCTCAGTTGGGGGTACATATGAGTATGTGCTGTACAAGGAGCACACCACCATGATGATGGCCGTGGACACATGGTGGGACCTTTTAACATCAGCGGTTAGCATGTAATATTTGCATATGGATTAGCACCTGAACGCACACAACTCATCTGTAGTGCCTATATTTGTTATGTCATATTTCTGTTCATTTTAATATTTATCATAGAAGGCTAAGTTTTAAGTCTTGTCCTGAAACTCATTAATATTAATTCATATAACAAAATGGGTATGTTTTTAAAAAGATCCCCAGTTTTTGTCTGCACTATAAATGCTAAACAGTGACCTTTCTCCCCTGGCTCCATGCTTCTCACGCTGTGACCCTCCTCCCCAGGCTCCATGCTTCTCACGCTGTGACCCTCCTCCCTAGGCTCCATGCTTCTCACGCTGTGACCCTCCTCCCCAGGCTCCATGCTTCTCACGCTGTGACCCTCCTCCCCAGGCTCCATGCTTCTCACGCTGTGACCCTCCTCCCCAGGCTCCATGCTTCTCACGCTGTGACCCTCCTCCCCAGGCTCCATGCTTCTCACGCTGTGACCCTCCTCCCCAGGCTCCATGCTTCTCACGCTGTGACCCTCCTCCCCAGGCTCCATGCTTCTCACGCTGTGACCCTCCTCCCCAGGCTCCATGCTTCTCACACTGTGACCCTCCTCCCCAGGCTCCATGCTTCTCACACTGTGACCCTCCTCCCCAGGCTCCATGCTTCTCACACTGTGACCCTCCTCCCCAGGCTCCATGCTTCTCACGCTGTGACCCTCCTCCCCAGGCTCCATGCTTCTCACGCTGTGACCCTCCTCCCCAGGCTCCATGCTTCTCACACTGTGACCCTCCTCCCCAGGCTCCATGCTTCTCACACTGTGACCCTCCTCCCCAGGCTCCATGCTTCTCACGCTGTGACCCTCCTCCCCAGGCTCCATGCTTCTCACGCTGTGACCCTCCTCCCCAGGCTCCATGCTTCTCACACTGTGACCCTCCTCCCCAGGCTCCATGCTTCTCACGCTGTGACCCTCCTCCCCAGGCTCCATGCTTCTCACACTGTGAGGCCTGGTAGTGAGTAACCCACAGGTTTAGGCCTGTAGTTTTATGGACTGTTGCAACAAGGCCTTTGGGGTGTTCCCACTTCCGGGGTGATGCGTGGGAGCTGTGTAATCCTACCGGCCACCAGAGGCGCATGTCCTCCACCCTTCTAAGCATAAGTGTAGAGCGAGTCCAGCCTCTTATGGACTGCTCCTCATTCAAGGCTTTAGGATGGCAGATTCGGCTTCCAGGTGTTTTACAGAATTCTAGGGTCACAGCGCACTTTGTTACTGCCTCAACTTGTTGGACTGCAGTCTGGAATCATGCTTCACCAGCCTTAGGGTGAAGACACACGTGGCGTTTTTAGGCAGTTTCTGGGCCCTTTTTTAATGCATGCGTTTATTACGATTTGAAAATGCACTAAACTAAAAACGGCCTGAAAACGGCATGTGTGACATCACCCGCAGGCCGAGGACCTCCCCCTGTGCCCTAGCGTCGCGTTATGAACGGACGTCTAGCGATACCTGTGACCGCGGCCTAACCCAAGAGAAGAGATACATAATAAATGATATGCGTGTCTTTAATTGATGACCAGAGCGGCACAGTCAGAGATGTGTCCTTGCGCTCTGCATGCAAGCTATACTTCAGTGGTGGCATAATTACCACACCACTGCCGGATCATACTGTGTGCACAGACAATGCGCAAGGACACATCTCGGAGGTCGGGGAAGGAGAGTTCTAATTATATAAATGGCTGCTGGACACTATATATAAGGGATAATGGGGGGGGGGGGGGGGGCACCTAAGCACTATACATAAGGGTGTATGTCCTACTAGACAGTATATATAAGGGGTTATCTCCTGCTGGACACCGTAAACAAATATATATACAGTGGGTACGGAAATTATTCAGAACAATTAATTTTTTGATCTTACCAATTGGCTGCAATGAAACATAGTGTAAAATTTCTTTTTAATCCACTCATTCATGTACACTCCTATTTAACTCACATGCTGTCCATTTCCATCTGATACTCCACATGATGGTTCTACTCCCTCATTGGAGTTCAGCTGTGTTCAATAACGTATTGAACTTGATTAGAAAAGGCACACATCTTGAGCTCTAGGGAACAATCCACAGAGCTGGACAAGGTTACAAAAGAATTTCTGCAGCACTCAAGGTTCCTATGAGCACAGTGGCCCCCATAATCCTTAAATGGAAGAAGTTTGGGACAACCACAACTATTTCTCGACTTGTCCACCAAGCCAAACTAAGCAATTGTGGGAGAAGAGCCCTAGTGAGAGGTAAAGAAGAACCCCAAGATCACGGTGGCCGAGCTCAAGAGATCTATATGAGAAAATGTTTTACAAAGTCAACTATCACTGCAGCCCCCCCCCCTCCCACCCCCCCACCAGTCAGGGCTCTATGGCAGAGTGTGCAGACAGAAGCCTCTCCTCAGTGCAAGACATATGAAAAACTGCATAGACTGTTATAAAAAAAAAAAAAAAAAAAAAAAAAAAAACACATGAAGGACTCCCAGACTATGAGAAATAAGATTCTCTGGTCTGATGAGACGAAGATTCTCTGGTGGTAATTCTAAGCAGTATGTGCAGTAAGCAGTATTTGCTCATAACCTACCAAATACAATCCCAACAGTGACACATGGTGGTGGCAGCATCATAGAGGTTTGTACTATTTTAATACTACATGATCATAAGTAATATATTATTAGTGCATTTCATGTTTTCTCTTTTTCATGTAATATTTTAATAGATGGGCTTCTAAGTCTGTGATTTCGTTCACTGCCCATTTATTTTTCCTAGCGGTGACCTTGGTTTTGTAATAAATTCCAGACACAACAAGGACGACCCTGGGATAACAGCACCAGAAGTAATAGAGATGTAAATTACATGAAATAGATTTAATTGTGGAACCAGGTCATTTTACAAAGTTAAAGGAAATAAACAAATTCTTGCAATAAGAAGTGCCCCTGGTTTATCATGTTTGATTTTCATGGTAAATTTCTTTTAAAACCCAACTTTTAATCCTTAGCTGCTGATCTCCGCTACTGGGGCAGAGGTGGAAGACTCCAGAACCCCAGTCTACATTTATATAATGTAATCTAAAAGGTGTCACTGTGGACACTTCTCAATAAAAAGATGTTGTCCAGAGTAGTCACCCTAATTAACACATTGGGGGAGATTTATCAGAAGACTGTTCTAGTTGCCCAATGACAACCAATCAGAGCCTAGCTTTAATTTCCCCACTGCATGCAAGCTGAGCTGTGACTGGTTGTCATTGGGCACACATTTTCTCACACATTTCTGATAAATATCCCTCATTATTTCTATTTAGTGCCACCTTGATGTGTATTGCTATACTGTACATATTACCATACACTTCATACACTTGACAGCTATCCCAATGCTTCTCTGTGCACCTTTTTTGTAATATCACATCCATAGGAAAGAAACATCACAGATGTCAATCAAAAAAATAAATAAATTAGAGGTGCTATGTTATCTATAATGACGTCACCACAGAGGCCAAACCTGATGTTAAAATGCAGAAGAGTGCACAGGAGAGGAACGGCAGCAGAGATGAAGGTAAGTAGCATATTGTAGAAGTTATTGTTTTGCTGTACGCAACAAAGTATCACAACACAGATCCTCGCCTCACAAGGTTTGTCAAGTCTTGTGTAAATAGAGCAAAAAAATAAAAAATCTGAAAAGTTATTTACCTTCTAATTCTTAATCAAGATCTCTGATTGCTGTGAGGGAGCCAAATAACTAAACTATCAGCAAAATTCTTAGAAATGAATAAATAAATTTTATAGAAATCTGTTCCTGCTTCCTTTCTTCCTCATTCAAGCAGTTTGTTGAAATCAGATTTCTGCCTTGTATCCACGGACAGTTGACGGAAAAAGGATAAAATGCCTAGTGACTATTTCCCTAGGCATGGAACATTAGCCACCTTATCTGCCTGAAGCGGACAGAGATCTGAGTAATTGTACATCTGTACAATTGAGAAAAAAAAAAATCACTTCAAAGCATTCTTTTACTATTTAAAAACTGTTTGTAACAATGTATTAGTGTAGATATTAACAAATACATCTTCATTTGCCAACTTTCAATATGGGTTAGGTCACCAATCATTGACCTCCCATCATGAAAATATACTTACTCCTGTAATATACACTTTACCAAAAAATTGGAGTACAGTCTTAAAAACAATGTGTCTTTATTGTATTGTCTAAAAATCTATCTCCAAAAAGCATCTAAAGATTCCAAATGAAGCCATTAGGCAGATGCATCACAAACATGGGCAGTAATATAAAATTACAAGCAAAACTGGAGCCAAGTTTATAGGCGGTGCCGTCATTTAACAAGGGCAAGGATGTTACTTTTCTGCCATGCGTATAACCTACTATGTGAGACGAAGGTGCTTTTTGAAACTAGCAAGAATTAAAGGGGATAATAGTCATACATATAAACTTGGCTGCAGTTATGCTTGTAGTTTTATATTACTGACCGTGTTTGTGACGCATCTGCCTAATGGCTTGAGATGCTTTTTGTACATTCATTTTTAGACAATACATTCAAGATATTTATTCAGATTGTGTTAGCCCAGGACATATGGTATAAGTGTATATTTATTAATTAAATTGTTTTCTAGAAATAATGGAGGAAGAAAATAACAAAGAGTTTTAAGACTAGAAGCTCCAGAATGGGGAAAACCAGCACGTAACAGAGGATTGGTTCTCTGATACACTGTTAATAATGGTGGATTCATTTAGAACTAGCAGTCAGAGATCTTGAAACCAGGGACGAATTGAAACACAAAGTATAGTTAAAAAGTCAAAAGACTTTTTAATGATTAGACTTTGATCCCTCCCATCCCCCCCCCCCAAATAATTGCAACCTCATTACACAAAGTCATTGATGAGCTGGAGCTCAAACACTTGAAGATGCTCCTTTAGCTTCTCTCTGACGTCAGACTGTGCACGGCGCTCCCTTATGTGTTCCTGCTGCAAAGAAGAAATCCGTAGACGGAGCCGCTGTTCCCGTCTTCGACAAGCCTCCAGTTGCCTTTGCACTTTGTTCAAAGCCTCCAGCGCAGCCTCTGCTCGTCGCTTCCAGAGGAGAGCATTCCCTACATGGTAACTATGCTCATTTTGTATATAAGCTCCCGGCGGCTGGGGTATACGCATCATGTACGTGGAGGGAGATACGGGCCTTGGAACTTTTTGCCCCTCCTCTGAGGGTTGCCTTGGTTCTGTGTTTAAAGACATCCCAGAGGACATTTCTTCTTGTACACGAGACAGTTCTATGTCTGAAAGTGGCCCATTCATAACTGATGCGACCTCTATGTCCTCCAAAGCAGCCTCTGGATGCATCTGGTGATCCACAGTAGTGGCCAAAGCTCCTTCAGCTGGAGCTGCATCTCCAGGAATATCAATGTTTTCAGGGCAGAGTCCATGGAAGTTAACCACATTAGGAGTTGGTACATTGTCACACCTCCCATTATCAAAGCACTGGTTGTTGGAAGGATTGGCGCTCTCTGGTGCGTCTGTATTATCATTTAGCAGGAAGTCTCTGTGGAGGAATGGAAAACAAAGTGAATTAAAAAAAAAACATCTTGCTAAAAAGTGCCTATGTCTTATCATCCCAAGATCAGGAGTATCCAGCACTGCCAGACCCTGCTGGACGCTGTAATAGAGATGGGGGAAGCGCTGACAGTCTGCTTCCCTTAATCGCTGAACGAGCCTATGCACAGCTCTCTACATCTTTCAGGCTGCCCCAACTATAACGTTCAAGGACCTTAGATGACATCATGTGATTCTCAAGTCACACAACCTGGAGTAGTGACTCTATACTAATAGGTTGAGCTCTCTGTGCCCTGCAGCTACATGGAGGATGTGAGTAGCTGTAGGGCCGCAGGTTGGGGAGCTGGAGTACAAGTATATACTGAGGGGATGAGAAGCTGGGGGAATTTTATACACATGGTCTGTGTATAAAGAGCTGATTGGGGGGTGGGGGGGGGGGTTGTTTGCTGAATGTGGGGGTGTTATACTGAGGGGAAAGGAAGCTTAGGGTACGGAGGGGGTGGGGCAGTTAGTCACTATAAAGTGTTAAAAGCTAATGGTGTGTGTAGGGCGGGCTTTCATGTAACAGGGCTTTTTGGGGACATTTATCATACGCCAGCATCACCTCCCCTGGCGCCCGATACATCAAGAAGCTCTTGATGAATATGGAGGCCAACTGCGTAGCAGCAACCCACTCCCCCTTCACATGAAAGGGGGAGGAAAAAAAACACAACTGCTGGCGGTTTAATAGCATTTACGATTATTTCAGGGATTCTGAATGAACGTAGGAGAGATGTCTGTGTGTGCATGTAGCGGGGTTATTGCCGAGATGTGTGTGTGACCACCAGAGAATTTTTAATTGGTGTCATATATTTTTCCTATTTTTGATGTGCCAATCTGGAGTGCATCTTATAGTCCGAAAAATACAGTATATTGTTTTTCCTTTCCATCATAACTTTCTATATAGCAAATAACATTTTTTTCTGCTAAAAGCTGCAATCTGTCAGATGGTTTTTGCATTCTAAACCGGGCTCAACATGTGCAGAATTAAAGGAAATCTACCATTCAGAATACCTACTTGCAGGTCATCTTAAAGGACATCTAGGACCAGATTTAGAGGTAGGAGACTGTCACCAAAGCAATGCTCATTACCTTAGACATAAAGGACCAGTGTTTCTCCCATCCTTATGCAGGTCCACTACACAGAAAAAGTACTTTATAATAAAATATGCACACCTCCATCATCATCATCATCATTATTATTATTATTCCATCCGCGCTAGTGCTGCATCTTGTGCAGCCTCACTGGTCTTTGTCCGGCTGCGCAAGATGTATGCGGGGGGACAGCTGGAATAATGATGATGAAGGGGGCATGCATATTTTATCATCGGATGGAGCCATGTTTTTATAAAGTACTTTATTCATTGTAGCGGACCTGCATGAAGATGGGAGAAAAACTGGCCCTTAACGCCTAAGGTAATGAGCATTGCTTTGGTGACAGTCTAACCCCGCTAAATCTGGTAGATGTCCTTTAACACTAATAAAGGCATGTCTATTTAACAGATATTCATGTTTGTTATGCTGCTTAAAAAATATATTTTTATAAAAATATGTAAATTAATCTGTAGTGCTCTGGACAGCGTTAAAACTGCCTCCCCCATGCCATACTTCAGATTCTCCCAATGCTTGCTTCCAATCCTCTCGGGGAGCAATGAGGGGTCCGACGGAGGTACCTCAGAATCCCCATTCATGTGATCTGTGGGGGTCTCATCACAGACCCCCACAAATCAACAAGTTAGGTCCTATCCTGTGGATTGGGCCTACTTGTTTGGTGGGAAAACGCCTTCAAGTAATAACTATTTATTTTGCTGCCACTTACCACACGGTTTTAGGTGCTAAAGAGAACAGCTCTTTAGGGTTGTTACCAAAACTCTATCTGCAGCTTTGTGTGGTCAAAATTGCTGAGCGAATCCTTCTAAATATATACCTGCATTGCATCATATCACAAAGAGAATAAGTAACTAAAACAATTACAAAGATGTGGGCACTGCCTCCTGCACATGTAGGGGAGTCACTGTACAGGAGCGAGAAGGGACAGAAAGCCAGACACTACACTGACTCTTCTTCTTGTCACTGATTTTTACCTCATACTTCTAGACAATGCTACACTGTTCTGCCACCTGCTGGCCACAATCATCATGTCTCTTCTCAAACAGGGAAGATAACAAAAACTCAAACTTTTCAAAGCGAACCCCCATTTGTCCCCCCTTGATGTCAAGGCTACTCATCCTCCATGTTTTAAAGGAAACTTACCACTTTAAAATGGTAGTTAAAACCCACAAATACCTTGCACAAGCTCAGGGTGAGCTGATGCCGGAGCATATCTTCACTATTTGCAGAAACTGCCGTATTCCGTTTAAAACTGTATTATTCTTTGTATTGCAACCCCCCTTCGGCGCACCACAATATGTGCTCGGCTCACCATGTGCATGACTGTGCGTGCTCCTTATTAGGAGGTGTCGGAGAGCCGGTGACGTCACACTCATGTGCAAAGGCTCCCAGGATAAAAATTTGAAGTTGCGCAGGCGAGAGTGTGCCCCAGAGCGCGGTTACGTCACCGGCACCTCCTAATAAAGCGCGCGCATGGTGTGCCGAGCACATATTGTGGTGCGCCGAAGGGGGGGGTTGCAATAGAAAGAATAATACAGTTTTAAACGGAATACGGCGGTTTCTGCAAATAGTGAAGAGATGCTCCGGCATCAGCTCACCCTGAGCTTGTGCAAGGTATTTGTGGGTTATAACTACCATTTTAAAGTGGTAGGTTTCCTTTAAACTGCAGCTATGCTTCTTTACAATTTTATCTGTGTAGTGCGAGGTCAATAAATGGTTGGTCTATGGCATTACAACAAAGACAAAATGAGTACGACCTAAACTGGATGATGATATGAAAACATTTCACACTCACTTTTTCCTCTTTATTTTTGAGAGCTTTGTATTTTTCTTTCTCTGCGCTTTCAGTTTGGTCGTTTTCCTCAGTTTTGCTGAAGGTGTAAATATTGTTGGCACAGCATCTTCTTTGAGACGATGGTATCCGCTGTAATACATGATAAATCTGTTCACACCATAAAGGGGTATTCGCCCGAAGAAAAGTTTCTTATATGTACTCAGGATAACAAAATAACACATTCTCTAATTCACTGTTATTAACAAAAATACAGTATTTCACTGATATTAGTCCAACCCGTCTCTATCAGTCCTGCTGTACAGAGTTTTTCAGTTGTTCCTATGCGTTCTGCAAAACAGCAGGCCCGCGCCTGTGCAGCCCCGGCTTCTGAGCAGTGACCACGCAGGCGTGGGCCTGCTGTTTTGTGCATGTGCAGACTGCAGGATCGTCGGACAAGGGCGCGCAGCTACGAGCAGCTGCGCGCCGAAGATGGTGAGGAGGAGGAGAAAAGAGGCTACCGGGGGCGTGGAGTAGCCGCCTCGCGTAACCTCAGATGCGGCTACTCCACGCCCCAGTAGTCACATAATAAAATTAGCATCAAAGCTTGATAAGTTACTAAAAAAGTGCGGGGACGTGAGGATTAGCCCTTAAAAGGGCTATCCTCACGTCCCATTGATCCACCTACCACTCGATCTACCTTTATAGGTAGATTTGTGGTGGTAGGTTCCCTTTAATGTAGAGTTAACTCTTTCCTCTGAGCTCTCTATATCCTTGTTGTCTGCCCAGGTATCATTTTGTACATCACTATTGACAATGTATTCTTGAATCAGGACATTTAGGATGAAAGTTACAACAAACCAAGTGTTTCAGCAAGTAAAAGAGGATGGCAAGTAGTGAGACAATGTTTAGATAGCTAATTATGTGGTAACCACCAATGCGCTGCTTCTTTGTTCTTATTTCTAAATATCCTAGTTTGACTGCAACTCCAATGAAGTAAATAAAGAGGAAGAAATGTCTACCTAAAACCAACAGCTTCAAAACAGTTCTTCTCAAAGTGTTTGGAGCAGAAGTAAACATAGTCTGAAGAAGGGTCCCACAGCCCATTGCCGCTGGGGCCTTTTCTTCTGCAGTTTGCAATCCAAAGGCTTCTTCTAGGGTCGTCCTTCCTCGGAAGTCTGGTAAAAGAGAAAATCATACACAGATCTGGAATATGGCAATCATAACAGTTAACCCCTTCGTGACAGAGGGTCATTGGTGCTAGCATGTTCAGGTCAAATTCAGCAGTTCAGCTCTTCTTTTAATGAGGATATCTTTGTAATTAGGGTTGCATGACGTATTGAAACCTCAGTAATTGTTTGATACTTTCAAACTCGGAACGCTTCAATGCTGGGTTTGTCATTTTCGGTACTGAATGACTTGTGCCATTCTACAGACTCCTAGTAGCTGTCTGCAGGGGAATCCCCAGAAGAGACATCGGGCAGGGAATCCTTTAAATCAGCGGTTCTCAACCTGTGGGTCGGGACCCCATTGGGGGTCGAACGACCAAAACCGGGGGTCGCCTAAAGCCATCGGAGCCGCAATTTTATTGTGTTTTTACTGCGAGTTGCATGGTTTGGGGGTCATCACAACATGAGGAACTGTATTGCGGGGTCACAGCATTAGAAAGTTTGAGAACCACTGCTTTAAATAGATGTGTCTGGCCAGCAGCAGGGACCACGGTAATATCATGAAATGTCCATATATGGCGTTTCTACATCCAATCAGAACTCAGCTTTAATTTTATAAACAGCTGTGGAAAAATGAAATCTGAGCTCTGTTCTGGGAAAATAGAGCAATTTTAACTCAGACACGTCTGATAAATCTCCCCTAAGGTCTCTAAATTATTTCATGTTATTCAAACATCTTTTTGCCCAGTCCGGGATTTAAAAAACATCAAAACCTCCACTCTCTACCTGCCATAGAGATTCAGAGCCCCTATCCACGAGACTATGGGCTTACAGGTTGTCATTTTTCTTCTCACTTACTAGACCTTCCATAGAGTTACACTGTGACACAAGCTCAATGCACTGGTATATAAAGATGGATCTTCTCAGAAACCTCTATAGATCACTACATTATCCTTTTATTTTTTTTAAACATACAATTAAAGTGGTATTTCCACAAAGACAAGTTTCTTATATATACTAAGGATAACAAAATAACACATTCCCTAATTCACTGTTATTTTTTTTTTAAAGTATTTATTTTTGCAGTTTTTTTGAAATTTTATACAATTACAATAAACAGAACCGAAGAACAAGATTGTCTGTCACATATTTTCTTCCCCACAATGCAGGATTATTGTGTAACATCCATGTTAACATTCAGGGTCTTACTGCGTTCCAAAATTAACTGAGGGATATTGCACAGTAAATGACAGCAGGATAATGTAGCCAGACGTCTTGATACAACACAAATAACTATTGACATATAGACACATATCACACACACACACACACACACCCCAGAACACTCAGTCTCCTTCATTATGGAGAGAAGTAGAAACCAGAGGTGTTTATAAGGCTGTATGGGGAGTCACGCACCATCTGGACCAGATGCGATCAAACTTTTGAGGACACTTCCAGTTAGCATACAGGGACCGGTAGTGGGGAATGACACTGTTAATGAGTAATAACCATCTTTTTAATGGAGGGGGCTCCTGGTCCTTCCAAGTCATCAT
Organism: Engystomops pustulosus; assembly: GCF_040894005.1. Taxonomy (NCBI): domain Eukaryota; kingdom Metazoa; phylum Chordata; class Amphibia; order Anura; family Leptodactylidae; genus Engystomops; species Engystomops pustulosus. The sequence continues at coordinate 63,938,989 of NC_092416.1, read as the reverse complement.
CACCACTTTCCGGGCATAGTATAAGACAAACCTAAAGAAAATTTTGTCATAGTGGCCATTGACAACTTCATTTATGATGCCGAGGAGACACACAGAAGGAGACAGTAAGCGTGGGAAATCAAAGTGTAGATTTAGGAATTCCAGTACTTCAGACCAGAAGACATGAACCCTAGGGCAGGACCAGACACAATGCAGGAAGGAACCGACTTCAGCCTGACAGCGAAAGCAAAGATCATTGGGCATAAGTCCGACCTGTCTCTATCAGTCCTGGGGTACATAATTTCAGTTGCCCCTAGACACGACCCTGTAACTTCTGACTTAGGGTTGTGCCGCCATCTTGGATTCCTGTGCGAAATCGTGCAGATGAGATTTTTGTCTGTCTCCGCGGTGCGTCTGTAGCCCTGCCCCCTTCACAGAGCTCACACTGACATTCACTGATCACTTCCTGCCAGGAGGTTGTGAGCAGAGAGAGAGGCTGCAAACTACAAACTAAACGCAATGTTAATGCCCCACGTGACCGCACCCAAAATATTGAATTCGGATAATAAAATACTTTCAAGAAAAGAAAAAAGTATTGGTATTGAATATAGTGATACTTCTCTGGGTATCGTATCTCACTCAAAATTCTGGTATTGCTACAACCCCATTTGGAACATAACTTGTGAGACTTTAACCTGATAAAACATTTTATTCCTAACTGCCTGCGTCGCTCCTCCTTGCATCGTGCTCATGCAGCGCAATGCTGTGAGGAGCGGAGAAGGGGTAACAAACCGCATCTCCCTTCTCCCTAGGGTCTCCAGGTGCCTTTGACACCTGGAGACCGGGTCCTGCTACCGAGCTGCAGCGAAGTCTTTAGACGTTGCTGCAGATTGCGGACCTGCGCCTGCTGAAGTCTCGAGTTAGCGCTCGGTCCAAATAGAGTTAACATAATTCCAACCTGTCTCTATCAGTCCTGGTGTACACAATTTTGGCTGTCCCTGGATCCTGACGTAAATATTCTGACTATGGTCGGATTGTTCTCAGGAAAGCTTTTCTTGTCTGCACATTGCAGTGCTCTCTGCCTCTTGCCCCTCCCCCATGCATTACAAGACCAGCTCACACACAGACACTTCCTGCCAGCAAGCAGAAGTGAGCAGAGACTTACACTACAAGCTACAAACAGATAAGGTCTTTTTAGGAGGGGAGGGAGGCATATAGCAGAGCTGAGTCTTTGTGTGTTATAGGCGAGTTAGCAGAGCTGCGAGTGTCATTGTGTTTTATATTCATCTTATGTGTTTATTATCCATCATTGATCTGTCTCATCTCTCTTTTTTCTATGTGTCAGATAATAGTAGAATGTTCTGAAACTAAATAAAAGTGTAGATAAACCTGTACCCTGGTAATCTAACCACATTTTCAGCTCACAGCACTAAAGGGATCATGAAGAGTCTGCTTAGAGAGTCCCTTCCCACACTGGAATCTTATACTGACATAACTGAGTTATAGGAGAAAAAAAAAACTGAGTAAAATTGTAAAGTAAGGGGGTTAAAAAAATTTTTTTTTGTGTAAACATCACTAGGGATTTAAAATTAGAAAACTCTCATTCATGGGCAAACCCATTTAATATTTCTTTTTATATGTCTTTAAATATTTGGAGCTGACCTGTGGAAAGAGATGTTGTCGTCTCTTGTCTGTCGAGAATCTCGAGTGCTGCAGCCGAGAGCCGAACAGTGACGAGGCATCTAGATATAGAAACACAATAAAGCATTAATGTAAGAAGAAAAGACTGCCAACCATTGCCAAAAAAGATCAATCCATCATACAAGCTATAACGATGTGTAGTTGTAGACATGCATTGTCTATACTTTACCAACTACAAAATAGTACAAAGTAGATGATTCTGTCAGACTTGCAGGTGGTTAATGCTTTTTAATTCCACCCCTGAACGTCATGTAAATGCTGACATTTAGCAACCTATTCTTATCATTAGGAAAACTGTCCCAGGAGGTGACCCAGGAGTGGTAAGTACATGTAAGCAGTATTGTACTGCTCCGGGTGTCTCCAGTAGCTCGCTGCTCTGAAGACGGGGGTCTCCGTTATAAATTTTATGCTCTAGGGGTCTCCAGTATTTAGTCTGTTATGGTGTCTCTCGAATTATCTGAAAATGATTAACGCTGCATAGCCAAGTAAAGATGCAGAGGGTACACAGAGAACCATTTTAATTTTAGGGTTGGTTTCTACTATTTACCCTACACCAGGCATCAGCAGATGTACATGTCTGTCTGCTGCAAGTAAGGAGCTTTGTTATTGGACTTGTCAGCATTACAACAACTTTACTGGGGTGTGGTGCAGCTGTCATTGTTGTTAATGTTCCTAAACTTCAGAGAAAAGTCTAATGTATAGAGATACAGATATTACCTTTTGTGCACTGAGGGTTGTGAAGATTACTGGGACTGCAGAGTCCCTCAGTCGCACAGTCTGTCCAGTCCGATCAAACTGTTTATCATGGAAGTGCTGGGAGCACAGGGAGCTGTGAACAGAAGGAGTCCAGTCACTGCCGACAGCGGTGTGGGAGCGAGACACAGCATTCACCCACAGCGTCCTTCGAGACTCCTCTTTTGGAAATCTACAACAGAGAAATAAAAATTAGTCGCTGTAATAAATGTGGCGCATAGACAGACTCTGAATGAACACTACCCTTTAGATGCAGAATTTTGTAGAGCAAACACTTCATAAATACCTGTGCATGCCATTTGCACACTCTTTTCTGTGCAATTTCGGACAAAAAACTGTTTAATATATCTGCCCCAATGATGTCTGAATTAACCCATTCTCCGTAAGATAGAGATGTTCTTTGCGACGTCAATGAACAGAGGAGAGTCTGGAAAGGGGGGGACAGAGGCCATAGGTCACCTTGGAACCTAAGGCTTATGATCAGGTTGGACCTTAACCCAAGACCCCGGCTCCAAAACAACAGCACCGGAATGTGTCACTTACCGGTGGAACGTTATTCCTTTGCGTTTGGTCTGCGACGTCTGGCGGTTGACACAATTAGCAGCAGAACATGATCGCACCATTTCGTTTTTTTTCAAGGGTGGATCCTACCTGGAAGCAATAAGCGACAAATCATTTTATTAGGTTGAGATAAGCACAGAACATATACACTGTGGTACAACAGTCATGTGTCATTTCTAATGTGCCCTGTAGGCGGTAAGTCACATTACCCAAGCTGTACAGGAGAAGGAGGCTTACCATTAATGACCGATATGTAGCATTCAGACCTCCAGTACCCTAATTTATAACAAGAAAGAAGACCCCTGAGCTCCACATCTCTTGCCTTTGGGAATATGGGAGATGGGAGATACAGAAAAGTCAGGACAAAGTTTTTGCCACATCCGCATCCCAATGTCTTATAAAGTCACATGGTTCGTCACCAATGATTTCTATAGGTCAGTGGCAGAGAGTCACATGGTCATGTCGATCAGTAAGAGTGCAACACATCACATTGTCATAACCGCTGATCAGTGGAAGCCTAACACAGCTGCATGGTCACTACCACTGACTTCATTGGTCAACAGAAGCATACCATGCCACATGATTTCTATAGATCAGTGGAAGAGTAAAATGTTACATTATTATAATCACTGATTTCTATAGGTCGGTGGATGTGTAACCCGACATATGGTCATTACTACTACTACTTTCTATAGGTCAGAACTTCCATACATCAGGCAGCTGTAATGTCCATTCATTGAGACAAGGGAACACACATAACTGATGTCTCCACATATGTCTATGGACACAGTATATATCCTCAGCACAGCCTGGCCTCATACACTGGCTGCCCCTCAGCACTGCTAGGAATGCCTGGGCATGCTGAGACTTGTAGTGCCACCATGTACACATATAGCTGGACAGGGCTCCATATAAGACTGCAGGGGAGCAGTCCTATCCCCGGGAACTCTACGCGGATGACGTGACACATGGGCCGCCAGCACAACATAAACAAACATGGAGGCCAGCCTCCCCTCCCCGGCCAGCTCTGTGTACCTGCCCGCCGCCAATACATGTACACCGAGTCCCGACCCGCAGGAGTCCGACGTTATCAGTCTCCAGCCGCCCTCATCCTCCTCACTTCCCATCCACCGTACACGGTCCTCATCCACTCCACACAACAGACAGCCTGCTGCACCGCAAGGTCGCTACACCGCCACCTGCTGGACGGAGGAGCGCACTGCAGCGGCTGCAGCCTGTCGCGCTGTACATTGCTGGGTCATGTGGGGCCAGCGGGTAATACACGGCCTGTAACTGCTAATCATCTGCAGCTCCTCTGTTATGGGGGGCCGGGAGCTGTCATTACATTGCCGTATACAACAATACATGTCCTGCAAAAATTACAGGGTTGCAGGGGATTGTTACTATTAAGGGGGCCCACAGTAGCTGCTGCTTACCCCTGACATCACACTATTATAGGGTCTAGTCAGTAGTCTGCTAATATCCATAGCCTAGTCATTTACAAACAGCCCCTGCACAGACTGCACAGTGCTCCATTATTCATTACTATACAGCAATTCCCCCTTGTATACACCCCCCTCATCCATTACTATACAGCAAATCTCCCTTCTATACACCCCCCTCATCCATTACTATACAGAAAATCTCCCTTCTATACACCCCCCTCATCCATTACTATACAGAAAATCTCCCTTCTATACACCCCTCTCATCCATTACTATACAGAAAATCTCCCTTCTATACACCCCTCTCATCCATTACTATACAGCAAATCTCCCTTCTATACACCCCCCTCATCCATTACTATACAGAAAATCTCCCTTCTATACACCCCCCTCATCCATTACTATACAGCAAATCCCCCTTGTAAACAGCAAGTCTTCCTTCTATACAGTGCCACTAATGCATTACTATACAGCAAACCCCCACCTATACAGTGCCCCCTCATTTATTACTATACAGCAAATCTCCCTTCTATACACCCCCCTCATCCATTACTATACAGTAAACCCTCCTTGTATACAGTTCCCCCTCACCCATTACTATACAGCAAATACCCCTTCTATACAGTGCCCCCTCATTTATTTCTATACAGCAAATCCCCATTCTATACATTGCCCCCGCCATACATTACTATACAGCGAACCCCCACAAATACAGTGCCCCCTCATTTATTACTATACAGCAAATCTCCCTTCTATACACCCCCTCATCCATTACTAAACAGCAAACCCCCCTAGTTTACAGTGCCCCCTCACCCATTACTATACAGCAAATCCCCCTTGTATACAGTGCCTCCTCATTTATTTCTATACAGCAAATCCCCGTTCTATATATTGCCCCCGCCATACGTTACTATACAGCGAACCCCCACCAATACAGTGCCCCCTCATTTATTACTATACAGCAAATCTCCCTTCTATACACCCCCCTCATTTATTACTATACAGCAAATTTCCCTTCTATACACCCCCCTCATCCATTACTATACAGCAAATCCCCCTTGTAAACAGCAAGTCTTCCTTCTATACAGTGCCACTAATGCATTACTATACAGCAAACCCCCACCTATACAGTGCCCTCTCATTTATTACTATACAGCAAATCTCCCTTCTATACACCCCCCTCATCCATTACTATACAGTAAACCCTCCTTGTATACAGTTCCCCCTCACCCATTACTATACAGCAAATACCCCTTCTATACAGTGCCTCCTCATTTATTTCTATACAGCAAATCCCCATTCTATACATTGCCCCCGCCATACATTACTATACAGCGAACCCCCACAAATACAGTGCCCCCTCATTTATTACTATACAGCAAATCTCCCTTCTATACACCCCCTCATCCATTACTATACAGTAAACCCTCCTTGTATACAGTTCCCCCTCACCCATTACTATACAGCAAATACCCCTTCTATACAGTGCCCCCTCATTTATTTCTATACAGCAAATCCCCGTTCTATACATTGCCCCCGCCATACATTACTATACAGCGAACCCCCACAAATACAGTGCCCCCTCATTTATTACTATACAGCAAATCTCCCTTCTATACACCCCCTCATCCATTACTATACAGTAAACCCTCCTTGTATACAGTTCCCCCTCACCCATTACTATACAGCAAATACCCCTTCTATACAGTGCCCCCTCATTTATTTCTATACAGCAAATCCCCGTTCTATACATTGCCCCCGCCATACATTACTATACAGCGAACCCCCACAAATACAGTGCCCCCTCATTTATTACTATACAGCAAATCTCCCTTCTATACACCCCCTCATCCATTACTATACAGTAAACCCTCCTTGTATACAGTTACCCCTCACCCATAACTATACAGCAAATCCCCCTTGTATACAGTGCCCCCTCATTTATTTCTATACAGCAAATCCCCGTTCTATACATTGCCCCCGTCATACATTACTATACAGCAAACCCCCACCTATACAGTGCCCCCTCATTTATTACTATACAGCAAATCTCCCTTCTATACACCCCCCTCATTTATTTCTATACAGCAAATCTTCCTTCTAGTGCCACTAATGCATTACTATACAGCAAATGCCTCTTTAATACATTGCCCCCGCCATACATTACTATACAGCAAACCCCCTCCTATACAGTCCCCCTACATTTATATACTTCAACCAGGGTGTGCTCCACACATGAGATGATTTGAGAAAATCGGAAACACTGTACATCCATAGATGTTCCTATGGATGTACAGTGTTTTGATAATAAACATGGAAGAGTTGCATCAATACAAGGAGTGCAGGATCTATCCTTTTTTATTCAAGTTACATATCTGTTGGGGTCTCAGACGATTTTCAGGCACCAATCGATACATTCAATGTGATGGGTGAGCTGCCAATTTAAACTCTGTTTAAGACTAAATGAAGGGAGGAGATTAGTGTGGGCTTACTAAATGAAGAAGAAAACATGGGGTGCATGAGGGGGAAACTATGTAATTAGAGTGGGAAACATCTGGGCGCTGTGTGCGAAGATGGGGAAACATCTGGGGGCTGTGTGAGGAGATGGGGAAACATCAGGGGGCTGTGTGAGGAGATGGGGGAAACATCTGGGTGCTGTGTGAGGAGATGGGGGAAACATCAGGGCCCTGTGTGAGGAGATGGGGGAAACATCGGGGGCTGTGTGAGGAGATGGGGAAACATCAGGGCGCTGTGTGAGGAGATGGGGAAACATCGGGGGGCTGTGTGAGGAGATGGGGGAAACATCTGGGCGCAGTGTGAGGAGATGGGGAAACATCGGGGGGCTGTGTGAGGAGATGGGGGAAACATCTGGGCGCTGTGTGAGGAGATGGGGGAAACATCTGGGCGCTGTGTGAGGAGATGGGGAAACATAGGGGGGCTGTGTGAGGAAATGGGGCAAACATCGGGGGGCTGTGTGAGGAGATGGGGGAAACATCAGGGCACTGTGTGAGGAGATGGGGAAACATCGGGGGCTGTGTAAGGAGATGGGGGAAGCATCTGGGCGCAGTGTGAGGAGATGGGGAAACATCAGGGCGCTGTGTGAGGAGATGGGGAAACATCGGGGTGCTGTGTGAGGAGATGGGGAAACATCGGGGGGCTGTGTGAGGAGATGGGGAAACATCTAGGGGCTGTGTGAGGAGATGGGAAAACATCAGGGCGCTGTGTGAGGAGATGGGGCAAACATCGGGGGGGGCTGTGTGAGGAGATGGGGGAAACATCAGGGCGCTGTGTGAGGAGATGGGGAAACATCAGGGCGCTGTGTGAGGAAATGGGGCAAACATCGGGGGGCTGTGTGAGGAGATGGGGGAAACATCAGGGCGCTGTGTGAGGAGATGGGGAAACATCGGGGAGCTGTCTGAGGAGAAGGGGAAACATCGGGGAGCTGTGTGAGGAGATGGGGAAACATCTGGGCGCTGTGTGAAGAGATGGGGAAACATCTGGGCGCTGTGTGAGGAGATGGGGGAAACATCGGGGGGCTGTGTGAGGAGATGGGGGAAGCATCTGGGCGCTGTGTGAGGAGATGGGGAAACATCGGGGGGCTGTGTGAGGAGATGGGGCAAACATCGGGGGGCTGTGTGAGGAGATGGGGGAAACATCAGGGCGCTGTGCGAGGAGATGGGGCAAACATCGGGGGGCTGTGTGAGGAGATGGGGGAAACATCAGGGCGCTGTGTGAGGAGATGGGGAAACATCGGGGGGCTGTGTGAGGAGACGGGGAAACATCTGGGCCCTGTGTGAGGAGATGGGGAAACATCGGGGCATATGTGAGGAGATGGGGCAAACATCGGGGGGCTGTGTGAGGAGATGGGGAAACATCTAGGGGCTGTGTGAGGAGATGGGGAAACATCGGGGGGCTGTGTGAGGAGATGGGGAAACATCGGGGGCTGTGTGAGGAGATGGGGCAAACATCAGGGGGTTGTGTGAGGAGATGGGGGAAACATCTAGGGGCTGTGTGAGGAGATGGGGAAACATCTGGGTGCTGTGTGAGGAGATGGGGAAACATCTGGGTGCTGTGTGAGGAGATGGGGAAACATCTGGGTGCTGTGTGAAAAAATTGGGAAACATCTGGGTGCTGTGTGAGAAAATTGGGAAACATCTGGGTTCTGTGTGAGGAGATCGGGAAACCATCTGGGGGCTGTGTAAGGAAAGGAGGGAACATGGGGGCTATATGAGGAGAGGGTAATTATAATATAAATGGTATAAAAAAAACTATTAAAATATAACAAACCTATAAATTTTAGCGACAGAACTGACCCAAAGAGTGAAGGCAAGGTGTCATCTGGACCACGCATTGAAAGATAAAATTGAAACACATAACAAAAATAACAGAATGCGTTTTACTGTGAATTCTACTACATGTTTCATTTTTTTCCAGCATCCCAATTCATGGCATTGAATATTGATTGGTGCCAGTAGAGAAGAAAACCCGCTTTGTAGATAACTGGCCTCATACAGTTCTGGAAATGGCATAATAAAAAAATTATGGGCTGTGACATTATAGGACTCTGTCTGTTGTATCCAAACGTCAGTCTGTGAGGCAGGGCCGACATATGGTCCATTTTCCACGGATTTCACAGGATCATATGCAGAAGGACTTACTTGGTAGCTGTGTCCTTGATTGGAAATAAGACTTGCATATTCCTGGTATGTCTGACCATGACTAAATACACATGAACGTGGTGGAGTTTTTGTTATCGGGAACTATGGCTGTCACTGTAATGAAGGTGCTGTAAAGTAATAAGGCATTGATGGTGTTATTATTTTTGAGTTGAACACGTCTGAAGACATATACTCATTATGGGGGTGATTTATCTCTTTTATGCCAGTTTTCCAGTGTGGAAGCACTGAAATAATCCCAATTTCTTGCGCACAGCCCTGTTCCCGCACACTTTCTAAAAGCCTGCGAACGTTCACAGCTGAGGCCTCTTCCGTGTTCTGCGCGTGCTTTTGACGCCCAGAACTTGCATTACACTCTGACCCATTGTAATCAATGGGCTTTTTTAGACTTGCATTTTTTTTCACGCGTATACGCGCTTTTTTTAACGCGCATTTAGATCTCAGCATGCTCTACTTTTGCAAGTCACGCGCGTGAAAAAAGCACCATACAAGTCTATGGAGATGCATCAAAAACGCATTGCACTCTGAGACACATGCAAGTGCAATGTGCAGTCCTGAGTCTTTTTCACGTGCGTTATCTGCACATGAAAAACGCATTGAAAATGTATTGAAAATGCGCGTGAAAAACTGACACACTGAACAAACTCTGACTGAAAATGATTGAACTCTGATGCAAAATGTGCGTTTTTCACTGACCAAACCCTGATCGCACCCTGATCAAACTCTGACGTGACCTGCAACGCAGTAATGGAATTGGCCTGAATGTTCACATGCTTTTACGCAAAACTATGCCCGGTCGGACCTATTGTAGTATTGTACGCCAGAGTAGCACGGCTGGCATATACATCATAAGATATTTGTTGAGGTGGCAAGCATAGGGCGGTGATTGCTTTGTGATTTTTTTTGCTTTTTTTGTACATTATATGCCCCCCAGCACCAGTGTGTTGGGAACACCAGCAATTGGACCTCCAGGAATCTGTAACTTATTTTATATCCTGTAGATAGGGAGTAAGAAACTTTTATTAGATAACCACTTTAAAGAAAATCTACAATGAAATACAAGGGTACCGTGATTGTGGTAAATTTTAATGGGCCAGAAGGGCTTTAGGGGGGTGTTACCAGAGGACCTCATTGCTGTAGCTTCAAAGGCTCTTACAGTATGCAGGAGCACTTCCCCCCTCCCACTATGTGCACTATGTGAGATTACAGCAGACAGAGGAAGGGAGGAAGTGCATATGAGCTGGTACTTGTAGTACTCCAGCCTCATGAGTATAGTATTTCTCATTTTACGTATAATAAACCAAAAAGAAAAGGTGGATGCGTATGTTGGATAGAGTAATAGACAAAATACTTTATTAAATCAACAAAAAAGTACAAGACACAGTGAATATAAAACCACTTAAAAACACACAAGAAAACCGTGTGTCAAACTCTCCTGGGTCAGACATATGGCCCAGTCCTCCCCGGCTAACACCGCCCCAGACCATGAATACATAACATTCAAAAATGATAGGGAGGGCAAACGTACAAAAAGATAATGATCCTGAACAGGTGTTGATTGACTACCCTATTCATACAATACCCTGAATGTGATCCTCAGAGAACCAGTGGGGCGGGGTCAAGTGTCTGGGCGGGACGCCGGGGGGGGGAGAGAACCCATTTTACATTTCTCATTGTTATATGCAATATACTTCTGCAGTACTAAAAGTACCAGCTCATATGCTGAGTATTCTGCCAACAGTTCATATACTCAGGCAAAAGCTCATATAGTCAGCATTATTGGTGGGCATTACCTTGGTGGTTGGCAAATGTGAGACTCTCTCCGCTCTCAGGATGATGCGCCGGCCTCAGTGACGTCATTTTGACAAGCGAGGTTCAAAGCTTGCGCATGTGTTATTGTACACGTCTCCTACATTGTAAGAAGCCGTGACTGCGCATTGCCGGGAAACAAAACACAGGGGGCACCATAGTTTGGGGAACTTTCCCTGCGGCACACCTGACCATGTGTCGCGGCACACTGGTTGAAAATCACTGGTGTAGAGGATGGGGCTCCAAACATCATAGTGATATATGATGCTTGACTCCCTTCCAGTGCTTCGGTCATGTGCTGATTATATACTATATGTACTATTATATTTAGGAACAGCAGTTTGTATTGTACACAGTTTTACTGATTTTATACAAAGTTTGAAAGTGACATGTAGCACAAGGAGAACAGATTATTACTTTCCATCTATCTATCTATATAGCTATAGGCTTGAAGGATGATGGGCAGGTGAACAGGATGATTTAGTCTGGTCCTATATAAAGCGAAAACAGATGACAGAACCCTTATATAATTAGTCTGTAGTCAGCTCACATACTCTGAATTACACTGAGCTTACCTCTACATAACCTTTATAGGAAAGGTCTAGGGAGACATTTTGGGATTTAAAGGAACCATATGGGAAAGAAACCAAATCCTTCTTGGGCCTCTATACAAAATATAGAAACATTGGCCCACGTTAACTAAGTGCTATGCCCCAGTTTTCTGTCAGACTTTGCACGCTCTTTTCAGTGCAAACTGCTTGCACAGGTATTTAAAAAGTGTCCATGACACATTTCTGGCGCATACGACACAACTGTGACACATGCGACACTTTGTGGGGCACGCTGAACTACTCTTTATGCAACACAAATTTCGGCACTGAAGGGGGCGTTCTGGTGCTCATTCGGACCGTGCACCACATTTATGATTCATAGTTCAACAGAATTATGTTGCACGCCCCATGTTAAAGGTTCTCCAAAAAAGTGGTGTACTGTGTCGGAGTTGTGCAGAGGGCGCCAGATTCATGAAGAACTTGGACCAGGCAACTGCACATAGTACACACTGCACTGTTCTTAGTAAATATGCCCCATTGTCTCTGTTTATGTTACCAAAATAGCACCTGCTCTGTTCCACTATAGATAGTTAGTTATCTCTTATTTATAGGGCAGATAATAATTATCTGAACATTGGGGATATGACTACTGGATCTCAGCTTTAAGATTATTTTGAAATGATTCACCTTTCCTTTAGTCAGGACTGAATTGTCATCAATATGAAAACCCCTAAGACAAAAAGGCCATAATGTCTTAAAATGCAGGTCCTCATCTAAGATACATCTCAATGTCTGAGACAGGAAAGTCTCTTTAGTGGAAACATAATGAGTAAGCAATGGAAGATTATAATATATGCTGCATGGATTGTATTCCTAAAAGGCCTATTGCTGCCTAAATGGTCCTCTAACTTTATGATGACCTACAATGATACCGAAGAGAGGAACCTTCAGTCCCTCATGCTTGTGTATGTGAACAGATCCGTGCCAGTTCATGATAAAGATCTATTAAAGCCTCTTCACAGGTTCTCTGGCATCTTCAAGACTGAAGTAAAAGAAAAGACTAGAAACGTAGAAGGTGTGCATGTATGTGTCAGCTGTAGGTATCCGAGTATACCATTGGGTGTGAATCTGCTTTTCTGGCCACTACTTAGTACTATTTCTTTAAGTCTGTATAAATATACACTACATTGTGCATTACAACTTCACTTATTCTGTTTTTATGGACAGTGCACAATAGCACTTCTATAATTCAATATATTTATGCACTGCAAGTTACAACTTCTCTTATCTGTCCATTGTACAGTGTCACATTTTCTATCCCATACTGGTTCTGGTACTGTATCTATGTATGTGAGCTTGGTTACTTTATATATGTATGTATCATATACACTTGTATCATAGACACTTCGGCGCTGCGTGCGCACGATCGTGCGCGCGCCTCCATAGGAAATAGCGGAGATGTTGCGCGCGCACGGTCGCGCGCAGCCCCGAAGCCCCTTCTGCCCTAAAGTTTAAAAAGTGTTAAAACCGCGATACCGCGGTTTTAACACTAACGAAAGTAAGTACCGGCACCAGCTCACCCTGAGCTGGTGCTCGGTACTTACAGCTTACCCCTGCCATACTAAGTGGTAGGTTTCCTTTAAGCCCAGAAGTAGCAGGCCAAGAAAAATATCAGAAAGGCAGAGAAGAAGAATGGTGAGAACAATCAAGGGCAACAGACCACCTCCAAACACCTGCACCATCATCTTGCTGCAGATGGTGTCACTGTGCATCGGTCAACAATACAGTGCACTTTGCACAAGGAGAAGCTGTAGGGGAGAGTGATGCAAGCACCCCACAAACAGTCGCCTGAGGCATGCAAAAGCACATTTGGACAAGCCAGTTTCATTTTGGAAGAAGGTCCTGTGGACTGATGAAACAAAGATTGATTTGTTTGGTCATACAAAAAGGCATTATGCATGGCGGCCAAAAAACACAGCATCCCAAGAAAAACACTTGCTACCCACTGTAAAATTTTGTGGAGGTTCCATCATGCTTTGGGGCTGTGTAGCCAATTCCGGCACCGGGAATCTTGTTAAAGTTGAGGGTCGCTTGGATTCCTCCCAGTATCAGAAGTTCAAGAATCAGTGACGAAGTTGAAGTTACGCCGAGGATGGATATTTCAGCAAGACAATGATCCAAATCTAATCCAACACCGCTCCAAATCTACCCAGGCATTCATGCAGAGGAACAATTACAATGTTCTTAAATGGCCATCCCAGTCTCCAGACCTGAATATCATTGAACATCTGTGGGATGATTTGAAGCGGACTGTCCATGCTTGGTGACCATCAAACCAAACTGAACTGGAATTGTTTTGTAAACAGGAAGGGTCAAAAATACCTTCATCCAGGAGCTCATCAAAAGCTACAGGAAGCGACTAGAGGCTGTTATTTTTGCAAAAGGAGGATCTACTAATTATTAATGTCACTTTTCTGTTCAGGGGCCCATACTTTTGCACCTGTCAAATTTTGTTTTAATGCATATTTCACATTTTCTGTTAGTACAATAAACCTCATTTCAATCCTTTAATATTACTGTGTCCATCAGATATATCAAACTGAAATAGCTGCTGCAAAAAACAAAATTTTAAGAACTAAAAAGTATTATAGTGGTGCCCAAACTTTTTTATTTAACTGTATGCTATGCAGTGGGTCTCTTTGATGTAGCATGTGCACCAATTCCCAGTATTTACAAACCATTGATATCTTGTACTATAAATCACTTTTGGAATACCCATTTTAGGCCTCATGCACAGGAATGTGTACTTTTATTGGGTTGCATCATCCTCATCTATGCTGTTGCTCACAAAATGGCTTGTGTGTCATTTTTCTGGATCTGTATAAAAACCTGCAGGACTGGAAAATGATGTAAATAGCTTGTCCCAACCCCTTGATGGGTTGTATTACCTAGCAACTGATGCACATGACACTCATTTGTCATCCGTATTTTTCATATTCCCATAGACTTCTATGAGATAGCCTTAACCAGAAATAGAACCTGAGTTTTCTCAGCCTACACACAAATCCATGAAAAACATGGACGTGTTGGACATATGTCCACTGAAATGTGCATGAGACCAAACGCCCCTTGCTAACCTCTGTTTATGTGGCTAGTTCATGTCTCCATGTTGTTTTATGAGCTCATACACATGGCCATGATTTCCACGGCCCTGTGTACAAAGCCACTGCCAGGAAAGAAAAACTCAGAGCAGATAGTATTTTTGCAGCTCAGGTAGTCTCTTGTCCCGTCATTGGCATGTGAGCAGATCTGACACACAGGAACCTCATTTCTCTTGTTTGCAGCCTGCAAAATGCTCACGTTCTCTGCAAGAGCCCTTAGACCCCCTTACACAATAGCGAGTACGGTGCATCCAACTCGCAAAAGTGTGCGACACAAAAGCTGACAACCTGGAACTGAATTCAGTTCAGTTGCGTTTGAGCCGGACATTCCATCCAGCACACGCTACATGTGTGATGCAGGTTGAACCCACTCACGCAGGATGCGTCGTGTCGTGCGTTGCATTTCCACAGGCTTCGGCCTTGATCACATGCTGAGGTTACATTGCGTTTTAGCAGAAGCAGTGGAAACGCAATGTAACCTTAGCATGTGATCAAGGCTGAAGCCAGTGGAATGCGTCAAAAACGCAACGCATGACGCGACGCAACACATCGTGTGAATGCGCCCTAAGGGGCCTTACTTTTTCCTTCAAGTATCTTCTCTAAGACAGTCTGCAGCGGAGATTTCCATCACAGCAGAAAGCAGCTGAAAGGTTCTGTCTTGCACCAAGCGTCCACAACAGTATTGACCTGCTGCGGTTTCTAAAACTGCAGAGGAATTCATTTTTCCACAGCTTTTTTTTTTTTTTTTTGCAGTAGACAAATAGGATTGTATAGATGCTATTCACTACTAGTGTAATCGCCAGTGATTCCACTACAGCTAAACCCTCAGAAATTCCACCATCTTGGCCTAAATAACACAGACTACTGTACTGTATTTTCTCTCTGAGAGACTAGAGACCTAAAGGAAAAGCTCTATGTTTGTTAACATTGAAGGACAAGTCTTTTGTCTATTAGAAGTTAAACTGTTTTCTTTCCGGGGGCGTGGCCTGATGCCGAACTAGGAGGACGTGCGCCGCGGAGCTCCCGGGACCCGGCACCCTATCACCCTTCCTAGGCAGCCATCCTCCACCTGTACCCCCTCCAGCCTGCTCCCCGGTGCCGCGGGTACCTGCCTCCACACTCCGGTGCCGGTATCGCGGAGGTCTCCGGCTCCGTGCGGCCCCCCCGCACTCCAGCTCCTGCAGCTCCCACGTGCCCAGCGCGGCGGCGGGACCGTAGCCGCCCGACATCGCGGCTGCACACCGGAGCGGTGAGGGAAACCCCCCCCCGCCTCTGGACATACGGAGCCGCCGACCCACTTGTAGGATCGCGGCAGCGCTCCAGTCACCCCTGCAGCCTGCCGGAGGCGACATTCTACTGGACTCCCCTGCGCTGCCTGAGGCCTAGGCGCGCAGGGTTAACCTCTCCCTTGCCGGACTGCAGCCAGGAGTAAGGTAGGGAAGTAATTCCCCTGCTGCTGCCCACTTCTCACCTGGGGACCCCAAGCTGTGCAGCCCAGCACTGAGTCCTCCATACTCCCAGTGACCCCCTGCCCGGGTTCTGTTTTATATTAACCCTTGCAGTGCCGCTGCAATTTCCCACGTGGGCCCTGATTCTATTTCTGCTAATTACTGGACGCTAGGCTCCTCGATTGTTTATCACTGGCCCCCTCTGCCCAGACGCCATGGGTAACCGGAGGAAGACGGCTAAATTGCTCAAAGCAGCGTCCGGGGTGTCTGCGCCTCCATCGGATGATGAATCCGTCCATGAAGATCCTCCATTCCAGTCCCTGGAACCCCTGGATGCGCAGGAATGCTCCACATCCCAAGCCGTTCTAGCACAGATTCAGTCGAACGCTGCCAAAAAGTTGGGGAGATTCTCCCGCACACAGCCCTGCTCTCCTCAGGGGTCCCCAAACTCCTCTCCCTCCCTCTTTGAAGGCTCCCAGAGCCCGCCACAGCTTGTAAGCTATGAAGAGGGCGCTGATCCGCCTGACGTGGCCACTGAACTGGACCGCAAATTTGCAGAGGTGCTGGCGGCCATTAACGGATGCCAATCCAAACTGGTCACCAAGGTGGATGAGCTGCGACAGGACTTTGTTCTTTTAAGACACGATGTCCATAAAGCTAAAGAGCGAATCACCGAAACTGAGCGCAGAATATCTGAGGTGGAAGATGTCCAGAGGCCTATGCCGACACAGATAAGAGAGCTTCAGCGCCAAATGTCTGCATCCATCGACAGAGCGGACGACCTTGAAAACCGCCTGCGACGGAACAACGTCAGAGTGGTTGGCCTCCCTGAAAAAGTAGAAGGGTCTGACCCTGTATCCTTTTTTGAAAATTGGCTCAAAAATTTGCTTCCTGCAGATACCTTCTCCCCGTTCTTCACAGTGGAAAGGGCCCATCGTGTGCCATCCCGCCCTGGCCCCCCAGGGGGCAATCCAAGACCCTTCCTGGCCCGGCTGCTGCACTTTAGGGACAGGGACTCTATCCTCAGGGCTGTCCGTACCAAGGGAGAAATCCTCTATGCCAACAGCAGAGTGTCCTTCTACCCTGATTTCTCTGCATCCGTCAGGAAACAACGCGCACAATTCACTGAGGTCCGTGCCCGTCTCCGTGACAAGGGGTATAAATACTCCATGATGTATCCTTCCAAGCTCCGAATTGTGGACGGACAGAAGACTCGATTCTTCACCTGCCCAACCGAAGCACTTCACTGGGCTGATGCAGCTCCACGGGCTCCCGCTGCAAGGCCCGCACCTCCTGAGTGACTGGACTCATATATCCTTTTATCTGATGAGCTATGACACTGCTGGACTTAGTCCTGTATTGATGCTTAGGGGTCCTAAATCATTGCTCTAATTTTCTAATATTGCTTTACATTGGGGCGCACGCCTCGTATATGGTGCCCCATAACTGATGTGCTATCTCTTTTGGTCAATTTGGCCTGTGCGCCACATATGGCACTTATTTCTCTTTCCCCTCCCCTTCCCCTTCTTTGTACCTACTCCCCCCCCTCCCTTATCCTCTTACCGCTCCCCTCTACATATTACTCTTCCCTTATCCCCTCCTTTGCTCTCTTTAAACATGGCTGCCTAAATACCTCCTGTTTATATATACTCTGAGGGTTAGGGGTCCCGGGACAAATGGTGTAAGTTTGTCTTGAGTTAGGGACCACTGTTCTATTCTTTGATTGTTATTGGGTATAGGTCTGCACTACTGCTGTTAGGGTGTTAGACAGGGGGTTTATATTCTTGGGATTGTTAGTACAGTTCTGGTTATATTTGTTATGTTCACTGTTGTCTGTCTGTCTATGTCTTTGTGGTATGAAAGGATGAATGCTTGGTTGCTCACGTCTCCTTCCCCACACCCCTTTCCCTTCCGCTAAGATGTCTTCACTTAAGGTAATGAGTTGGAATGTGAGGGGACTCAACTCCAAATTCAAGAGGGCTCTGATGTTAGACGTCATTAAGCGTCAGGCCCCTCACATTGTATGTATCCAAGAGACACACCTTACGGGTCAGAAGGTCCTCTCTCTGAAGCGGGCCTGGGTGGCTAGAGGTTATCATTCCTCCTACTCTGTCTACGCCAGGGGAGTATCCATACTCATATCCAAAGCGCTTCCCATAGAGGTCATACAGGTAGCACCGGATCACTTTGGCCGGTACGTAGTCATACATTGTGCCTTGTGGGGCTTTACTTTCACTATAGTGTCGGTCTATGTCCCACCTCCCTTTGATCCAGCTGTATTGCACCTAATCTCCAGTAAACTTGCTTCTATGCCTCCTAGTCCGATCCTCTGCATTGGTGACTTCAATGCAGTCCCTAATCCCTCCCTGGATCGCACAAGCGGCCTAGACTCAGGCTCGGTCCGTCTGAATGAGTGGCTCACTTCTCTAGACCTCGCCGATGTTTGGCGTAGTAAACATCCTCAAGAGAGAGAATATTCATTCTATTCCTCTGTGCACAAGAGCTTCTCTCGGATTGATCTGGCCTTTGTCTCCCCTGATATGATGCAGCACGTTGATCAAGTATCCTATTGCCCGCGCAGTGCATCTGACCACTCCGCCTTGCTTATCAGTCTCCTTATAGGCCCCCCCAGCGACTCCCGCTTATGGCGCCTGCACCCGGCCTGGCTCCTATCCCCAGCGGTCCAGAGTACTGTTAGGGCAGCGCACAGCGAGTTCTGGGATGTACACTCAACCCATCCTGATCCTCTTCTAGTCTGGGACTCGTACAAGTCCTCAGTGCGGGGAGCATTCATGTCAGGTGTAGCTGGCCATAGGAAGTTATTAAATGCGCAGGAGGAGAGGCTGACGGCCGCACTGGTGACTGCAGAAAAGGAATATCTAGAGAAACCTACTCCGGGGAATAAAAAGACTTGGGCTCAGGCGCAGAGGAACCATCTAGCTGTAGTGAAGGAGCGCACCAGCAAGCGCCTGCAAGCCAGGGAAGCGTCCATCTTTGAATTCGGAGATAAAAATGGGAAGCTGCTTGCATATCTCTCGCGGGCTGAACGTCCGTGTGCTTCCGTTCCATCTATCCTTGACAGTAGCGGAGCCTTGAACACAGAACCCCGGGCCATAAACATGGTTTTTCACGAATTCTACTCTTCTCTTTACAGCTCCAGATTGTCCGCCTCTTCCGTCGAGATTTCCAGATTCCTTGACAGTCTTCCACTTTGGAGGCTCACACCGGCACAGTCATTGGAGCTTGATGCCCCGCTCTCGGCGGAGGAGGTGGAACTGGCCATCCAATCGTTGCCCCCCGGTAAGACACCTGGACTTGATGGGCTGGGAGGTGAGTGGTATAGGGATAACTGTGAGACTCTGGTCCCCCATCTCCTTAGCCTGTACTCCGATGCGCTCGACAGCGGTTCCCTCCCTGATTCTATGCGAGAGGCCCTTATTGTAGTTCTTCCCAAGCCTGGTAAGGACCCTCTGCATCCCGACTCATACCGTCCAATTTCCCTCCTAAACTCAGATGTCAAAATACTAGCAAAAATTCTGGCAACAAGGCTTAATAAAGTAATATTATCCTTGGTTCACCCAGACCAGACAGGCTTTATGCCAGGGAGGGGAACTGACATAAATATTCAAAGACTACACCTGAATGTAGCAGAGGTAGAGAAGTCTTCAGACCCTGGGTTTATATTATCCTTAGATAATTGCAAGGCGTTTGATTCTGTGGAGTGGCCCTATTTGTGGACCCTCCTGCCCAGGCTGGGTATTGGCCCTCGCTTCACAGCACTGGTTAGGTTATTGTATAATGACCCTAGGGCTAGGGTAAGGACCAATCTTAATATCTCACCCACTCTCCCTATGGCCAGGGGCACTAGACAGGGTTGCCCACCCTCCCCTCCTCTTCGCACTTGCCATTGAACCCCTTGCTGTGGCGATCCGTCACTCTGATAGCATTAAGGGCATTGCTAGAGGTTCTATCATTGAAAAGGTATCTCTCTATGCTGATGATACACTTGTATATCTTGGGGATGTGGGCCCCTCTCTGGAATCCCTTCTGTCCCTGATAGAATGCTATGGGGGGTTCTCAGGTCTCCGGGTTAACTGGGACAAATCGGCCCTCTTTCCCTTATCAGATATAGGGGTACGCTCCCTTCCCGTCCCAGTCCAGGTGGTGTCCACCTTTAAATATCTGGGAGTCCAGGTGTCACGCAAGGTCCAGGCATATACAGAGTTAAACATCACACCCCTGATAGCTGCAACGGAATCGCGCCTAAAAGCCTGGTCCACTCTCCCCTTGTCCCTATACGGGCGTATTAATATATTCAAAATGATCTTCCTCCCCAAATTTCTATACCTTTTTCATGCTTGTCCTATACTGCTTCCTAAGAGTCTGTTCAAACGCTTAGACGGCATTCTCAGGTCCTTCTACTGGCAGAGTAGCGCCCCGCGATTCAGTTTAGCGCTGCTTCAGGCTCCCAAGTCTAGGGGTGGACTGGCTGCCCCGGATCTGTATCTTTATTACCTGGCTTCCCAGCTAGTATATGCCCAGTGGTGGATAGATATAGACATGGGTAATGCAGCTACTGCACTGGCTGGTGCCCTGGTAGGTTCCTACAAGGCCCTTACAAACTTGCTGTACAGGTATAAGTCCCCATCTGATACCCCACTCCCCCTACGTACGGTAGCGGTGTGCTGGCGTAGGGCACAATCCCTGGTAGAAACAGGCAGCTCTCCCCCTCTCTCGCCCAGGACTCCATTGTGGCTCAATCCGTGGCTCTCTCACTTCCTCTCCCTCCCGGGCTGGACAATGTGGGGGGCGGCGGGGGTGAAATTTGTAGGCCAGCTCTTATCCCCGGAAGCAGAGTTACTCAGCTTTAACGAGATAAGGGAGAGACATACTGTACCCAATACGGCCAGCTTCCATTACACGCAACTGCGACACGCATTCAAAGCCCAATTCGGCTCCTTCGGCCTGACAGTGAAATTCTCCAAACTAGAGACTCTGATGAGTACCCCGGACCTCCCTAAGCCACTCACTCAGTGCTATGCTCTCCTACAAGAGCAAAAGTCCAGACCGTTTGATAGAGCCTGTGAACGCTGGAGACAGGATATCCCTGACCTGTCGGATGATGACTGGAGGGAGGTCGAACTGTCCTACTTCACATCTGTAGTGAGTGCGAGGGACTTCCTGATCCAATCTAAATTCCTCCATCGAGTATACTTCACCCCTGCTAGACTATTCCGTATGGGAGCAATGCCCAATGATCTTTGCTTTCGCTGTCAGGCTGAAGTCGGATCCTTCCTGCATTGTGTCTGGTCCTGCCCTAGGGTCCATGTCTTCTGGTCCGAAGTGCTGGAGTTCCTAAATGTACACTTTGATTTCCCACGATTACTGTCTCCCTCTGTGTGTCTCCTCGGTATCATAAATGAAGTCATCAATGGCCACTATGACAAAATTTTCTTTAGGTTTGTATTATACTACGCCCGAAAAGTGGTGGTGATGACCTGGAAGGACCAGGAGCCCCCTCCATTAAAAAGATGGATATTACTTATTAACAGCGTCATTCCCCACTACCGGTCCCTGTATGTCAACAGGAAGTGTCCCCAGAAGTTTGACCGCATCTGGTCCAGATGGTGCGAGACTCCCCATACTGCCCTATGATCACATGTGATATATACTCCTCTCCATGATGACGGAGACTGAGCGTGCTGGTGTGTGTGTGTGTGTGTGTGACTGATTGTCTATGTGTCAATAGTTATTTGTGTTGTATCAAGATGTCTGGTTACAATATCTGCTGTCACTTATCGCGGTATATCCCTTAGTTAATATTGGAACGCAATAAGATCCTGTTCATTACCACGGATGCTATTCAATTATTCTGTATTGTGGGGAAGAAAGTATGTAACAGACAATCTTGTTCTTTGGTTTGTTTATTGCAATTGTTAAAAAAATGTTTCCAAAAATTTGCAAAAATAAATACTTTTAAAAAAAAACTGTTTTCTTTCCATTTCTCTTATCCTCAGCTCATAGATCAGCAAAACTGAAACGGTAGTGTGAACATGCCCATAACAACTACAACTGGTTCTCATCTTCTGATTGTCAATATTGGCATCAAATCTGCGGCCATTGCAGAGTCTGTGCCATTGGGCATAAGGTAATCAGCATGAGAAACCCATATATTTAGGTAATATCTATATAATGCAGGTACAAATAATATTTTCTACAACGTAATGCACTGAATACAGATGAGGCTAATGGAAACTAATGAGATCTGTGAATAGGTAAGGCCATTGATCATCCTGCTGTCTCCACAGCCCCCCCTCCCAGACTGCCCTGTGTCTGCACAGATAATAGAACAGAGGCTTGTCAGCTCTGTCCGTGTCGATAAAGTTATTTTATGTCTGGCTGGAGAGACCGTCGGCGCATGCGCTAGAGAGCCTCTTGGCCCCGACTCTGTTGCCGCTGTATTTCCAGAGGCTCCGCTCTTCACACCGATCGCGCACTAGAAGCAAGAGACTGGCGGCCACGGCGAGTACCTCCCCGTCCTCCTCCTCTTCCTCCTCCCCACAGCGGAATCCCGGAGGAGTGCGGGCTCCGTGCAGAAACATCCTGAGTAGCGTCAGGAGCGAGAACGCGCGTGTGCGCGCCCCGGGGAGAGCTGGTGAGTGTTACGGTGCCCTATAGATAGATATGGCCCGGGGTGGCCTAACCGTTCCTGAACTGGCTTCTATGTACGAGCTATTGACTCCTTGGTGGTGGCTACTAATCGCCCTAAACTCAAGCAAAGGCTGATGATCCCCACCGGTGGGACCTACATTATCCTGTAACCCAGACTGATGGCTTTAGTGTTGCCCCTACTTTGCACCTCCATAGCCCCCTTCCCCTATAGAGGTTCATGGACTCCGGAGTGTGCCCCTCCCATGTAAGGTTTGGCCTCTTCACACAAATATTTGCAAAGACTGTTTATGTGTCTATAAGTGTAAACATGGATCACCCACTACATGGGTGGTGAGGGCTTTCAGCTGTGGCATAGTAAGGATGGCACACCCTTGTGCAGTGTGTTTATGTCTGTCTTTACTTAATATTTGACATCATAGATCCCCAGTTGCACCCTGCAGTGATTTGACATTCTTGTAGCCATTCCTGATTTACCTATACACACACACACACTGCATGTTTGATGTATATAGATTGGCTCATGTTTATATATAGACTTGTGCGTGTGTATATATAAGCTACACGACTCACACTGTATATATAAGAAGGGGGCTTTGTCCATGTAAACATGTCTACATATATACACATCTATAGCACCATGGGATGGCACATCCACCCACTTATTACCTTCATCCGCTGCTTGCTGTGTGAGAGGAGCACCCTCCTAATCACTGGTTAGTCCATCTGTCTATATGTTCTGTTTTATGTTATCTTTGCTCTTTTCTATCTGAGGATGATGTGATTATTGTGCTGGACTTACACAGCCAAGTAGTGCAAATGTACTCAATCGGAGAGGGGAGGAAATCTACGGTAAACTCCTCTGGAAGTGAAATATCTTCTAAAAGTGAATATAGTCTGGAAGAACCATACCCATTAGATGGGTACATTCTGCTGACTTGCATATAATCTGTGTGGCCTCCTTAAAGTGTGACAATGTGTCTAGTGGACAAGTAGATTGAAGCTACATTTGCCAGCAAGACCTGACAGTATTCATTCTGTAACAGCCTCACACTTGTCCATCTGGATTTGCAGCTTCAGCTACATGAAATATCACACACAAATTGTGAACAGTTTATTTTTACATAAGTCCTCATCTTGCTCTGCTCAGAAAATCCTAATGGATACTATTTGGATATTACCCACTGGTTCCTATGGGCAAATGGCTTTGTTTCCAAAATAGTCTTGTATGAACAAAAACTCTTAAGTTTTCTTTAAGAATTGGAGTTTTAAACCACTAGTTGTGAATATAAGGCTCCAAGCACACAAAGTTTGCACCGACCGGACCAGGGTGTAGATATGTTCGTCTGGAGAGGTGAGTACTGCTCACCCCTCTCTTCTCCATAGGGACACATGCAGGCCGTCTTTACAGGAAAATTTACAGCATGCTCTATCTTTTACCTGTCTACAGTACGGTATGGCCAGGAGCCATAGGCATCTGAAATAATTATAATTTGTGGCCAGATATATCTGATCAGGTTGAACTTGCTCTACATAGTGTCCCATATAGCCTTTAAATATCCTGGTAGAGATTTATAAAAACTAACATAGTGAAGTTAGAGGAATTTGTCTGCAGCAACAGTAAGGTCACAGGAAAATGAGAGCTGGACTCTCTCCTCTCTTCCATAGCGATATTCTGATTTGTTAATGACTGTGTTCTTTGTATATCGTATAAAGTTATTTATTCCTATTTTTATTTGTTTACCCCTATAGCAAACTACGTCCCTGGAATGATGGCAGATGCAGTTCACTACATACACCTGCAGAATTTTAGTAAGTCTCTTTTGGAGACTCTAAATGCTCAGCGTCTTGGAGGTCATTTCTGTGATGTTACCGTCCACATCCATGATGCAACCCTTCGGGCCCACCGCTGTGTACTGGCTGCAGGAAGCCCATTCTTCCATGACAAGCTTCTTCTTGGCTACTCCGAGATTGAGGTTCCACCGGTTGTCCCTACCCAGGTGGTTCAGCAGCTGGTGGAGTTTATGTACAGTGGATCACTGGTCGTAGCACAGTCAGAAGCTCTGCAGATTCTGACAGCGGCAAGTATTTTACAGATTAAAACAGTCATCGATGAGTGCACACAGATAATATCTCAAAGCAGAGCAAACAAACCAGTGTCTATGGCTGGAACAATGGCGTCTTGTGGAACACAAAGCAGATCTTCCATAAACAAAATTCAAGAGCAGCCCAACAAGGAGGCTGACTGCCCCTCAGCTATTGGCTTGAGGGATGCCACCTGTTCTTTACCGTCTTCCATGAGATCTAATGAGTTGGAGATGATGTCCCAGATGGGGGCTGTTGGTGAAGCACCCAAACTATTGTGTGCTTCTGAAGTACGGTACAAGTTAAGGGACATGTTGTCAGCACAACAGAGACAGCTGCCAGAAGTAAGGGAGATGGTGCCTGAAGTGGAACACGTTTCTGATGGCGAAAGTATATCTACTGCTTACTTACCACAAGCGGAGGTTCCACAGAGCTGCCATAGCCGCAAGCAACGTCAGCCTGTGCGTCTCCAGCTCTCCGATAATGTTCCAGTCATCATTAAAGATGAGGACGAAGAAGAGGAGGAGCCTGAAGATAATAATGGCAAAGATGACAATGAAGATGAGAAGGGAGGTGGCGTGTTCAGCGAGTGTAGTGGTGGCTTCACCAGCTGTGGTGAAAATGATAAAAGCAGAAGCCCTGATGATAAGTTACGGAGTTCTGGCAATGCACGGAAAGACTCCACAGGCCAGATAGAATTTTCATCCGAGGGGCAGGATTTCTTCTCTAACCAGGACGTGTTCTCAGAATCCTTTATTCCTCCTTGGCAAAGTGAAGAGAACCTTTCAGAAGGTAACAGGGAGAATTCAATTGACAACACTGACAAGTTCCGTTCTGACTGCAGTATGGATGGCTCCAGCCTGAGGAATTTGGCTGTAGTTGCTGGTTCTGATTTCAAGTCAAGTCCACCCTTTAATGCAAGGGTTGCCGAACCAAGGGTACTGCCTTTTGTGGCCTCAGTCCTTCCTAGAGACATTAAGAATTCAGTCTCTGGAGCGGTGGCGACCAGCTCATCCAGCATCTTCCAATTCCACCTGACTCATCCCAGTCAGAATCAGCCAGGAGTCACACAGGGCTACTTCAGTGTCCAGCAAGACAATGCAAGTAATGTGGTTCAAATGAACTCTAATATGGTCCCAGGAAACTTGCAGAATGACCAAACACAGCGCCCTGGGCCTTCCCGCAACCCAGAGCCTTCCTATGTATGCAGCCACTGCCAGAAAACTTTCAGTTCTAGAAAAAATTACACCAAACACATGTTCATCCATTCGGGTAAGAGATTTTAAATTAAATGAACTATTTCTAATGAGAATATTGTTTAAGTACAATAACCTTTCTTCTACAAAATGTAAAATAATATAGGGGACAATATCATCATAGTTTTGTCAAACAAGGGCCCTATTCTAGTAGTAGTTTATTTTTGAATATAGGAGCAGTATCATTGTACAAGGAAAAGAGTATTATGGAAGTACATGAGCCGTCAGTATTGCAGTGTTAAAGTAGTTATATCTGTATATAGAGGGCAGTATTATAGTAGTTATATTTTTGTACATAGGGGGCAGTATTATAGTAGTTATGTTCTTGTACATAGGGGGCAGTATTATAGTAGTTATATTCTTGTACATAGAGGGCAGTATTATAGTAGTTATATTTTTGTACATAGGGGGCAGTATTATAGCAGTTATATTCTTGTACATAGAGGGCAGTATTATAGCAGTTATATTTCTGTATATAGAGGGCAGTATTATAGTAGTTATATTCTTGTACATAGGGGGGCAGTATTATAGCAGTTGTATTCTTGTACATACCTTCTTAGCTTTGCATTAGATTGTACCGGTGGATCACCCTGTAGTTGTGCCTGAAATGATTCTTTGTTTTAGATAGAATTTAGGTGGGTAAAAGTGCCATAATGCTTTCCCACAGAAAAAACCCTTGCCCTGTTCTATGCTGCTGATACTTTTTGTAAAATGTGCCTGGAAATAATTGATGTGCTGCTGTGTTGTGTATAGTTTGAGTTCTGTAGTGTATAATATATATTCGGCTTATAGTTTATATCCATGGTATAGAGGAACATGTGGTATATATTGTATATAGTATGGCAGTGGGGCGATGGTGTTCTCTCTTGGCAGCTGACTATGTGATTGTACTATCTATATTTATCCGTCGGGATCATTTTCTCAACTTTTTTAGGCTTTCTTATTTTGGAAACTGCTCAAATTCCAGTTTAGCACTGAAATAGAAGGGGGCTGGCTGTCATATGTAGCTTGACAGTGAGGTATTATTACCCTGAGATTGCTGTCTGACGTCAGTGTATTTCAGCAGTTGATTTGAGCTGTGTCTCCCAATGCTCTAGTCCTCTTTGACGTTACATATTTTTGTACAATCCCCCCCCCCCCCCTCCCCCAATTTTCATTTTTATATACGGATTTTTTTTGTCCATTTTATGTGTTCAATATAGAAAATGCCCAGTCATAAAAATGTATGTATCCAACAAGTATCCGTTACTTGAAGCTGAGTTAACTTAAAGGGGTATTCCCATCTGGGCATTCGCATTTAATAAAATTCATTTGCCATTGAGTCCTGTCTGGTGTGCTGGGGCTATGGGCCGGGTGCACACAGAAAGGTTCGCCACCACTGGTTTAGGGGATTGCTGTGGCCTCTTCACTGCTTACTAAGTACAGCACTGTGCATTGTATAGTAGCCACACTTTATATTGTAGCTCAAACCCATTTACTTGAATAAGACTAAGCTTTAAACAGGCCACATGACCACTGAGTGTGATGTGACTACCTCTGAAGTGTAATTGGTTAGTAAATTAGTGCACTGGGAAGGCAGAGAAGAGCGGGACTGTTAGTAATGGATGCTGGTAGTACAGGTAACACACAGACGGACCGACAGAATGAATAGTTATGTAGTTTTATACGTGTAGAGAGAGAGAGCTGGGAGGCCATTTATATTACTGTATTCAGGGTACAGGCGGTCCCCGGGCTACATACAAGGTATGTTCTTTACTTTTGTACTTAAGTTGACTTTTTGTATGTAAGTCGGAACAGGTATATTTTATAATTGTAGCTCCAGACAGGATTTGATTTTGCCCCAATGACAATTGGATTTTCAAAATTTTTGCTGTCATGGGAACAAGGATTATCAATAAAATTTCATTACAGACATCTTAAAGCTGATCATTGCAGTAATAGCATCTAGAGAGCTTCACCAGAGATCAGTGACCACAGAGGTCTGCCTGTAACTAGAGGTCGTCTGTAAGTTGGGGAGTCCTTGGATCGAGGACTACCTGTACATACAACACACTGAAAATGGATTTCGCATTGCAAGGCTTCTAATATTTCAGGGAACACTTCCAAGGTTTTTTTTTTTTATTGAAGATCATCAAAATCCCTAATAAGGTGCGCTCAACATAACTTCTCCTTGACACTTTCATAAAAAGAAGAAAAAAAGTCAAACCGTGCATCAAAAAAGGAACCATCTCCATCTAGAGGCAATGTCTGCGCCTGTCCCTTCAGCACTACCCCTGTTATCAGGGACTAGCCTGTACCAATCTCTAGGGTTATCTCTTCACTGAGCACAATGACTGGGCTGCTTATCAGTACCGTCTTATGCCCCATAGGGTGAACTGCTCCCAATTTACTACAGTGAATTTGGTTTACATTTCTGGCACCAAGAAAACGTCTTGTGCGATGCGTGATAAAGCCTAATGGGGAGGAAAAGCGCTTAACTGTTCTGTATAATTATACAACCGCACAAATGGCAATTGCCTTATGTAGAACTCTCGCTGGTCTCTTTATAAACTTTTAGGATTGTTGTCTGGAAGACAGTCACCATTAGAAAATATAACTGCACCTGCCTGTGCCTGCTGTAACGTCACAGATACAGGGGGGACACTGTTTTTCTAAACGCTTTTCCTCCCAATTCATCAGAAGACAAAGTTCTCATTGACAAGCTTCTGATTGCAAGTAGTAGCCACCAATTTCACTGGAAAGTGACTGGACTGGTTTTACCTATAATGTATCCAAAATAAAGCAACTTACCAGGTAACATAAGCAAACAAGCCTGGGACTAGTCTATCACTATAATAAACCAGAGACTGAGCAATAAACAATCTCTCCTCAATGTAAAGTGGTGTGATCTGGAAAAAATCCAGGTGGGGGTATCATAACATCACCCTGTGGACAGGGGCATGGGGGGTGGGGAGGGTTCTAGGTGACCACGTTGTATAGACAGATCCATCCAAAAAGACTATTTACTCACAGCTTAATGAAATGTAAGGCCACATGCAAACGGCCTATGTTTTCAGTTACTTACCAATAACTGTGCTGTCCGTGAATAGCGAGCATAACTCCTGTGAGGTGGATATATTGCAATTGTGTATTTTTGACAATTTATACAAAGGGACCTTACACCACAAGGCCCATCAGCAAGTAATGACTGTACAAAATTTCCCAAGCCCATAACAAGGTAATACAATGTGTGAACTATCGCACAAGGCTGGTGTACATAAAGCCCTAAGCAGTAAGCCAAACAGAACCCTTCTCGTATAGATACAAATATGTAACTTCCCAGGGGCTTCTTTTTTATACTTTGAGGGTTATTTGAGGGAATTTGTCATCAGTTTTGTAAAGCTGTAACCCTGGAGACCTGTGAAACCATAGTTTTTTATGTGGTGTTAGAAATGGCAGTTGATTCCAGGATTGTAGCTGGACTTGCTGCACTGGTATATGAGATATCTGCTCTGGACACAGAACAATCCCTCCCGCTGAGTAACTGCTGTAGTAAAACAGTCTCCTGCAGCAGAGACTCTGAGCAGGAGGGGCTGTGTTGTGTTTAATGAAGAACTCTCTCACACCATGAAATCTTTCTATGGTGATGGCTTTTCTGGACTGTTACCTAAAACTGCACAACTTTGTATGGTCAAAACCGCTTTACAGTTCCCTAATGATTTGTCAGCTGCCAGTGGGATCAGTGATGGTTTACAGAAGCCCCTAAACGGTCGCCATGGGGTTTAAACTTTTCTGTGCTGACGATAAATAATTCAGAGGGATAAACATCCTGTTCGATCGGCCACATACAGGGAGGTGGACAACCCGCCCCCCCCCCTCCCTATACTACACGCCAAAGATTCTAGTAAATCCTTTCCATTCATGCTTTCAGCCAGCAAAAGCTGTTTAAGTTCTTGAACATAAATGTTTGTAAAATGATCCCCCGGAAACTTGAAGCTGAAAAAAAGACAAAAGATCTAACCTGTGGTGTACTCAGACTCTGAATGCAACTTGTAGTGTAAAATATTGTGCTTGTTATGGATCCATGTTTCCTGTTCTATTGTGTACACCTTGTTAGTGCCGCAGTTTTGTTATGGTTGCATCCCAGATGTCTAGAAATGTATAAAGCCTTTAGGTTGTGTGTGTTACTTCAAATATGAAGGATAAGATGGTTGTATTTTTTCTGTAGAAAAATATAATGTGAAAACCTAACTTGTTTAACGTGAGTTTTTATTTCAATTTGTTAAAGTAAATCTACCATCAAAATAAAGCATAATAAACCAGGGACACTTACTCATAGATCCAGCACTGTGACTGTGGTAATCGTCTTACATTATCCATGGCCTCCTTCCTTTTTAAAATCAACTTTTAAAATGATGCTAATCAGTCATAAAGGCTATGGGTGTATTATTGGATCCCTTCTGTGCTGCAGATTCACAGGCTATTACATTATGAAGAAGCACTCCTGCACTCCCGCTGTTTTCTCACTGCTGCTGAGATTACAGGAAGTGCAGGGGAGAGGACGACGCTGAGACATTTTGTGAATCCAGAGGGCTTCTGTAGCACCCCAGAGCCCTTCTGGCTTAAAAGTTGATTTTAGAAGGAAGGAGACTATGAATAAGAAATATAAGTTGATTACCTCAGTCATGTGCCTGGATCTATGAGTAAGTGCCCCTGGTTTATCATGAGTGATTTTGATGGCAGTTTTCCCTTGAGCACAATTTTTAATCTGGCTAAGACTGACTATATGCACTCGAATGTAGTATTTTATACACAGACATGTGGTTTCCACAGCTCCGTGTGTGAGCCAACGGCTGCACGTTTTAGAGCAGTTCTTATTCATGGCCAGGTTGGGGTAGTCTTTTCTACTGTCATTGGTGTTTGAGTAGAGCTCACTTGCTAACCACAAACAAGGACCTAAGAATGTTCTCGCTGCTATGTAGTAAGGTTAAATGTCGGATTTGACATAAGATTAAGATCCATTAATTTGGGGTTTTGTGGTTGGATTCCGTTTGAATTTATTGAACTGAATGGTGATACAAATATCCAGTTTATAATTAACTATTTGATCTTGCCCTCTCGCAGGTGAAAAGCCCCATCAATGTAGCATCTGCTGGAGATCTTTCTCGCTACGGGATTACCTGCTGAAACACATGGTGACCCACACTGGTGTCCGTGCTTTCCAGTGCTCCATTTGCTGCAAGCGCTTCACTCAGAAGAGCTCATTGAACGTCCACATGCGCACTCATCGACCTGAGCGCTTCCAGTGCTGCTTCTGCAATAAGTACTTTTCCCACCGTACGCTACTAGAGCGACACATTGCCACTCACACCGTCTGATCAGTGAACCTCATTGTCATAGTTTTATTTGCAATGTCTAATCCCATGGGGCTTCAGCTTCCCAATGGATGGGTTTAGAGCCAGGGGCCAATCTTGCGAAAAGCCAAGATCTATTCATATAACTCGCTGTTCTGAAGGACCTCTGTTATCGTAGAGTTTTTTTTAAGACTTTTCATAAAACTGCAAAGCACTTATCACACAGAATCCAAAGGCAACTTCATCAGAAAAAGGAAACTCACAAGAGGTGGAAAATCGACATCTTGTCCTACCTGCAGCGGTCAAGTAGAGGTCATGAACATTGAGTTTTGGTACAGATGGCCAATGGTCTGTATGCCAGTAAGCATGGAGGAACATCACTTGACCTTATCCAGGCTGGTGGACCAGCATTCCAAGAATAACATCAATTCTATGTTGTTCCATAGACCAGCAAAGCTCTGGATATTGACAGTGAAGGATAACTGTTCCCTTTTGGAACATGAGCTTTGTTGTTTTCATACCTATTGGGGACCCATGCATTGGACTTTAGAACAGTATTGCTATTTAACTAGAGTATAAAGTGGAAGTGTTCCCTTAAAAGGGTTCTCTGGGACCATGGTTGTAAGGGTCAGTTGGAATGTGACTTATGAAGGTACGTCCATACTTGCTTGGGCAATAGAGGTTGTGTTCATCATCACCACTTTATTCCCTTAGTAGGTACGTCGTAGGTCTAATTCTGGAAGACCCTATTTTCTACTGCCATATGCTGTGTTCCTGGAGACCCCTAAACCCTGAGGTCCTAGATATGGAAGATGATGATATTTAAGGGTGGACGTTAGAATCCAACTTCCATACCAACGACCAGAACATGGTTCCCATTTGGTCTACCCAGCTTGCACAATAGCACCTCCTACTGCAACTATAAGGTTACAACAACAAGGTGGTGAATAGTGTCCCCTAGTACACGAGGTTACTAATGGAGGAATGAAGACCTGGGACACTAGCGATTTCTGGGTTATGCGTCTTGTATATAGTCTATTTAACCACCTTATATAATGTTTGTATTTATGAAGAAGTGTGTGATGTGTGTCAGCTGCGTGTTTTACATGTGTGCATATGTGTATTATCCTGTCACCTGCTTTTTTGGACGTCACATCAATGGTATTTATAAGACTTGTTTCTTATATGGCATGAATATAATAATGATGTCTTCTTGTTTTTTTTTTTAACTTAATTATTGTTAACACCAAAAAATAATTTTTTATGTCCTTGTCCCCAGTACCCGGGGGTGGTTTTTAAAAAGTGGTATTTGCACTATTCTTTAGCGAAGTGTCTCGCTTCATGCTGTTACATTTCTGCCAAATTTGAATTGGAAATAATGTTCTCTAGGTATGAGAGTACCTACTTTTATATTTTCATCACCTATCACCCAAGCACAGTCTGTAAGATGCTCCTGAAATGTCTCTAAGTTTAATAAGTTTTTATCATCACATGTCCCAGATTGCTTCAGTACTAGTGAGTTGGTCTTGGGTTATCCAATGGCCACCTCAGTCAGGAGGTTTTGCCACTACCCATAGGGGTTCTCTGGACAAGTCATATATTGTCTTATCACCTATAGGCGATAGTACAGAGGTGGCTTCCCTTTTCCTGAAGAACTGTTTTCCATGTAGGGGAAGCAAAGCCTTCTGTGAGGCACCTTTTATTCTGCTACTAGAGGAGCCATGTGCCCTGAGAAAGTTCATGTCTAGAGAAACCCTAGAAATCTGTGTGAACCAAGTGTAACGGACTCGTATTAGAAATGAGTCGGCTGTTCACACATTTCATCACGTTGAAACCTTTCTGTTCCCAATAATGCAGTTGTCTTTCAGATGTACTATATAATGTACAATTTTTACACATGACAGATCAGTTGTGGCGGGTCTATCAGCCATTTTCACAATAATTCTAGATATTTTTTCCGAATGGACAGAAATTAGTCACATGTAAAAGCAGCCTTGGCAAGTTGTTGGAGTTCGCACTTGTGATAAACATTTATCCTGCTTCCGCTGGGGTGTATTCCAAGAGGAAGGGTCCAAGCGAAGCACTAAATGTATTATGACGCTTTACAGGCATTGATGCTTCTGCATGGAGACCTTCTTCTTTAATTTGAGTTTTGGAAAGTCCTTCATGCCGAAATGTTATGTGTTTTACAATAAAACTTAGACGCATTTGGTGATGCTTAGGACTCTTCTTGTATTTGACCTAATGACCCCTCATGCCACCTTTACCAAATAGGCTGAATGGCTGAGATGGCTGGGAGTGTCTTCTAACCTGTTCATGGCATTGCTGATTTCCCCCAAATGTGTCATTTTAACTGCTTTATTGTCTCACTTCACAAGATCTATGTGTTTAAGTGTCTATATAAAGCAATAACCTCTGTGAACATCTACTCGGGCAAATGTTTAGAAAGCCTGGAGGTAAAACCTAAGTGTTGATTTGTCAGCTGATGTGTTGCACTAAGCCTCGTTCTTTCCTGAGTCTTACACCTCTATGTAGTCTGCATCCACAGCAGCCTTACCACACTAGGGATAGGGAGAGGCAGGGGGCTTCCTCGTGGATACATTGGACTCATAAACTTTGTCTGCTGCAATTTTTTTTTAGTTCTATTACTCACTAAATAGCTCACTAGTAGCACGGTATAGGTGGGGCGCTTGACCATGTCCCAAAGCTGCACATAGCGCCATGTCACAAGAGAAGATGACTAAATGGTGTCTGTTTCCTTATATAGCTTCAGTTTTGTACCTAATCATTTATAATACACAGTTTTCTAAATGCTTTTTTTTTGTACCGGTCTTAAATTTATCTCAGCATCCGGCCATACTGCAGTCACATCCAGGGCTGCAATCGTAATCCTTTAGTTTATTGCTCATAAGCGGTGGTATTTCTGGTCATGGAAATACCACCACCTAAGAGCAAGGGACAGAAGGATTGGATCATAAGGGGGGTGGGGAGGGAGAATGTTGCAACCCTCACATGAACAGAGCAACTGCTCACCTATGAGCCTGCAGCTCTATGCACTATGGCGCTTACCCACTTGCCCACACTTACCATAGAGCACAGACAACGGACTGACACTTTTTCAATTCGGCTCGGTTGTGGGCTTCTAGTCTAACACTATTTATACAGTTTACACAGGGGGCTACAATCCATGCCTCTAAAGACTACATGATTCAAAACTTTCTCACTTTCAAAAGGCAACTACCACCAGGATGAAGTATTGTAAACCAAGCACTGATATAGTGGTGTGTTCACCCTCTGGCAGGATCTGCTCCTCTTTTAGCTTCCTATGTCTTTTTTTTTTTTTTTTTTTTTAAATAAACACTTTAAAAATTATGTAAATGAGCCCAAGGGGCTCCACAGGTGTTAATGGAGCACCTCAGACTTATTTGCATAATTTTTAAAGCCTTTGTTTCTTAAGAACAAGGGCACCAGAAGCTGTGAGAGGGGACAGACACCAGTATGTCATTGTGCTTGGTTTACAATGCTTCGTCCTGGTGGTACGTTTCCTTTAAAAGACTTGCACACTGCATTGCTCCTGTACAGTTAAAATTTGCACAGGGAAAGCCGCCAGCATGTACGTTTAATAAGCCAATAGGCCCCAATCAACAGACAGGTATGGTGATATAATTTTTACATTTTTTTACATTTTGTTTTACAAGTTTAATGTGGAAATGTTTGTAAAGCTTTTAGTAAATTATTGTTGCATGGGGGCCAAGCGCTTACTGTTTAGTGACTTCAGTCACTATTGAGATTACACACTATTGAGATCAGCATTCTTTCAACACACACAATATATATAATATTTATAGACAAATAGACTTACACCTATTATATATTTACAGTGACTAAGTGTACTTACTAAGTGAGCAAGTTATGGGTTTTGCATTGGGGCAATGTGAAGTGTGTTTGTAAGCAAAGTGCTGATGGATTCCATGCCCGAAAAGTGTTGTAGAAGCCCCAAAATAATTGCAATTGCTACTGAACTGCAATCAATTGCGATTGTTACCCTCTTAACGCCAAGGGGCGCAGCTGGCAGGATGATTAAATGGGATGTTCCTGCACACTCGCTGCAGATGGCAAACTTTTACATGAGAAAATTTGCTTGCTGCGCATATTTCAATGCCAGGTAGAACCTGGTATAGAAATAAACTGTGTGCAGCCTGGCCCGCAGATCCATCAAGAGGCAGGATTTATTCATATCACATCATACAAATCTCCCCCATGTTCTAGTCACAAAGAAGCTTTGGATGTGACTAAAGTATGAGGCAGTAACAGTACAAGTGCAGTTAAAGGAAACCTACCATTTGTAGTGGCAGGTTTCCGATGGCAATACCGAGCACCAGCTCAGGGTGAGCTGGTGCCGGAGCTTATTTTAGTTAGTGTTTTAAACCGCGGTATCGCCCTGAGCTGGTATCGCCCTGAGCTGGTGCCCGGTATTTCCATCGGAAACCTGCCACTACAAGTGGTAGGTTTCCTTTAAAGGGTTTGTCCACTGTCAGCAAATAATTGATATGGTTTGTGTAATGAAAAGTTCCACAATTTTCCAATATACCTTCTGTATCAATTCCTCATGGTTTCCTAGATCTCTGCTTGCTGACCTTCAGCAGGAAGCTTCATTGTTTACACAAAGCTCTGATTACGACCAGTGATATAACGAGCCGTGCACCTGTGTGACATCACATGACCATGGACCTAATTTTATCTGCAGGAATAAAGCTTGCTGTTGAATAACAGCAAGCAGAGATCTAGAAACCGTGAGAAATTGATATACATTTTTCCAATACAGGCGGTCCCCTACTTAAGAACACTCGACTTACATACGACCCCTAGTTACAAACGGACCCCTGGATATTGATAATTTATTCTACTTTAGTCCTAGGCTGTAATAAACAGCTGTAACAGTTATCAAATGTGTCTGCAATGAAGATTTATTGTTAATCCTGATTCTTATGACAATCCAACATTTTTAAAATCCAATTGCCACAGAGACCAAAAAAGTTCTGGCTGGGATTACAATGATAAAATATACAGTTCCGATTTACATACAAATTCAACTTAAGAACAAACCTACACACCCTATCTTGTATGTAACCCGGGGACTTCCTGTATTACAAACCATATGAACGGTGGATAACCCCTTTACGTATTTCAGATGTCACCAGCCTTAGTACCAACATGTGAGTCACTGCAACACAAATAACCCCTAAGACGCTTGCTAATTCATTTCATTGTATTCAAACTGTATGTATTTTCCATGTTAATTGTCCATACTGAGTTTCATGTTTCTATTGCACATATAATTTTTACAAATAATGTAGCGTTATATATTGTTCATGTGTTGTTGCATGTTAACATTTTTTCTTATTAAAAATTTTTGATTGAACTGGGTTCATTTTTTTAATTTTTTTTTTTTTTTACTCAACCTGATACAGAAGTCAAGCCTTTAATCATCTGCAGAGAAGAGAGCATCTAAAAACAATTCTCCACAAAGAAGCCCCAAGTTTGGTGCCCACACGTATTAAAAACACAACAGTTTAGCTTTGGCCTTTGAGCATCAGCTACAGCTTGACAGTGATGTCTCCTACTGTTCACAAGTTGAGTTATCACCTGGTGAGGTGGCATCATGCTGAATTTGATAGGTGGCCCCCAGGTAATTTGAGGTTCTAGGTAGAGAGTTATGATCCTCTATACAGAAATATCAGTTGGGTAGTCGTGCCGGCCACTTCAAGTTCCCCAATCTCCAGTAGCCATTCCCTGATGCAACCTTTAATGAGCAGTTGTATTGTCATCCATGAAGATGGAAGTAGACCTGTGTTGCTCATGCAGAGACACAAAGGCTGGATCATTTGTGTTATACAAGTAGTAAGGGCTTGTCACTACCATTGAGCAGTCCTGCATTGACTAGACACACCAACCCACACTGGAATGCCACCACCAAAGGCTCGTCTGGTGACAACAGTAGCTGATGCATAGCACTAAACTCGACTTCTCCAACATTGTTTGCTGCCATCATTTATGTTTAGCTTTAATAGGTTTCAAATATCCAAATAAATTTCAAATGAGGAGTATTAGGTAAGGAAGGTTTAACCCACTATGAAAAATACAGAAAGACTACAAATCGTGGTTAAAACTTAGCTTTTACTGAAATCGTTTAAAAATGAACAAACAGTAATCTGGCTTCAAAGGAATTGTAAGGACGCACGGTACCCATCTGAAAAAATTAGAGGAAACAAAGCAAGTGTGAGCCTGGTGGTCTCCTTTTACATTTCAGGAGTATTGATACAACTTGTACTGAAAGAAGAAGAAAGCTCACCTCTGTGGGCTACACATCTTGATATGTGGAAGGTTCGTATCTACACTCAGGTTTCCGGATGTGACTCCGTGGAGGTGCCACAAACAAATGGTCAATAAGGTAAATACGGGCACCCTATGTCCATAGAGAGTGTAGGAAGAAAAAGGAGGAAAAAATAGGGTGCTGTGACTAGAGGCATAGGAGGCAAGCATCAGACATGACTAACACTCTCCCTGTTAATGCCCTAGATCGAAGTTCTAGAACACCCTAAAAACCTAACCTCGGGGTTGTGGCCCTAATTGACCACGAACCCCGACCGGAACCTTACCCTAGATATCTAGCCCTATTAATGGACCTAGTCTAGAGGTAACGTCCCAGTCAATTGTACGTATGTACAAGAGGTATGTTGAATGGTCTTTAAAGACAAAAAGCAAAGAGTATGTCCTAGGGGTAATTGCGCAACCAAATCCCGACAGGGCCTGTTTCACCCTTTTGGGCTCATCAGGGGATAATTAGGTCAGCGTTGGGAAAACCCTAGTGGAGAAAATGTGACAAACAATGTAACTTATGTATATTCAGGTATTAAACTGAACTAAAAAAGAAAAATTGCTGATATACTGTAACATAAAAATCCTGTAACAAAAAAAATTATGTTCTTACCTTACACTACATTGGTAAATAGTGCTAGGGTAGTGAAGATATCCCTTACACTATAGCCATAGTGTGTAGGAATAGTGCAGATATCCCTAGTGGGGGAAAAAAGGGGTAAGAAGGTGAGACTCAAAAATAACATCCGTCCGGAGGACTGGAGTGTGAGTATAATGACCCAAATAGATAGCAGTCTTACCTGGAAGAAAAAGGCTAGTTACACGATGCAATGCTGCGGGGGTGCAGTTGCACACAGCCCCGTTCGCAGTGAGTGACCAGTGGGTACTGTCAGATCCGGCGTGCGACTCGTATTTAAGCGCACCGCGTGTCAAAAAGTACCGCCCCCAACGTCACGCCCCTACCAATGCGTCACACTCTATGTTGTGGGAGTGCGACCGGCAGCGGGTGCGGCGTGCGCGTGTGCCTGAAAAGCGATGAGGGCAGGGAAAGCGCCCTCATGCTGATGCCCGCCCGGAGGCTCCAGCGCGCATGTCAAAAAAGACATTGCCCGCAGGAACTCCGGTTAAGCGGTTCGCGCACGCGCAGAGGCATCCACTGAGGTCAGACGGGAAGGGCAAGAAATGCCCTCACCGGACATGTAGTGGACGTCTCTGGGGACAAGGTACCCGGCGGATAAGGTAAGTAAGACTGGGGTGCGCTAAAGACCCATATATAAATATGGAAGTCTAGAAGGGAGAAGTGCATTGTGTAATTACAATTAGTTTCTTGTCCCAATAGTTAGTGGACAGGGATTTAATGTAGGGCCACGATACAAAAGTGGAATATAGATGCTAGTGAAATTTGGAATGATAGAATAAGTGGAAAATAAATAAATAAAAGGGTAAGGTAAATACAGTCATAGAAA
This sequence comes from Engystomops pustulosus, assembly GCF_040894005.1. Classification (NCBI taxonomy): domain Eukaryota; kingdom Metazoa; phylum Chordata; class Amphibia; order Anura; family Leptodactylidae; genus Engystomops; species Engystomops pustulosus. The sequence goes on along the minus strand of NC_092416.1, from coordinate 63,899,718 downwards.
ACAGGCAAAGCTCTGTTGTTCATTGAGCCTTAATGGAGATTCTGTCTTAAGTCTAAAGATCCATTGTGACTCTTTTTGCCTCAAAATACGATCCCAATCTCCTCCTCTGTCTGGGGGTTTCACAAGGTCAATACCCACAAAAGTGAGTCCTTTGGTACTGCCTCTATGTCTTTCTTGAATGTGCCTGGCCAGGGGTTTATTCCGGTTGTGTCTAATATCCCCTAGATGTTCCCCTACTCTGCGTCGAAATTCACGATATGTCTTGCCTACATATTGTAGACCACACTCACAAGTGGCTAGGTAGATTACACCTTTGGTTTTACAGTTAATATAGTGTTGAATGGTGTACCTCCTATTGGTAACGGAGCAATAGATTGTTTTACAGCTCTGTATTACCTTACATGCAATGCAACCACTACAACGGTAACAGCCCTTGATGTCAGAATGTAGCCAAGTACTAGTAGGTCCTGGTCTAGTAAATTGACTGTGGACAAGCCTGTCTCTTATATTACGTCCTTTTCTAAAGGTTATCGTAGGGTGATCGTGCAAGACGGCAGAGATGTCCGGGTCCATTTTGAGTATGTGCCAAAATTTGGTAAGGACTTGGCGAACCTGTTGAGATCCCTCGTCAAATGTACCTATCAATCGAATTATAGGTGTAGAGGGGGGGTTATTGCGTGGGGTGAGTAGGTCTGTCCTGTTGGCTCTTAATGCTCTCTGGTAAGCTGATTTAAGGGTCTGCTCTGGATATCCACGGGCCAGAAACCTTGATTTCAGGTCTTTGGCTTGGTGTTTAAACTCTTCTAAAGAGGAGCAGTTACGGCGTATCCGAAGGTATTGTCCGTATGGTATACCCCTCTTTAGAGCCGGTGGATGGTGGGATTCCCAGCGTAAAAGGGAGTTGGTAGAGGTGGGATTCCTATACAGAGTAGTGTCCATTTCTCCATTGTGTTTCTTTGTGATCCGGATGTCTAGAAATGGTATACTGGAGTGGTGTATCTCATGTGTAAACCTGAGCCCTAAGGAGTTGTGATTGAGATCTTCTAGAAGGGCCCTAAATTGACTCTCTGATCCTTCCCATGTAATGAAAATGTCATCAATATAGCGAGCCCATAGGCTCGCCATATCAATGTGGCGCGGGGGAGACACTTCACAGAAAACGTGGCAGTGTTCCCACCAGCCCAGGAACAAATTGGCGTAGGTGGGGGCGCAAGAGTTCCCCATCGCCGTGCCCCTGAGCTGGTGGTACACAACCCCGTCAAACAAGAAATAGTTGTGTGTGAGCGAAAATTCCAACAACTGGAGAATGAAATTGCTATGTGCACCACACTGTTTGCCTCGAGTGCTCAAATAGAATTGGATAACTTGTAGTCCTAGATGGTGGGGAATAGAAGAGTAAAGTGACTCCACGTCAATACTCGCTAGGTAAGTGTCAGGTCCTATTGAGAGTCCGTCTAGTTTTTTGAGAAGATCGGTGGTGTCCCTGGTGTAAGAGGGAAGAGCTACCACAAAGGGAGACAGAATTTTGTCAATGTAAATGCCTACATTTTGACAAAGTGAACCGACACCTGACACAATCGGTCTTCCTTTTAGCGGGGTTAAGCCTTTATGGATTTTGGGGAGTCCGTAGAAAGTAGCTGTTCTGGGGCATTTAGGAAACAGAAAATCAAATTCTTCCTTGCTAATTAAGTCGTTGGTAAGGGCGGTTTGAAGTATCTTTTTAAGTTCTAACAAAAAGGTACTGGTGGGGTTGCTAGGTAAAATAGCATAATTATTCCTGTCCCTCAGTAAATCGAGACACATCTGACGGTATTTCTCTGTTTGTATGATCACTATATTACCCCCTTTGTCGGAGGATTTGATAGTTATAGTCGAGTCCTTTTCGAGAGTGGTAAGCGCTTGAATTTCCTCCTTTGTGCAGTTAGGGTGCCTAATCCCACTAGTTAGTTGGTCAAGTTCATTGAAAACTAGTTTAGAGAAGATATCTATACTAGAAATGTTGCCTACTGGTGGAATACTTGTACTCTTTGGTTTAAGGTCGGTGAAGGGGCCTTTACCTGAAGTGGCTGCTGGTGGACTGGCTAAACTCTCTAATAATTGTATGTCAACAAGGAGGTCTTGTGGGACGCCTAGGTCATGACAGTCTTTTCTCTCTTTCATTTTGAAAAATTTATGCCATCTCAATTTGCGTAGGAAGAGATGAATGTCTTTGTGCCAATTGAAATCATCAAATTTACTTGTTGGCACAAAGGATAGTCCCGGTTGGAGAGGTTTATGATGAAAGTGTCTAGTTTCTTCCCCTGCGATTCCGGTTCCTTAATGGGTACAATGGGCCTGCTGTTAAAAAAGAGGACGATGAGTAGGAAGAGGGAGCAGAGGGGGGTGGAGGGGCGTAGGGAGGAATGGTAGAAGAAGAAAAGGTGGAGGGGGCTCCTACGTGGCCACCCCTGTTGTTGCCTACTACCGTGTTGCATGTCGTGATGTCCCCTGAGAAAATGTCCCTTTGATTATAGTTGGAACTGCCTCTCCCCCTGCCTCTGTTACGTTTGCCTCTGCCCCTGCTTCTCCCGCCCTGATTATTTATGGATCCGTCTGTATCGGTGTCTGTGTCTGTGCCGAAATCTGTCTCGTTGGGAGTCGATTTAGTGTTGATAAAGGAATATGGTTTATTATCCCTGAAGTCACACAGGTCTCACTCCAGCCACTAGATATCAGGGACCTGGTTTTTGCACTAAGTGGGAGAAGGAAGTTACGGTCTGTTCCATTCGACTCATGCGATTCCTCCTACAGGAAGAGAAAACGAGACTGGAATCCTTAACAAATAAATTACAGGAACATATTGACATTGTAGATAAATTTTCAACAGACCCAGAATTCCAGACCCTTGAAAAACAATTACAATTTAATCTTGAACGATTTCAGTTCCACCTTAAAGAAAGAAAGCATAAACAGTTCAACAGAGACCTGTGTGACTTCAGGGATAATAAACCATATTCCTTTATCAACACTAAATCGACTCCCAACGAGACAGATTTCGGCACAGACACAGACACCGATACAGACGGATCCATAAATAATCAGGGCGGGAGAAGCAGGGGCAGAGGCAAACGTAACAGAGGCAGGGGGAGAGGCAGTTCCAACTATAATCAAAGGGACATTTTCTCAGGGGACATCACGACATGCAACACGGTAGTAGGCAACAACAGGGGTGGCCACGTAGGAGCCCCCTCCACCTTTTCTTCTTCTACCATTCCTCCCTACGCCCCTCCACCCCCCTCTGCTCCCTCTTCCTACTCATCGTCCTCTTTTTTAACAGCAGGCCCATTGTACCCATTAAGGAACCGGAATCGCAGGGGAAGAAACTAGACACTTTCATCATAAACATCTCCAACCGGGACTATCCTTTGTGCCAACAAGTAAATTTGATGATTTCAATTGGCACAAAGACATTCATCTCTTCCTACGCAAATTGAGATGGCATAAATTTTTCAAAATGAAAGAGAGAAAAGACTGTCATGACCTAGGCGTCCCACAAGACCTCCTTGTTGACATACAATTATTAGAGAGTTTAGCCAGTCCACCAGCAGCCACTTCAGGTAAAGGCCCCTTCACCGACCTTAAACCAAAGAGTACAAGTATTCCACCAGTAGGCGACATTTCTAGTATAGATATCTTCTCTAAACTAGTTTTCAATGAACTTGACCAACTAACTAGTGGGATTAGGCACCCTAACTGCACAAAGGAGGAAATTCAAGCGCTTACCACTCTCAAAAAGGACTCGACTATAACTATCAAATCCTCCGACAAAGGGGGTAATATAGTGATCATACAAACAGAGAAATACCGTCAGATGTGTCTCGATTTACTGAGGGACAGGAATAATTATGCTATTTTACCTAGCAACCCCACCAGTACCTTTTTGTTAGAACTTAAAAAGATACTTCAAACCGCCCTTACCAACGACTTAATTAGCAAGGAAGAATTTGATTTTCTGTTTCCTAAATGCCCCAGAACAGCTACTTTCTACGGACTCCCCAAAATCCATAAAGGCTTAACCCCGCTAAAAGGAAGACCGATTGTGTCAGGTGTCGGTTCACTTTGTCAAAATGTAGGCATTTACATTGACAAAATTCTGGCTCCCTTTGTGGTAGCTCTTCCCTCTTACACCAGGGACACCACCGATCTTCTCAAAAAAACTAGACGGACTCTCAATAGGACCTGACACTTACCTAGCGAGTATTGACGTGGAGTCACTTTACTCTTCTATTCCCCACCATCTAGGACTACAAGCTATCCAATTCTATTTGAGCACTCGAGGCAAACAGTGTGGTGCACATAGCAATTTCATTCTCCAGTTGTTGGAATTTTCGCTCACACACAACTATTTCTTGTTTGACGGGGTTGTGTACCACCAGCTCAGGGGCACGGCGATGGGGAGCTCTTGCGCCCCCACCTACGCCAATTTGTTCCTGGGCTGGTGGGAACACTGCCACGTTTTCTGTGAAGTGTCTCCCCCGCGCCACATTGATATGGCGAGCCTATGGGCTCGCTATATTGATGACATTTTCATTACATGGGAAGGATCAGAGAGTCAATTTAGGGCCCTTCTAGAAGATCTCAATCACAACTCCTTAGGGCTCAGGTTTACACATGAGATACACCACTCCAGTATACCATTTCTAGACATCCGGATCACAAAGAAACACAATGGAGAAATGGACACTACTCTGTATAGGAAACCCACCTCTACCAACTCCCTTTTACGCTGGGAATCCCACCATCCACCGGCTCTAAAGAGGGGTATACCATACGGACAATACCTTCGGATACGCCGTAACTGCTCCTCTTTAGAAGAGTTTAAACACCAAGCCAAAGACCTGAAATCAAGGTTTCTGGCCCGTGGATATCCAGAGCAGACCCTTAAATCAGCTTACCAGAGAGCATTAAGAGCCAACAGGACAGACCTACTCACCCCACGCAATAACCCCCCCTCTACACCTATAATTCGATTGATAGGTACATTTGACGAGGGATCTCAACAGGTTCGCCAAGTCCTTACCAAATTTTGGCACATACTCAAAATGGACCCGGACATCTCTGCCGTCTTACACGATCACCCTACGATAACCTTTAGAAAAGGACGTAATATAAGAGACAGGCTTGTCCACAGTCACTTTACTAGACCAGGACCTACTAGTACTTGGCTACATTCTGACATCAAGGGCTGTTACCGTTGTAGTGGTTGCATTGCATGTAAGGTAATACAGAGCTGTAAAACATTCTATTGCTCCGTTACCAATAGGAGGTACACCATTCAACACTATATTAACTGTAAAACCAAAGGTGTAATCTACCTAGCCACTTGTGAGTGTGGTCTACAATATGTAGGCAAGACATATCGTGAATTTCGACGCAGAGTAGGGGAACATCTAGGGGATATTAGACACAACCGGAATAAACCCCTGGCCAGGCACATTCAAGAAAGACATAGAGGCAGTACCAAAGGACTCACTTTTGTGGGTATTGACCTTGTGAAACCCCCAGACAGAGGAGGAGATTGGGATCGTATTTTGAGGCAAAAAGAGTCACAATGGATCTTTAGACTTAAGACAGAATCTCCATTAAGGCTCAATGAACAACAGAGCTTTGCCTGTTTTCTATGACTGTATTTACCTTACCCTTTTATTTATTTATTTTCCACTTATTCTATCATTCCAAATTTCACTAGCATCTATATTCCACTTTTGTATCGTGGCCCTACATTAAATCCCTGTCCACTAACTATTGGGACAAGTAACTAATTGTAATTACACAATGCACTTCTCCCTTCTAGACTTCCATATTTATATATGGGTCTTTAGCGCACCCTAGTCTTACTTACCTTATCCGCCGGGTACCTTGTCCCCAGAGACGTCCACTACATGTCCGGTGAGGGCATTTCTTGCCCTTCCCGTCTGACCTCAGTGGACGCCTCTGCGCGTGCGCGAACCGCTTACCCGGAGTTCCTGCGGGCAATGTCTTTTTTGACATGCGCGCTGGAGCCTCCGGGCGGGCATCAGCATGAGGGCGCTTTCCCTGCCCTCATCGCTTTTCAGGCGCACGCGCACGCCGCACCCGCTGCCGGTCGCACTCCCACAACATAGAGTGTGACGCATTGGTAGGGGCGTGACGTTGGGGGCGGTACTTTTTGACACGCGGTGCGCTTAAATACGAGTCGCACGCCGGATCTGACAGTACCCACTGGTCACTCACTGCGAACGGGGCTGTGTGCAACTGCACCCCCGCAGCATTGCATCGTGTAACTAGCCTTTTTCTTCCAGGTAAGACTGCTAGCTATTTGGGTCATTATACTCACACTCCAGTCCTCCGGACGGATGTTATTTTTGAGTCTCACCTTCTTACCCCTTTTTTCCCCCACTAGGGAAATCTGCACTATTCCTACACACTATGGCTATAGTGTAAGGGATATCTTCACTACCCTAGCACTATTTACCAATGTAGTGTAAGGTAAGAACATAATTTTTTTTGTTACAGGATTTTTATGTTACAGTATATCAGCAATTTTTTCTTTTTTCATTGTTTGTCACATTTTCTCCACTAGGGTTTTCCCAACGCTGACCTAATTATCCCCTGATGAGCCCAAAAGGGTGAAACAGGCCCTGTCGGGATTTGGTTGCGCAATTACCCCTAGGACATACTCTTTGCTTTTTGTCTTTAAAGACCATTCAACATACCTCTTGTACATACGTACAATTGACTGGGACGTTACCTCTAGACTAGGTCCATTAATAGGGCTAGATATCTAGGGTAAGGTTCCGGTCGGGGTTCGTGGTCAATTAGGGCCACAACCCCGAGGTTAGGTTTTTAGGGTGTTCTAGAACTTCGATCTAGGGCATTAACAGGGAGAGTGTTAGTCATGTCTGACGCTTGCCTCCTATGCCTCTAGTCACAGCACCCTATTTTTTCCTCCTTTTTCTTCCTACACTCTCTATGGACATAGGGTGCCCGTATTTACCTTATTGACCATTTGTTTGTGGCACCTCCACGGAGTCACATCCGGAAACCTGAGTGTAGATACGAACCTTCCACATATCAAGATGTGTAGCCCACAGAGGTGAGCTTTCTTCTTCTTTCAGTACAAGTTGTATCAATACTCCTGAAATGTAAAAGGAGACCACCAGGCTCACACTTGCTTTGTTTCCTCTAATTTTTTCAGATGGGTACCGTGCGTCCTTACAATTCCTTTGAAGCCAGATTACTGTTTGTTCATTTTTAAACGATTTCAGTAAAAGCTAAGTTTTAACCACGATTTGTAGTCTTTCTTTTTTTAATAGGTTTTCATCAGAGAACAGAAGAGAGGCTCACTGACCAAAATATGCCCATTTTAACATAAGAATGCCCATTTGAGACTAGACTTACTTTCATCACATCGCAACTGTTGACATAAGGTAAGCAGGGACCCCAAGAAACACTCTGTATGAAAGACAGAGTGATAAACTAGATATCATTAAATATGTAGAGTAGGGTCTGAAAGTAATAGCCTATCGGCATCCAAATGAAGCATTCAAACTATACAAAGAAAGCAGGGATGCCCATAATATATCACAAGTCATGAAAACTTTATAAAGGTTTCATGACTTGTGATACAGTATATTATGGGCATCCCTGCTTTCTTTGTATAGTTTGAATGCTTCATTTGGATGCCGATAGGCTATTACTTTCAGACCCTACTCTATATTTAATCACATCACAACTGTTGACATCAAATTGCCATACTGTATGATAAAAATCTTAATGCCCTGTATAACCTCACAATTCCAGAGTCTAACATCAGTGTCCATAATAACATCACAATAGCCAATTTCCCATTGTGAAATCAGAATGCCTGTAGTGAAATCGCAATGCCTCATTGTGACATCATCATCATTGTGCCCATTTATGAGTGCACGATGTTCATTTTGGCATACCTAGCCAATATGAAATTACATTTGCCAATTATTACAGAACAATGCTCCATTGTGACAAAATAATTAGCCATAACATATTAATATTAATGCCTATAATAATAATAATTAATAATAATGTCTGTTTATTACATCACAATGCCCCACTGTGAAACTGCAAAACCCATTATGACATCACCATGGCTCATTGTGACAACAATCACTATATCAGTTATTTTTATTATTTCTTTTTATTTTTTCTCATATTTTTTCTCATAAATATTTGCTAACCTATTGGGGCGCAAATACCATCTTGAAATAATCTTATAAAGCCTTTGCTGTGGTTGAGGCAGTTAAGGCTTTTTAGTACGTCATTTAATGAAGAAAGCCAAACTTTTAGTGGGAAATTCTTCCCTATATCCGATTCCCACTTTAGCTTATGGGTTAGTTTGTTATTTGAGTAACTAGCAGTGATTATATCCCTATATTCTTTTGAGATTCCCCCTATATTTATTTCCCGCGTTCAGATATTTTATAAAGGTTGGCAGATTTGTATTATCCATAGTTTTCCACGTACGGTATCTGATTTTAAAAATGATTCTATTTTTTTTTATTTTTATTATAAATGAGCCCTCTCCATAGCCGGTAAGTCTTTGCTGCATATTGCATCAAAGGCTTACCGGTAACACCCGCGATCGGTGCTAGCACGGGCACGGTCCATCTCCATGGTAGCCTCGGGTCTTCCGAAGACCCGAGGCCATCTCGTTTTAACCCCTTCATTACAACGTGCTGATAGCACATTGTAATGAATGAGGAGGATAGGATCGATCAGACAACCTAGGGTTAAAGTACCCTAGGGAGTCTGAAAAATAGTAAAAATAAAAAAAAGTTTAAAAAAAAAAAATTATAATAAAAAAACCTAAAATTTCAAATCACCCCTCTTTCCCGAGAACTGACATGAATATAAATAAACAGTAAAAATCATAAACACATTAGGTATCGACGCGTCCGAAAATGCCCGATCTATCAAAATATGATAACGTTTTTTAAATGCGTTTAACCCCGTAACGGAAAATAGCGCCCAAAGTCGAAAATGGCACTTTTTTGCCCTTTTGAAAAATATAAAAATATCTATAAAAAGTGATCAAAAGGTCGTACAGTCCTAAAAATGATATCATTGAAAATATTATCAAATTTCGCAAAAAATGACACCACCCACAGCTCCGTACACCAAAGTATAAAAAAGTAATTAGCGCCAGAAGTTGGCAAAATCAAAAAAAGAATTTTTGTACAGGAGGTTTTAATTTTTGTAAATGTATGAAAACATTATAAAACCTATACAAATTTGGTATCCTCTTAATCGTACCGACCCAAACAATAAAGTAGACCTGTTATTTGGGGCGCTCAGTGAAAGACGTAATATCCAAGCCCACAAGAAAATGGCGCAAATGTGTTTTTTCACCATTTTCACTGCATTTGGAATTTTTTTCCCGCTTCCGAGTACATGGCATGGAATATTTAATACCATCACTATGAAGTGCAATTTGTTATGCAGAAAACAAGCCGTCACACAGCTCTTTACGTGTAAAAATAAAAAAGTTATAGATTTTTGAAGGTGGGGAGTGAAAAATGGACATGAAAAAAACAGGAAAAGGCCCGGTTAAAATGTCATCTATTGAAGGGATGTTTTCATGATTCCGTTTGACCAGTGACAGTTCTGGGATGCATAAACTTAAAGCATCTAATCTAACCTCTTGTCTCCCCAGAGACAGCTTTTTTATTTGTGAATGATAAAAATGCCATACCTTTAACATTGCTCTTGTGGAGTCTAGTATGGACAGGTCAACAGAGCCCCCTAGCCACTCTCCAACTATCAGACATTTTAAAGAAGTCTTCCTTAGCACCTCTTCTTCTATGGATATCCATTTTTTGTGCTTTATATCTTTCCAAAAAAGTTTCATTGGCTCTATACATATGGCATCATGATATCGCAGCAAGTTTGGAAAGGCTGTTCCCCCTAAAAATCTAGGGGCAAAAAGCGTGTTTTTGGGGGGCTTCCCTTTCCAGATGTACCTATCAATGTATTTTTGCAACCTTTTAATTTCCTCCTTAGGGAACATTAATGGGATACATCTCATAAAATAAAATATTATGGGGATTATGTTTCTTTTAACCGCTGCTATTTTGTTTAACCACGTCAGGTGGCATTTCTGCAATGTTGTTATGTTGTTTACTTTGTTGTTTAATTCTGCTAAGTTTTTTTTTATAATGCCTTCAGGTGTGCCTGCCAGCTATATGCCAAGATATTGAAAACCCTTCAACTGAGATCTTCAATTTTATAGTAGAGTGATCTGAGAGTATCATTGGCAGAATGTCTGCTTTCACTGTCTTGCTTATTCACTCACTATAATCTATCCGGGAATAACTTGAGTGTGGGTTGGAGAAGAACGTATAGTCTCTTTTTCACTAAATCAGTTATGATGTCTAGCCTAAGGTTCAGCTAAAAGGAAAAGCGGAAAGAGGGGGGGGGGGGGAGTGCTCATAGAGTTACACTGTACTATAAAGAAAAGCGATCGAAGAGAAGAAGGTGCGGCACTCTCTAGTATGGTATTCCAAACTTCGTTTTTATTTGGTGCAGGTACAGGACGCCGACATGTGGCAAGGCAACGGGCCGTTTCGCGCTGTAAAGCGCTTTCTCAAGCCTCTGACGTCACTTCCTCGGGGCGTGCTGAATTTGCCATAGCAGTTGACAACAAAAATTACAGTGTGTAAACAAGTGCGTCTGGATACACATCACACATATAAAAATATCCAAACTAAAAGTGACGATTAAAAAGCGATAAATACATTAAAGGGGAAGCTTGCAACATGATGAAGCTATGAAGCAGAAACAAGCAGAACATAAAGAGCATGAGAAACATGGAAAACTCGTGGCAGAACTCATTGGTCGATTATCTCTTAGAAAATAAATCCAAGACATTATAAGAACACACTTAGATCATTACAATCATTTAACCCCAATATACCCAGTGCATTACATTTAAGGATCCATTTGGCTTCACGCCGTAGTAGGTCCTTCTGGCGGTCCCCTCCCTCTGGGATTTACATGCACCCTCTCAATGCCGGAGAACCGCAAGGGGAAGGGGTCGTTCGCATGGTGTGTCCTAATGTGCTCTATGAGTCTGGGACATCCATTCCCTGACGATATAGAATTGAGATGTTCTCTGATCCTAATGAAAAGACTTCTAATTTTCTTACCAATGTAGAACCTATTACATAAACAAAAAAGAACGTAAACCACAAAGGAGGTTCCACATGTGATGAAGTCTCTGACGTCTATTTGGGTACCCCCTATCTGTAAAGTCTTAGCTTGCATGTTAAATCTGCAGAAATTGCAGTGCCCACATTTAAAGTTACATTTCGGAATCCCTTTGCTGAGCCAATTGTGTCTTGAGACAGAGTACCTACCCCGGACAAGCTCAGTTTTTAGAGTGGGACAACGTCTAAATGTAACTAGGGGTCTACGGGACGCAAGTTCCGCCAGTTTTGTTTCTTGGCGTAATATGTTCCAAAGTCTATTAATAGCTCCACAAATAACATTTTCATTGGAGCTGAAGTCAAATGAAAAGGCAAATCTTCTGTCATTGCTCTGTTTCTTAGATTTAACACTCGAGAGAAGATTGCGTCGGGGGACACTTGCTGCTCTCTCTAAAGCACTCTTTATGATATCTTTTGGATACCCACATTCGGTGAACCGTGTAGCCAGTTCATCCGCCTTGCGGTAGAAATTTGAAATCTCGCTGTTTAGCCTCCTTAGGCGGAGAAACTGGCTGTACGGGACACTAGATTTCACGTGTGCTGGGTGAAAGCTTTTATAGTGCAGGAGCGAATTTGTCGCTGTGGGCTTTCTGTACCCTTCTGTAACTAAAAAACCATCTTTCGCTATCACCCGGACATCTAGGAAATCCAGAGACTCACCCCCAAAATTGGCTGTAAATTTCATATTCATATCATTGGAAGTATTTAAGTAGTGGACAAACTGGAAAAATTCCTCCTCAGAGCCATCCCATATCATAAAAACACCGTCCGCATAACACAAAAATAAGCGAATATGCTTGGCGAAGGGGTTGCAGAGAGAGTGGACAAAGCGGGATATAAAAAGGGCCAAAAAAATGTTGGCCAATGTACAGGCGACGGGAGTGCCCATCGCCATTCCCACTCTCTGTACAAACCACCTGTCGCCAAACATAAAGGTGTTATGGGAGAGGATAAATTCCAGAGCTTCACAGACAAATGAGATATAGCCTATGTCATTATCCGCACCCTCCAGGACCCGGCCTCCAATGTAGTAGTCACGCGTCATGATCACCACATTCCCACCTTGTCGGCCGGTTTTATAATTAAGTCATCGCGTGCCCTGAGGAAGTCGAGAGCCCTCCTTTCTCCGGATGACAAATTGTCACCGAGATTGGTATACACGAGTGCTTTCACATCCGCAAGACAAAAACTTCAATAGGATGACCGTCCGGCAAGGGTGGGCAGAAAGTGGATCGAATTCCTCCCTTAAAATCCTCAATTTGGATGGAAGAGGGACCAATGTCAGGCATCTCTATGTCTTGTGGCAGGTGTAAGTCATGTAATAACTGGATGTCTGTCAGCTCAACTCCGTCTGTTCTATCTAGGGGGCTGAAACCTAGAGGACCAATGATGCTTGGGACCTCACCCGGTCTTCGTTCTTTGTCGGGTCCCGTTCCCTCATGAAAGAACCTATATAGATTCAATTTACGTGATGCTTTAAATAAATCTATTTCAAAATTTGTGAAATCAAACTGTCTAGACATGGCATAATTCAAACCTTTTGACAACAACGACAATACATCAGAGTCCAGGGAGACAATAGTAAGGTTGACCACAGTTCGATTAGTACAGATATCACCTGTGTCTCCTGCCGCCAAGAGACTTGCTTCCGTTTCATACTTTGATTTCTCCCTCGACCTCCTTGTCCTGCCCGCCAGATGCCTCTCCTAAAGGGACCGAAGTCTCGGTGGTGTTCACACTAGGTGCATTAGGAGTGTCTCTGGCAGGTCCTCCTGCTTCATCTGAGGGGCTTGAGTCGGACTCCGTAGTCCAAAAGTTCGTATTGGTCTTTCTTTTGGTGGGTCTCTTGCGGCCACCCGATCTCCTTTTGTTTGTGCTGTTTTGTACATGCCAGTCAAAGACGTGACCTTCTTCAAAATCCTGTTTATCTCGCATGAATTTATCTCTTTTTCTATTTTTAACTTCCATTTGAGTGAGTAATAATTTCTTCTCCAGTTTCTTGCAAAATGTCTGAAATTGGCTTTCAGAAAAGCGTGATCTCAATTCGATTTTAGCTTTGCACAGTTCAGTGGTGACTATCTCATATTCTTTTTTATTTCGAGCCAAGACCAGTCGCATGATGTCAATAGAGTGTCGAAGATGTAATCGTCTCCATTCATCAATAAATGTAGAATCGTCCTTGTATTGGGCTGGTTCCTTGTATACTCGTAGGCCTCTCCGGACACGTCCATTCTCATTATAGGACTGCAGGGAATGATTAGTCCAGAATAATCTGACTTCTTTATCTGCCAAGGACATCACTTTGTGTTCCAGTGACTTAGTGCTGATCATTTGCAGCATTTCCCCTCTATTGCATAAATCAAAAAACGCAGCTGTGTCCTCTCTGCCCATATTCAAAGCACTCTCTGCACTGCTGGTGCTCGCATTCGTTTCCATGGTTGTATCCATCCTGATTTAGTGGCTAAAAAAACGGCTGAACGCCTTTATCCAAAAAAACCCATGTACCCGGTATGGTATTTTCTTCCGAAGATACACAAGACCTTCCATGATCCACCAGGCCGCCCGATTGTGGCGGGCATTGGGACAGTCACTGAGCCCATTTCTCAGTATGTGGATTGGCTGCTACGTCCCCTCCTCCCCGACATCCCGTCTTACCTAAAAGACACAACTTCATTCTTGACTGCGATAAAGGACGTGACTTGGCAGGACTCTTTCAGTCTTACCTCCATAGATGTGGAGAGTCTGTATACCCGCATCCCCCAGGTCCTTGGAGCGGACGCTGTCCGCCGGTTCCTGGAGGGTGCGGATAATGACGCAGGCTATATCTCATTTGTCTGTGAAGCTCTGGAATTTATCCTCTCCCATAGCGCCTTTATGTTTGGCGATAGGTGGTTTGTACAGAGAGTGGGAACGACGATGGGCACTCCCGTCGCCTGTACATTAGCCTACATTTTTTTTGCCGTTTTTGAATCCCGCTTTGTCCACTCTCTCTGCAACCCCTTCGCCAAGCATATTCACTTATTTTTGCGTTATGTGGACAACGTTTTTATGATATGGGATGGCTCTGAGGAGGAATTTTTCCAGTTTGTCCACTACTTAAATACTTCCAATGATATGAATATGAAATTTACAGCCAATTTTGAGGGTGAGTCTCTGGATTTCCTAGATGTCCGGGTGATAGCGAAAGATGGTTTTTTAGTTACAGAAGGGTACAGAAAGCCCACAGCGACAAATTCGCTCCTGCACTATAAAAGCTTTCACCCAACACACGTGAAATCTAGTGTCCCGTACAGCCAGTTTCTCCGCCTAAGGAGGTTAAACAGCGAGATCTCAAATTTCTACCGCCAGGCGGATGAACTGGCTACACGGTTCACCGAACGTGGGTATCCAAAAGATATCATACAGAGTGCTTTAGAGAGAGGCGCAAGGGTCCCCCGACGCAATCTTCTCTCGAGTGTTAAATCTAAGAAACAGAGCAATGACAGAAGATTTGCCTTTTCATTTGACTTCAGCTCCAACGAAAATGTTATTTGTGGAGCTATTAATAGACATTGGAACATATTACGCCAAGAAAAAAAACTGGCGGAACTTGCGTCCCGTAGACCCCTAGTTACATTTAGACGTTGCCCCACTCTAAAAACTGAGCTTGTCCGGAGTAGGTACTCTGTCTCAAGACACAATTGGCTCAGCAAAGGGATTCCGAAAGGTAACTTTAAATGTGGGCACTGCAATTTCTGCAGATTTAACAAGCAAGCTAAGACTTTACAGATAGGGGGTACCCAAATAGATGTCAGAGACTTCATCACATGTAGAACCTCCTTTGTGGTTTACGTTCTTTTTTGTTCATGTAATAGGTTCTACATTGGTAAGAAAATTAGAAGTCTTTTCATTAGGATCAGAGAACATCTCAATTCTATATCGTCAGGGAATGGATGTCCCAGACTCATAGAGCACATTAGGACACACCATGCGAACATGAGACATAAAGCATGGAGGTCCTTGCCAGAGATCCATGTCCGCTCCTCAGGACCATGCCCTGGACCACAACGGTGGTGACTGGTAACACAAGAGGGGCATATTTTTTAGAAGAGAGTTGTGAAAACCATTGTGAATACCAAGTGCATTAAGCAAGTATAATCGGAAAGGCAAAGGATTAACGATTTTGCTAATTTCATATGGACCAATATATCGTGGAGCAAGTTTCCCAGACGGAACTTTGAGACACAGATTCTTGGTAAATAACTACACTCGTTCCCCTAAAACATACTCAGGTCCAGGAGTTTTAGGCTTTAGTCAGGTTCGAAAGAGTCTGGGCCGAGACATTAACCAACTCAATATCAAGATGAGAATTTTAGGTTAAATCCACAATTACGGAAGAAGGGCAATGTTGTAGTAGAAGTGTTAATTTGGTTCTTTAGGCCAAATTTGTCGAGTGGAAGAAAGGACTTCTATTTCTCCTGAGTATCAGAAACAAAACACTTGGTTGGGTTTCTCTGTCTGCCCACAAAATTATCTCCAGAATTTAGAGACAAACTGTACCCTTCCCGTTAGGAGACAATGGGAGAGATCTTTTAATCTGTCCTCGACATAATTCTGTCATAGTTTGCACGAAAAAAACTGCCCACACCACATTTATAAAGGGTTCTAGACAGTTTTCTGGCTCTCCTATGACTAGCTTGTAAAAAGGGGCGTGACCATGCAGCTAAAAAGATCAGTGCACCAAAAAAACTGCTGACCTGACAGAATTTTGTCCTAATTTTCTGGCGTAAATTAAGCCAACTAATAGGAAGTGAAGAGTACCACTAGACAGCCTTATACTAATAATTTTACAGAATTCATCTCTGAAATTATTTAAAGTGATTGTAGAAAGAAGGGTTGAAATATTGAGAGATATAGATGCACAAATCCCAGAAAAAAAAAGCATCATAGATCAATTTTTACAATGCCAAGAACGCATATGTAACCGTTAAGATCAACTAAAGAAAGAAATTGTTGATAAAAAAACAGAAAAAGCTTACTTGGGATCAAAACAGGTTTAAAAAGATCCACAAGTTCAGATATCAGTTATAAATACAATTGAATCATAGCAGATTCTCCTAAACATAACTCTCACACTGGATACACCAAATATAATGTTCCAGTATCAAATCATTTTTCCAGACTAGATCGTGATACAGTTCCTTCTCCTCCTTTTTTAGAACAAAGGAGACACAATACCAACCACATGCCTACAGGTATGTAAATCAACAACAGCCTCACAAATGGCACTACAACAAAAACAAATACTCAGACCATACACAATCACTAATACACCAACAAACACAAGGGCACTGACAAGGACAACAAAAATTAGAGCACACAACCCCAGTTTTTCACTTTCAAGCTCCAGCTTTAAAGGGGTTGTCCGAGTTTTCAAAAAAAACTATATGTGGCCGGGAGCAGGCTGACTAAAACAATAAAGCTGTACTTACCTCCCGGTGCCCTCCCGTATCCAGCGCTGGACTCAGTTCCGGCCGGACCCGACAACCTTCCGGCCCCCATACACAATGCTGTGTATAGGGACGGATAGGCGTACCCGGCCACGGCCGGCCGGAAGCTGAGTCCAGCGCTGCTCCGGCGGCCATGTTTGTTTACATGGCGCCCGGACCGGAGCGACAGCAGCGCTGGATACCGGAGGGCACCGGAGGTAAGTACATCTTTATTATTTTAGGCAGCCTGCTCCCAACCACATATATTTTATTTTTTTTTTTTAACTTGGACAACCCCTTTAAACTAGATTCAGACAATAGACAGGAGTCAAATGCAACCACCTCTTTTGCCACACAATCCTGTGCGTATGCAGATACCTACCCTCAATTTATCACAAACCAGCAATATCACTTCACTTCCCAACAGACACAATACACAAACATTATCACAACCAATTTTGATGAAACATGCAAACCACCAAATATTACTACAACCAATTCCTATACATGTGATGCAACCTCCCTTTCAAGAAATGGGTCACATAGTAACTCATCAATAGGAAGATTTCACTGTACAAATCCAACCCTCTTTAACTCTTCCACATACTCAGATTCAACAGCCAACACTTATTGTGTCAACACAAGCAAAACAAACAATGTCACAACTGACAATAACCCCTTCCCACCGCAGCCCTTTTTCGTTTTTTGCATTTTCATTTTTCACTCCCCACCTTCAAAAATCTATAACTTTTTTTTATTTTTCCATGTACAAGCTGTGTTATGGCTTATTTTCTGTGTGGTATTTAATATTTCATGCCGTTTACTGGGAAGCGGTAAAAAAAAATTCGAAATGCAGTGAAATTGGTAAAAAAACACATTTGTGCTGTATTCTTGTGGGGTTGGATTTTACGGATTTCACTGTCTGCCACAAATGACATGTCTCCTTTATTCTTTGGGTCGGTGCGATCACGGGGATACCACATTTGTATAGGTTTTATAATGTTTTCATACATTTTCAAAAGTTAAAACCTCCTGTACAAAAAATTATTGGGGGTATTTTGCCATCTTCTGGCGCTAATAACTTTTTTATACTTTGGTATACAGAGCTTTGGGAGGTGTATTTTTTTGCGGCTTTTGATGATGTTTAAAATGTTATAATTTTTAGGACTGTACAAACTTTTGATAACTTTTTATCAAATTTTTTTTTTTAAATGGCAAAAAAGTGGCATTTTCCAATTTGGGAGCTATTTTCCCGGGTTAAACGCAGCGAAAAAACTTTATTATATTTTGATAGATCAGGAATTTTCGGACGCATCAATACCTAATGTGTTTATGAATTTTACTGTTTATTTATATTTATATAAGTTCTAGGGAAAGGGGCTGGGTTTTTATGTTTTTCTATTATAATTTTTTTTTTTAACTTTTTTTAAATTTTTTTTTACTATTTTTCAGACTCCCTAGGGTATTTTAACCCTAGGTTGTCTGTATGATCCTATCATATAGTGAATTATGTGGACTACAGTATGGCAGTACATGGGGATTTTCCTCCTTATTCATTACAATGTGCAGATGGACGCTGCCGATGACGTCACGGGGAGCGATGATCCTCAGCGGCTTTGCCGGTGGCGATCAGC
Organism: Engystomops pustulosus; assembly: GCF_040894005.1. Taxonomy (NCBI): domain Eukaryota; kingdom Metazoa; phylum Chordata; class Amphibia; order Anura; family Leptodactylidae; genus Engystomops; species Engystomops pustulosus. The sequence continues at coordinate 63,881,355 of NC_092416.1, read as the reverse complement.
GGACAAACACCTGCGATCGGTGCTGGGGGTTACCGGTAAACCTTTGCTGCAATATGCAGCAAAGACTTACCAGCTATGGAGAGGGCTTAGCACGTGAGTCCTCTCCATGCACACGCACCCAGCATGTAATGTAGTATTACTTCACATGTCGGTAAGGGGTTTACATATGCCCAAATAATTTAGTACACTTCACCAACGCATCCTATGACAATATACAATTAAAAAAAAAGAGAATTAGAAGGATACATCAAATCAGATCACAACAAAAAAACAACACAAATTGGGCAAAACAAAATAAATACATCTAATCTAGTTTCGCCAGATATTTTCAATTTGCATTACAGTTTTGAATGAAACTCATATAAACCTTCTTAACAAAGGTCTAAAATTTGCACCTAGTAAAAATATAGATAACTGTAATACTTATATAGGAGTGGAGAAATATATAAGAAATTTGTCATTGGAAAATTAAAAAAAAAAAACATGAGAAAGGACACAAATTCAAGATCCCAAATATATACACACTACTTTAAAGTCCAAATCAAACTGATTTCCCATACAGGAAGTTAGTAAAGAGATTTAAACTTTCAAATTAGCAGTAGAATTAGATCTCAAACAATTAAAAACAAATAATTAAAATTATTAAATAAAGATATAAGAATCTGACAGGAGAAATAACAGTATTAAAAAACTTCAGTCAAATAATGAAATAACTATTAGACCAGCGAGTAAGGGGGGAAGGGGTTAGTTCTTCATAAGGATTATGTGGATCAGATGTTACAGATTTTGGAAGAAATCAAATGGCAGCTGGTTGGATTATGGCTACATTGGATGTTAGTTCATTATATAAGTGCATTAACCACAAATAGGGTCTTAAGCAGTTGAATATTTTTTACATGAAGACAATCTATTAAATGGTGAACAAGCCATTTTTATTTTGGACTGCATTGAATTTATACTAATGCATAACTATTTTACTTTTGAGAACAAATATTTATTATAGATATTGGGTACCGCTATGGGCACTATGTTTGCGCCCACCTATGCCAATTTATTCATGGCACATTGGGAATATAACACCATTTCCTCTACACTACCTACATTGACAATATTTTTTTTATTGGGAAGGGGGGGCATTCTCAATTAGAAACATTTATTTCAGAATTGAATGTTAACAATTTAAATCTTAAATTCACACCAAACGTAAGTAAAGAGAGGGTAGAATATTTAGACCTGTTGGTTCAAGTGGTAGACAACAAGGTGACATGTTGCACTTTTAAAAAAAACCATCATCACAAAATAGCTTTATTCCAATGGATAGTTGCCATCTGCCAAGCTTATAAATGTGCCGTATGGGCAATACAGAAGACTGAGGCATAATTGTACACATGTTGAATAGGCGGCAATTTTTTTTTAACACAACAATTTTTAGCAAAACAATATCCTCCATTTATTTTGAGTGCAGCGTCTGCTAAAGCCAGACATCTAGATAGAAGACAACTACCCGTATATATACTCGAGTATAAGCCGACCCAAGTATAAGCCGAGGCCCCTAATTTTACCACAAAAAACAGGGAAAACCTCTTGACTCGAGTATAATCTGAGGGTGGGAAATGCATTGGTCACAGCCTCCCCAGTATATAGCCTGACGGACCCTGCCCCATGGTATATTGCCAGCACCTGCCCACCAGTATATAGGCTGCCACCCCATATCCCCCAGTATATAACCAGCCCCTTGCCCCAGTACATAGCCAGCCCCCTGCTCCAGTATATAACCAGCAGCGGGGGAAGTCGGAAAGGTGAGTTTTGATATATTTTTTTTACTCGAGTAGAAGCCGAGTTTGGGTTTTCAGCACATTTTTTGTGCTGAAAAGCTAGGCTTATACTCGAGTATATATAGTCCAGAGTATATATATACAGAGTATAATTAGTCCACCAGAGGATAATATCTCTCCATCAGCACATTCTGACTATATTAAAACTTGTCTTCCATTTAACACATACTATAAGCGAATGGAAAATATAATTTCTAGAGATTGGCATTTACTTCTAGGTGATAAATATTTAATCACTTTTTTTTCCAAAGAAACCCAGTATAATATGTACTAAGGCCCCTAATTTAGCGTTGAAGATCGCACTCACGACCAAAAAACCTTCAAAAAAAGTAAACACTTGGTAAGATCTACTAATTTTTTTTCATTGTGGTAAATGTGCCTGATGTAAATCACCACCTTTTGTAGGACCAGTTTGAGTGTATCATCAGAATCTAACCCCCACACACATAAGATCAAAGAAATCCGAACATGACATCACAAAATGGAGTTAAAAATCATTCCTTATCTCACCATTTTTTAACACATCATAATAAGGATCCATCCCTAGTCCGCCTTTTTGTATTACACTCAGTAGAAAAGGATTGGCGAGAGGGGGATTTTAGAGGCAAGATGTCGCAAGATTTCACAAGCAGAATCCAGACAATTTTTTGAATTCTGCTCAATGGCCCCGAAGGGTCTTAATGCTAAAATGGAATTGTTCGTTTTTTTGTGACTATTATTGTGATTGTCATTAGTCTCTGATCTATGTTTAACATGGTTCGGTCCGGGGTGACTGACTGTATCCAGCACATATGTCGCTTCCCCCTGACTGACCCATCTAATGTCATCAATAATAAATAAAAAAATGCTTACATAAGTGTTTGCAAAAATGTTTACAAAAATAATTATAAAGAATGTTTACAAACAATATTGAAAAAAAAGATTACATATGTCTCTATACATAAAACTCTGTATGCACCCATGTAATTTCATCTATAAAAGTTTACTAAAAATGTTTACAAAATATTTACAGAAATGTTTGCATAAAATGTTGACAGTCCGACGAAAGTGCGGCAGCGGACCCTTAGTGAATAAGCCCCATTGTGTTCTGCCACAAACTGCACCATAAACCAACAACACGTGTGCCACAAACTATACCACAATCCGGGAGTCCCCAGGTTACGTACCTCATTATGGTTTCACAATAGACCTTTTTAAATCACCATGCCATTTATGAAATCACAATACCCTATTGTGTTATCACAGTGTGTCATTGTGGCAGTCTAGTGCCTATGACATCACAATGTCAAATTTAAACTTTACAATGTCCATTGTGACATTACATTTTATTACTATGACAATATTTTATTGTGTGATCACAATGCCCTATATGACATCACTATGCACAATGCTATATAACAGCTGACATTATGATATCTATATGCCTCATTACGACATTTCATTGTAACATTGTAATGCCCCTCTTTGATGATACCAATTTTGACATCACCATGACCCTTTATAATATTACAAGGCCCATTGTGACATCACACTGTCTGGTTAAGACTTCAAAATATGCCTTTAGGCATCATCCCATCCCATTGTAACATCACATGCCAGTTTCTAATAGTACATATCCCATTGTCCCACTGTGAGATCACTGTACCAATTTATGAAGTACATGGGGGCTGTGAGTTAACTGCAAACATTGCACCTAGCTCATGACCCCAAGAGAGAGATCTATTGTGCAGAGTCCGCAGTGCTGAGTGCTTTCCTATGGACATGGTCAGCATAAGTGATGATCATCTGCCGGTGTCCACTTTCCCCTGTGACCCATATTACACACACAGCCTTGTGCATGAGCCTAAAGGAAAAGAAAGTCCCCCTTCTATGAATCCTATGGTTTTACTTACAAGGACATAAATACATCCATAGACTCTACAGACTGCACTTGCTTTTACTCATGACTGTAATTCACAAGCCCAGTGCCAGTAAGGCTTCATTCACATCTCCTTTATCCATCCATTGTAGGGTTATGTTAAGAGGATTCCTGATTTGTCCTTATGTAATGTTACTCCACCAGGGCCTGATTACAGATGTGTGCTGAAAATCAATAAAACGCCCCGGAAGAAGCCTTGCCGGCGAAACCCTGGGTCGGGCGGATAGAAAGCTAGCGTCCCGTTATGTGAATTTGTGATATGCGCATTTTTATTGGATTTTTGTGAGTATAATGAATTGGAATAAATTTTAACCTTGTTGGAACGTACCACACCATCTGCCTGCATATTTTCTTCCAGTTACAATATAATAAAGGAGGAGAATGAGAGTGCGATGGTGCTAGTCTGAATGGTGACATACTTTCAGCAGGAGAAACTGAAGATTGGTGCTGTTCATCGAAGTTTTACGATAAAATAATAGGGAGAAGAAGAATCCTTGGAGCTCCGGTCATAGTGCAAATATTTTTCTCTATTTTGTGGATTGTAGGGTTATGTTAAGAGGATTCCTGATTTGTCCTTATGTAATGTTACTCCACCAGGGCCTGATTACAGATGTGTACTGAAAATCAATAAAATGTGTTTTTAAAAAAAGCTTCTCTAAAAGGATAGATTAAACAATCAGACAGTTATAGAATGAAAAAACCAGCACCAAAATACCAAATGTGCCACAAAAATAGTAAATGACCCGCTGTCAGTATTAAAGGGAACCTGTCACCAGGAGACCCATTTTTAGCACTCCCCCAGTCCCCACAGAGCATAGTACATACGCTGCCAAAGTGTTTTTGTATAAAAAATTGGATTTACAGAAAATGTTATATTGTACCTTTCTTTAGCATCTGCTGTGTGACTAGGCAGTTGCCTTTTGGGAGGAGCTGTAAAGGAGCAGTCCCCCCCCCACCCTTGGGGAACAGCTTCTCCATGTGACCTTTTCAAATATATGAAAACACCCATCACTTGGCTTAGCGACGCCCCCTGCTCCTCTACAGCCAATCCCAAGTGTGGGGAGTTTTTCATATATTTGAAAAGGTCACATGTTTCCCAAGGGTGGGAGGGGGGAACTGCTCCTTTCCAGCCCCTCCCAGTGGGCAACTGTCTAGTCACACAGCAGATCCTAATGAAAGGTTCTATATAACATATCTCTTTTTCTGTAAAACCAATTTTTAATACAAAAACACTTGGCAGCGTATGTACTATGCTCTTTGGAGACTGGGGGAATGCTAAAAATGGGTCTCCTGGTGACAGGTTCCCTTTAAGGGGTAGTGGACCCATGGAACCACTGCAGATGATGACGTAAGGCGACAACTGGGAGCGGAATCTAAGTGGTTTTTACCAGAGCCTGCCGCAAAGCGAGTTGGACTTGCTGCGGCGTGGTACCCCAGGTCGCTCCACAGGCACGACTGTCCGCGGTGTTGGCCAAGGCAAGGTACAGAGTCGTGAGGCAGAATTGTTGTCGGGGACAGGCAGGAGGTCGAGATAGGCAGCATACAGGAAAGCTTTCTTAATGGTACGAGGCACAAATATACGTCAGGGAACACAGGGAGGGGCCAGGAATATAACAGGAAAGGCAGCCAACCAGCGACAATTATCAACATGCTGGTCCATTAAATCTCAGAACTCTGACACACGCGCGCCTTAGGAGGGACCGGAGCGAGGAGACAACTGCTAGTACTTAGAGAGGTAAGCAGGCCTACTGCAGGGAAGAGGGGGCACAAAGAGGCACACGGGTGCATCTGCATCCCAGGATATGGGTCTCGCATTGTGTGCAAAGGGACTAAATTCAAGATCAATCTTTCCAATCTCTACAAGATTGGTAGACCACAAAAGATCATACTAAGCAAAAATTACATAATGCTATATGAAAAAAACCTCTAAGACAGACACTTAACAACAATGGGGTGCAGGGCAGTATTGCAAGGAAGAAGCCACTGCACTCAAACTTCCAGCTACCTACCTATCTGTAGTTTGACATTCTCAAAGACCATTGGAACGATGTTGTGCTGGCAGATAACACAAAAATAGAGTTGTTTGGTATAACCTTTTAAAAATACACAATACATGTGCAAACAAAATACAGTGGAACCTTGGATTACGGGTTGCAAATGTTTTGCAAGACAAGCTCGCATTTTACAAACATTTTAAATATCTTAATACAAGTACAGGTGTCATAAAATGACAATAGAAATATTTTTCTGAAAAATTGGAGTTTATTTAAACTTAACATAGCTACATACATGTATTATGTACATAATTGTACAGATGTGTCATTTGGACTGTGTTGTGAACACCCATGAGAAAATGGGGCTTCTGCATTTTTTCCTCAATTGTACAGCATTTGGAGTTTTTTTCAAGTTGTGCAGTAGACTACATGGTATACTAAATAATGTCACTAGAAATTACAATTTGTTTCACAGATAACAAACCCACATACAACTTTGTAAACAGAAAAAAAAAATTATGGGGTTTGAAAGTACAAAAGGAGAAGCAAAAGTGGAAGAGGGTTGTGTCATTAAAAACAAACTTAATTTATGCAGCCCGACCCCCCTCCCCCAACCGGCCACACTACATTACTATTTTTTTAATAACTCTCGGACAAACCCTTTAGAGTTTAACCCCTTCAGGACCACATTACATAAATATACGTCAACTTTCAGTCTGCCAGGTTGCAGGGTTGCCATATATTTACAGTCCTCCTTCTCCCTTTGATGCAGGGGTCACTGGTAGGGACAGGGGGATGGTTTGCCTACAATTAATAGCTTCCACTCTTGGTGCCCCTATCAGGATTTGAGTGGTTTAGATTATGATGATGGAATCTAGGCCAGAAAGTGTTAATAGAAGGAATGGAAACAAACACTGCAGTGCTGCCCATCAGGTTCTGAACATTGAGATTGTGATCTCTGTACGGTAGGAGTGTTAAGTCCTAAACCTAAGATCTGTGGCCCAGTTTTACTATGAAGTTTATGCCCGAATTCTGGTGTAGACTGCACATAAATACATTTATGAAGTGTTTGTGCAGCTGCACTAAGCCCCCTGCGACACAATACTGTGCGCAGAAAGGGGCGTTCCAGTGCATATTATCGGCTGCCACATTTATGTCGGCAAGTCCGACAGAAATGTGGCATACGGCCCTGAATTAAGTGCTCCAGAAAAAATCTGGTGCACTCAGTTCATGCACAGTGTGCGCCACATGAAGACGGAGATCCGATCCTCATGAATGTGTCACATGTTGCATATTAGTGAGGGAAACTGCAAATAGTAAATCCGGGCCTGTATGTCTAAATACACCCCCTTCCCAGAACGTCTTCAGAAATAGACCCAAGTCTTTAAGGGCAGGAACACTGACTTTTCACCTTCCATCTACATACAGAAAATGTAATAAAAATTGCGAGGCAAACTGCACTTTGTGTAGATTGTGCTAATGTAGATAAATCTGGAACACTATGTTTTTAATGTATTTATTGTGTGAAAAAATAGAAGCAAACGAAAAATTATATATATCTGGTACCGCCGTAATCAGACTGACCCAAAGAATAAAGGTAGCACATTACTGATGCTATGCATTAAATGGGGAAAGAGCAACTAAAAGAGTATAGTGGAAATGCTATTATTTTCATTGTTGATCAGACATGGTTAAAGTGAATTTATAAGTTATATATACCCAAAAATGGTACATTAACAGAATACAACTTGTATAGCAAAATACCAAATTCTCATATAGCTACATTGATAGTAAAATAGAAATGTTATGCCTCTCAGAATATGGTCATTCTGAACTGTAAAAGCTGTGGTCCTGAAGGATATAAATAGGTCTGATCTTGAAGGGGTTTGTCTGAGGACAGAAATAAAACATGCAGCAATATTCCACAATTGTCGAAAATATGTTTATATGTAGTTATTGCTGCACTAGAGGGTCACACTCAAAACGGAAAACAACATACTGGGGCAGATTTATCAAGCTGTCTGAAAGTCAGAATATTTCTATTTCCCCATGGCAACCAATCACAGCTTCCCTTTAAAATATTCATGAGCACTGGTAAAATGAAAGCTGAGCTGTGATTGGTTGCCATGGGCAACTAGAAATAATCTGACTTTCAGACAGCTTGATAAATCTGCCCCATTGTTGCCACTCATAGATATGTGATATTGGATGGGTTATTTCATTTATTTCATTCACTGCGTCCACTTTAAGCACTTGTGTACAAATATGATGTAGTGAAATATACGCAGAATTAGGATAAAGTTTGAAGGGTATATAAACTCTCAAGCATATACATATATCTTACAAATATGATGTAGTGAAATATACGCAGAATTAGGATAAAGTTTGAAGGGTATATAAACTCTCAAGCATATACATATATCTTATACACTGTGGGGTTTTAACATTGTGTCTGAGGTTTTCAGTTTTAGATTTAGAGTTTTATTGGGAGTGTCTAAGAGCAGAATTGTTATAGTTTCCTATGGTAACCAATCACAACTCAGCTTTCAATTTCCCACGGCTGTTTATAAAATTAAAGCAGAGCTCTAATTTGTTTCCATGAGCAACTAGAACAGTTTTACCTCAGATACTTCTAATGAATCTCCCCCATTGTCTCAGTCTCTTGATTGAAAACACTAGTCTTTTGCTGTGCCAGATTTACCACCTTGATTATGATTTATTGTTCAGCATGAGACTTTCGGTTTCTACATTAGACCTACTTTTAGTCACGTCCCTTTCTTGCGAGGCCATGCACACTTTCAAAAGACCACGCTGCCTTAGTCCGAAAAGTTGGAAAAGTGTTGGAAGGCATTTTAGACAGTTTTTTTTGGCGCAAACCCCCCAGAATTGTGGCCCAAGTGCGTTAATAAATCCCCCCCCATATTTTGTTCTTTCTGTTGCTGCCAATATAGTATAACCCCATGAAGTGTCTCTTATTTGCTCCTTTGAATGATTTTTTAAGCAAAATATGTATACAGTACAGAATTAATTAACTCCAATAATTCTTTTTAAAGGTTCTCTTTAAAACCTGCTTTACCTCTCTGCTTCTAACGCCATATATGAATGGGTTCAGTAGAGGAGTGATAAAAGTATATAAAAGAGAAAATATTTTGTCATTATGCAGAGAGTAGGAAGATGGTCTCATGTACATCAATAGGACTGTGCAGTAGAACATGCACACCACAGTAAGGTGGGAACTGCAAGTAGAGAATGTTTTATGTCGACCTATGGCTGATTGAATCCTAAGAATTGCCCGAATAATGTATACATAAGAAACCAGAATGCAAAGAAAAGGCATAAAAACCACAAAGATCCCAGACACATAGATTGCAATCTCGTTCAACAAGGTACTCATGCAAGATAACTTTAGCAGTGGTGTAATATCACAGAAGAAATGGCTAATTTGGTTTGAAGAACAAAAAGTCAGCCGGGAAGCCAAACCAGTATGGAGGGCTGAGTTTAGAAACCCTGTAAACCAGGAGAATATTGTAAGATAGGAATAAACACGTTTTGTTACTACATCCACGTAGTAAAGAGGATAGCAGATGGCTATGTATCTGTCATATGCCATGACAGCCAATAAGAAACTCTCTGATTGGCCAAAGGAAATGAAGAAGAAAAGCTGCATGAAGCAACCAGCATAGGAGATGGATCTATTGCCTAAAAGAGTTAAAAACATCTTTGGAAAAATCACAGTGGTGTAACATATGTCCAAGAAGGAAAGATGGCTTAGGAACATAAACATTGGAGCACTAGAAAGAGCACTGTCTATATGGATGGCGAATAATATGGTCGCATTTCCAAGAAGAATTAAACTATAAATTGAGAAAAAGGCAACAAACAAGAACGTTTGTATTTGAGGAACATCTGAAATTCCTTGGAGCACAAAGTAAGTTATATCTGTAAAATTTTCCTTTTTCATATTTTGTTCCTAGAAATCATCTAAAGGGAATTTTACCTAAACAAGGAAAATTGCTTAAACAAGAAATATGTTTAAATAAAGATTGATTATTGTTAATAAAATGAAAATGAGAAAACAATTATGGTATTAGATGTGTAGCTGGTGCTTGAGGTGTATTCTGTTTTAAGTGCCGCCATAGGAAACAAAAATCCTTCTTAATACATAGTCATGTGTGTGCTATTTATACTGGATATTGGTTTATTATTAAATAGATAAGGTTTCCTTCCCAAGAGTACACTAAAAATTATTAATGATTTCCCCAGAAGACAACATTTATTTCTGCTGCAAACATCTTGTTTGTGACTTTGTCCTGGGGGAGATCCTGATGTGATACACCACTTAATTGCATACTACATATGTGTGTAAATACACTGCACAAAAAAATAAAGGGAACACTCAAAGCACATCCTAAAAATATTTATAAAATATGAATAAAATATTCCTTTTTCGAGATTATTTCTTTTTTGGGAACAAGGGAAAGCCAGGAAAGAAGTAGATGCCTAATGCGTGGTATATTGAGTATAATAAAGTTTCATGTGATTTTCTGTCAATTAAGCATAAAAAAGGATCACAAGTCTCAAGCCCCATGGCATCTTATAGAGATCTATTGACAGATTAAGGCTATCATCGACCCTGGGCTATGAAGTGACTGTAAGCTCACTACCAGTTTTAAGTTTGAAATAAATCCATAAAGCCTGTTTTCCTGGTCCCTTGCTATATCAGGTCCTTTTATTTTTAAAGCCCCCACAATCGGTATTGTAAGTAACCACTCCACTCTGGGACATGGCTTTGTCATGGCAGCATGAGGCGTTAAGAGTTATAGACCTTGTGTATCCCATGCTATTTCCATGGGTAAAAGGTCATGGGACACTCCACCTCCCCACACAGCCTTATCCTTGAGACACTTTTGGTGGTACCAGCCCTACCAAAATAGATCTCCCCTTGCAGGCATGGTGGTGACATCTTCCTCTTGCCAAGTGGTCGGACACAACTCTCCTGCTCTCCCAAAGTGTCTGGCATCTCAAGCTACCTCCTCAGCATGGCACTAGCTGCATCCATTTGCATACCAGCGTGTCCTGCCACAGCTGAATCTAAGTTGCCCCGGCGCTGCAGAAGGCTCCTTCTCCACAACAGGCAGGTCAGTGGCGACCTGCAGGTTGTGACAGGATCGACTCCATCTGCACTCATCTAGACTTCCCTTTCATGGACTTTAAACTACAAGCCCCACATTGGGAGGGTTCTTCCTTTCTCTCACTGCCTCAACTCTTCCTGGATCATACTCTATAGGGGCTATGGAAGAGGGTGAGGGCCTTTCTCCCTAGATCAGACTTGGCTACTCAGTTTATTAAGATTGAGGAAAAAGCACTCCAGGGACCTGAAGTAAGTAAAGAACTCTATTCATGCCCTTTCTGTTCATGTTGGTCACTTCGGAACAGTATAATGCCAAGATCACAGGCTGTGTCGGCTACCCTTGAAACTCAAGATAAACTTTTCCTTTCACAAGATGTGGCCTTTGTCTCCTTGCACTCCCCTGTGGTCCCTTCTTTGGAATTAATTTTGGATTAGACTTCCACCCAAATCCCTGATCCTCGACACAGCCTACATCTGAATTCTGTGGAATGGTTTTTCCAACACCCAGGCCACTTGAGAAGGTGCTTATATCCTTCCTTTCATATCCAAATATCTTGCTGTATGATCATCCATTTCTGGGACAACTTCAGGACTGGTGAACTGCTGGCCTTCTACTCTGAACTCTGCATAGTTGGCCAGTTCTTACATGACTTCAGCTGTTTGCAACTTTCTGGAGGGACCCAGTGGCCATGTCTGGGTTATAACCTCATTTGTTTTTCCCACATGTGCTTTCGCTACTCAGTCCACTAGCAAGACTTAAGGGTCCTGGGTGGAATTTGTCCTATGTATTTGTACCATTGAGCTGTTTCTCATTCCCCACTAGGGTCTGTGCTCTTAGTTCCCATCATATTTGCAATATCTTCCTTGAGGTGCACTATCTTATTGTATGAGAGTATTAACTCATACTTAGAGTCTTTTTGGCCTTCAGCATTCCTGTTTGTTGTGTCCTTGCTGTCACCCTTATTGTCAGCACCCGTCCAGCAAACGCGCAACCACAACCAGACTTGGCGCTAGCTGTCAGACTACGTAAGTGATGGCGAACTCACCCTGCGACGTCCCTGCGGGCTAAGGCCCTGCCTAAAGCAGATAAACCGCCCTGATAAGGGCGAACCCACTATCAGGAACCTAACTGATGGTCCCTGAGTGACCCTACAACAGGACAGGGGACACTTACTTCGTCTGGCAGCTGCTGGATGGTGGAGCGGACAGGTAACGGAAATACAGGTAAAGACCAGTGAACATACTGTTACACAGAATACAAATGCAGGACTGAACAGGAAACCGGAATACAGGAATAGACCAGTGATCACACTGGTGCACAAAATACAGACACAGGACAGAACAGGAAACCGGAATACAGGAATAGACCAGTGTTCACACTGGTGCACAGAATACAAACACAGGACTGAGACAGGGACAGATATATACAGGAATTCAGGCAGATATCCAGATACAGATAGGATATACACAGGTCAGGTCAAGATCAAAGGGGTAATATACAGATCAGGTCAAGCAGATATACACAGGTCAGGTACAGATACAGGTACAAGGCAGGATAAACAGAGACAGGTAAAACTGAGCTCGCTACACAGATAGGACAAGACTAAAATTAACCAGCAAGCCTGATGGATACAGGTACAGGAGGGATATACACAGGTCACACTCAAAGTAACCAGCAAAGTATAATGGGAATGGGCAGGTATTTAAAGCCGATCCCGGACACGCCTCCAGCAGCACACTGGGGGAACTGTCCATCAGGCTAGTAACAATTGCTGGGCAGGACAGAAATGCAAGGAGCAGGGTGTGGCTCAGTTAATCCAAACACAAGAATTAAGCCACAGTTCACACACAAATACGCCATGTATTCCGCCAACTGCGGATAGAGGGACATTCAGGCACGGACGTTACACTTATACTTTCTATTTTCCTCCTACCTAGTGCTCCCAGTGTTTCGTTGCCCTCCCTCTCTTCTCTTCCTTTTTGCCCCCTTGAACTAGGCCACATCCCTTGTTCTTACAGATGGTGGATATCACATTTAGTTCCCCGGGTCTCAACATTCTGGAAAAGATCCTGACAAATTCATACCAGTTGGCCTTACGCCATCAAGAGATAAAACTGTTGTTGCAATTAATGTGATACATCATACTACCTCTATGGCTCTCCCAGTCTTCATCTTGTCAACAGATGTCAATAAGGCCTTCAACAGGGTGAACTGAGATTTCCTGCAAGAGACCCTTCACTACGTAGGAATCGGCCCTTTATATGACCAGCTGGATCACAAGTCTTTACTACTCCTCTCCCGCTACAGTGAAAGCAAATGCTGCAGTCTTCTCAGCATTTCACATCACAAACGGCATGTGGTAGGGTTTCTCCCTAATACCTTATTTTCATCCTCTGATCGAACACTTTGTAGGATACAAGTGAACTTTGTTGTATTTAGTGTCATGCTCAGCGTATCCTCACATAAGCGTATCCTGATGAGTTTAACTTTACAGATAACTAGTAAAGGTCTGAGGCCTTAAACATATCTCTCCTACCATACAGGATTTCTCCTTCGAGTCCCAGGAGCTGACAGACTGGCAGAGCAACAGTAAGAGCATGCCATTAAATTTGTATATGTATATATAAAATGTATATAAAATAAAATATATATAAAATAATTATAGAGGAACTGCACATGTCTTAATTAAGACATCATGATTAATTTGTGTATAATCAATAATTAAATTTGGTAGGGTCTGTAAATATATTAATTAAATTTATGACTTACAATTAGTGGCTTAGGGTTAGTGGGCTAAAGTTAGTTGGCTAGGTTTAGTGACTTAGAGTTATAGGGCAATGGTAAGCAGCTTAAAAGACAGATGGTACACTTGTCCTATTAAGAATTTTCTGAGGAACTATAATCCTTAATACTTATTTTATTATAACTCTATACGCCGCCATTGTGGCACTATGCTAATCAGTCTTGGGGTGCTCCAGCTACATCACTGAAGCGCCTCAGATTGCCTTGTGTCACAATTCATCCACTCCCCGTACTCCACTGTCCACAGTGCACAGAGCAGGGTGGGACTGGTAGCGATACGAGGGAGTAAAAGTTATGGTAGATGTCCTTTAAGGTTTGTGGGTTAAGGTTAATTAGCATAAATTTACCGAGTTTAGGGTGGGTGGCTTGAGTTTAGTGGACTTAGGGTTATTGGGCTTGGGGCAGTGGCTAAAAGTTAGTGGGTTTAGGGTTAGTGGAGTTAGGATTAGTCGGTTGGAATTAGAGAGGTAAAGTTAATTGGCAACGGTTAGTGGTCTAGAGCTAATGGTTTAAATTAGTGGGATAGGGTTAGTGGGTTGGGACCAGTGAGGTATCTCTTTGAGGATGATGTTTTCATTGATAGCATTTTGAAAACCTTTTTTATTGGCAGCAAAATGGCAAAAATGTGGCGATTCTGACATTTGGGCGATATTTTCTGTTACAGTGTTCCCCGCCGGAAATAATAGTTTTTATTTTTTGATAGATTATACATTTTTGGACACCGCAATGCCAAACATGTTTATAATTCTACATGTTTATTTTTATATGTGTTCTAGGGAAAGGGTTTGTTTTGAACTTTTAGGTGTTTGTTACTTTTTCATAACTTTATTTCACTTTTTTTTTACTATTATTTCAGCCCCCCTAGGGTACTTAAACCTTAGAAGGTCTGATCCCTTTTTATTATGTTGCAATTTATTGTGAATATACTGCTCCTGTATTACAGTCTTTCGCTGACAGCCTGTAATACAGCCTACCGAGTGAAACCTTTATAAGGCTTCCATCTTAATGGAAACTGATGGGCACCCACTGATGTCATGGTGGGGTACCAATCGACCATTAGAGATGGTGGCGTCTATATGCCAGCACCTACCATGGCAGTTACCGTCAGGTGTCAGCTGTATAATACAGCTGACATCCACCATGCATGGATAGGGCTTGAGCCCTCAAAAGAAGGGTCCTGCACTATGAGAGAGGGTGTAGACATACCTCGAGTGGTTTCCCGATTCCTGGAGAGGCTGAGCACGCTGATCCTACTCCAACATCAGATGTAACCCTGTGCCCTGGAGCTATAGTTGTATTTGAGTTGATGGACTTGGAGAGCTTGCAGCAAATTGTTCCTGAGCACTCCATGAAGCACCCCCTTTGCATGCTCCTGAACTTCTATCAGTTGCTTGATTCAGGGATATATCCTGGGATTTCATATATAATACTTAAAGTGTGAATTGCTTTGAAAAATGTTCTTATTGAAATCTAAGGACCCCCTGAATGAAGTAATAACAATGCTCGAATATACAGTAACTAACTAACAGAGGCCATGGGAGGTACTTTAGCTTTTAGCAAATGTGGGCCTATGTCCCTTCGGATATGCCATTCCAACAATTAAGGAATCAGATAAGTGTATTATCAGAGGTGCACTCATCAATATTGGTTCATAGCATAGCAAACATAGAAACGTTTCATAAGTGTTCACAATTAGTGTCAGATCTAACCCAACTAACTATGTTAAGAAAATAATTGGATACAAAGGTAACAGGTTTCACTGTCTTTTTACAATATTATTCCAGTCTTTACAATTTGAAAGAACCACAACCTGAATTAAATGTGGAGAGATCCAGGGAAGCAATTGGCATGTACTTGCTTTAAGTGCAACTGTAAAGTTACTGACAAAAAATAGTGTTAGCTGGAGAGAGAGCTAGCAAATCCCCAGGGGTTTTCAGCTATTTATGATAAGGCCTTTCTAGCCCAACTACAAGAACCCTTTTTAAAGGTTCTTAATGCATTGGGGGGGAAAGGGAGGTATACATGTAGACCAACTGGGAACCCATGTTGTGGTTATTCTGAAAAGGGCAAGGACCCCCAATTATGTTCTGATTGTGGACCAATTTATTTGCTGAATGTCTATCTTTAAATTTTTGCTAAGCTTTTGGCCTTAGGAAATCTCCCCATTTGGGTCATATTATTCATGTTGACAAAGTGGGTTTTATGCCTACTAGAGAGGCTAGAGCACTTAAAGGGGTATTCTCGTCCGGGCTTTCACATTAGGTTTCATTAATCTGACATATATAAAGATTTCTTCAATTAGATGTTATTAAAAAAAATGTACCTGTGTGTAGATAATTTTTCATAAATGTAGTCATATGGTCCCTTATAAATGACCCCTGTATGTTGCGCCTCCACTATTCTTCTTGTAAAACAAATTACTGCACTGAAGGGGGTGTTCTGGTGCTCAGTCGGACCGTGCCCCACATTTTTCATGCAAACTTCGACAGAAATGTGTCGCATGCCCCATTTTAAAGGGGCACCAAAAAAAAATTTGGTTGGGGCAGTGTAGGGAGCCCCGGATTCATGAAGAACGCGTGCCAGAAATCTTGAATCTGGTGACCCCTGCACACTAGAGAAGTGTGCACTAGAGCACTAATTAACTATATATTTTTTTTTAATAAGTTTATTTCTTTTATGATAAAACAAACAGAAACTGCACTGTAAGCACAGGAAGAAGGGATGCAGATGCAGAAGTTCTGGGTAGGTATATGTATGTCTACTAACTTACCCCTATGGTATTAAACTTATGCAACAGAAATGGAAACGTCCTCAGAATAATGGTTAAAAATGCTGAAATTCTGTGCAGGTATATGTATATCTACTAATGTACCCATACAGTACTACACTTATATAATAACTTTAAAATTATGGAATATATTTTTTGTTTTTTATTATTTTTTAATATATTTTTTTACATTTATGATATAACAAAAAAACTGTAAATGAAATGTCACTGGAGGAAGGCATGCAAACGCTGATGCAAGGTCTGCTTGTGTGTATACAGTATGTATATATTGGACACATCTTCTCATTCAAACAGTTTTCTGGATTTTCATGACTACAAAAATTGTAGATTCCCTCAGAAGGCCTCAAAACTATGAATTAACACATTTGGAATGATATACTTAACAAAAAAGTGTGAAACAACTGAAAATATGTCTTATATTCTAGGTTCTTCAAAGTAGCCACCTTTTGCTTTGATTACTGCTTTGCACATGCTTGGTTTTCTCCTGATGAGCCTCAATAGGTAGTCACCTGAAATGGTCTTCCAAAAGAGTTGAAGGAGTTCCAAGAGATGCTTAGCACTTGTTGGACGTTTTGCCTTTACTCTACGGTCCAGCTCACCCTAAACCATCTCATTTGGGTTCAGGTCTGTTGATTTCACACTTTTTTGTTAAGTATATAATATCACATGTGTTAATTCATAGTTTTAATTCCTTCGGTGTGAATATATAATTTTTATGGTCAGGAAAATACAGAAAACTATTTGAATGAGAAGGTGTGAACTTTTGGTCTGTACAATATGTATACAACCCTAACCACCAAACATAATCACTAACACTATAGGTATCCAGCAGCACTAGTCACTAGCCCCAATCTTTAGCCCTAATCACTAGCCCTAAACACTATGGGCTCCATTTACTAAAGCCCCTGCACCAGCTTTCTGTGAGACTTTTCCCTTTCTTTTATGTGCAAACTGCTTGCACAGATATTTAAGAAGTTTCAGTGCTACATATGTGTTGAACGTGACTCATTTGTGTCACGGCGGCACTATACCTGTTGTGACACAAATTTCTGCACTAAAATGGGCGTTCCGGTGCACAGTGGGAAGGTTCGCCAAATTTATCATGCAATCTGACAGAATTGTGTCACATTCACCAGGTTAAAGGTGGACCAAAGAAAATTTGGTGCACTTTGTCAGAGCAGTGCAAGGAGTGCCAGATTCATGTAGAACGGGCGCCACAATTCCTGAATTTGGCACACATTTTACAGGCAAACAGTTTGCACTGTTTTTGATAAATGTTGGCCTACATGTATTCAACATCCCTATTCATTAGCCCTTATAACTATAATTTTTCCCCAGCTCTCATCACTAGTACTAATCTCTAACCCTAATCGCAAAAGTGATTTTTGCAAAAACTAAAAAATTACCCTGTCAGCTCTCACACAGCAGCACAGCAGTATATCTGGGGTGTGGAGGGTTGGGAGTGGGTTTTATGGGATATTTGGACGTGAAGGGGCACGGCTCTGATCTTGTCACCTCAGTAACTAAAATGACAGACTCAGAGAAGGGAATTGTCTCTTTTTTTTCCTTCCTGAGCTGTGATTGGTCAGTCTGACCACAGTGACGATCAGCCATCTATGACAGACATGGTTTACACATGGCGACAATTTGTCTTTGGGATGAGATAGTTTGTCCTAATGCAGGAAGTACCCACTAAGGCTGCATTCACACACATGTATGGGGGACGTATATACGGCCTACGTATGTACGGCCGATATACGTCCCCCATACACTTCTATGGGCTCACGGCATGGTACGGGAGCGGTACGGTGCAGCACACGTGCGGCACCGTACAGCTCCATAGCCCGGGAAAAGATAGGACATGTCCTATCTTTTCCCGTATTACGGCGCCGTGGCCCATATGTTCCTATGGAGAGGGGCGGGGGTGAGCGGTGCTCAACTCCTCCTCCTCTCCCCGTGCTGCCATGTGCCCGCCGTGCTACGGTGCGGCGGGCACACGGCAGTGTGCATGTAACCTAATAAGAATGCTCTATCTTGTCCTGTGACGTGAACAAGCTAAGTTTGCAAAGTTGCAACTGAACAAACTACAAGACGGCTTGAATATTGTCTTTTGGACAAAAGACCAAAGTGGAGATTCTTGGTCACAATAAAAATTTCCATAGCCCTACCCTATTATATTAGGTTAAGCACCTCATATCACCTCATATCAGGGGTGAGGATTTGGGCTTGTTTTGTAGGCACAGAATCGTGCCACCTTGCAGTCATGGAGTCTGCCATGAAATTCTCTGTATGCCAAAGTATTCTATAATAAAATTTGAGACCCCCTATCCAAATTCTAAAACTTGACATTGTTAAGAATTCCTCCAGAATCGTATGACAGTCTGATAAATTCATATGGAAAACAATGGCTGGGTAATCTGCATTGTTAAGCAGGTCTAAAGATTTCTTCTAAAGTATGTGGATTGTCTTCTCCTGTGCCTTCATAGTATCCTAATAGATAAGACTGGAAAAGAACCCAAGTCTATAAGATTACACAAAAGTTTTCTTCCCATGACATCTGATATTTTTATTCTCAACAAAGACAGCCATGCTTCTCTTGATTTTATACTGAACAAGTTCAAATTCTTGTAAATGTCATTAAATATGTATCACAGATTTGATTTTCCCTTTCTCATTATTTTCCCTTTTAATTGTCAATAATTTTAAGTTCCAACTTTTTTCTTTGATTATGAATATTTTACGCATTGCCGCCTTGACCTCATTATTCTTCAAGCTGTAAATGATGGGATTAAGTAAAGGAGTCAACAAGGTATAGAACACAGACATCAGTCTGTCCACAAGCAATGAATAACTATAAGTAGGACGGAAGTAGATAAACATGGCAGCCCCATAAAAGAGGCTAACCACCGCTAAATGAGATCCACATGTTGAAAATGACTTACTTCTGCCTTCTGTAGATGAGATCTTAAGAATGGTCTTCAGGATCAAGATGTAAGATACAAAAGTTAACAGGAAAGGAGTCAAGCTTAAGAGTCCTCCAACACAAAACAACAGAATTTCATTAAAAAATGTAACTGAACATGATAACTTCAACAGGGAAGGAATTTCACAGAAGAAGCTATTTATGATCCTGGGTTGGCAGAAGGGCAACTGAAATGTAAAAATGGTCTGAATAGAAGACTGGAGGAAACCAGTCATCCACGGGGCAGATGCCAGAGCCATGCATACCCTATTGCTCATAATTTCCATGTAGTGTAGAGGGTTACAGATGGCCAAGTATCGGTCATATGCCATCACTCCTAAGAGGACACACTCACTACTTGCCAGGAATGTAAAGCAGAACATTTGTGTGACACAACCGGCATACGAAATGAATTGTCTTTTAGTTAAAATGTTGATCAGCATTTTAGGGATTGTGACACATGTGTTGCAGATATCCAAGAATGAAAGATTACCAATGAAGAGATACATGGGTGTGCGAAGATGCAAGTCCAGGCAGATGATCAGGATGGTAATAGTGTTACCAAGTAACGTGAGGAGGTAGAGCATAAAGAAGACCAGAAACAGTACGATTCTGTGGTTCTGAAGATAGGAAAATCCCAGGAGAATGAAACCAGAGTCTGAGGTGTCATTTTGCTTTATCATCTCACTAAATGATATATATGAAAAAAGCAATACATGTAGTAAATAAAAGTTTGACTACACTTAACTTTAGGAATAAATGCATTCTGAAGAAGTAGCATTCTAAAGTTCAGAATAGTTAAAACGGTGATCCTTTATTTCATATTAAAGTGCAACATTTCAGTTCTTCAAGCTTCCTCACTTTTCTAAACTTTGAAGTACTGCTTCCTCTCTGGATTGTATTTAGGATTCCTGGCCAAGGACAAGGACTCTTTGTTTTAGCGCCCACCTAATTTTGTAATGCTGTGCTGCATTTGATATTTGTATTACTTACCCATGTATCTACCTACCTAGTAAAGAGACAGCTTCCATGAAAAAAAATATTTACATGTTTTCCCCTTATCAAACAATATTTCAGTTTTAACAGGTTAGAACATCTTATCTTAAAGGAAACCTAGCACTTGTAGTGGCAGGTTTCCGATGAAAATACCGGGCACCAGCTCAGGGTGAGCTTATTTTAGTTAGTGTTTTAAACCGCGGTATCGCGGTTTAAAACACTTTTTAAACGTTATAGCCGGCGCAGGCAGGTACGCGCTCGGCGCTTACCGTGCACGCGGCTCTCATTCACTTCCTATGTAGCCGCGTGCACTGTAAGCGCCGAGCGCCTGCGCCGGCTATAACGTTTAAAAAGTGTTTTAAACCGCGATACCGCGGTTTAAAACACTAACTAAAATAAGCTCCGGCACCAGCTCACCCTGAGCTGGTGCCCGGTATTTTCATCGGAAACCTGCCACTACAAGTGGTAGGTTTCCTTTAATGTTTCCTTATTTAAAATGCATTTTTATTATATACTATCTGTAGATCCAGGTGTTGCCCGGGAGTAGCAAATAACTGCTCTTAACTTTAACAAAATAAAATTGGTTAACAAAAAATTAATATATCTATCTATCTATGCATCTATCTCTCCCTGTCTGTAACTCACTCACTATCCCTGCCTGTCTCTGTCTCTCACTTACTTACTCTTCCTGTCTGTCTCACTCACTGGCTGTCTCTCTGTCACTCACTCTCCCTGCTTATCTCTCTTTCACTAACTCTCCCTGCATGTCTTTCTGTCTCTATCCATGTTACCTCACACATAAGCTGTATTATACTCATTCTCTATAGTAACCATTCAAAGCTCAGAGCTCATGTCAATGACCTGTGGCAGCATAGCAACTAATCACGACTTAGCTTCTAACTTCCACAGCAGCAGACAATGGCTCCTGTATATGATGGTTAACAAGAAGATTTTGGAAAGCGCGGGTTGAAAATTTCAGCTCAAAGCCTAGTCTATGACGTTCCCTGATTCTCAGAGAGTGACTGTGCAAAATTTGGTGATTGTAAACACGACGGTGCAGGTTCCTTTAGCGGACATACATACATATGTATACATACACATACACTCATCTTTATATATTAGATGTTTGAAGAATTATTGAAACATAATATGATGGTTTCCCCCATACAGGTTAATAAGCACTGTCATCCTTGAATAAATGAGGAAAATCACTAAAGAGAAATACTCACATCTGCAAGACAAGTGGATCTAAGTTGTCTCTTATGTCAAATCAGGGAGACGATAATTTTGGGAATGCTGATGAAGATAGTATTGATAATGGCAAAGCTGAGTTACCAGCCAAAGTCAGAGGCTCTCAGCCCACAGATTTTATAGTTCCATGATCTCTGAGGGAACATTTCCCATCAGTGCTGTGAAACCTCCCAACATACTTGATACAAAAATATTTTCATTGATCTGTTTTTTAATTACAATAATATTTTGGTCTAATTGGAATGAAGCAATAATTCCATAGTTACATAAATGGAACAAACACATAACACAATGATACACATTGGATCAGCCTTTTCTTTCTTTTCTGTGGTAAATGTCCACTTGTGTGACTTTTTTCG
Organism: Engystomops pustulosus; assembly: GCF_040894005.1. Classification (NCBI taxonomy): domain Eukaryota; kingdom Metazoa; phylum Chordata; class Amphibia; order Anura; family Leptodactylidae; genus Engystomops; species Engystomops pustulosus. The sequence goes on along the minus strand of NC_092416.1, from coordinate 63,859,318 downwards.
CGCTTCTCTTCAAAGTTTTCCATTGTCCAGATTTCTGCAGTGTTCCCTGAATTATGCACAGAATCCAGATGTGAAAATCGTTTTATTTTTTTTAATAAAAGTCCCAAACATTCGCAAATTTTGTTGCCAATGCGCGGCTGCCCCATGACAGGTGTAAAAAATAGCTTAGAGCTGTTTATGACTTTTGAAGGCTTTGTACGTCTTTTGTTATGAAATTCACCAACGACCTAATGTACTCAATCACCACATGTATCAATAAGGAAAAAACATTCTGATCAGTCGAAAAAAATCAAACAAAAATAAAAGCCAGACTGATACATATGCCAATTGTATACAGTTCATATGCAAAATGAATTCCTGTGTAGATTTAATATCGCCTATATATCCCTATGTATTTCCATCATTACAGACTGCAGTCCATTCATTGTTCTGCACAGGCTTCCTTACTTACAGGGGGGTCTGGTAGCTTGTTTGATATTTATCCTTGTGCACTGAGCAGAAGGAAAGGAGCTACAATATTTAGACTGTCATACATTAACCCCTTAACAACCAGACCCTTTTTTGTTTTTGCGTTTTAATTTTTTCTCCCCACCTTCAAAAATCCATAACTTTTCTATTTTCCATGTAAATAGCTGTATGAGGGCTTGTTTTATGTGTAACAAATTCCAGTTCTTGTTGATGGTATTTAATACATACCATGTACTAGGAAGCAGGAAAAAAAATTCTGAATGCAGTAAAACAGATGAAAAAATGCATTTGCACTGTTTTCTTGTGGGCTTGGATTTTACAGCTTTTTACGGGGTTACCAAATTTATAAAGATTTTATAATGATTTCATATATTTACAAAAATGAAAACCTCCAGTACGAAAAAAAATCTTAATTTTGGCACTTATAACAGGCCACATGCCGCTGGGATTTAAATGCCTCTGGCAGATTACATCAGTAACGCAAATGTGGAGTCCCTATGGGTGGAGATAAGAGGAGGGAAAAAGAATAATAAAATATTACTAGGGGTTTGTTATAAGGCTCCAAATATAATGGAGGCAACAGAGGAAATGCTGATAAGTGAAATGGATGCGGCTTCAAAGCATGGTGAAGTACTTATCATGGGGGACTTCAATTACCCAGATATTGACTGGGGGGCAGAAACCTGCAGGTCCTTCAAAGGTAGCAGGTTCTTGTCAACAACAAAAGACAATTACCTGTCGCAACTAGTCCTGGAGCCAACAAGAGGGGGGGCAGTGCTGGACCTTATCCTTACCAACAGACCTGATAGGGTATCAAAACTACAGGTTGGGAGGAACCTGGGGAATAGTGATCATAATATCATTGATTTTGTATTACGCTTTGCTAAGCATGTTAGTGAAGGGGCAACCAACACTCTAAACTTCAGGAGGGCAAATTTTCATCAACTAAGGGAAGACCTTAAAGGCATAGACTGGGATAATGCTCTCAAGGACAAAAGCCCCCCCCAAAAATGGGACTTTTTCTCATATATTCTGAAAAAGTCCTGTGAGAAACACATACCTTATGGGAAAAAGCATAAAAGGAACAAGAAAAACCCTATGTGGCTAACTAGTCTTGTAAGGAAAGCAATAAGCGATAAAGATAAAGCGTTTAAGGTGCTAAAACGTGAAGGTAGCGATGAGGCATTACAGGATTATAGAGAGAAAAATAAATCCTGTAAAAAGCAGATAAAGGCCGCAAAAATAGAGACTGAGAGAAATATTGCCAGGGAGAGCAAAAATAATCCCAAATTATTTTTCAAGTATATAAATGATAAGAAACTAAAAACAGAGAGCGTGGGTCCCCTTAGAAATAACATGGGGGTCATGGTGGAAGGAGATGAGGAAAGGGCCAATCTACTGAATGTCGCCTTCTCAACTGTCTTTACCCAGGAAAATCCCCTGGTGGAAGACACAATGAGGAATAATGTAAATTCTTTTTATAATGTCAACAGTTTAACCCAGGAAGAGGTACGGCGCCGCCTCACAACCACTAAGATAGATAAATCACCAGGGCCAGATGGCATACACCCCCGGGTTCTGCATGAATTATGTACGGTGATAGACAGACCGTTATTTTTAATATTTGAAGATTCACTGAGGACTGGTTATGTTCCACAGGAATGGCGCATAGCAAATGTGGTACCAATATACAAAAAAGGATCAAATAGCGATCCTGGAAACTACAGACCCGTAAGTCTAACTGCTGTGGTGGGGAAAATATTTGAGGGGTTTATTAGAGATGCTATCCTGGAGTATCTCACTGTGCACAACCTTATAACCCAGCGTCAGCATGGGTTTATGAGAGATCGGTCCTGTCAGACTAATCTGATTGGTTTCTACGAGGAGGTAAGTTCAAGACTGGATCTGGGGGACGCTGTGGATGTTGTATATCTGGACTTCTCAAAGGCATTTGACACCGTGCCACATAAAAGGTTGGTATATAAAATGAGACTGCTGGGAATAGGAGAAAATCTGTGTATCTGGGTAAGTAATTGGCTTAGTGATAGAAAACAGAGGGTAGTCATTAATGGCACATTCTCAGATTGGGTTGATGTTACCAGTGGAGTGCCACAGGGGTCAGTATTGGGGCCACTTCTTTTTAATATTTTTATTAATGACCTTGTAGTGGGTTTACACAGTCAAGTTTCAATATTTGCAGATGATACTAAGGTGTGTAAAGTAATAAATACTGAGGTCGATAGTTTAGCATTACAGAGGGATTTGTGGAAGCTTGAGGGATGGGCAGAGAAATGGTTGATGAGGTTTAATGTAGATAAATGTAAACGGTCAATTACTTAGTAAAACTGAAGCTGAAAAGGACTTGGGCGTATTGGTGGATGGTAAACTTAATTTTAGTGACCAGAGCCAGGCGGCTGCTTGTAAAGCAAATAAAATAATGGGATGTATCAAGAGAGGAATAGATTCTCATGATAAAGACATAGTTCTGCCCTTATACAAATCCCTGGTCAGACCACACATGGAATATTGTGTACAGTTTTGGGCACCAGTGTATAAAAAGGATATAATAGAGCTGGAACGGGTGCAGAGGAGAGCAACCAGGATTATTAGGGGAATGGGGGGACTAGAATACAATGACAGATTACAAAATTTGGGATTATTCAGTTTAGAAAAAAGACGACTGAGGGGAGACCTCATTACAATGTACAAATACCTGAACGGACAGTACAAGGATCTCTCCAAAGATCTTTTTATACCTAGGCCTGTGACCAGGACAAGGGGGCATCCTCTGCGCCTAGAGGAGAGGCGATTTTACCATCACCATAGACAAAGGTTCTTTACTGTAAGAGCAGTGAGACTATGGAACTCTCTGCCGCAGGAGGTTGTTATGGCCGACTCTATGTACATGTTCAAGAGAGGCCTGGATGACTTTCTGGAGAGAAAAAATATCACGGGTTATGGGGATAAAACATTTATTTAATTCTTGAAGGTTGGACTTGATGGACTTGCGTCTCCTTCCAGCCTTATATACTATATATACTATATATATTTACAGGGACCATGAGCCCTCTCCATAAAGTGGCAGCTGACGTTTGTGTCGTACAGATACGTCTCACGTCGGTAAGGGGTTAAATCTATCGTGTGTCACTTTATACAGTAATAACTTGATCTTACCCAAGAGATTGAGATAGTCCTAAAATCCAAGTTACCCAAATGTCTGAGCAGAATGTGGAAACAAATTGCATTTCCTGAGTAAATTTGTCCTGAGTAAAGAGCCCAAATGAAGGAAATGAAGGGTTATACATTATTTTCATCAGTGGAGAGACTACTACCTTGTAAGTGAATACTAAAAGTGAATATTAAATTGAGCGCATAAGTTTATTGGGGAAAACTGTAGAATTTGCAGTATATACGGTAACCTGGTGGATACATTCCTGGGAAAACCTTTCTGTAAGTGGTCCAGCATTACTGGCACTGTCAGTTAGAAGCATTGCCATGAGAGGAAACACATGTGGCCTTGGGAAGTCTTGCACATATTGCAAAGCTGTGTCCATTGTATCACTGTTTTTGGTGACCCAAATTTGCATAAATTGGCTGCTCATAATGGCACTGGTGCTGTTTTTCTGTGTATGGTTTCTACACTATTTCTCCACTGAAATTGGTTTTGGTGCTGTGTTTATATACTAAGCTTGGTTCAGTTGCTGTATTTATGTCCTAAGCTATTAAAGTTACTATGGGGGGAGGTACTACATTATAATTTGGAGGGGCAGTACATTTTATTAGAAGTCACTGTATGTTCTAAAATTAATTTTGGGGATGCATTGTCTATACTACAATTCTCCCAGAAACAACATATTTAACCCATTACTGCAGATGCTGTTTTTCCTTTTTGATTTTTAGGTTTTTTTCTTTGATCCCCTCCTTTCAAAAGCCATACATTTAAGGCCTTTTTTTATGAGTAACAGCAAAGTATCAGTATTTCACATCCCATGCACGCTTCACTTCACTGTACAGTGAAGCTGGAAAAATTTTTGAAAAAGAGTTATTTTCTGTTACGTTGTTCACCTCCAGGAATACTAGTTCTTTTATTTTGATAGATTGAACACTTTGGGATTAATCCATACCATACATGTTTATTTTTGTTTATTTATCTTTTTGATCAAGGGAATTTTTAGGCCCCATGGATATTTGAACCCTAGAGTGTCTGATCGCAGGTGTTAGATCTAGGTGTTTACTGTGTTATGTAGCAAACACCCAGTTTGTATAAAGAGGGCTAAGCTTGTGAGCACTGTGATGTATGTCTCTATGTCATGAGTTGTTAAAGGGGTTGTCCACTTTTCAAAAAATCTGTATCTTTAGATATGTTTAAAGACATTCCTGTGAGAGCCTCAAACTTTCCCTGTTCTCCTCAGACTGGGAGGTAGTAAACTTAACCACTTAACTCCACATATAAGAAATTACACAAGGCTTCCTATAGGTTGCAGCTATTTATCAATCTTGGCTTAACAATCTCAAACAATTAACCGCCATCTGTTAGTTCTTTGTGTAAACCGCAGCTGCCGAAGTGGTTTGCTCAGCCAGACTCCCAACCAGCACTGCGACTTCTGGGCAAATATCCATCAAGTCTCCATCAAATCTCCATCACCAATTCTGCCTTTTTCCACCAGCTGTGACTTCACTTAATTGCTACAAAACAGAAATATCAAAAATACAAAAAACAAGTAACGGTAGGGGGAGGGGAGGGACAGCTGCACCAATGGCGCGGGCAAGAGGAAGTGCCTTGCCCAGGTGCCCAGTTATATATACACAATTACGGGAGGGGTGAGCAGCACAGTGAGGAGAACAAACGGGAGTACTAATGCCCCCTTAAAGTGCAGGCGCCATACACATAAATATGTATACATATATCCCGGACACCCCCAGTCTGAGTGCACCCTCCATATGCAGTTGGGGGCACCCTTCACTCTGGGAGGTAGTAAACTTAACCACGTAACTCCACATTTAAGGCACTTATAAGTCTCCATCAAACCTCCATCAAATGTCCATCAATTCTCCTTTTTTCCGCCACTAGGAGCTCCGAGTACTCCAACACAGAGCTCCGACCTCCACCCAACAGGAAGAGAGCCTGCACGATGCCATCCTGGAAACCCGACAAAAATATATCCAGCCCTATGTCATTCAAATTCACTCCGTCCGAAAGCATCAAGAAGGAATTATCACCCTCCAATTTTCTTTGTCTTACCCGATTTGGACCTAACAAAGTGTGCCATCCAGGCATTGATAGTGCGCCTGGTCCAGTCACCTGCCCCAACGTCCCTGGTGCCCCGGCCAGGCCACCCTCTGCACCATTTTCAACCACACTATTGCCACCTTCGGGGAAAAGGCTGACAATTTGTCGATATCAGACCGCATCACCGGAAGCAGCTCCGCAACCCTAAGGAAACAAAGGCCTTTGCCACCGACATGAATAACAATGCTGATTTCCACAATTTCGGCGATAAGCTAAGCCCACAGCAATCCACGGATGTCCCGCTAGAAAAAAATCGACGCCATGAAAACTCAGGTTCCCCCAGGCTACATTCTGCACCGCCGACCCAGAGACCGCACGAGAGCGGAGGAAGGATAACTAGGATAGGGTTACCTCTTTCCTATCTGTGACACTAGTATACACAGACTACCCTCAGCCAGGGACAACCATGCCTTACTATATTGGCGCCAAGTAGAGGGTGCAACGGATGACCAGACCAAGGACATTAATTGCGGATCAAGTCCCACAGGGCTCCACGGCCGCCAATGGGAGGTGCTCCCGAAACTCCTGCCAACAGAAACGAGAAAAAGAGTCAGCCACAATGTTATCACAGCCAGGCATTCAAGGCATCGCAAAACTACATGACAGAGGAGCACCAAAACGGGTGCCAATTTATAAATTCAAAAAACCACCACTAAATTGTCAGTATAAAAACATATTTGGCGGTTTGCCAACACTGGCCCCCACAGTCCTACTGCTACCACAATTGGAAACAATTAACAGTGTTAAGTGCTTGCAGAAACCTTTGCTGCGCCAGGCCCCAGACACCATTCTGTACCCAAGATTGCACCAAAACCCGAGGACTCTGCCGCATCGGTGAAAAGGCATAATTCAGAACTAGAGACCTCGGGAAGAGGCCAATGCATTTGGGCATTGTAGGTTGACAAGAAAACTTCCCATACCTGGAGATCGGCCCTAAGTTTGGAAGTGACACAAATGTGGTGTTCTGGCTTCGTAGCCCCCCACGTAGCTAGGGAGAGGAGCCCCCTCCCCATGGGTATGATCCTCAAGTGAAAAAACAGCATGCCAAGTAGTGACTGTACATAATCTGGATTAATTGCTAAAGACATCATGGTTCCAGATCTGTCATTTATGACACCAATGAAAATAAAGTTATTTCATGTCATTCAATAGCAGGGGAGATAATGGGAACATTAACCCATGGTTTGCTTTGTATTATGAGAACAGCTATATAGATTTTTAAGTCTTAACACTACAGTGAAGTCCATTAATTTTGTCATACTGCAGTTTGGAGTTGGCTGAACACTGGAAAGGGAGTTTCATAGGGAGTGAAAGCAAAGGGAAGCTCCTCCAGAAGTGTCTCCCGGCTAAATAGCTTATTTTGTGTCATAGAGTGCATATGTGTCAAATAATTGAAGGTCCTACTAGTGGGGGCCCCAGTAGTTTTATTTCCCCCGGGTGAAAGTTCACTGCTGCTCCAAACAAATACGGGGCATGGGACCCTTGTTCTTATGGTGAAATCCACAGTATCGGATACTTAAAAGTTAGAGCTGGGGTGTTATTTGTGGGAAGCTCTTCTGATGTCTTATGGGGGTATGCTGATGAAGGAAACCCTAATGGAACCAACCCATGGATGAAGAAACAGTTCTTGTTTGGGTAGTTTTAATGTCATATGACTGAAACACGTTTAACATACCTATGGCCTTTAATTGGTTTACATGTAACTGAGGTGCTTATGATAGTGTGTAAAAAATGTACACGAAATTGCAATTGTATTCACCATTGCTTCATGACCAGTTTTTGTTGATATAATAAAAAAGTGAAATTGTAATTTTAATTCTACACATAGTAGAAGGCCTACTTTAAGCTGGAAAAAGAGATACATAGTTCTGAAGTTTTGCCTTCTTCAAAAATCCAAAGCCCCTCTTAGAGTTTAGGGAGCAACAATTGATCCGAGATACAATAATATCATTACAATTAGTTTCATGCAAACCTCTTCAATAGTTAATATGTATCAGCTCAATTGTTACAATTAGCCTGAATATACAGCATCACATTATTGGTTTCCAATTCTCTTTGGAGTGTGCTAATGAATCCCAGTAGCTGTGTAATCACAGACCAATGTCAGGCTACAGATAAATGACTGCAAAATTGTTACCAAAACAAATCAGCTCAATAATGAGTATCCAGATAATAGGCACCTTGGTGAATTTGCTTCATCAGACCTCAGAGACATCACAGAATACACCTAATGAATGAAAATGGTCATAAACAATACATGTCACTACTTCTTACATGTGTGTTTAAAGGTATTTTCCTTTCCCTAGGTCAGTTAATACTGAAGACCTATCCCCAGGTCATTGGTATCAGATCCATGGTGGTCTGACACCTTAAGCCCACTCTAGACTACACAAAAGAAGAGCAGGCACCACCACAGTATAAATGAATACCATATCCACGCATCCCAATGATTAATGCAACAGCCAAAAACAGAAAAAGTTGGATGCGTACAAGGGATCACATTAAATATACAAAATTCATTAATAGTATAATTACAAATAATAGAAATGACAAGACATCAAATATAAACACACTTAAAAATACACCCGATGGGTGTATATGGCTGCCGAGGGCAGTAATCCCTTAAACTCCCTATCCACAATCAAGAAATTGCACAGATGAACAAGTGTTTATAAGCAGAATTACATAAATGGTCTAGAAACGCCTCTTAATGACAACAATACAATAAAGTGCTCTGTGCAGAAAAATGTGGTATAATGTAGGACCTGGAAAACCCTCAACCAGCTCATACAATACCCAAAAAGAAGGGAGCCATGTAGTGTATAGTAGGGGGGAAGAGCCAGGGAGGCAGGTCAGCTGGATAGGGAGTGGAGAAAGCCCCACGCGTATCGTCACCAAACTGGTGACTTCCTCAGGGGTAAGTGCACTCTAATCACCTGTTCCTATATGGCAGAGCATCTGATTACCACTCTGCCATTTTTATAGTTCCAGCAATGGAGGATGTCTGAAATAGTTGATCCAGGTGTCACACCCTCACATATCTGATACTCATGAACTATCCTTAGTGTGGCCTGAGCATAGCCCACAGCCAAAAAAGTATATAGTTACATTCCCCATGTAATAGCTGCACTGGGGCATTTGTGGTAACTCTGTATAGCACTATTACAGTATTTGAGGGTTTAGGGGTAGAAGCAGGTGACTCCATTAGGGAACTAGGATAGAAAGGGTAATGGAAATGTGAAGGATATATGATGACTGTGTATCAAACTCCATTGGTAAAGATAGATAGTGGGCTAATGGAGAAGAGAAGAGAAGAAAAGAGAACTGCATCAGATGACATGTCACCTGCATCGATTGGATATGATTGATATTGACTTTTTTGTTCTGTAGCGGGGTCATTAAAACCAAGGAACAGACCAGACAGCTTACGGTTAAAGCTGTGGCAAAATGTGTTCAATCGGTCATCTGTAGATGGAAGAAGGGTCGGGCTGACGAGCTTTGGGCCCACCATTGAAATTGATTCTGGGGGACCACCTCTCCCATCTCTCTCATATTGTGTCCCCTCTCAACTTCCCTCTCATATAGTGGCCCCTCTTATTTCCCCCTCATATTGTAGCCTCTCATCTCCTCCTCATATTGTGGCCCTTCATCTCTCCCTCGTATTCTGGACCCTCATCTCCCCCTCATATTGTGCTCTCTGTCATCTCCTGCTAATATTGTGGCCTCTCAACTCCACATATCTACACCTCATATTTTGGACTTTCATCTCTCCTTCATATTGTGACCCCTTATCTACCCTTCATATTATGGCTCCTCATATTTTGGTCTTTCATCTCCCTCTCATTTTGTGGCCCCTCACCTGTTCCTAATAGTGTGGCCTCTCTCATCTACTCCTCATATTGTGGCCCCTCATCTCCCCTTCATAATGTGGCCTCTCCTCTATCCCTCATATTGTGGGCCCTCTTATCTACCCCTCATATTGTGGGCCCTCTCATCTCCCTCTCAAATTGTGACCTCACTTATATCCTCCTCATATTGTGACCTCTCATCTCCTCCTCATATTGTGGCTTCTCATTTCCATATATAGGAAGAGTAAAGAATAGTTGGCATTCACCACGTAATGAAACAATTTCTTTTGATTGCATCTTCTTAAAACAATACAAGGAGGAGTGTGAAGGTCGAGTCATTTTGTGCTACACAGAATGGTTCATCTTGCCTATTACACTTGGCGTCCTAACCTTCTTTTTACATTAATATTATTATATGTCATAAGTACACTCACGGGCCACTTTATTAGGTACACCTTGCTAGTAACGGGTTGGACCCCCTTTTGCCTTCAGAACTGCCTCAATTCTTCGTGGCATAGATTCAACAAGAAGCTGTAAGCATTCCTCAGAGATTTTGGTCCATATTGACATGATGGCATCACACAGTTGCCGCAGATTTTTCGGCTGCACATCCATGATGCGAATCTCCCGTTCCACCACATCCCAAAGATGCTCTATTGGATTTAGATCTGGTGACTTTGGAGGCCATTTGAGTACAGTGAACTCATTTTCATGTTCAAGAAACCAGTCTGAGATAATTCCAGCTTTATGACATGGCGCATTATGCTGCTGAAAGTAGCCATCAGATGTTGGGTACATTGTGGTCATAAAGGGATGGACATGGTCAGCAACAATACTCAGGTAGGCTGTGGCGTTGCAACGATGCTCAATTGGTACCAAGGGGCCCAAAGAGTGCCAAGAAAATATTCCCCACACCATGACACCACCACCACCAGCCTGAACCGTTGATACAAGGCAGGATGGATCCATGCTTTCATGTTGTTGACGCCAAATTCTGACCCTACCATCCGAATGTCGCAGCAGAAATCGAGACTCATCAGACGAGGCAACGTTTTTCCAATCTTCTACTGTCCAATTTCGAAGAGCTTGTGCAAATTGTAGCCTCAGTTTCCTGTTCTTAGCTGAAAGAAGTGGCACCCGGTGTGGTCTTCTGCTGCTGTAGCCCATCTGCCTCAAAGTTCGACGTACTGTGCGTTCAGAGATGCTCTTCTGCCTACCTTGGTTGTAACGGGTGGCGATTTGAGTTAATGCTGCCTTTCTATCAGCTCGAACCAGTCTGCCCATTCTCCTCTGACCCCTGGCATCAACAAGGCATTTTCGCCCACAGAACTGCCACTCACTGGATGTTTTTTTCTTTTTCGGACCATTCTCTGTAAACCCTAGAGATGGTTGTGCGTGAAAATCCCAGTAGATCAGCAGTTTCTGAAATACTCAGACCAGCCCTTCTGGCACTAACAACCATGCCACGTTCAAAGGCACTCAAATCACCTTTCTTCCCCATACTGATGCTCGGTTTGAACTGCAGGAGATTGTCTTGACCATGTCTACATGCCTAAATGCACTGAGTTGCTGCCATGTGATTGGCTGATTAGAAATTAAGTGTTAACGAGCAGTTGGACAGGTGTACCTAATAAAGTGGCCGGTGAGTGTATTTTAATGTGACAATATATACATCGGCCATGTAGTTAATTACGAAAATACCCGCATATAGTTTCTGTCATTTAATCCTAAGGCTCCTAGGACACCTGTTTTCATGATCCACCAAGCCTCCCTTCTAAATAATTTTTTGTGCCTATCACCTCAGTTTGTTAATAAAGGTATTTGCTCTAAACTTGCAAATGTTGGTACATTAGGATCTACTTTATGTGCTGTCTGTATATGCTCGACTAAAGCTGCTCCGTTCCCCTTTTTAATAGAGTTTTTGTTCTCTGGCAAAGGGGTAAAGAGTGTCTGAAAAGTTTTACCTATGTAGAAGTGACCGCATGGACATAGAATGATGTAAACGACATAACAAGATCTACACGTTAAAAATTGTGTGATTCTGTGTATTCTGTGAAACGTATTGTTTTTCTTGTAAGTAAATGAGGACAGTGATTACAACTACCACATCCAAAATTCCCTTTTGGGATTGTTTTCTGTAGCCACTCCTTTATTGTCTTGCTCCTTCTGAAGGTCACTATCCGTCCGTTTTTTGTTATTGATTCTAAGTGTGGAACTGCTTCTATCATGTGCCAATTTCTTTATATATTTTCACCAGAACCCACCGCAAAGCGGGTTGGTCTTGTTGCGGCGTGGTACCACCAGGTTGTTCCACAGGTGCGACTTTGTCCGCAGTGGCAGCCGAGGCAAGGTAAAGAGACGTTGAACAGGATTGTGGTCGGGGAAAAGGAACAATGCATAATCTGCTCTGAATGGCGCAGCTTCCATTCAATGCCCTGGCATGCCCTGCATGTGCCCATACAGCAGGTTACCACCACATATTTAGTATTCTTATACTTGGGAGAAATAAGGTATCAAACTTTGTGGAGCGTTTTGGTATTTTATCCACTGATAATTTGTAAATTTTTTGAAAAACACATTCATTTAGCCAAAACAATGAAAATTTCAAAATTGCACACAATTTTGTTTTAGCATTTGTAAAACTATTGAAGGGTTGACAAAGTTGTTTTACAGCATGCAGTTTCTATAATAGAGTCATTTATGGGGTTTTCTTTTATTTGTGTTTTTTTTTTTGAATCGGATGATCGGTTAATGTTAGCTATCAAGTTTTTTTTTTTACGGTTATGGCTATGCATGGAAAAAGTAGAACCTTTTGTATTACGAAAATTGAGAATTTTTCAAAATTTTCGCTATCTCTCTCATATTGTGTCCCCTCTCAACTTCCCTCTCATATAGTGGCCCCTCTTATTTCCCCCTCATATTGTAGCCTCTCATCTCCTCCTCATATTGTGGCCCTTCATCTCTCCCTCGTATTCTGGACCCTCATCTCCCCCTCATATTGTGCTCTCTGTCATCTCCTGCTAATATTGTGGCCTCTCAACTCCACATATCTACACCTCATATTTTGGACTTTCATCTCTCCTTCATATTGTGACCCCTTATCTACCCTTCATATTATGGCTCCTCATATTTTGGTCTTTCATCTCCCTCTCATTTTGTGGCCCCTCACCTGTTCCTAATAGTGTGGCCTCTCTCATCTACTCCTCATATTGTGGCCCCTCATCTCCCCTTCATAATGTGGCCTCTCCTCTATCCCTCATATTGTGGGCCCTCTTATCTACCCCTCATATTGTGGGCCCTCTCATCTCCCTCTCAAATTGTGACCTCACTTATATCCTCCTCATATTGTGACCTCTCATCTCCTCCTCATATTGTGGCTTCTCATTTCCATATATAGGAAGAGTAAAGAATAGTTGGCATTCACCACGTAATGAAACAATTTCTTTTGATTGCATCTTCTTAAAACAATACAAGGAGGAGTGTGAAGGTCGAGTCATTTTGTGCTACACAGAATGGTTCATCTTGCCTATTACACTTGGCGTCCTAACCTTCTTTTTACATTAATATTATTATATGTCATAAGTACACTCACGGGCCACTTTATTAGGTACACCTTGCTAGTAACGGGTTGGACCCCCTTTTGCCTTCAGAACTGCCTCAATTCTTCGTGGCATAGATTCAACAAGAAGCTGTAAGCATTCCTCAGAGATTTTGGTCCATATTGACATGATGGCATCACACAGTTGCCGCAGATTTTTCGGCTGCACATCCATGATGCGAATCTCCCGTTCCACCACATCCCAAAGATGCTCTATTGGATTTAGATCTGGTGACTTTGGAGGCCATTTGAGTACAGTGAACTCATTTTCATGTTCAAGAAACCAGTCTGAGATAATTCCAGCTTTATGACATGGCGCATTATGCTGCTGAAAGTAGCCATCAGATGTTGGGTACATTGTGGTCATAAAGGGATGGACATGGTCAGCAACAATACTCAGGTAGGCTGTGGCGTTGCAACGATGCTCAATTGGTACCAAGGGGCCCAAAGAGTGCCAAGAAAATATTCCCCACACCATGACACCACCACCACCAGCCTGAACCGTTGATACAAGGCAGGATGGATCCATGCTTTCATGTTGTTGACGCCAAATTCTGACCCTACCATCCGAATGTCGCAGCAGAAATCGAGACTCATCAGACGAGGCAACGTTTTTCCAATCTTCTACTGTCCAATTTCGAAGAGCTTGTGCAAATTGTAGCCTCAGTTTCCTGTTCTTAGCTGAAAGAAGTGGCACCCGGTGTGGTCTTCTGCTGCTGTAGCCCATCTGCCTCAAAGTTCGACGTACTGTGCGTTCAGAGATGCTCTTCTGCCTACCTTGGTTGTAACGGGTGGCGATTTGAGTTAATGCTGCCTTTCTATCAGCTCGAACCAGTCTGCCCATTCTCCTCTGACCCCTGGCATCAACAAGGCATTTTCGCCCACAGAACTGCCACTCACTGGATGTTTTTTTCTTTTTCGGACCATTCTCTGTAAACCCTAGAGATGGTTGTGCGTGAAAATCCCAGTAGATCAGCAGTTTCTGAAATACTCAGACCAGCCCTTCTGGCACTAACAACCATGCCACGTTCAAAGGCACTCAAATCACCTTTCTTCCCCATACTGATGCTCGGTTTGAACTGCAGGAGATTGTCTTGACCATGTCTACATGCCTAAATGCACTGAGTTGCTGCCATGTGATTGGCTGATTAGAAATTAAGTGTTAACGAGCAGTTGGACAGGTGTACCTAATAAAGTGGCCGGTGAGTGTATTTTAATGTGACAATATATACATCGGCCATGTAGTTAATTACGAAAATACCCGCATATAGTTTCTGTCATTTAATCCTAAGGCTCCTAGGACACCTGTTTTCATGATCCACCAAGCCTCCCTTCTAAATAATTTTTTGTGCCTATCACCTCAGTTTGTTAATAAAGGTATTTGCTCTAAACTTGCAAATGTTGGTACATTAGGATCTACTTTATGTGCTGTCTGTATATGCTCGACTAAAGCTGCTCCGTTCCCCTTTTTAATAGAGTTTTTGTTCTCTGGCAAAGGGGTAAAGAGTGTCTGAAAAGTTTTACCTATGTAGAAGTGACCGCATGGACATAGAATGATGTAAACGACATAACAAGATCTACACGTTAAAAATTGTGTGATTCTGTGTATTCTGTGAAACGTATTGTTTTTCTTGTAAGTAAATGAGGACAGTGATTACAACTACCACATCCAAAATTCCCTTTTGGGATTGTTTTCTGTAGCCACTCCTTTATTGTCTTGCTCCTTCTGAAGGTCACTATCCGTCCGTTTTTTGTTATTGATTCTAAGTGTGGAACTGCTTCTATCATGTGCCAATTTCTTTATATATTTTCACCAGAACCCACCGCAAAGCGGGTTGGTCTTGTTGCGGCGTGGTACCACCAGGTTGTTCCACAGGTGCGACTTTGTCCGCAGTGGCAGCCGAGGCAAGGTAAAGAGACGTTGAACAGGATTGTGGTCGGGGAAAAGGAACAATGCATAATCTGCTCTGAATGGCGCAGCTTCCATTCAATGCCCTGGCATGCCCTGCATGTGCCCATACAGCAGGTTACCACCACATATTTAGTATTCTTATACTTGGGAGAAATAAGGTATCAAACTTTGTGGAGCGTTTTGGTATTTTATCCACTGATAATTTGTAAATTTTTTGAAAAACACATTCATTTAGCCAAAACAATGAAAATTTCAAAATTGCACACAATTTTGTTTTAGCATTTGTAAAACTATTGAAGGGTTGACAAAGTTGTTTTACAGCATGCAGTTTCTATAATAGAGTCATTTATGGGGTTTTCTTTTATTTGTGTTTTTTTTTTTGAATCGGATGATCGGTTAATGTTAGCTATCAAGTTTTTTTTTTACGGTTATGGCTATGCATGGAAAAAGTAGAACCTTTTGTATTACGAAAATTGAGAATTTTTCAAAATTTTCGCTAAATATCTGTTTTTCATAAATAAATGCAAAACATACCACCAAAATTTTTCAACTAACATGAAGTACAAAATGTCACAACAAAACAATTTCAAAATCGTTCCGAAGTTATAACCACTTATAGTGACCTGGGCAGATTTGAAAAAAATTGTCTGTGCCAGGAAGGTGAAAAGTGGCTTCTGGGGTTAATCATCTATCCCATGTCTATCTATCTCTCTATCCATCCCATATCTATGAATGTCATATCTTTCTATCTATCTAATACTTCATCACAGCACATAGGACAGATTGAAGACTTGTAGAGTCTCTCTCTCCTGTCTGCCATTTCCTGCCGCAAGCATGAGGTGAATGGGGGAGGTGAGACTTTCATCAAGATCTGCAACTTCTGTCTGTGTGGATTATTTGTTTATATACAAGTGTAGGGAAAGCTGATGGTCTGTAGGGACAGATAAGAGTGTAGTTGTTTGGCTACTACATTAGTTGGAGCTCCTGGCAGCACATGGCAGCCATGAGGAGAATCCGCTGAATGCAGGGAGAGGGGGGAGGGTATGTTTCACATGTACATTCTCACTCTGTATTCAGCTCAGTGTGGATGAGAAGTGCCTAGCAACAACCATCTGAGTAGTTATTGATAGCAGGGGGAAGTCTGCACAATAGAAGAGGAAGGAGCAAGATTTGGGTTACTAATCCAATTGCAAAAGGTCTTAAAATAACATGCGCTACAACATATCAAAAGTATTTTTAAATGATGGTTACTCTTTAATCATCTGGCCCTTCTCTTGTGAACTCTTGAGCACATTCAGGTACAATTTACGAAGATGAAGGTACCTGGGACCAACCAGATAAAATGATTTGGAGGTCCACTGTACCATCCATACAGTCATTGAACACATCAGCTATGAATATGTATACATATATATATGTTAAGGTCCGATATGTGATCATCTTGTAAGAAATAGACGCTAGTGGTAAGTGATTGGATTGTCGCAAAATGTGTGACCCGTTATTGACTCAAAGGATAATCTCACCATAGAATCTTTTGGTAAACTGGTGGACCATTCAAACCTTTAGGCTACATATTTTAATTAGATTTCATGGAGGTTGAATTAAAAAATTCAATACAATAGTACAACAATACAATAAAGTAACAAAAAATTATCTGGATACCGTAAAGTAATTATGTCTGAAATATTTCTTGAAGGCCCCTTTCACTTCTTTGTTTCTTAAGCAGTAGATTATTGGATTAACAAGAGGAGTTAAAATGCAGTACAAGAGAGAAGCTAAATTCTCCAACTCTAAGGAGTAGCCTGTAGGTCCTACATAGTTCAAGTTAGCTGTACCATAAAATATAGTCACTACAATGAGGTGGGATGAACAGGTTGAAAATGCCCTCCAACGTCCTTCAGAAGACTTGATCTTCATGATGGTAGAGATGATATGGACATAAGAAATTACAATGTACATGAATGGAGTAAAACCTAGAAAAATGCTCACTACATACAGCAGAATTTTACTGGTTTTAGTTGGATTACACGATGCCTGTATGAGTGGAGGCACATCACAGTAAAAATGATTGATGTTTGCATCTGACTGACAAAATTTGAGGTTAGCAGTCATGACTGTGTGAAGTACAGAATTAATAAAACCACTTAACCATGATGTCACAGCAAGACTGGCACAGGCTCTACTACTCATCACTACTGGATAACGTAATGGGTTGCATATAGCAACAAAACGGTCATAAGCCATAATGGCTAATAGTATACACTCTGCCCCTCCAAGTGACACAAAAAAATACAACTGAAAGATACATTTTCTGAAGGATATTTTTGTTTTGCCTGTTATACAGTTAAACAACATTAATGGTATTGTAGCTGAAGAATAGAGAATGTCCAGCAAGGAGAGATTACTCAGGAAGAAGTACATGGGGCTGTGAAGATGGGTCTCAACTCTGATAATGGTAAAAATGCTGATATTACCAATCAGGATTGTACAATAGATAACAAAAAATAAAATGGTGACAAAAAACCAACCGTCAGATAAATTTAGAAGTAAAACGTTTTCCAACAAAGTGTAATTCTTCTGATGTAGGTCAATCATTGGCATCTTAAATATAATAATATAGTTATTTTATCTGATTTACTAGAACATCAATGCATAGGCACCTTTCATGCGATCAAGGCTGGTTTTTGGTGATAGTTTAATTGGAAAATTGATCCTGTTTCCTTGGAGAAAAACACATTGAAATTAGTCAGGAGAGTTATTTAAATTCTGCTTATTGTCTTTGCCCTACATGGCAGTTTTATGTTGACTAAAAACTTTTAGTATTAAAAAGGAAGAGATTTACTGTGATTTGGCTGAATGCTGTACACAGGGCATACCTGATACCTTTGTGGAGGCACAGAATGGGTGTATTTGGATCATCTGAATGTTTAATATGTGGGGAGTTGAAGGCCAACTTATATAATTGTTTGTGGCTGGCCAAAATCTTGGCCTTTTGGAAACATATTCAACAATTTGTTTATACATATCTGGTATCACAATCCCTTATGGTGCTACTTATGGAGTGGATAGACAGGGAAAACCATGAAAACAGTAGGGATAGCACACATATTCTACACGTGGTAGCAGCAGTGGTTAAGAAGGCCATCTTGCAGGTGTGGAACACACCATTGGGGCCTACCCATTGGCTCTTCCTGGATAAACTATCCTTTATAATTAAGATGGATTGGGTAGAAGCAGCACAGCACAAGGTGGCTTGTGTCCAGGGGTTCTTCCAATTATGAGGGAACTTTATTTTCTTGTTACAAACTATGCAAGACAAACTATGCAAGACTAAAGCTGGCCATGGGGGAGGGCAAGGGAGGGGACTCAGGTAACCTGAGGGACAGGAGAAGCTATCTCATTATTGGGAGGTGAAGGTGGCAAGCTCATATGTATTATTGTTTGTACTTGTTTTTGTAGTATAATAGGCACATGACTTGGTGATTATTAATGGCCTGTCTTCTGAGATCAACACTAAAAGGCTTCAAGATTGTGTTAGACCAGGGTCGCTGGTCCAATTTCAGTGTGTAAATTCCCAAAATGGACACAGCATCTTGGGACTCTTGACGTTGTTCTGTCGCAACATCAACTGTAAAAGGCTAAATATTCACTTCCTACAGCAAAGGCTTGACCATTAATACAATCTTGGGAATTAGCGGCCCTTACCTATTGCTTGGCAGTAGCTATTCCACGTTTCTGGACAATGATTTTTGCTTCTTTCAGCTTTGTTGCATACTAAGAAACAAAAATAGCAATAACTAAAAAAGAATTACATTCATTCAGTAGTCACATTGAAATGAATAGAGCAGACCCATAATGATCTGATAACTATAACCTATCCCTTGTGTCAGTACAGGCAGTCCCCGGGTTACATACAAGATAGGGTCTGTAGGTTTTTTCTTAAGTTGAATTTGTATGTAAGTCGGAACTCTATATTTTATCATTGTAATCCCAGACAGAATTTTTTTGGTCTCTGTGACAATTGGATTTTAAAAATGTTGGGTTGTCATAAGAACCAGGATTAACACTAAAGCTTCATTACAGACACCTCTGATAACTGTTACAGCTGTTTATTGAAGCCTAGGACTAAAGTACAATAAATTACCAATATCCAGTGGTCCGTTTGTAACTAGGGGTCATATGTAAGTCGAGTGTTCTTAAGTAGGGGACCGTCTGTAGTGGTAAAATACCTTTTACTGTAAGTATACTTGATTTTATTTTTGGGTGAACCTTTGGCTTAGAGTAAGGTCAAAGAAATCTTTTTTCTAGTCTACCGAATATGTTATATTCCCCTAGTTACAAACGGCCATCTTGATGTTAATAAGTTACTGTACTTTAGCTCTAGCTAGCCTAGTGTAGAAGTAGCTGTAGCAGTGATCAGCTGTAACAATTATTAAAGGTGTTTGCAATTAAGCTTTATTGTTAATCCAATTAAGCTTTGTTGTTAATTGTTAAAATCCAATTGTCACAGGGACCAAAAAAAATTTGGCTGGGGTTACAATTATAAAATATACAATACCGACTTACATACAAATTACACTTAAGAACAAACCTACAGAACCTCTTGTACGTAACCTGGGGACTGCCTGTACTGTGTAGAAGATGACTGGGTATGCAGCTGCAAGTGGACTGCAAGTGTCTAAATGAGTATTTGGACTGCAAACAAATTCCTGTGATATGTCTGGGTAAATGTATAACACACAAGTCATTCAAA
This sequence comes from Engystomops pustulosus, assembly GCF_040894005.1. NCBI lineage: Eukaryota > Metazoa > Chordata > Amphibia > Anura > Leptodactylidae > Engystomops > Engystomops pustulosus. The sequence goes on along the minus strand of NC_092416.1, from coordinate 63,839,449 downwards.
AAACATTTCAAAGTAAAGCAGCATCCTAACCAGTGTTTAACCTGGGCAAAGATTCAGTTTACTGCCCTCTGCCTAAATCTAACAATCCTATCCTCAGTATGCATGCCATGCTATCCTCCTCTGGTTACCCCACTGGAAAAAAAGAGAGAGTTAGTAGTAACACAATCAACATTGGTATCATGTGGACCTCACCGGAAAAATGTTGCTAGAATTCCTAGTGACCTAGAAGAAAGAAATCTGGCTACACATAAAAACCTAATACACATGAAATATACAGACAGCACACACAAAAGCTTATTTAGGTCCTATCTAACAAAGGCTCATGGAGGCTTGGAGTATTTATCTCCAAAAAGTACCCGGTGGGAGATCATACTCATGGATGTCACTTAGGACATAATTAATTCAACAGCAGAAACACATAAAGAAATAAAAATTAACACTTAAATGGCATCTTCTTTCATAGGCTATTAATATAGATATGTGATCAACTCACATTTAAGAAAAGAAGTTGAGGCATTTTTTTATGGGGCCAAACTTTGTCACAGAAAATAGATAAAGCAGATTGGTGACCATTTATGCTATGGGCCCTTGTGCTCTTGGCCTTCTCTCACTAAAGGCCCCATAGCAATCAGTATTACTACTTATTGGATAGCCCTGGACCCTTACATTATGGAAGTCCATAAAGATTGGAGCAGTGGAAAAGCTCTCGGGAACTTTGGTAAATTTGGGCTAAAATTAGCATTTTATCACCTAGACACTATGAACCAGTCAGGTTTCTCTAATAAACAGCAGACCTTGGGATGATTCTGCATTCAGTTTCACCACTTCTTGTACAACCTTGTCCTCCCTCAATGTCCAGTCATATTCAGGAAGCCACATCTCATTGCAGAATTTGATCACTCTCAGTAGCCTAGATGACCACCTCTTCCGTTCCACACAGGTCAACATCAAGATCTCCAGCAGCCTTGAGTCTACCACGTCACACTGCACAAGAACTAGTCAGTCTAAACCTCCCATAAGGGAATCTAGACTTGGAACACATGGAACCCTCAGGCTCAGAAGTAGTCTCAGTTTTGTGAAAGCTGACCTTTGCTGGATATCAAGTTAACAAGTAATGTTGTTGCTCAGGTACTGTAACTTATTTAAGGCACCTTGTCGAAAGGTACTTTATAAAAGACCTTCAAGTATTCACTGGTTCTCCAAAATGGCCCACTTTGTGCCACTGTCTGGGCTGCCATTAGCTGTGAGTCTTGCCAAGCTATTTATAGACCACATATTCTGATTCCATGGACTGCCTTTCACATAATCTCAGATCAGTGTGTCCAGTTCATTTCCAAATTCTCTAGAGATTAAACTGGAATTTTCTTCTGCATACCATTCCCAATCTAATGGGCAGGTTGAACAGGTGAATCAAATATTAGAGAATTACCTTCGGCACTTTGTCTCTGCCCAACATAACAACTGGGTACAGTTACTAAATTACGTACAATAATCACGTAAGGGAATCTTCAGGATCTTCCCTATTTTTTCTTGGCTATGGTTTACATCCTCATACTCCTTTTCCCGTTGCTACTTCCTCTGAGGTTCCTGCTGCTGACTCTTCTTTTAGAGACTTCTTGGCAATATGGGGCCAGACTAAGGGGCCATGGCTCGAATGAAGGTTTATGTGGACAAGAGAAGAAGAAAACCTCCTCAGCTCTCTCCTGGAGATAAGGTTTGGCTTTCCTCAAAAAACATTTGCTTGAAAATCCCTAGTTTCAGATTTTCGCCTAGGGTCTTAGGACCTTTTGTAATTTTGAAGAGGATTAATGAAGTTACTTATAAGCTACATTTAACTCCCCCTCCACGGATTAACAACTCCTTCCATGTATCCTTGCTGATACCTGTTGTTTGTAACTACTTCTCCTCTGTTCCTCCGAATTCTACCCCGATTACAGCAAGAAGACCTATCATCTGGTGTGGATTGGAAAGTGTTTGATCCTGAGGAGAGTTCTTGGGAATCGGAGGGGAACAATACTCTTCTTAAAAGTTTCACATCTCGTCTCGGACTTAAGAAGAGTGAAGAATGAATAGGGGGGATAGTATAATGGGGGCTGTTGAGTCCGGTGCTCTCCTACTCACTGCTCCAGCTCCAGATCTCATGTTCAGAGGGGCGCTGCCTTTTCTGATCATCTCCACCTTGGCGGACAGCCAGTTGCAGAACATCGCAGGAAGCAGTGCTGACTAGTCTACAAGGCACTTTCCAAGCCTCACTTCACACCTGAATTTCCTGCCTGTGATAGTGGTGTTTCCTGGAATCCATTCCAGAGTTTCTGTTGAGATTGATCTACTCTGGTTTCTGCAGGACCTGCGATTACATCACTTCCTGTGATGTAAGAGAATTGTTCATGTGACCTGAGCAACCAATCTTTTTCAGTGCCTGAGGGTTAAAGTACCTGACTTGACTGAAGTACTTTGCTGCTGTATAGCCTTGTCCTTTGGATCTGCACTGCGGTTCCTGTGTTCTACTCCTTGGTGCCTACCTCTGACCTCATTCAGTCTTCCTAAGACCAGCTGTCCTGTGTTCATATATCCTTAGAGGTGCACCTGGTGTCCCCTTGGTTCAGCCATCTCCACCATCAGGAGCTCTGTGTAAAACACGGGGATCACTGGGTCTCGTTGCACAGTGGGTCCACACCCTCTGCTCTGTGACAGATCTTTTGTTTTAATCTTTTATGGTTCAATTAGAGATGGGCAATCGATTCTAACGATTCTAACTTCGGTTAGAATATCAGGAAAAATTCAATTCGTCACGAAGGGGAAGTTTATGCTGATTCGCGGGAACAAAGTTTTTTTTCCCCTCTTTTTTTCAGCTAAATGGGCGCGAGCACAACATTTTACATAGGGCAGAGAACTCTGGGAAGGAGAAAGAAACACCCCCCAATGACATCTGCAGACCTGTAAGCCAATCAGCGACCGGCAGGCTTATGTGATGTCACACAGCCCTATAAAACCCAGCCATTTTCAATCTCGGCACTTTACACTGCATGTGCTGTCTGTAGTGTCCAGCTGCTGCTACTGAACTGTGCAGAAGCGATTCTTGCTGCAATCCCTGGATGTTCTTTAAGGGGTATCTATATACCCCAAATAGCAGTTCTATTTAGTGACAAAATCAAATAGGAAGAAATCTGTTTGACATTCATGCATCTGCAGTAGCACTTTATGGACCAATCCCTGGTTGTTCTTTAAGGGGGATCTGTATACCCCAAATAGCAGTTCTATTTAGTGACAAAATCGAATAGGAAGAAATCTGTTTCATATTCATGCAACTGCTGTAGTGATTTGTGGACCTCTCACTGGGTGTCAGTTGTGGGGTATCTGTATAACGCAAATTGCCATAACTTTTTGGGGCTGTAGTTTACAGCCAGATTTACGTGTGAAATCTATATAGTTTATACAGTGATTTTTGCTGAAATTACAGTGTCAGTTGTGGGGTATATGTATAACGCACATTGCCATACCTTTTTGGGGCTATAGTTTACAGACAGATTTACGTGTGAAATCTACATAGTTTATACAGTGATTTGTGCTTAAATTACAGTGTCAGTTGTGGGGTCATTTTATAACGCACATTGCCATACCTTTTTGGGGCTATAGTTTACAGCCAGATTCACGTGTCAAATCCATGTAGTTTATACAGTGATTTTTGCTGAAATGACAGTGTCAGTTGTGGGATATCTGTATAACGCAAATTGCAATACCTTTTAGGGGCTATAGTTTACAGCCAGATTTATGTTTGAATCCATGTAGCTTATACAGTGATTTTCGCTGAAATTACAGTGTCAGTTGTGGGGTACCTGTATAACGCGCATTGCCATACCTTTGTGGGGCTATAGTTTACAGCCAGATTTACGTGTGAAATCCACGTAGTTTATACAGTGATTTTCGCTGAAATTACAGTGTCAGTTTTGGGGTATCTGTATAACGCACATTGCCATACCTTTTGGGGGCTATAGTTTACAGCCAGATTTATGTTTGAATCCATGTAGCTTATTAACCGCTATGTCAGACAGAAAGGTGGCAGGTGGAGCAGGCAGAAGTGGCAGCACTGTAAGGGGACGTCGCAGCAGGGGTGAATCTGTGAGGCCAGAACTGCCATTGTCATCTAGCGGCAGTGTGTTGATCAACAAACCAAATGTTGTTGAATGGTTGACTAGGTCATCCAATTCCTCAAACATAACATCTGACAACCCCAGACAAGAGTCTGTGGGTTCCTCAGATACAACAATTAGTTGGCATGGCCCAAGAGCAGGTCAACGGCCCTCACCTGTCCTCAACCAGCCTCTGTTCTGTCCCTTTCCAGCAGCCAGAGAGCTACTAGGTGGTCTGAGCTCAGAGCCACTATTCAGCAAGACAAAGTGTTTGAGGACAGTCAGCAGCTGCTTGGCAGTGAAGAGGTGGGACAGACTTCTGCTGCTTCCTGCAGTAGGCAGGCTGCGCATACTGACACCGGTGAGGAGAGTAGCAGTGACCGGGAAACGCAAATTGACGATGATGTAGCTAGTCACACTTGGGAGCTGGGTGTAGCAGGGGATTCATCATCGTCTGCTTGCGCGTCAGGCAGTGTAGCAGGCAGCAAGTCGCTACTGTGGCCATGAGTCTCCAGGGTGGCAGCAGTGTGAGGACGGGAGCCAAACGTCCGCGGGGTACAAATCCCAATTCACAGGTCCAAGTAAGCAGTGGCACAGGGGCTCAGCGAGGCAGTAGTCACTCAGTGCAGGGTGTTGGTGGTAAAATTACCACCTCAGCGTTGTGGCAGTTTTTTGTAAAGACACTAGAGGAGCCGAGCTTGGTTATATGTCATATCTGTGGGCAGAAAGTGAAGCGTGGCCAGGAAGCTAGCATTGGCACCACGGCCCTGCAAAAACACATGCAGCGTCACCATCCAATGGCCTGGAAGAGACGGGTGTCAGATGTGGTCCATCCTGCAGGCACAGCAACAGCAGCAGCACCTAGTGGCACACATGCTGTTTCAGCAAGTCAAGGCTCCAGCACCTCTGCTGAAGGGAGCTGTTTGTCTTTGACATCATCTCCCGGTCCAGATGCTCCTGCTCCTCGCTATGCATGGCCCCAGCAGTCGTTGAGCGAGGCGATTACAAAGAGACTACGCTATGCGTCCAGCCATCCTAAGGTGCAGAATCTGACCATGCTCTTGTCAAAGTTGTTGGTACTGCAGTCTCTCTTTTTCCAAGTCGTGGACTCTGTACCCTTCAGAGAACTAATGGCTTGTGCCGAACCGAGGTGGAGAGTTCCAAGTCCAATTTTTTTTCCAAAAAGGCTGTGCCAAGCCTTCACCAATATGTACAACAGAAGGAGGGCCAGTCCTTGAGCTTATCAGTTTCTTCCAAGGTGCACTTCAGCACGGACGTGTGGAGCTGATACTATGGTCAGGGCCAGTACATGTCCTTTACAGCCCACTGGATGAATGTGCTTCCCGCCCAACCACACCAACAACTTCCACAAGAGACGGCGCTTTCTCCTCCACGTTGTCAAACTGCTGCTCCTGTGCCAGTGTCTGCCTCCTCCTTCTCCACCACCACCTCAGCCTCCACAAGTGCTGCTCCATCATACCCCATGTGCAGGGCACAGCGGTGTCACGCAGTTCTACACCTGGTTTGCCTGGGCGAACAAAGTCGCACACGGGAGGAACTGCTCCGCATCATGCAACAAGAAATCAATGTGTGGCTTTCTCCTTGACAACTAAAAATCGAAACCATGGTGACAGACAATGGGAGGAACATGGTGTCCGTGCTGCACCGAGGGGGGATGGTCCATGCGCCCTGCATGGCGCACATGTTCAATCTGGTAGTCAACAAGTTTCTGAAGTCTTACACCCATCTGCACTACATTGTAAAAATTTGCTCAGGCCCTTTGAAGAGGCCACATTATTTGTCAGTCGCCGGGACTGTGGGATGAATAATGTCATTCCACTGCTTCATGTCCTGGAACTCATGCTGCAAAATCTGTCTGGTCAGGGCACTGAAGAAGACTACATCTCATGGCTTCGGTGGGGGCTGAACCGGAGGAGGAGGACATTGGAGCACAAGCAGAGTCCGGGGCAATTTGTGGTTTTTCTACTCAGTTGATGGTAGAAGACGAGGCAGATGACCCAGAAGCACCGTGGCAGTATACAGTGGAGATGGAGGCCAGGAGTCCCTCAGAGTCACTTGCGCAGATGGCCCACAGCATGCTGCTTTGTCTAACTAGTGACAGCTGAATAGTCAATGTCCACCATAGGGATGACTTTTGGCTCTCCACCCTCTTGGGCCCTCGCTACCACTCAAAAATGGGTGACTTTTTTCCAGCTGCTGAGAGGGAGAAACAGCTGGCAAACTATAGAGAAATACTGTACACACAGTTGGCCGCTGCCTATGTGCACCATTGTCCATCCTCTGTCAGGTCTGACTGGCAGGTTCCTGGCAGTCATCGCTCACGTACTACTTCCACGGCTGCTGTGGGGAGCTGGGGGGGTAGGAGCAGTTGCAGCTGCATCAGCCGCAGCTTAAGTCTGAATTCCTTATTGAGCAACTTCCTTCACCCGCCTAGTGAGGAGGGTAGCCACCACCAGCAGCAGCAGGACATGGAACAGATCCTGCACCAGCAGGTGGTGGCCTACTTGGACAGCACTTTACCACCTCAGGTAGAGGATCCCATGGACTACTGGGCAGCCAAACTTGATGTGTGGCTGCAACTTGCGGAGTTTGCAGTAGAGAAGCTGTCCTGCCCGGCCAGTAGTGTGGCATCAGAGTGGGTGTTCAGGGTGGTGTGGGCCATCGTTACCCCAAGGAGAACCTGCTTGTCCACCCATAAATGTGGAGAGACTGACCTTTGTCAAGGTGAATCAGGTTTGGATTGGCCAGGATTTCAACTTACCAATGCCTAATGCATCAGATTAGATCAGCCATGAGAGTCTGGGTTCTAACTACCTGCATCAGCCACTATTCTGATGCTGCCACCCACCTGATGCCACACATCTGCTGCCGGTTGCTCCATCTGCCTCCTACCATCATTACCAGGGACTGGAATTGTCTGCCACCTCCACACTTTATCATTGTGCCACCCAGTAGGCTCCTGCTGCTGCCGCCACCTCCACACTCTTATCATTGTACCACTTTGTGGCCTCTTGTTGCTGCTACTGACGCCACCTCCACACTATATCATTGTGCCACTCTGCGGGCTCCTGCTGCTGATGCCACCTCTACACTATATCATTGTGCCACTCTGTGGCCTACGATGTTGCCGCCTACTCCGCACCTCTGACCTCATGCTGCTGCTGCTGGTGCCACCTATGCAGTTCTTTGTTACTGCCACCTGTGGGCTTCTGTTGCTGCTGCTTCTGCCGCCACCTCCACACTCTTATAATTTTGCCACTCTGTGGCCTCCGGTTGCTTCTGCTGATGCCACCTTCACACTATACTATTGTGCCACTCTGTGGCCTACCATTTTGCCGCCACCTCCACACCCCTGACCTCATGCTGCTGCTGGTGCCACCTTTGCAGTTCTTTTTTTGTCAAAGACGTGATATTTTCTGGAAAACTGTAATGTATAATGAATGTGGCATCTCGTGGCATCTACAAATTAAAATTTACATTGAATATTTTGAATTCAAATTCATTTCAAACTGTTGTGCCATAATGTGGCCTCCTCTGCTGTGGGTTTTGTGGGCTCCTGCTGCTGCTGTTGCCACCTCCACACTATATCATTGTGCCCCCCTTCAGGCTGCTGCTGATACTAATGCCACCTCCACACTATATCATTGTGCCACTCTGTGGCTTTTCCTGTTGCTGCCACCATGTTGCTGCCACTTGTGGTCTCCTGCTGCTGCTTCTTTTGCTGCCACCTCCACACTCTTATCATTGTGCCACTTTGTGGCCTTCTGTTGCTGCTGCCGATGCCACCTTCACACTATATCATTATGCCTTTCTGCGGCCTACCTTGTTGCCGCCACCTCCACACCTCTGGCCTCATGCTGCTGCTGGTGCTTCCTTTGCAGTTCTTCTTTTGTCAAATACCTGATATTTTCAGGAAAACTGTAATGTATAATGGATGTGGCGTCTTGAATCTACAAATTAAAATTTCCATTGAATATTTGGAATTCAAATTAATTTCAAACTTCATCATTGTGCCACAATGTGGCCTCTTCTGCTGTGGGTTTTATGGGCTCCTGCTGATGCCACCTCCACACTATATCATTGTGCCACCCTGTGGGCTCCTGCTGATACTGATGCCACCTTCACACTATATCATTGTGCCACTCTGTGGCTTTCCCTTTTGCTGCCACCATGTGTCTGCCACCTGTGGGCCCCTGTTGCTGCTTCTGCTGCTGCCACCTCCACACTCTTATCATCGTGCCAATTTGTGGCCTACTGTTGCTGCTGCTTCTGCTGCTGCCACCTCCACACTCTTATCATTGTGCCACTTTGTGGCCTCCTGTTGCTGCTGCTGATGCTGCTGCCACCACCTCCACACTCTGTCATTGGACCACTCTTTGGCTTTCCCTGTTGCTGCCACTTGTGGGCTCCTGTTGATGCCACCTTCACACTATATCATTGTGCCACTCTGTGGCTTTCCATGTTGCTGCCACCTGTGGGCTCCTGCTGCTGCTTCTGCTGCCGCCACCCCCACACTCTTATCATTGTGCCACTTTGTGGCCTACCATGTTTTCGCCACCTCCATAATTTGTCATTGTGCTACTCATGCTGCTGCCAACTGACCGTCTCCCTGGAACACCCTGTGATTTCCATAATGCTGTTTTCACCCTCCACCACTCTATGACGTTGCCACTGTTTGGTTTTCCCCTTCATTTCATCTGTCAGAAGGATGAAAAGCTTCATGATTGATAGCCAAAAGCAGGAGTGGATCCATAACACACAAAACATGCAAATATCCCATTTACTGCTCATCTCTATTCTAGATCAACTCCTGTTTGTTTTTAGCTTCAGCAATACTGATGGATTATTGACCGATTGAAAGAGGACACTGACGGGTGAAAAGAAGGGCAAAATGATCAGTGGCTTCAATGCAAAATTACTGCCGACACCCTCTCCACTCTTTAAGTGGGTTTCTACATTTATCTGCGTTTAACACAACAGGTTCTGTCGTAATCTATGGAATCATCTGATGTTAGTGTAAAAAGAGTGCACTCTTTGATGTTATGGTGGGATCTTGGCCCTCAGCTCAGTCCTTTCGAGCTAGCACAGTCGTTACCTTGTCAGGCTGCGTTCTCGCTTCGCTTATTTGGTGAAGTTGGCCCCTGTAAGTGCCCATGGAATTGAAGAGTGAAGCGATTCTAAGAGCGGCGGCTGTCATGTGCATGTCATACTAAAACACAGCATTGTTTGAAGACCAAACCATGCTCCCTATGCATATTTAAGCATGGCACAACGTTCTACAACACCCTGCAGGCTCTCTGCAGCCAGGAAATACCTGTTTTTCAACATGATTTGATATGATTCAATTCGGGTTGAATTAAATTTTTTCAAAAAATTCTGCGAATCGGGACAAACCGAATTTTAACAAATTCGCCCATCTCTAGTTTTAATCTTTTATTTTTCATGTCAATATGTACAACATTTATTTTATATCCAGTTGCCTGTTTTAAAGTAATTTCTAGAAGTTCAGGATCAGATTAGGCAAGATGGCTTTCCTTTCTACTATGTACAAAAAAGATTAAATATATATAATCTTAAGAATTCATTGTTGCTCTCACAATTAACATTCCAGTAGATCTCTCCTGCCTATTGTCCCCTTGTGCCTTGCCCTCACGGTGTATTTATAAGACTCAATAAATAGGATTTTATGGATTTGAAAGATACAAACCCCGGAAGCCAAGTCATGAATTCATCCGTTTTTTATTCAGAAAAAGTAATGTTTTTTCTGCTTAGATTTTTGGTTACTTGCTTTTGAATGAGGCAACTTCAAATTTTTTGTTATTTGTATATTATTTGCTCTTCTTTCATTACTTTTCTATTGATTTATTGTTTCTCAACATGATGTATAACAAGATGCATCAAAAAATTTTGAAATGGTTTTTTATATGCTTTTTAACGGTTGCAAAGAGATTCAAAATATAGGCAGTCCTTAGGTTATGAATAAAATAGCTCCTATCGGTTTGTTTTTCGGTTGAAATTGTATGTAAGTCGGTTTTAGTTTATTTTTTTTATGTAATGCTAAACAATATTTTTTGTCCCTGTGACAATTTTCTAAATTTCTAGTTGTCATTGTTGAAAAATTTTAGTGAAATTTGCTATACTATATTAGCATCAAAAGAGAAAGCTGCAACTAGATCTCTGAAACTCATAGTCTTAGAATATATTTAAAAGACATGATGCACTGTGTGAAGTACTTTTTGTTGCTGCCTTCTCTGTTTTCCTATACATTACTGATGCAAGAGACCAAAACAACCTATGTTTCCTATGATAAGCTTTTTAGAGCTTTCTCAATACATATACTACATCTGTTAACCTGACCACAGTGTGAAAATAGCCTTAGGTATCACCATGATAACATTTAAGAATAATTAGAGACAATGGGACACATTTACTTACCCGGTCGACTGAGTTCCCGAGATATGGAATGTTCGACGATAATATACTCTGGCGCGATTCTCAAAAATTGTGCACCCGATATCCTGCATGTGGCGCTTCCCCGCTCAGGTCCGCCGGAGTTCACCTTCTTCTTCCTGGTGTATGTAAGTGCATTGGTTGTGACACAATTTTAAAGTTAAATCCCACGGTTTGTCCAAATCAGTATGATGGTCTGAGGGCCGGCCCCCCAACTTGCGTCACACGAAAGCCAGCGCTGTTGCGCCAAAATGCGATTGCATGCGCCAAAATCCCCTTCTAAATGCCTGTGCCAATGGCGCAAATCCGAAAAATGTCAAACGAAAGTGCGGTCTGCGGGACCCTTAGTAAATAAGCCCCAATCCCTTACTTAGATGACATTTACCATCAGGATCAAGGATTGGAAACCAAGCACATTGATATACTGGTGTGTGCATCCCCGGGAAGAACCTGAAAATGCGCCTAAGGGGCTCCAGGTTCCATTAACACCTATGGAGCCCTGAGGCTAATTTGCATCATTTTTGTAAAAACCAAGGCATACAAATCTAAAAGAGCAGCTCCTGCCAGAGGGGGCATATGCTTGCATGTAAGTGTGCTTGTTTTACAATCATTGATCCTGGGGGTAGATGTCCTTTAAGGACACATTCACATTCTCTCAGTAACACATTCACGCATTATATAGTATCTGTAGTAGTAAATAATAGGTGAAGAAATTTTAGAGATTTTGTACTGGCACCTCACAAATGTATTTATAAAATATCTTCATGTTGTTTCTTCAGATGTTTGTAGAAGCAAATAAAAATAGGACTTTTCCAGCTGATTTCATTCTATTAGGATTTTCCAATGGTCATGTTTCATGTTCATTATTACTTGGCTTCATTTACATCATTGTTCTTTCAGGGAACCTCTCTGTGTACAGTATTATCCGGGTGACCAGTCATCTCCAAACGCCAATGTACTTTTTCTTGAGTTGTCTATCCATCTTAGATGTGTGTTACTCTACAGTCACCCTCCCGGCTATGCTGGTCAATGCTATAACAGGGAACAGAAGGATATCATTTCATAGATGTTTTGCACAGCTCTTTTTATTTGTTTATGTTGGAGGGACAGAAAGTCTTCTTCTCACCGTCATGGCCTATGATCGATACGTAGCTATCTGTAACCCTTTAAGATACATCTTCATTATGAATAAAACCTTCTGCTTTTACGCTGTTGTAGGATGTTGCCTCATTGGATTGTTGAACTCCATGTCTCATACTTTGATGACCTTGAAATTAAGGTTTTGTGATAAACTACACATAAAAAATTTCTTCTGTGATGTCCTTCCACTGTTGGAAGCTGCATGTAGTGATACCAAGATCATTGAAATGTTACTGCATGTAGACACTGTCTTACTAGGAGCCACAACTTTTGGAATTGTGATTTACTCCTATGTCCACATCATAACTACCATATTAAAAATTCATTCTTCTCAGGCAAGAATGAAGGTGTTCTCCACATGTTCATCCCATCTTATTGTTGTCACAGTCTTCTACATAACAGGTGTTTTCAGTTACAATAGCCCCAAGTCTGGAGATTCATTCTACATTGTCCCAGTTTCATCTGTTATATATAGCGTTACCCCCCCACTGCTGAATCCCATCATATACTGCCTCAGAAACAATGATGTGAGGAAAGCTTTACAAAAAGCAATCACAAAAAAGGATATAATAACATAAGAAAACTGATATAAATGAATATAGTCTCCTAAACCATGGGCCAATAATTCAGCATCATGAACAAAGTGGTCCTCCCTGGTGAGTTGCTTGACAAGGTTATATGTAAATTTACAATATACTTAACAATATTATTTATTCCTGAGTAATTTATGCTGCAAAGGGGCTATCTTCAAGTTAGTTTTGAGGCAAAACTTTCCTTCCCACCCTGGAAAATACATTTGCATATTTTCAAATATTTTTTACGCATTTACCCCTGGCTAGCTTTAAATTTATTGCTACAATTATTATTACTATCAGCTATTACTTCTACTTCACATTCTACAATAGATGGAGAGCCGTATGGTGGCTAAGTGGTTAGCACTACAGCCTTGCATCGCTGGGGTCATGAAGTCCCATCCAGGTCAACATCTGCAAAGAGTTTGTATGTTGTTTGTGTGGGTTTCCTCCACGTCCCCTGGTTTCCTCCCACACTCCAAAGCATTCTGATAAGTTGATTAGATTTTGAGCCCCATTGGGGACAGAGACTGATCTGCAAGCTGTGTGCACTGTATAAATAAAGGAATGATTATTATTATGTTTCATTTACATGTAAATAGTATACCACATAAATATTCCCTCTATTGTTCTTTATAATTTTGGCACTACATACTGTATATATTATCATTCAACATTATATATATTATCATTCATTCATTATATTCAAATATATACACTCACTGGCCACTTTATTAGGTACACCATGCTAGTAACGGGTTGGACCCCCTTTTGCCTTCAGAACTGCCTCAATTCTTCGTGGCATAGATTCAACAAGGTTCTGGAAGCATTCCTCAGAGATTTTGGTCCATATTGACATGATGGCATCACACAGTTGCCGCAGATTTGTCGGCTGCACATCCATGATGCGAATCTCCCGTTCCACCACATCCCAAAGATGCTCTATTGGATTGAGATCTGGTGACTGTGGAGGCCATTTGAGTACAGTGAACTCATTGTCATGTTCAAGAAACCAGTCTGAGATGATTCCAGCTTTATGATATGGCGCATTATCCTGCTGAAAGTAGCCATCAGATGTTGGGTACATTGTGGTCATTAAGGGATGGACATGGTCAGCAACAATACTCAGGTAGGCTGTGGCATTCCAACGATGCTCAATTGGTACCAAGGGGCCCAAAGAGTGCCAAGAAAATATTCCCCACACCATGACACCACCACCACCAGCCTGAACCATTGATACAAGGCAGGATGGATCCATGCTTTCATGTTGTTGACGCCAAATTCTGACCCTACCATCCGAATGTCGCAGCAGAAATCGAGACTCATCAGACCAGGCAACGTTTTTCCAATCTTCTACTGTCCAATTTCGATGAGCTTGTGCAAATTGTAACCTCAGTTTCCTGTTCTTAGCTGAAAGGAGTGGCACCCGGTGTGGTCTTCTGCTGCTGTAGCCCATCTGCCTCGAAGTTCGACGTACTGTGCGTTCGGAGATGCTCTTCTGCCTATCTTGGTTGTAACGGGTGGCGATTTGAGTCACTGTTGCCTTTCTATCAGCTCGAACCAGTCTGCCCATTCTCCTCTGACCTCTGGCATCAACAAGGCATTTCCGCCCACAGAACTGCCGCTCACTGGATGTTTTTTCTTTTTCGGACCATTCTCTGTAAACCCTAGAGATGGTTGTGCGTGAAAATCCCAGTAGATCAGCAGTTTCTGAAATACTCAGACCAGCCCTTCTGGCACCAACAACCATGCCACGTTCAAAGGCACTCAAATCACCTTTCTTCCCCATACTGATGCAAGTTTGAACTGCAGGAGATTGTCTTGACCATGTCTTCATGACTAAATGTACTCTGAGTTGCCGCCATGTGATTGGCTGATTAGAAATTAAGTGTTAACGAGCAGTTGGACAGGTGTACCTAATAAAGTGGCCGGTGAGTGTATGTATATATATATATATATATATATATATATATATATATATATATTTTTTTTTTTTTAAATTTAAAAATATATTCTTTTTACTAGGTATATCGTATGTTATTAATTGGAAGGGATTCAGGCACTGTTTGTAACTTAATTAATTTAGCAGATCAGCATCAGCATTATTCAGAAATAATGTAACAGTGTTTAGAGAAAAGTAATCACGGTAGCACAGAAAAAGATTCTAACTAAATTTTCTGAAGGATACAACAATCAGTCACCAATCAGCCTTTGCTGTGAATGACTTCAACACTAGTCTCTCACACTGCTCTGGTGGGATTTTGGGCCACACTTCTTCCAGTCTCTGCCACAGTTCTGTGACTGATCTATTATATATTTTAAAATTGTATCAATTTATTATATATTTTTCACATAATAATGTTTTGCACCTTGATGACCAAAGCATATTTTTCAAAACTTGAATGTGTCACTTTATTCGGTAATAACTTTAGAACACTTTAACTTACCCAGGTGGCTTTGAGATTTTTTGTGACATTTTGTACTTCATGTTAATGGAAAATTTTGGTTGATATATTTAGCATTTATTTATGAAAAAAAGGTAAATGTGGTAAACATTTTGAACAAAATAGCTATTTCAAAATTCGAAATGTTCTGTTTTTCTAACCGATAGTCTTACCACTCAAATTAGTTACTAACATTTATAATATCTCAGCTTTGTGTTGGAGTAATTTTACAAGTGTCCTTTTGTTTCATTATGACGGACCCGAATCCAGCACAGAGAACGCTCCGCTAGATCGCGAATGGACCGGGTTTGTAAATCTGACCCAGTGGGGCACATTTACTTACCCGGTCCAGACGCGATCCAGCGGCGGGTTCTCCGTCGCTGATTCGGGTTCTGCCGGGATTCACTAAGGTCCGTGCGTCGATATTCACCAGGTGTCGCTGCTGCGCCGAGGTCCGCCGGAGTTCACCTGCTGTTTTCTGGTGTATGCGAGTGCTTGATCTTGCGACACAAATGGCTTTTTAAATTCCGCGATTTTTCCAAATCCTTCGGGTTGTCCGGTGGCCACGCCCCCCGATTTCTGTCGCGTGAAAATCGGCGCCAAAAATCGATCGCGTGCGCCACAATCCCGTGAAATACAGCGCAAAGCAGAAATATTCGGGAAAAACCCGACGGATTCGCGGCTGCGGACCCTTAGTAAATGTGCCCCAATGTGTTAGAAACACAATGGGGCACATTTAAGAGTAGTGCAAACTGCACTAAAAGCGTGTTTGCCTGTGTATAATGCAAGGTGTGCCACAATTTGTGTCTTGCGTGGGCCTGAAATGTGTCTCAGGCACTTAAGTACATCTGCAAGCAGTTTGCACTGAAAAGAACAGACAAAGTCTGACAGAAAACTGGCACACTGCCCTTAGTAAATGTGGGCCAATATTACCAAAACGTGTGATCTTGAGTAGAGCTTTTGGATTGCAATTCCAAACTCAGGTTCCACAAACCCTTAACCCTCATATTAACCCCTTGCCACTGATGGGCTTTTTCCATTTTACTCTCTGTTTATCGCTCCCCACTTTCAAAAATCAATAACCTTTTTTTATTTTCCGTGTACAGAGCTGTGTGAGGGCTTATTTTCTGCATAACAAATTGTATTTCCTAGTGATGCTATTTTTTATTCCATGCTGTGTGTCAAGGTTCGGGGTCAGTGAATCCCCTGGACCACCACGGACGATGACATAAGCCAAGACCTGGGACCGAAATCTTGGTGGCACCCGGTCACCCCTTCACCAGAGCCCACCACAAAGCAGGTTGGTCTTGCTGTGGCGTGGTACCACCAGATCGTTCCACAGGTGCGACTTGTCCGCGGTGGCAGCCAAGGTCTAGGTAAACAATCGGCAGGCAATCTCATGGTCAGGGACAGGCAGTAGGTTGATGCAGGTGGCAGAGGTTCAAGGTCAGTGCTGGCAGCAAAGTCGAGAACCGGTCCAGGATCACAACGGCGCAGGGAACAGCTGTCTAATCGGCAATAGCACTAAAATCCGTGCAGGAGAGGCAACTACACTTGTGCAGGGCAAATAGACAGTGTACATAGAGAGCTGGGAAGAGTCATAGTCCATGGGGGAGGAAGGGGGGCTGGAATGAGATTGGGGAATAAGGACAAAAGGTATATGTACAGGGAAAACCATATAAAGTGTATGTACACAAATGCCAGAAGCCTCACAAACAAAATGGAGGAACTGGAACTCTTGATGTTGGAGCGGAAATATGATATAGTGGGTATCAGCGAGACATGGCTGGACAGTAGCTATGACTGGGCTGTTACTATAGACGGTTATAGTCTTTTTAGAAAGGATCGTATAAATAAAAAAGGGGGAGGGGTTTGTTTATATGTGAATTCTTGCCTCAAGCCCGTCCTGCGAGATGACATCAGTAACGCAAATGTGGAGTCCCTATGGGTGGAGATAAGGGGAGGGAAAAAGAATAATAAAATATTGCTAGGGGTTTGTTATAAGGCTCCAAGTATAGTGGAGGCAGCAGAGGAAATGCTGATAAGTGAAATGGATGCGGCTTCAAAGCATGGTGAAGTACTTATCATGGGAGACTTCAATTACCCAGATATCGACTGGGGGGCAGAAACCTGCAGGTCCTTCAAAGGCAGCAGGTTCTTGTCAACAACAAAAGACAATTACCTGTCGCAACTAGTCCTGGAGCCAACAAGAGGGGGGGAAGTGCTGGACCTTATCCTTACCAACAGACCTGATAGGGTATCAAAACTACAGGTTGGGGGGAACCTGGGTAATAGTGATCATTATATCATTGATTTTGTATTACGCTTTACTAAGAGCGTTAGTGAAGGGGCAACCAACACTCTAAACTTCAGGAGGGCAAATTTTCAGCAACTAAGGGAAGACCTTAAAGGCATAGACTGGGATAATGTTCTCAAAGACAAAAGCCCCCCCCCAAAAATGGGACTTTTTCTCATATATTCTGAAAAAGTCCTGTGAGAAACACATACCTTATGGGAAAAAGCATAAAAGGAACAAGAAAAACCCTATTTGGCTAACTAGTCTTGTAAGGAAAGCAATAAGCGAGAAAGATAAAGCGTTTAAGGTGCTAAAACGTGAAGGTAGCGATGAGGAATTACAGGATTATAGAGAGAAAAATAAATCCTGTAAAAAGCAGATAAAGGCCGCAAAAATAGAGACTGAGAGAAATATTGCCAGGGAGAGCAAAAATAATCCCAAATTATTTTTCAAGTATATAAATGATAAGAAACTAAAAACAGAGAGTGTGGGTCCCCTTAGAAATAACATGGGGGTCATGGTGGAAGGAGATGAGGAAAGGGCCAATCTACTGAATGTCGCCTTCTCAACTGTCTTCACCCAGGAAAATCCCCTGGTGGAAGACACAATGAGGAATAATGTAAATTCTCTCTGGAATGTCAACAGTTTAACCCAGGAAGAGGTACGGCACCGCCTCGCAACCACTAAGATAGATAAATCACCTGGGCCAGATGGCATACACCCCCGGGTTCTGCATGAATTATGTACTGTGATAGACAAACCGTTATTTTTAATATTTGAAGATTCACTGAGGACTGGTTATGTTCCACAGGACTGGCGCATAGCAAATGTGGTACCAATATACAAAAAAGGATCAAATAGCGATCCTGGAAACTACAGACCCGTGAGTCTAACTGCTGTGGTGGGGAAAATATTTGAGGGGTTTATTAGAGATGCTATCCTGGAGTATCTCACTGTGCACAACCTTATAACCCAGCGTCAGCATGGGTTTATGAGAGATTGGTCCTGTCAGACTAATCTAATTGGTTTCTACAAGGAGGTAAGTTCAAGACTGGATCTGGGGGACGCTGTGGATGTTGTATATCTGGACTTTTCAAAGGCATTTGACACCGTGCCACATAAAAGGTTGGTATATAAAATGAGACTACTTAGAATAGGAGAAAATCTGTGTACTTGGGTAAGTAATTGGCTTAGTGATAGAAAACAGAGGGTGGTCATTAATGGCACATTCTCAGATTGGGTTGATGTTACCAGTGGAGTGCCACAGGGGTCAGTATTGGGGCCACTTCTTTTTAATATTTTTATTAATGACCTTGTAGTGGGTTTACACAGTCAAGTTTCAATATTTGCAGATGATACTAAGCTGTGTAAAGTAATAAATACTGAGGTCGATAGTTTAGCATTACAGAGGGATTTGTGGAAGCTTGAGGGATGGGCAGAGAAATGGTTGATGAGGTTTAATGTAGATAAATGTAAAGTTATGCACTTGGGCCATGGAAAAAAAAAGTATAATTATGTTCTAAACGGTCAATTACTTAGTAAAACTGAAGCTGAAAAGGACTTGGGGTTATTGGTGGATGGTAAACTTAATTTTAGTGACCAGAGCCAGGCGGCTGCTGCTAAAGCAAATAAAATAATGGGATGTATCAAGAGAGGAATAGATTCTCATGATAAAGACATAGTTTTGCCCTTATACAAATCCCTGGTCAGACCACACATGGAATATTGTGTACAGTTTTGGGCACTAGTGTATAAAAAGGATATAGTAGAGCTGGAACGGGTGCAGAGGAGAGCAACCAGGATTATTAGGGGAATGGGGGGATTAGAATACACTGACAGATTAAAAAATGTGGGATTATTCAGTTTAGAAAAAAGACGACTGAGGGGAGACCTCATTACAATGTACAAATACCTGAACGGACAGTACAAGGATCTCTCCAAAGATCTTTTTATACCTAGGCCTGTGACCAGGACAAGGGGGCATCCTCTACGCTTAGAAGAGAGGCGATTTTACCATCACCATAGACAAAGGTTCTTTACTGTAAGAGCAGTGAGACTGTGGAACTCTCTGCCGCAGGAGGTTGTTATGGCGGACTCTATGTACATGTTCAAGAGAGGCCTGGATGACTTTCTGGAGAGAAAAAATATCACGGGTTATGGGGATAAAACATTTATTTAATTCTTAAAGGTTGGACTTGATGGACTTGCGTCTCCTTCCAGCCTTATATACTATGATACTATGATACTATGAAATGGCCAGCACCAATTAACGGTGCACTGGTGCTTTAAATCTCCTGAAGCTGGAGACAGGGACGCATGCGCATGGACCGTGGACGGGAATCAGGACCAGGAAGAGGTGAGCAGCGCAAGCACCAAGCCTGCGTACACGGAGGGGTACAGGTGAGCCCGTGACCTGCAATATAAGTTTGTGGAGCTCCGTGACCCCCATGACACTGTGGAAATAAAATTCAAAATGATGTAAAATTGACAAGAAACGGCATTTGCGCCATATTCTTGTGGGCTCAGATTTTACATGTTTCAATGTGCGCTCCAAGAGGGATCTCTAATATATTCTTTGGTTCAGTACGATCACAGGGATACCAAATTTATATATGTTTTGTTTTTGTAACCAAAAAACCCCCATATTCTGACTCCAATAACTTTTTCATAAGGAGTTGGCTAATGTACAATATTTTCCAGGACAAGCTGATGTTTTCATTGCTACCATTATGGGGACTGTGCGACCTGTGGATCACTTTTTATTTGATTTTTTATGTGTTATAAACCAGTAAAAAGTTGTGATTCGGACATTTGAGCCCATTTTCCTGTTACGGAAATTATTAAAAAGGAGACACAACACGGATAGTTGTGCTGTGGAGGGTATACATTATTGAGGCTTGCAGTTTTGATATGCAGAACACATGGTACTGTAAGTAACTGGTAATTTTAGGGGTGCCCTCTGGAAATGTATTGGTGCATGATAGTAAACTATAATGTGCGCCAAAATTTGCCTCTATGGAGCCCTGGATCTTCTAATGGCAGTCCTGCCCTAACCTCCACCACCTAAGATCGCTAGTAGTGTTGTTATTGACCCCATTTGTTTCATAACAAGTAGTACTATTAACAATGCAATCAACCAGGATTATACTATAAATGCCAACCTCGGCATAGACTACAAAGCTTAACCTCATTTACTGCAGCACCACCATAGACAACATGGCATCTTACCTTAGGCTGCATTCAGAACGCATGGGGGACGTATGTACAGCCACAAGCTTGCAGCCGCAAGCAAGCAGTCGTAAGCTTGCAGCGGTACATACATCCCCCATAGGGGTCAATGGCCGCATAGAGCAATCTGGTGCTACACATTGGGGCAGATTTATCAAGCTGTCTGAAAGTCAGAATATTTCACAGCTCAGCTTTCATTTTACCAGTGCTCATGAATATTTTAAAGGGGAGCTGTGATTGGTTGCCATGGGCAACTAGAAAAATTCTGACTTTCAGACAGCTTGATAAATCTGCCCCACTGTGTGCACAGCCTGTATGCTGTGCATTTCTATTGTGAAGGGAGGGGTCAACCCTCCTCCTCTCCAGCGTGCTGGACATATGCCCACCCGGCCATAGGCTTGTGTAAATATAGTGGAGCAGTACGGTCTGTGTTATGATAACTACATTGTTGCAAACTTAAAGGGGTTGTCCACTTTCAGCAACAAGTGATCTGATTTGTGTAAGGGAAAGTTATACATTTTTCCAATTTACTTTCTGTATCAATTGCTCATGTATTTTTGGATCTCTGCTTACTGTCCTTTTATAGAAAGCTTCTATGTTTACTTTCAGTGGTTAGAAATCTGACTATGGTCACACAGGTGCACAGCTCGTTATAACACACAGATCTGTATATTCTCTATGATACTAATGAGCCGTGCACCTGTGTGACATCACATGACCATGGATAGATTTCTGTCCAGTGGAAGTAAACAGAGAAGCTTTATATAGCAGGACAGCAAGCAGAGATCTAGAGAACTTTGAGGAAATGATACAGAAATATATTAGAAAATTGTATAACTTTTCCTCACAAAAAGTATTTCAATTATTTACTGAAAGCGGACAACCCCTTTAAGTATCTATAAAAGCATGAGGATAAGTTGGCTGTTCTATAAATTAAGTAAATACATACAGCCTTTCTCTTTGCCTATCCCATCCCTAGATTCTTCCCCCCTGACAAGATACAGAGGAGAATCTGAAATTCTTTTGGGAAGATTATAAGAATAAGGCTATATTCACACACGTGTGTGCCCGCCATAATTTGGCGCCGGGGAGAGGAGGAGGGGATGAGTGCTCCTAACCCCCACCCCTTTCCATTTTGATGGATGGCGCATGGCGCTGTATTCCAATGAAGTGAAGTATTAATTACATTCGCCCCTTTCCCCCTTCCCAGCCCCCCTACACAATTTCTGTGTGTGTATGTGTGCACATGGATGAAGATGGTGATATGTCCATTTGGGAAAGTGATGCTACCATTTCCACTGTTATATCCGATAAGCCTAACCTTCACATTCTGCATTTTAAACATTGAACTCATAATAGCTTCCCCGTAGATAAAACAGATTTAATTCCCCCTCAAATTCCCAACTCTCATAAGCCTCATAGGTCCCTGATGTTCTCCTTTTGTCTCAAGGCTTCTCCTGGTTGTTCTTATATGACTCAATGCTTCCTACGAGCCATAGAATACAGAATCACTATCATTCTCAAGCTCTCTGAATTATGATATTGTTCATTCAAATAATAACTGCTCCAGGGCCATGGATTTCACCAAATATTAGGAATTTTATTGTATTGAGTACACACACTGCACACACTTGGTAAACAGCATGTTATTTAATGCCCGTGCCTGAAGAACTTACAAGTAATGAATACTGCATATCCAGGTACAACTCTTTTGGGCTATTGATACTGAGAACTGGTTGCATGTAATGCAGGTTATTCTACATTAGTCTATGATTGTCAGATATTAGATAAAAATATGCAGCACTAGGATAACAAATGTCCAGCATCCCTCTGAACAACACCTTTTTTTGTTAGATCAACTATTATGATCAAGCTTCTTTGGGTGTTAATCCTTACTTATGCTACATGCTAAACACAATTTCTGGAACTAGATTTACTCTGCAGCTCATCAGTTAACATAAACTCCACCTCATAGGAGACACCATGTAAATGTAACATTTATACGTTGCACAAAACAAACATGATAAAAACCAGAAACATTTATCATAATCAAAATGACAAAACATGATGACTCCACATCATTAATTTAGTATTATCTTCTGTAATCTCTCCTACAATTCAAGCTCTGCAGAAATCTGGTATCAAGCTTAAGCCTCCAGTAGACTTCTCTGTTTAATGACATGGCTTTCTGGCTCTATGGCTTTTTGCCTTATTTCGACTTGCCATGCCATGAAAGTATAATGTATATGGTGCTTCCTTCTAGAGGGGAAGTGTAATTCCAACAGCTGAGCAGTAATGTATAAGTATGGTTACAGATATTTTATACACCATGCTATGAATAAGGGTTAATGCCCAAAATGACCAAAGGGTTAGTATTTGATCTTCAAAATAGAAACAGTGGTTTCTCTTTACTGTTGGACTTGGCTGTCTTGATCCTTCTCACTGTGTTTATGCCCTGGCATGACAACTGCTGCCAAACCTTACTAAAGGCCTAATTCACACAGTGGTGTGTAGATTAAAGGATGCAAATGGGAAAGTTGCAGCCGGGTGGACATCGGTGGGTGTGCACCACTACTCCACCAATGTTATTAGGATATGTGTCCTGACTGCAAATCTGTGCAGGAATAGGACCTGCTCTATAATTTGCAATACAGCAACTTGGCACTTTCATGCTACAGTTAGGCTAGGTGCACAATTAGTGCTGTGCTGTGAATCAGCTGTGGTTTTTGTTGCTAGCTCACGGACCCCATTCATGGTTGTGTACATGAGGCCTTATAACTGGATTCAGAACATCCTAGATGATGGATAAAAATCTTTAACATCCACTACCTTTTCCATGTCCGTAAAGCAACATCAGGAAGGAAAGATATTGTCATCACAATCTTTTACATGAAAACAACTGTTGTTTGGATTTTTAGGCCTTCTACACTAAAGACACAAGAAAAAATCCTCTAGAAAATGGGAATAAAATTATAGGTGATAAGTCGTAAGCCCCAAAAAATCCCCAGGTGCCACAGGCAAGAAATAACTTTGTAGAATAAAAAAGTGTTGGTATAATCACCTTCGTTGTTAAAGCATTACACTTATTTTGTATTTTTATTAAAAAAAACGTCAAAATTTATTTGGAAAAAAGATATTGAGAAATCAATGGAGGATCAGTAATGACCAATATAATAATATCTGGCTATTTACTATTAGAAAATTATACTTTTAAAAATCTCACTCCACCATTGTTTCATATTGTCTGGTAAATTTGCGGAAAAGATATATGGGAAAAATCAGGTTTAGTTTTCACATCTTTCACTGTGGAATTCAAATTACACATCCCCTTTATTCACTGGGATAGTAAGACTTTTTGTCATATTCCGACACATGTAATTTCTCAACATGGTGTGCAGAGATGTGTAAGTTGCCATTTTTCACAGAACAAGCTGACATTTTTATTGATATCATTTTAAGAACTGCACAATATTTTGATAACTTTCTATTAAATTTCTATATGGCAAAATGGTGAAAAATTGGTATTTAGTGCATGTGAAATATAACACAATATTATTTTTGCTTTTATTGATCAAGAATTTTGGAACACGGAGATAACTAACATGTTTAAGATTTTATTCATTTAGAAAGTTGTTCTAGGGAGAGGAGGGAAATTGCATTTTCTTAAACTTATTTTAATACATTTTATATACTATGTGTGGATAACCCTTGGCATTTCAACTTTAGGGGATCTCATCGCTCATACTATGTTGTGAAATACCCCTTGTGCTTTGCATAGATGTTATTAATGAGAAAGGAAACAGAACATAACTGGGGGTAGGGAATAGAGCAGCTTCAAGACCTAGAAGACCGCGCAAGGGTCTTATAGGTAACAGGCACATAAAAACCTTAAACATAGATTGATAGATTACCTATGCATACCACAAGGATTTTCATATATTAAAATTGTCTGGAGACTTCCAGTGGAAGGACTCTCTGAGCTACAATGAAGGTCTAAGGTTTTTAAGAAAAGGATGAACCTACATTCTATATGAACGTAAAGGAAATATATTTTCATGTTCTTTATTAAGGATACTGTTGGTCATAGAAAAGGGTTCCATTCATGTTGTCTTCACAAATTCATCCAAGACATTCGAGACACAGACATACACAAACATAAATCCTCCAAATAAGCTATGTTGGTTGAACACAAAAAAGAGTCTAAAATGTTCTAAAAGAAGACTATGATCTTGTTCCTTTAGACTTTTTGAAGGGATCTAAAAATCATACATCTATGGATGGATTTCTTTTGCTGGAATTCTCCAATAGACCAATGACTTGTTCATTTCTTATCACCATTACTTACATCATGGTTCTTTCAGCTAACCTGTCCATTTTCAGTATTATCCAGTTAGACAAGCACTTCCATACTCCAATGTACTTTTTCTTATGCAGTTTGTCCATATTAGATGTATGCTATTCTACTGTCACCCTCCCACCTATGTTGGTTAACGCTTCAACAGGAAACAGATATATATCCTTCAGTGGATGCTTTACCCAACTGTATTTCTTCATCTATGTTGGAGGAACTGAATGTCTTCTTCTGACTGTCATGGCCTATGACCGATACGTAGCTATATGCAACCCTCTCCACTATGTCCAAATTATGAACCAAAGGTTCTGCTGCTACACTGTTGCGGGGTGTTGCATCCTTGGTTTTATAAATGCCCTTTTCCATACTTTGATGACTTTGAGACTTACATTTTGTGAAAATCGGCATATCAACAATTTTCTCTGCGATGTTCTTCCAATGTTGGAAGCTGCTTGTAGCGACATATATAGTAGCCAGATGTTGATATGGGTAGACACAGTGGTACTTGGAGTATCCACATTTTCAGTTGTGATGACCTCCTACATACATATAATTTCCATCATATTAAAAATTCACTCTTCTGAGGGACGGCAGAAGGTGTTCTCTACATGTTCCTCCCATCTTATCGTTGTGATAGTTTTTTACATAACAGGTATTTTCAGCTACAATAGTCCCAACTCTGGAGAATCTTTTCCATCTGGTAGAGTTTCATCTATAATAAACAGTGTGCTACCTCCGTTTCTCAATCCAGTATTCTATTGCTTCAGAAACAAAAAGCCATTACTAGTTTTAGAAGGAAGACATGGACTCACTGCTCATAAGTTACATTCAAACTTTTTGCTATGTACAGCATTATTCTGCTCAGTACTGAGCATCAGACTTTATGCCAAAACTAGGAATCAGATCTGCAAAATGAACATACAATGTAAAGATTTCTACTGTTCATCTTCTTCGTCGACCAGCTCATAGTAGCCTACATATAGTGATGCAAAATACCCAGCAGAAATTTACTGAATGAATGAATCCCCATTATTACAACCAAGAAAGATATGAGGGTTTATGTATTAACCTCTTATTTCCTTGTTGCTAAAGCCCTTTTCCATTTTTGCTTTTCCTTTTTTCTCCTCCCTCCTTCCAAAAGCCGGGACTTTTCTATATTGCTTTTACAGAGCTGTATGAGGCCTTGTTTTCTGCAGGGCAAATGGATAAACATTCTAGTGGCAACCTTTCATTTTCCATGCCATCTACTGGGAAGCTGCAAAGAAATTCCAAATGTGGAATTAACTGAAAAGAATGCATTTGAACAAGGGTCTGTGTTTATGGATTTCACTTTGCAGTCAAAAAGACACATCCCCTTTATACTGTGGGTCACTCAAATCATGGAGATACGACATTTATACAGTTTTATTATGTTTAATACATAATAATATTTGATACTTATTTACTTTTAACTTTTTAAAAATAATTTTTCAAGTCTCCCAGGCTGCCTTATCATATTTGCAATATACTGCAAAACAACAATATTACAGTTTATTGTGAGTATACTGCATCTAGATTACTCTCTCCATACTATTATGGTGCTCATCATTGATGTGTTAAAGACATTTGACATGCCTGTACCTGCAATAGTGGCACCAGCAGTTACAAGAGCAAGAACAGGAATGTTCAGCAGTGACTTCAATATTTTCTAGCCATCAGTCACTTGTGGCTCAAATAGCATTGAACACAGAAACACAGGACAGTGCTTTGTCACAGATCCAGAAAATGTTAACCTCTGTGCCAGAATAATAAGAGATAGAGAAATTTTTAAAACATTTTTATGGACTTTAAGTCCATGTCAATAGAATATTCATTTCACTGTGGGTAAACATACACTCTTACCAGCTTCAGCCAGCATCTTCACAAGTATAGCAATGAAGCCCGCCACTTTCTAGAAAGGGATATACAAAAACGACAACAAGGGAGGACAGCACCTCGTGTGATATTTTCAGGGAGAAAATGATGTCCTAATAGGTAAATGGAGGTGCTCACCTGGTTACCACTTGCGGTGTTGCATATAACAGCCTATTTAGGCGTCTGATTCTTTAATAGCCAGTGTGAGTTCCTTCCACCAATTAAATAGTTAATTCAACACCTCCCAAAACTTCAAAACCAGTGACCATAAGGGGACCGTAGACAAGAGTAAACAAAGGGAAAAAAATATTTATTATTTTACCAATAGTATAAACACGCAATAGCAGGAAATACTAGAGTGGATTGCCGACAGAGAAAGAAGCTTTTCTCTTGCCGAGTTCACAATATAATCAGCTGGCATGCACTCTCTGTATGCAGAGTCGTTCAGAAATACAGTGTCACTTGCTTGGCTAATGTTGCAATGCAGTTGTTTAAGTGTAACATAGTGTTGCATTAAAGGACATCTACCACCGGGATGAAGGATTGTAAACCAAGCACACTGACATACTGGTGTGTGCCCCCTCTGGCAGGATCCGCTCTTATTTTAGCTTATCCCCTGTTTGTTTTTTAAAAAATAAGCTTATTAAATTATGAAAATGAGCCTGAGGGGCTCCAGGCTAGGTGTTAATGGAGCCTGGAGTCCCTCAGGCAAATTTTCATAATGTTTAAAGCCACTTTTACTTAAAAACAAGTGCAAATGAGATGTAAAGAAGAGCAGATCCTTCCAGAGGGAGCACACACCAGTATGTCAGTGTGCTTAGTGTACAATCCTTCATCCTGGTGGTAGATGTCCTTTAAGGAATAAGCTTAAAGGGTTTGCCCATGAAATTTCTCAAATTGTAATTTCCTAGTCATGTTTAAACAATAAATATAACTTTACTTTACTTCAGTTTTACTGCAGTTTTAGCTCCTATAACTCAGGGATGGTTAGTGTAAGATTCCAGTGCTGTGTTAGATGCTGTGTGCTGACAATGTGCTGAGATTATCAGGGTACAGGTTTATATACACTTTCATTTAGCTTTTGAACATTCACTAGTATCTGACACATAAAAAGGAGAGATGAGAGATGGTGGGATGCATGAGATGGATATAAAACACAATGACACTCTCAGCTATAAAATATACTGTACAGTCTGCTCTGCTAAACCTTCTTCCCCTGCTATAAAGAGATTATTTGTAGTTTGTAGAGTAAGTCTTTGTACGCTGCTGCTTGTCAGCAGGAAGTGTTTGTGAGCTCATCTTATAATGCCGGGGGAGGGGCAAAGGCATAAGTAAAAAGCATAAGTAAAATCTGTCATGCCTGACCATAATCAGATTTAATCAGATTTACGGTCGGATCCCTGGGCAACCAAATTTGTGTACACCAGGACTAATAGAGACAGGTTTGACTTATATTTGTGAAATGTTGTATTTTTGTTAATAACAGTGAATAAGAGAATGTGTTATTTTGCTATCCTAAGTATATTTAAGAATCTTGTCTTCGTTGGAATACCCCTCTAATAAACACACTGGGGCACATTTACTTACCTGTCCCCGAGGTGCGATGAGAGAGAAGAACGCACAGCTGGCGCAAATTCACTTACAGCATGTGCCCCATATCCTGCATGTGTTGCTTCCCCGATCAGGTCTGCCGAAGTTCACCATCTTCTTCCCGCAGTTTGGCCGAATCCGTCAGATCGTCCGATGGCCCGTCCCCCGATTTGTGTCATGTGGAAGCCGGCGGGATTTTGACACAATCCTAACGCACGCAACAAAAACCCCTGTGAAATGTGGCACAAAATGGAAATCCTCAGGAAACCCGCCAGAAATGTGGTCCGCGGACCCTTAGTAAACGTGCCCCACTATCTGCGCAGGGAAAATAAAGACTTCCGTTTTGCGCCTTATTTAACAAAGGATTTTGGCGCTCGTGAACGGATTTTGGCACAATAAAGGGCACTGAACTCAACACAAATTTGCCTGTAGCGTTAAATCCAAATCAGCACACTAAGTGGCATACCAATATGTGTTATCCCTGATCTATTATTGTATTATCTAGTTCTCCCTGAGATCATCCATTTATCTTTTAGTACCCATTGTAAGGAATAGGGGTCTGTGGTGTACTCATGGAGAGGGTCTGAAGAAACCGTCACACTGTGCCCTACTAGATATTTTCAATTTTAGCATATCAGTCACTGTTTATTTTAAAAGTGTTAATAAAAATTATATTTTAGTCTCGCCACTTCTCTACCTAATAAATTCCACTACAAACACTAACGCTAATCTTCAAATGCTGTAATAGTGCTATACACAGTATCCTAGCCTAAAATACTGCAAATGGCCCACATTCTGGCTGCCACATTGTAATATACCCTTAGTTTTGTCCCTGCAAAATGTAATGCTTCAAACTGTGTGCCCCACACTTTACCACACATGCCATTGTGGAACCACACAGTATACTGTCCTTTCCATCCCCAAATGAGATTCTTAGCTTTAACATAAATTCTCCCACGATCAAAGGGTTCTGGCAGTTCGATTGGTTTAAAAGCTGGTGGCAGTGTCCTTTTAAACTAATCAGCAGAGGTCCAAGCCCTGTTTCCTTATCTCACATCCTTTTGCCACTTTGCACAGATTTTGTGACTAAGCAGGTGAGACATTAAAGGAAATCTACCATCAAAATCAAGTACATAAACCAGGGACTCCAATCATACATGTGTGACTAAGGTAATCTTCTTATATTTGTTATCCATGGCCTCCTTCCTTCTAAAATCAACTTTTAAAATGATGCTACTGAGCCAGAAGGGCTTTGGGCTCTGTTACCAGAGCCCCTCCGGGCTGTAACTTTACAGGATATTACACTGTCTCACTCTCGTCCCTCCTCCCTTGGCACTTTCTCCTCCCTCTGTCTGCTGTAATTTCACAGCAGTAGAGGAAGTTTCAGTATAAAGTAGGAGGTACTCCTTGCACACTGTAACAGCCTGTGAATCTGCAGCATGGAGGGGCTCTGGTAATGCCCACCCCATCACTTCTGGCTCATTAGCATCATTGTGAATGTTGATTTTAGAAGGAAGGTGTAATTGTCCCTGATTTATCATTCTTGATGATGATAATATATTTTCTTTAAGCACAGTGAAAACATATTTAAAAATCAACTTTTGACAATTTTAAATCAATAATGAACATCTTTGCTTTTACCTGGATCCAAACCAAAGTCTTACAGCCTCAATGAATACACTCATGAGGCCTGTAAATTACCCTAGAGTATGATATCATGTGTTCATGTCCTAGCTGAGTTTCTCTTAGCTTCTCTATATATTGAACAAGGTTCCCTAAACTCCAGTGCTGGAAGGATGAAAAGACAACTATCCTGTCTAGATACTAGACAGACACCTGGACCAAAAACATGTCTGCTGATGTGTCATATTTTGTCTGCACAATTTGGAAAACCTCATCCACTTATGGCGAGATATTAGCGGCCCACGATTCACCTGCTCATTAAAAATGCAGGAAGTATCTCAAGGTAGAAATCAGATCTCCGATGACTGTAGTCACTCTATACTACTGTATATCATCCATGCTCTCCCATACATTTAGAACGTATGGGGAGATAATTTTGACTGAAATGTATGAGGTCCCGTATTTTGGGATGAAATATAGTTTTTAATAGCACAATTTTGGGTTTCATATATCCTACTGGTGAACATTTAAAAAACAATGCAAATCTGATGTTGTTTTTTCTAATAAAAATTATTATCATTGGACCCAAATAACAATTAAAACATTTTTTGGGTCACAACACATACAGCAATTCCAAATCTATAGGTTATTTATTTAATTACCTTTCTTTGCATAATAAAATACTTTTTGGGGAAAAACAACTTTTTGCATCGTCTCCTTCCAAGCGCCAACTGTCGATTTAGCTGTTTGAGGGCTTAATTCTAGTTAACTTACCTGTAGATTCTATTTGTGCACACTAGGGGTTCATGAAGTTTTTTAAAGTGATTACAATTTTTTTTCATGATGGATGATTAAAAAATGTCAATGTTGTATCTATTTTTTTTAACCTTATTGTTGTTAAACTGCGGGACAGCTCTTGTACCATTACATGGGCTAGTTACAGCCAAGGCTAGTAGGAGAGTCGATTCGGTTTCTCTCCCCTCTACATTCAATGATCTCACTGCAAAATCCAAAGGTGACTATTCTCTCCTCATTCTTCTGGATCTCTCAGCAGCACTTGATACAATGGACCACCTGCTCCTCCATTGGCCTGAAGAACACTTTTCTCTCTTAGTTTTCTTCCTATCTCTCTGACCGCACTTTCAGTGCTTCCTTTTCTGGATCTCTCTCTTCTCCCTTTATTGTTGGGGCTCTGTCCTAGGTCCCCTTCTCTTTTCCCTCTACTCCACATTGGACATGCCATCAGTGGGTTTGGTTTTCAGTATCATCTTTATGCTGATGATACCCACCTATATACTTTTGCACTTTATATCAACCTGACCTCACTATTGAACACACGTAATTGTCTCTCTGCTCTCTAACATCATGTCCTCTCTCAACCTGAAACTTAACCTTTCTATGACCGAACTTCTTGTCTTTCCACCATCTACTAACCAATTAAACCCTGACCTCTCCATCTCCATCAGGGGTATAACCAGAACCCAGTGGCAGCAGAACCACTGTATACAGTTAGTGCTGCATGCTTCTGCACCGTATATTCAATCATTTACATGCTTTTGCCACATTGATCTCAAAAATATTTCCAGAATCTGGCCTTTTCTTACAACGGTAACATCTAAACCCCTTATTGTTGCTCTGATTCACTCTCGTCTTTACAAATGTAACCAGCTACTGATTTTTCTTCCACACTCTATTCTTCATGCAGCATCCAGGCTTCCAGCTTTCAGGATGCCTCCAGTCTTTGCCAGTCACTACACTGGTTCTCTATCTCCTTTCGAATATAGTTTAACCCCTTTGTCAACTATGCTCTTTTTTTTGCTCCTGTCAATTTTTGCTCTTGTTTCAATTACGATATCTCTAGAAAAGCTTTACATATCATAACAATTTTTATTTGTATAAAAACAATTGTACAAAGCAATTTGTATTTTTCATGACATGTGAGACTTTAAATTGATAGGATAGTTTTATGATTACATTTTTTTTAAAAAAATTACAAATTTCTTTATAAAATTTACATTAATTGACTACAAATGTGAAAAAAAATAAACTTTTTTTGTAATTTTTCCATTTTTTTTAATAAGTAGTATCTTTTACCAAAATATGTTATAAATATGTACCACACAATTCCATCACCCTTTCCTAGGGTTAGATACAGATGCAGAGGGTGTGTGTACTTCTACAAAGTGAAAGTCCTCTGCAGCTTCTTCTATACCTCTTCTAATGTCTAAACCTCTAGTGTCAAATAAAACAAGAGAGTCTCCCCTTTAATATGATGTATGGATTGTGCATGGATGCTTAAAGAAACCAGAAATATCCACTCTTAAAATTACATAGAAAGCTGTACCTAAAAATATTTTTTTTTAGTACAACTTTAAGAGTGGATATATCTGGTTCTGTTAAACAACCATACACAATCCTTACACAATACAGATTATATTAAAGGGGATATTCTTCTGTTTATGACACAAAAATTGTGTTTCCAGGTGCCATGGTTCAAGAGCCGTTTGAAGTTGGTCACTGTCATGACATTTATAAATGTCCTTTCTGCATGGAGCATGTACAAATAGGACGTATATAGCTGTATGGCAGTTGTGATGGGGTTAAACTAATAACCCTCATCCACAAACCTTTCACAGTGTTGCACCTACCTACCTCTCAGCCCACATCTCAAACTATTGCCCAACCTGTGTTGTTTGATCTATAGGACTTATTCCAAGCTTCACCAATTCTCTGGAATGCGCTATTAGACTAATACCTAACTACCAAAGCTTTAAAACGTGATATTAAAACCCATATTTAGGCAGGCCTATCACTTTCCCTAAATGCACTTCCACTCTTCTCACTAACCCATCCTGTGCCCATTTATGTTATCCTGCAAACTAGATACCAGTCTATAGGCTACTCTTCAGCCCTATTCATAACTAATCTCATTTACATTTCTAGATGGAAGAAGAAAATAACACATTGGTAAATGATTTTATTCTACTTGGATTTGTGAATGAAAGGGTCACTTGTACAATTTTAATGTCTTTTATTTATATAATGATAATAATTGGGAATTTTTCTGTGTTATGCATTGTTCTGGTGGATAGCCGTCTTCAAACGCCTATGTATTTTTTCTTGAGTTGTCTATCCTTATTGGACATTTTTTACTCTACGGTCACCCTCCCTTCTATGCTGGTCAATGCTATTACTGAAAACAGCCGAATATCCTTCTATAGATGTTTCACACAGCTCTATTTCTTTGTTTGTTTTGGAGGATCTGAATGCCTTCTTCTGGCAGCCATGGCTTATGACCGCTACGTGGCTATATGTGACCCCCTCCGTTACCATGTCATTATGAATAAGAGGTTCTGTTCAGGCATTGCTGCTGGATGCTGGGTAAGCGGGTCGTTGAATGCCATGTTCCATACCTTGCTGACCTCAAAATTGACATTCTGTGGAGATCATTATATCAACCATTTCTTCTGTGATGTCCTTCCAATGTTGGAAGCAGCTTGTAGTGATGTCCAGAGCAGCCAAGTGTTGTTACATGTGGTAACCATAATTCTAGGGATGTGTCCTTTTCTACTTGTGATGAATTCCTACATACATATAATTTCCACAATCCTTAAGATCCGCTCCTCAGAAGGAAGGCAGAAGGTCTTCTCCACATGTTCCTCACACCTAATGGTTGTTACTATCTTCTATATTACAGGCATGTTCAACTATAATCTACCCAATACTGAAGATTTCCTTAGTAGTGTCCAAGTTTCATCTGTTCTTTATGGCATTCTGCCTCCATTTTTAAACCCTGTAATCTACTGTTTGAGAAACCAAGAGGTGAAGAAAGCCTTAAAGAAAGTAATGACTGGGACATAATTTGTGGCAACAAAATGTAGATGATAAAGATGATGAGAATATATTTGAGGATAAATTGAGAACCTGTCTTAAAATAATAAAAGCTTTCAAAAATGTAAGCTGGACAGTTAGTGACTGGTACAAGCTGAGGACAGGACTTTCAGCAGATAGCAGAGCAGAGTGAAGAGTCAGAGACTGGGTCACAAGAGGTCACATAGAGGTCAAGAAAGCACAGAATCAAAATGCACATTGCAAACAGAGTTCAGGAAACAGATTAATATACCATCCCTTGGTCGATCATGTTGATCACATAACCTCAGGAGGAAGTTTTAGTATATGGCTGCCATGCAATGCTAAGAACCAACTGCCAGAGGGAGTCAGAATGCAGAAAAAATCTTTACAGAATGGTGACAGTCTTGTACCCATGTTGACAACAGGTGTGAAGAACACTATTGTTAAGTGGCAGGTCCTGCTTTGAAGCAGATAACTGTGCCCCTGATGCTGCCCCCCCACCCATCTTGCTGTAGGTGGTTCTGCTTGAGGCAGGAGAATCCACTTTCTTCATGGCTGGCGTACCCCTTGGTGTCTGCTTGACCAATTACAGCTATGGTTTATAACTAAAAGTGCCAACCTGGCAAAAAGCATTTTTTAAACACAATCCTTCATTTCAGGGGCTCAAAAGTAATCGGACAACTGAGATAATTGTAAAATTCAAATTCTTGGTTGAAAAGAATGACTGCCTAATGTCTTGCACTCACTCATAGACATGACTCCTTTTTGATGCTCTGCCAGGCCTTTTCTGCATTGTTTTTCAGTTGCTGTTTGTTTGGGGACCTTACTGTCTGGTCAGTTTATGTTTTGGTACATTATCCATCTGTATTTTAAAACATCAACCAATCAGTTTGACTGCATTTGGCTGGAATTCAGCATACTGTATGTCTCTGAATACCTCAGAATTCATCCAGCTGCTTCTGTCCTGTGTTACCTCTTCAATAAATAGTGACCTAGTGCCACAGGCAGCCATGCATGACCAAGCCATCACACTACCTCTGTGGTGTTTTACAGATGATGTCATATGTTTTGGATCATGTATTATACCACGCTTTTGCCAAACCATTTTCTTTCCATCATTCTGGAAGAGGTTGATCTTGGTTTCCTCTGTCCAATAAATGCTCTTCCAGAATGGTGCTGACCTGGCTTGGACCGGGCAGTGAACCCTATGTATTTACTTTCATGCAGTCTTCTCTTTATGGTATGTTAGAGATTTTTATCTGGGGCTCAAACCCCCCCATTGCATGGTGACTTTCAAATTAAATCTTTCATGGCTCCCGGTACCAGGAGGAGAGAACAAACCTAAGACGCAGACACGGTCTTCAGTTGCACTCAAATCACACTGTTTATTTCAAAACCACAGTCGTATATCAAAACAGAAAAAGCTTCAGAGGGCATGAAGAAAAAGAGATAAGGGGCTTAGATACTATGGGTTTAAGACATTTAATTCAACATACCCCCCCTCCCCCAGGTCAGACCTAACATGGCCGCTGGATTTAAAATAGCTGACAGTACGCTATATGGCGTCAGAAATCAGTGCGATCTCCTGAACATGGTAGATATGGATATTGATACACCTACATCCTGGAGAGTGGGCATACAGGTTTTTTTTCATTGATGAGATCATCAGTGATTTCATTCTTAGGATGCACCATACTGTAGATTTTCCCACCCCTAATATTGCAGCTTTTTGTGTTTTTTTGTGTTTTTGCAGATTAGTGATGTCTTGTTTCACCTACTTGGAAAACCCCTTTGACCACATATTTTCTTCACAGCAACAAATACCAGCACCACATCTCTAGGCATTTTATCTGTTTCATTAAGTATGACCTAATGAACTGAGCCCTGTATAGGATGGTATATTTTATATAATGGTTATGATAATAAAATTTAAAAATGAGGTGTAAAATTTGATTGTTGGAAGGTTAAGATTAAATTGGATATGCCCCGGAAGAAGCCAACTAGGTGGTCAGGGATGCAGTGCTGTGTTTAACTGCAGGAATCAGCGTTTTTAATATTCTGAAGGTCTTTTTAAACTATGCGTTGTGTGAGTACTTTAAATTTAAATTTAATACTTACTGTACCTGCAAGTTGAAACTCTGTTACACTATTATTGGCACTTTCATTTTGGAACAAGATCTAGCCCATGGGGAGGAACTACAGAAGCAGAGTGATTGTTCCTGGAGGACCTAACCTAGATGGTGCACATTTCTTTTAACTGCAATCTCTACCCCATATTTGGGGAGTGTTGGTAAAAAGGCACTGGATTACCTGCTTAGCCATACAGTCAAGGCAAGATGGTTCCTCCCTAAGCTACAGTGCAGACACAAAACTAGACTCACAAATAAATAACACAGAAAGCAAGGTCAGAGGT
This sequence comes from Engystomops pustulosus, assembly GCF_040894005.1. Classification (NCBI taxonomy): domain Eukaryota; kingdom Metazoa; phylum Chordata; class Amphibia; order Anura; family Leptodactylidae; genus Engystomops; species Engystomops pustulosus. Next base: position 63,803,446 of record NC_092416.1, on the reverse strand, counting down.
CCAGGTCACAATGAAGATAGCAAAATTTATGGACGTTGCAACAGAGACAGGTTTATAAATATTTTATATTGAATTGTGGTAGTACAGGACTTATATGCTATTGAGCTCCGTTATTTAGTGTAAGGCAACCACGAAGATGGTTCCTCCCTAAGCCACAGTGCAGACACAAAACTACACTCAGAAACAAATAACACAGAAAGCGAGGTCAGAGGTCCAGATCACAACAAATATAGCAAGTACAGTACAAAATCGGAGTCCAAAATACTGACTGTAAATGTGGCATAAATTGGCACTGGGAGAGCCTCAGCTGTAGAGCACTGTCAAACACAGCAGTTAACTACTGCTGAACCAGAGCAGAGCTGCAGAGAGGCTGGTTGTGGTGCAATAAAGAAACACTGGAACATTAGGCACAGTTCAGACACAAAATCACAAGGAAGCCTTAACACCTTTTATGCCGCATTCTGTGAACAGATGAAGATGTTACAGTGTCCCCCTTTTATGAGGGGCCGTCGGACCCTCACTATACCCACAAGACTTAGAAGGATATTGGCGGTGGTACAACCTCGTAGGTCAGATCAAATTACGTTTCATCAGCTTCCTTAAAGACATCTACCACTAGGATCAAGGATTATAATACTTGTGTGTGTCCCCTCTGGCAGGATCTGCTTATAATTTAGCTTCTTATGCCCTGCTTTTTACAAAATAAAACTTTTAAAAACAAGGACATAAGAAGCTTAAAGAAGATTGGATCCTGCCAGAGGGATCATGTCAGTGTGCTAGGTTTACTATTCTAGATCCTGGTGGTAGATGTCCTTTAAGAGGCTGAAATAGAAACAGTTCGCAGGGTAGCAGTCACAAACACAAGGTCTAGGATACACAATTGCACATAGCAAATAGAGGGATGGAGCACACAGAAGAGACCTAATACTCTAGCAAAGAATCTTCAAAAATTTAATTGACATTTATGAATTGTGTGTGTCGTAAAACACAAAAAAATGCTTAAGCCGCATTCACGAACTGAAGAAGACACCGGCATGTTACACCTATATAATAGATATAGCATCCACATTTCTATATTCTACCTTGTTAACACCACGTTTACACCTTTTTAATGCTAACACTCATAGATATACATTCATTACACACAGGATGTTACACTTTCCTTTCTTCCTCATATTATATATTATTTCACTCACCATATATATTATGTAGTGGCATGTTATTATTTTCTGTGCATTCAGTGTCTGAAGAAGGTGATCATAAACCGTAAAGTCACTAATCAATGGATTTCTGTTCTAACTGAAATTACAGGCAGTCCCCGGGTTACATACAAGATAGGGTCTGTAGGTTTGTTCTTAAGTTGAATTTGTATGTAAGTCGGAACTGTATATTTTATCATTGTAGCTCCAGCCAGAACTTTTTTGGTCTCTGTGACAGTTGGATTTTAAAAATGTTGGGTTGTCATAAGAACCAGGATTAACACTAAAGCTTCATTACAGACACCTGTGATAACTGTTACAGCTGATCATTGTAGCCTAGGACTAAAGCACAATAAATTACCAATATCCAGTGGTACGTTTATAACTAGGGGTCGTATGCAAGTTGAGTGTTCTTAAGTAGGGGACCGCCTGTAATACAATTCTGTGCTATTGGAGTACTGTGTGTTATTTCCACATAGACTTGTTTTCTTAGTGTAGACTAATATAAATCTAGACTTGTATTGTGTAAATAATTAACCATAATAATATATGTCTCCCATAAGGACATAGATTCTCTGTGGACTTGTCTATGTATCTCCCACATGGTATTACCTGTTGTGTGACTCTTAAAATAAAAGGAAGCTGACATAAAACAAAACCTGAGAAGTGAAAAGCAAAATCCACTGCTACCGTATCAGCCATGTTTTAGGGAAAAAAAACAGAATGCAACCAAAATTAATTTATTCATTTTTACCTATTCAGATGAACAAAATGATTTAATAATGTTATTATTTAAAGTCCAAATCCTAGGAACTAAAGAAGGAAAAAGCAGCATCAGATTATGGTAAATATGTTGAAGAAAAATCTTGAGGTTTTTTCTTATTTTTTAATTAAAATTTGCAACAAAATGTGTTAAAGATTTGAATTAATAAAATGAATTAATGGAATCTTGAATTTTCTGCTTACAAAATATATCCCCAATTTAATTTCATATACATACAAACCCATGTTCATGTTAATCTTTAAATGAACTGCAACAATCAGGGAAAATCAGGATCAGTGAGTGGAAAGAGAACTTTGGCCTTATTTATACTGTGAATTCTAAGAAATTAATATGAACATAAGTTTTTCTGGATCAAAAAAGGAAACTATGCCTTTAGTGTTGACTTTTAGAAGGTAGTAAGTGTGCAACATCACATGTGATTTTATCTAAACCAATAATTGTTTTCCACAAGGAAACAACAACAAACTGCAGACAGCACTGTTTTGACGTTTCTCCCAAAAACAAATTGGGTCTGCACAACAAAAAGAGTATTTGTTTGGCTAGGTGAAAACGGCAGTCTCCTCAAGTAGAAATGTCTCCCTTCCTGACCCATGTCTCTCTTCCTGACCCTAGTCAAACCAGCTCCTTATATATCAATAATGTGAAGCCAAAGCTTACTTTTCTTCTTCCAAGTCATGGCATTTTGGGAGCTGACTTCTACAAGCTTGCCCTGGTATAGCTTTTTTCCGATCCAGGAAAACGTATTTGCATTTTCCTAAAATACTCTTGGAGTCATCTGGTATAACAATATTTGCTTTGGGTGCCAAACAAATAAGTTAGCTGAGATGTACAGAATCTTCCTCCACTCACATTTCTCCCCTGCTGGTCTGCCTTCTGGATCTGGGATGGGACTCTGGTAATCACATCTCGTAAAAAGTTTTCCAAGCCATTTCCCCTGCACTTGTCATAAGTCTTGTTTGGAGCTAGCTGGTGTTTATCTTGACTTCTGTATCTTGGATTTCTTGAGCCTTTGTTTTCTGACCATCTCTATTCTGAACTGCATTGTCCTCTTGGTACTGACCCGTATTTGTCGACTACTCTTCTATGTTTGCATTGTCTAGTCTTTTTTCTCCATGTTAGCATTTTTGGTGCAGAACGGGACCATTGACTAGTTACCAAACACTTAAGGTAGGTTGGGCAATTAGAAAAGGACAGCATTGTGGTTGGTGGAATATAGGTGTTATAGTTATAACTTTGCAAAAATGAAGTAAGAAGCAGCACTCAAGATATCCACACTGTAGCTGTCCTGTTCGAGGCTTGTCTTTATTTAACAAAACGTGGGGTACAACATATGTAAGACACAAAATATGGATTGACGCGTTTAGACGCTTATAGCGATTATAAGCGTCGAAACGCGCCAATCCATATTTTGTGTCTTACATATGTTGTACCCCACGTTTTGTTAAATAAAGACAAGCCTCGAACAGGACAGCTGTAGTGTGGATATCTTTAGTGCCGCTTCTTACTTCATTTTTGCATTTTTTCGTTGTGGAGTCGAGGACGTGAAGGCGTGCACCACCACATGGACTTTTGGTCTTGGAGGCGAATGCAAGTGATTGGGTGAGCAGACCGGACATTTACTTTTTTCTCTTTCATAGTTATAACTTTGGAACACTTTATCTTATGGAGTTTATTTATAGACTGTTTTTTCATGACATATTGTACTTCACATTAATGCTATATTTTACTTTAAATATATTGCACTTATTTGTAAAAAAGGTGAAATTTGTTACAAAATTTTGAAAAATGTTCCTATTTTTCTGATTTCTAAATGTTATTATTCATCATGCATTTAGTCTAACCACCCAAATAGGTTGCTAACTAACATTAATCATACTTTATGCTGACATAATTTTTTATGTGTTCATTTATTTTGCTAGGACATTAGGAGGCTTACAGTTAGAACAGAAATTTTTCAAATTTTTAAGTAAATTTCAGATTCAATATTTTTAGAGTACAATTCATCAATTCATATTCGTATGGGTTTTCAAAGTTTTGTTGGCTTTGTTAGCTTTTTATTTGAGGGGGGGGCACAAAAAACATAAAAATCAATTACTGAATAGATTTTTTTGTTTTATACACCAAATACCATAGCTAATATGTTACTTATGTTTTATGGGTCAGTACGGTTATGGTGATATTCCATTTATATAGATTTTTTTTTATGTCAGACTTGTTCTACACAACAAAATCTCATTTGGAGAGAAAAATCCCTTGATTTTCCATTTCCGTCTACTAAGTGGGGTAATATTTTTATTATTTGGTTGATTCAGCTGTTTTAGGGCTTATTTTTTATTGGTATCATGTAGGGGTAAAAAAATCAAAATATTTGCTGTGCTTTTTATAAATTTTTTAAGGTGTTCACCATATGGGTTCAGTAATGATTTTATTGTACAGGTTGTTATGGAAGTGGCCATACCCAAAATGTGCTGTTATGTGCTGTTTATTTTTATTTATTTTTTTTACTTTTTTTCCCCCTCTGGGACTTGAACAATGTATGGCAGTGTATTATACCAGTTAGCCTTTACAAATGCATAGTCCAACGCAGCAGGCAGTCATGTAAGGCAGCTCTGGGGTCCAATGAAGGCATCCCCATACTAGGCGCGAGGAGGGGCATCGCCGGGAGGAGAGGTGGATAACCCCTTTAGGTGTCATGTTTGTAGTAACAGTATTAACAAGGGTCTATTTATTTATATTAACTTTATTTTCACTAAATCAAAAAAAAAAATCAGATAATAATTTTGAATGTTTAGATGGATTTTGTAGCATATCTTTTTGACTAACATCACTAAGTTTAGTATTGCATGTCACAATAAAGAAGAATCAGTCCATATCCTTATATTTTTCACTAAATGCATTGTTTATTATGTAACATTTCAGTCAGAAGACTCAACTGCTGGATCCTGACCCATTTGCCCCTTATATATAAACCAATTTACAACTCTTTCCTCAGTTTGAAGATGATTGTCCAGATTGTAGGTCATAAAAATAATTCATTGGATGATTTTATCCTTTTGGGATTTTCTATAGGCCAGAAAACATTCTCACTTTTGATTGCAGTAGCCTACATGATGACAATAATTGGGAATTTTGCTGTGTTTAGCATTATTCAGGTAGACAGCTGCCTCAAGACCCCCATGTACTTTTTCTTGAGTTGTCTATCCTTGTTAGATATTTGTTACTCTACAGTCACCCTCCCAGCTATGCTTTTCATTACTATTACTGGGAATAGGAGAATATCCTTTTATCGATGTTTCACACAACTCTATTTTTTTGTTTGCTTCGGAGGATCTGAATGTCTTCTTCTGGCTGCCATGGCTTATGACCGCTATGTAGCCATATGTCACCCCCTTCGTTATCATGTTGTTATGAATAGGAGGTTCTGCTCCGGCATTGTTGGTGGATGCTGGATATGTGGGTTATTGAATGCCATGTTCCATACATTGATGACCTTAAAACTGACCTTCTGTGGGGATCATCATATTAATCATTTCTTCTGTGATGTCCTTCCAATGTTGGAAGCAGCTTGTAGTAACATCCAGAGCAGCCAAGTGTTGTTACATGTGGTCACTGTATTTCTGGGGATGTCTCCTTTTATATTTGTGATGAATTCCTACATACACATTATATCCACAATTCTGAAAATTCATTCCTCAGAGGGAAGGCAGAAGGTCTTTTCTACATGTTCCTCTCATCTCATAGTACTGTAGTTGTATTGGAAACCCTCTAAACGGTACCCCCGAGAGTAACGGGGTGAAGCTCGATAGGGAGGGGATGAGAGAAGAGAGGGAGAGACAAAAAGGCGCTTTCCTAGTGTAGTAGGTAAGTGAAAGTGATCAAAGTATATGATGTCAATATCATGCGCTCACCTTGTGGCGCTAGAATTAGCGCTATAGTGCAGAGTGTATCCTGTGCTTGCCGATTCCTCCTTCCTCACGGTCGTCTGTTCCAATACGATCAGAGGACGCTGTGGTCATACATGCGGTAAGGGGCCCAAAGGAAAGGGTACGGAAGGTCTATGGTGCCGGCGCTCGTGGATGGAATACTCCGCAAAAGGAAGTTACTTCAGGTGTCTTTTATTTCATGTGCAACGCGTTTCGGCCCGGGAACCGGGCCTTCGTCAGGCAAAAAACATTATAGGGTACATACATTCACATTTATATATCCTCCCGGTGACCGGAAACGGTCATCGGGTGGTCACGTTAAAACTGTTAGAAGATTATTTTTAAGTATAAAAACAGTTAAAATCATAAATATATTTAATACAAGTACTATAAAATGTATATGTCTTATAATAAATATAAAAAATACCAGACCAAGGAGTAGATATAAATTGACAATCTGAAGGATGAGTGTAGTTACTTGTGTCGTCAGATTTCCGGTGTGTTGTTCAACTTCCGGTGAGGGGTAGTGACCGGCGTCCTGTTGCTAGGCAGTGCGGATGTAACCTGCCGAGCTCGAGGACTTCCGGGGCGTGTTTGGTTGCGAAGCAACCCTATCGTTGTAATAATGCTGCCGGTAAAGGAAGATGCCGTGTGATGGTACAAAGCACTAAGGTGAGTAATGAATTGGAAATGTCCAAGAGTTAGTATGTTCTATTCAATCGGATGTACAAACAAGTGTAATGGTGCTTATGTAATGTTATATTGTTTCCAGTTTTTCGTTAAGACCATTCGGTGTTAAGGTGTTTAGCTTGTATATCCAAAAAGCTTCTCTCCTGTTGAGAGTATTAGTCCTATTGTGCTGATAACTAGAGATTTGTTCCAAGGGAGTTACGATGAGAGCTTCAAAGGAACAGTTTTTTTCTACAGTAAGGTGCTTGGACAGACTGTGTTTTAAAAAGCCTGTTTTGGCTCTATGCCTATGTCCGTTTAATCGGACGCGAAGGGATTGTATTGTCCTCCCCACATATTGGAGACCACAAATACAGTCGATCACGTATATAATAAAATTAGAGTTGCAGGACAGATTCTGTTTGATCATAAATCTTTCCCCCGTGGATTTAGATGTCAGAAACTTTGCTTCCGCGTTAATGCTCTTACAGCAAAGGCACTTTGGATGTCCACATTTTCTCACTCCGTTGTCCGAAATCTTTGTTTTTTGGTGTGTTTCGATCTTTCTTAATTTACTGGGGGCCAAGATGTTTTTAATGGTCGTCGATTTCCGGAAGGTTATTTTGGGCTTATTGGGGATAATTTCTCTGAGTAAGGGGTCTCCTTGGAGGATACCCCAATGCTTGTTGAGGATACTCCTAATTTTCTTGTTCCCTTTATCGTAAGTTGTGATAAAGCTTAATGTGTGGTCCTTTGTTCTTGTTAGGGTAGTTCCTGCAGGTTTTTCCGTCCGTGGTTCTAAGATTTCCTCTTGTCTTCGGTTGAGATTTAGTTGATAGGCTTCTCTGATCAACTTTTCAGGGTAATTTTTCTGTAGGAAACGTCTTTCTAGGATCGAGGATTGTTTCCTATAGTCCTGTACTCTACTGCAATTTTTTCGGATACGGTGGAACTGGCTGAACGGTACGTTTTTCAGCCATTTTGGATAATGTGCGCTTTTGAATTCAAGATAGCTATTTGTATCCACCGGTTTGAAGTGTGTCCTTGTTATAAACTCTTCATTTTCATGTGTGATCTCCAGGTCTAAAAAGATGATTTTCTCCTTTTCCAGACTCATAGTAAATTTTAAACCCCAGTTGTTCGTATTCAGGGACTCCACAAAATCCATGGCCTCCTGTTTCTCCCCTTGCCATAGGAAGAACAGGTCATCAATATAGCGTTTGTAATATTTTATACAGTGTGACCATTTTGGGTTCGTTTGTATGAAAAGGGACTCGAACCGCCCCATAAACAAGTTAGCATAACTAGGGGCGACCCGAGTCCCCATTGCGGTCCCCTTCTTCTGGAGGTACCATTTGTCTTCAAAGGTAAACGCATTGTGTTCTAAGATGAACTTTAGACCTTCTATTAGGAAGGATTTCTGTGCTTCTGGTGTTCGACCGTCTGATTCTAGCTGCCATTCAATTGACTCGAGCCCTTTTTGGTGTGGTATGTTCGAGTACAATGCAGAGATATCCAAAGTCAGAAACCAAAAAGTCTTCTCCCATTTGATCTGTTTGAGGTCACAAATGAGACTAGTGGAGTCACGTAGGAATGAAGGAAGTTTAACAACTAAGGGTTGCAGGAAAAGATCGATGAAATGGGACAGGTTGCAAGTTACCAAAATAACCTTCCGGAAATCGACGACCATTAAAAACATCTTGGCCCCCAGTAAATTAAGAAAGATCGAAACACACCAAAAAACAAAGATTTCGGACAACGGAGTGAGAAAATGTGGACATCCAAAGTGCCTTTGCTGTAAGAGCATTAACGCGGAAGCAAAGTTTCTGACATCTAAATCCACGGGGGAAAGATTTATGATCAAACAGAATCTGTCCTGCAACTCTAATTTTATTATATACGTGATCGACTGTATTTGTGGTCTCCAATATGTGGGGAGGACAATACAATCCCTTCGCGTCCGATTAAACGGACATAGGCATAGAGCCAAAACAGGCTTTTTAAAACACAGTCTGTCCAAGCACCTTACTGTAGAAAAAAACTGTTCCTTTGAAGCTCTCATCGTAACTCCCTTGGAACAAATCTCTAGTTATCAGCACAATAGGACTAATACTCTCAACAGGAGAGAAGCTTTTTGGATATACAAGCTAAACACCTTAACACCGAATGGTCTTAACGAAAAACTGGAAACAATATAACATTACATAAGCACCATTACACTTGTTTGTACATCCGATTGAATAGAACATACTAACTCTTGGACATTTCCAATTCATTACTCACCTTAGTGCTTTGTACCATCACACGGCATCTTCCTTTACCGGCAGCATTATTACAACGATAGGGTTGCTTCGCAACCAAACACGCCCCGGAAGTCCTCGAGCTCGGCAGGTTACATCCGCACTGCCTAGCAACAGGACGCCGGTCACTACCCCTCACCGGAAGTTGAACAACACACCGGAAATCTGACGACACAAGTAACTACACTCATCCTTCAGATTGTCAATTTATATCTACTCCTTGGTCTGGTATTTTTTATATTTATTATAAGACATATACATTTTATAGTACTTGTATTAAATATATTTATGATTTTAACTGTTTTTATACTTAAAAATAATCTTCTAACAGTTTTAACGTGACCACCCGATGACCGTTTCCGGTCACCGGGAGGATATATAAATGTGAATGTATGTACCCTATAATGTTTTTTGCCTGACGAAGGCCCGGTTCCCGGGCCGAAACGCGTTGCACATGAAATAAAAGACACCTGAAGTAACTTCCTTTTGCGGAGTATTCCATCCACGAGCGCCGGCACCATAGACCTTCCGTACCCTTTCCTTTGGGCCCCTTACCGCATCTCATCTCATAGTAGTCACTGTCTTCTACATAACTTCTATGTTTAACTACAATGGACCTATATCTGGAGATTCCTTCATCATTGTTCGTGTGTCATCTATCCTATATAGTGTTGTCCCTTCATTGTTGAACCCTATTATCTACAGTCTTAGAAATAAGGATGTAAGGAAGGCCTTTAATAAAGTAATTAAGATGCCATTCTAACTTCCTCACAAATTTCTGTTCTGTCTAAAGGTTTAAACTTTCAACCCACTAAAGATCTGCACTTGTATTATACTATTGAAGACGTCAAAAAAGTTATACATGATTTAACTCTGACATTTCTTTGAACAAGAAGAAACACATGCAACATCTACTGGACACAAGGATGTGTTTAATTTGAGGGGCCGGTGAACTTTTTCTGATCAATCCCAGATTACAGAACAGGTCTCTTTTATGAAATTATTAGAATAACAACATTATTTTTCGGTGGAAAATTTTACTGTACAATATCAAAACCACCAATCCCTATTTCTACCCCATCAATTCCAGAGCTGCTGTAATGGATCAATTTCAAATGAATGCGGAATGAGATTTGGCAATTCTATGCATACGAGTATCATCTAACAGCCATTAAAATTTAACCCACAAGGAATCGCAAGCCCTCAAAGAACTGAAATCCAACCCTCACATTATAATACAAACTTCTGACAAGGGAGGTTCCATTACAGTCTTGGAGAAAGCCCTTTCTGTAGACAAAATGTAGTCATTATGCTTAAAAGTGTATTCCAGGAGTAACCATAATTCATATTCAAATAGGTCCTTAAAATATAAGCTAATATGTAATTAGTTGTTATTTAAAATATTGCTCCCCTTCGCATACACATGAAGAATTAAAATGCTACTGGACCTTTAATCAGTCCGTTGATTTTCTCAGCATGATGACCACTGGTCACATGTCCACATCACATGTCCTGCACCTGCCTGGGCAGGTCATGTGATCATCACTATGTTTGGCTGTAGTCGGTTGGTTGCAGTGCATCCAGTATGTCCAGTGTTGTGGTGAGACGTCATCTCTGTGAGGTAAAGTGCAGTGATGGCAGTAACACATTATTACTATGGTAGCAGAGCAGGACAGTCTGTTACATCATTACTGGGAGCAGAGCATGAGAGGGAGGAGGAGTTTACTGAGAACTGAGGGATCATGAGAGATGTAGTTGTAGATGGTGGATATCTTGGAGATAACTCCACCTTCTTTAGAAATCCCCAAAAATGTAGTAAGTCATAAAAGGAAACTATTTAAGCTGCATTCTGACATTGGTTTTGTTGTATTCATTTATTTATAGCATTATGGGTTTTTGTATCAGATGTTCATATTCCTAGAATACATCTTTAATGATGTTAATACTTACAGGATTGTATCTTTTGATCCAACAGAAAGAGTAATAAGTAACATGCATGAATCAGATATACAGGCTTGAGCCTCCACACCAAAAACATCTTATGAAAAAGCTGGTGTGTTTAGGCTGAAAAATATATACATCAAATGTTATTATTATTTTTTTTATCATTTTTATTAACTTTTCTCTTATAAAAAGAAATACATTGACACATTACTTTCAATGAATTACAATACTTATTCATTGCATATCTTAGACAATATTTTCTACTGTTCATATAAACACTTAAATTGACAAATACTCTTAAAACTGACCGTTGAACCCCCATCCACAAATTCTCTCACAAATTCTCTTCTCTCCTTGTACCTATACTGTCAATATATTCCACCCCCCCCCCCAAAAAAAATAAATTAAATTAAATTACAAAATCCCTTCCTTGCTCCCCTTCTCTTTTACTTATTCAAGCATAATAAACACTTGTACCATGCATTCTCTATACAGGTTTTTCCTATTCCACGCCTGGTATCATCCCTTTACCAAAATATATCTTTGTTAGGAAAATTCATATCTTCCATGCGCAGTCAAACCTTTGTAACTTTTTACTTCTCCTTTGATACAACGAAAACCTTTCAGTCTGCAGCGTTTTGTTTAACATACTAATCCACATTTCTTTTGTAGGTGGATCTTCCATTATCCAGTTTCTTACAATACAGTATCTAGCAGTCATTAATAGCTTCTTCACCGCGATGTCTATATTACTTAAGGACTTGTTGTTGCCCATTATCCCCAGGATACAAATCAAATGTTATTATTAACACAAAAGAGAGGACAAAGACATACATCAAACATGTTAAAATCAATTTAAAACATGCCAAAAGCACATCCAAAGTTACCAATGGACCAATGGAAATTACAAAGGTCCATGAACTACCACAAGTGGGAAAAGCAGGTAGCTGTCCCCCTACACACACTCAAGTATCACAGAAGGCATGTGAATAAGGTACGATGGGTGACAAGTCATGTGAACCACCAGCAATTACAATGGTATGTTCCTATACATTTGAACTATAGGTAAAACAGATAAGTATTGATGCCTAAGGAATCTAAGGAAACCAAGGTGGCTCATGGACCTTTGTTATTTCCATTGGTCCATCGGTAACTTTGGATGTGCTTTTGGCACGTTTTAATTGGTTTTAACATGTTTAATGTATGTCATCGTCCTCTCTTTTGTGTTTAATAAAATTTGATGTATATATTTTTCAGCCTATTCACAGTCCATAGCCGACGCTTTGATACCTGATTACCCCCTATTATAATCACCTAACACACCTATTTTTTATGCCCTGCTGAAAACGCATAAGGTCATTTTTTCCCCACCACTCAGACTCATAATATCTGCAGTGGGTTCGCTACTGGAAAAAATGTCATCATGGCTAGACAAGATATAACAACCCGGGTATATAAAAGACACATTTGAGGTTCTGAAAGTTATGGAATCTATACTGTGGCAAACAATGTTTGGGTAATATGTGATGTAATAGCATTGTGTACACTCTTTAGCCATTGAAGCAGTCAAACATCATTTGTTAAATTACAGTCATTTTGACACTATACTAATCAATTACATTTTGTAAGTTTTGTTGTTTTGCTCATGTTGGCATTCTTTTTTCATTTATCTGTTCATTTTATAGGATTTTATGAACTTTATGTTATAAAATTTATGAGCAATATTTAGCATTTTCATTAAAATTGCCAAAACCTTCATTTTAAGTGATCAACTTAGGTTTCAAATAACTTTGACATGTCTACATAATAGAAAAAATAAAATTAACCATCAATTATCCCAATTAAGAAACTGTAACCCTCAACATACAGAGGGTACAGAAAGTGTGACGCCTTAAAATTTTTCACTCTGTTTCACTGCAGGCAAAGTTCTTTTTTTGCTCACTAATGTACACTGTCAGGATCAGTGGATCCTCTGGACCACCGCGGGAGATGTAACTAGCCAACACCCGGAACCGGAGCCTAGCGGCACCTGGTATTCACCAGAGCCCGCCGCAAAGCGGGTTGGACTTGTTGCGGCAGGATACCACTAGGTCGTTCCCAGGTGTGACTAGCCCACGGTGGCAGCTGAGGTCGAGGTACCTTAGCAGATGACAATCTCGTAGACAGGTCCAGGCACAGGGTCAAGGCAGGTGGCAGAGATGCAAGGTGAGGTCCAATCCGGGGTCAGCAACAGGAGGTCCAGGCAGAAGGGGACGGGAACACAGGCACAGGAACACAGCAACACGGAGGAACACGGGAAACACAGGACTTGGGAGCGGAGACACACAGGAACGCAGGAACACACAGGAACGCAGGAATACACCGGAACGCAGGAATACACAGGAACGCAGGAATACACAGGAACGCAGGAATACTCGCTAGGAAGCTTTCTCTAAGGCTATGAGGCACAAAGATCCGGCAAGGGTCACAGGAAGGGGAAGAAACTTATAGCAGGCCAGCGCCAATTATTGGCGTGCTGGCCCTTTAAATCTAAGAGTGACGGCGCGCGCGCGCCCTAGGAGACGGGGACGCGCGCGCTGAGCTGCGGGAGCCAGGGAGGACATCGCGGGAGCCAGGGAAGGTGAGCGGGACCTGGGACCGGGGGCAGCAGCAGGAGCACGGGTGCGCCCGCGATCCGAGACAGCGATCGCGGGAGCACCCATGACATACACTTTGCGCCCCATCTTTACAGAATAAAACGTGGGAAATGTAGATATTTTTGCTAATTTATTAAACAAGCAAAACAGAGATATCTCATGGTCATAAGTATTCAGACCTGTTGCTCTGTATTAAGTAGAAGCACCTTTTGAGCTAGTACAGCCATGAGTCTTCTTGGAAATTATGAAATTTTTTCACACCAGGATTTGGGGATCCTCTGCCAGAGCCTCTCCAGTTCCCTTAAGTTGGATGATGAACATTGGTGGACAGCCATTTTCAAGTCTCTCCAAAGATACTCAATTGGATTTAGATCAGGGGTCTGGCTGGTTCAGTCAAGAATTATCACAGAGTTGTTCTGAAGCCACTTATTTGTTATTTTAGCTGTGGGCTTAGGGTCATTGTCTTGTTGGAAGGTGAACCTTAAACCCAGTCTGAGGTCCAGAGCACTCTGGAAGAGGTTTTCTTCCAGGATATATTTGTACTTGGCTCAGGGCCGAATCTAGCATATTTGCTGCCTGAGGCAAATATTAAAATGCTGCCCCCCGCTCCTGTTCCATTGCCCGCTCCCTGTTCAGTAAATGCTGAAAACTTTACTAACAATTTAACAATTAACATCCCCACAGGCAGCTCGCTGACACTGTGTGACTGACTACAGGTTCTGAGTCATTAGTGACATCTAGTACCTTATAGATGACAATCTATTCCATTAGTAGGACTTTATTCCAGGTTCTCCAATCCATAACGTATCGCTGCTGAGTTCACGGTCAGATATCTTCAGCTCCGTGCAGCATCTCCACCCGGCGTCCCTAAAAATTCCACAGTCACTTACAGTATAAAGTCTCCTGGATAACAACACTGCACTCCTAAATAATATATACCCCTCACAACACAACTGACCGCACTCTCCCCACATATAAAACATCCCTTCATTATATATATATTCTACTGGAATTATATATATATATAGAAGAACCCCCCTCCCCCCGATACAGCAGTAATCGCTCCCTAATATATATATGCCCACATTTAATTAATAATTGGACAATAAAAACAATAAAACACAGGGTGCTCCCACGGCGCATGGCTGCTGTATTCACGTGGCTCTTCTGGCAGTCGCAGCTCCGCTGAGTGACACAGGCGGCGGGACGTCATCAGCCGCCGCCTGTGTCACTGCACTGTACGGAGCGTCGCCAGCAGCTGGAAAGGTGCTGCGCCGCTTCGCATGTAAATCGCTCCTGTTTATTAAAGAGACAGGTGCGATTTATCTGGAGGGCGATTCAGGAGCCAACGGGTGCCCGAATCGCCCACATAGGAGCGGCAAAATGCTGCTCTTAAAGAGGTCCGCATTCTGCCGCCCGAGGCGAGATTTTTATCTCGCCTCATGGCAGATGCGGCTCTGACTTGGCCGTATTCATCTATCTTTCAATTGCAACAAGTCGTCCTGTCCCTGCAGCTAAAAAAAAAACCCTAGCATGATGCTGCCACCACCATGTGTCACTGTTGGGATTGTATTTGGCAGGTGATAAGCAGTGATAGTTGACTTTGTGGAACTTTCTCCCATCTCCCTATTGCATTTCTGGAGCTCAGCTCCAATGATCTTGGGGTTCTTCTTTACCTCTCAAACCAAGGCTATTCTCCCACAATTGCTTTATGTGGCGGGACGGCAGGTTGAGAAAGAGTTGTTGTCATCTCAAACTTCTTCCATTTTAGGATTATGGGGGTCACCATGCTCCTAGGAACTTTGAGTGCTGCAGAAATTCTTTTGTGACCTTGGCCAGATCTGTGCCTTGCCACAATTGTGTCTCTGAGCTCCTTGAGCAGTTCATTAGACCTCATGTTTGCAGCTAGATCTTGTTGCAGTGAGCTCAGCAAAGTTTTGTTGCAAATTACCTTTAAAAAAGCATCAGAAAAGCGAGTGTGTGAGCTTGGTGGCGAGTGTGCATTGATCCGAAGTGTGTGCAGAGTCCTAAGTGTGACTTAGGTTTAAGGGACTTAAGTTTGAGGAGCTTTAGCAGGTAACTGCTGTATTTTGTGTTACTTTGACTGTAAATTCTTCTTTCTGTGCATATTTCTATTGTAATCCCCATTAGAACAATGGACTCTATAAGTGGCATTGCTACACAGTGTACATCCTGTGCCATGTATGCTTTTCTTGAAAAGCCGTTCGAGGGGGAATACTGTTATGTGGGATGTGTGAAAATTGCTCATCTGGAAGCCCAGATTCTTGTTCTAAATGAGCAAGTTTCAAGGCTGCGGGCAATTGACAATATGGAGCGAAGTTTGCTGCTCCTGGAGCACAAACTCTCTGGGGAAGATGGGTGTAGGGAGGGAAGTATGGAGGTGCAGAGTGAGGGGGCAGCTAGTTGGGTAACATGTAGAAGGCGGGGTAGAGGGAAGAGTTGTAGGGAGTCTAGTCCTGATCTGGTGCACCCCAATAAGTTTGCCAGGCTGGCGGATGAGGAGGATATCAGCTCTGGGGTAGCAATGCTGCAGCAAGACGTGGCCTCTAGCAACCAGGGGACTGTCTGCTCCAGTAAGAAGGGTAATGGGAGCACAGGCAAGGTCAGACAGGTGCTGGTAGTGGGTGATTCGATTATTAGGGGAACACACAGGGCAATCTGTCGCAAAGACCATGCATACCGAACAGTGTGTTGTTTGCCGGGTGCTCGGGTTCGGCATGTTGTGGATCGGGTTGACAGATTACTGGGAGGGGCTGGTGAGGAACCAGCGGTCATGGTCCACATTGGCACTAATGACAAAGTAAGAGGTAGGTGGAAGGTCCTTAAAAATGATTACAGGGATTTAGGCCATAAGCTCAGGGCAAGGACCTCAAAGGTAGTTTTCTCCGAAATACTACCTGTACCACGTGCCACACCAGAAAGGCAGCGGGAGATCAGGGAGGTAAATAAGTGGCTCAAAAGTTGGTGTAGGAAGGAGGGTTTTGGGTTCATGGAGAACTGGGCTGACTTTTCTGTCGGATACAGGCTCTACAGTAGGGATGGGCTGCACCTCAATGGGGAGGGTGCAGCTGTTTTGGGGGAAAAAATGGCTAGAAGGTTGGAGGAGTGTTTAAACTAGAGACCTGGGGGGAGGGCAACTACACTTGTGCAGGGCAAATAGACAGTGTAGATAGAGAGCTGGAAAGAGTCATAGTCCATGGGGGAGGAAGGGGGACTGGAATGAGATTGGGGAATAAGAACAAAAGGAATACGGACAGGGAAAACCATATAAAGTGTATGTACACAAATGCCAGAAGCCTCACAAACAAAATGGAGGAACTGGAACTCTTGATTGGGGGGGCTATTGTTTGGCTTTTAATTTGCTAAGTCTGAGGCTGTTTAATCAACGGGCCGCTGCAGGGACCCAGAGATAGATACTTATAGGCTGAGTTCACACCCAGCATTACTTATTAGACTAGGACAGTCTACAGCCTCACATTTGCGGTTTTTAACTAAGTGTGTCACAAATTTATGATTGAATCTTTTACAAGTAAAATAAAAGTTATGTTTTAGGCCTGACTAATAAGGCTCCATTCTGTCTTAGGACAGTTCTGTTGATGAACTCTTGATGTTGGAGCGGAAATATGATATAGTGGGTATCAGCGAGACATGGCTGGACAGTAGCTATGACTGGGCTGTTGCTATAGATGGTTATAGTCTTTTTAGAAAGGATCGTATAAATAAAAAAGGGGGAGGGGTTTGTTTATATGTGAATTCTTGCCTCAAGCCTGTCTTGCGAGATTACATCGGTAACGCAAATGCAAATGTGGTCCCTATGGGTGGAGATAAGGGGAGGGAAAAAGAATAATAAAATATTACTAGGGGTTTGTTATAAGGCTCCAAATATAATGGAGGCAGCAGAGGAAATGCTGAAAAGTGAAATGGATACGGCTTCAAAGCAAGGTGAAGTACTTATCATGGGGGACTTCAATTACCCAGATATTGACTGGGGGGCAGAAACATGCAGGTCCTTCAAAGGCAGCAAGTTCTTGTCAACAACAAAAGACAATTACCTGTCGCAAATAGTCCTGGAGCCAACAAGAGGTGGGGCACTGCTGGACCTTATCCTAACAGACCAGATAGGGTATCAAAACTACAGGTTGGGGGGAACCTGGGGAATAGTGATCATAATATCATTGATTTTGTACTACGGTTTACTAAGAACGTTAGGGAAGGGGCAACCAACACTCTAAACTTCAGGAGGGCAAATTTTCAGCAACTAAGGGAAGACCTTAAAGGCATAGACTGGGATAATGTTCTCAAAGACAAAAGCCCTCCCCCCCCAAAATGGGACTTTTTCTCATATATTCTGAAAAAGTCCTGTGAGAAACACATACCTTATGGGAAAAAGCATAAGAGGAACAAGAAACAGCCAATGTGGCTAACTAGTCTTGTAAGGAAAGCAATAAGCAAGAAAGATAAGGCGTTTAAGGTGCTAAAACGTGAAGGTAGCGATGAGGCATTACAGGATTATAGAGAGAAAAATAAATCCTGTAAAAAGCAGTTAAAGGCTGCAAAAATAGAGACTAAGAGAAAAATTGCCAGGGAGAGCAAAAATAATCCCAAATTATTTTTCAAGTATATAAATGATAAGAAACTAAAAACAGAGAGCGTGGGTCCCCTTAGAAATAACATGGGGGTCATCTACTGAATGTCGCCTTCTCAACTGTCTTTACCCAGGAAAATCCCCTGGTGGAAGACACAATGAGGAATAATGTAAATTATTTTTGGAATGTCAACAGTTTAACCCTGGAAGAGGTACAGCGCCGCCTCGCAAGCACTAAGATAGATAAATCACCGGGGCCAGATGGCATACACCCCCGGGTTCTGCATGAACTATGTACCGTGATAGACAGACCGTTATTTTTAATATTTGAAGATTCACTGAGGACTGGTTATGTTCCACAGGACTGGCGCATAGCAAATGTGGTACCAATATACAAAAAAGGATCAAATAGTGATCCTGGAAACTACAGACCCGTGAGTCTAACTGCTGTGGTGGGGAAAATATTTGAGGGGTTTGTAAGAGATGCTATCCTGGAGTATCTCACTGTGCACAACCTTATAACCCAGCGTCAGTATGGGTTTATGAGAGATCGGTCCTGTCAGACTAATCTGATTGGTTTCTACGAGGAGGTAAGTTCAAGACTGAATCTGGGGGACGCTGTGGATGTTGTGTATCTGGACTTTTCAAAGGCATTTGACACCGTGCCACATAAAAGGTTGGTATATAAAATGAGACTGCTGGGAATAGGAGAAAATCTGTGTATTTGGGTAAGTAATTGGCTTAGTGATAGAAAACAGAGGGTCGTCATTAATGGCACATTCTCAGATTGGGTTAAGGTTACCAGTGGAGTGCCACAGGGGTCAGTATTGGGGCCACTTCTTTTTAATATTTTTATTAATGACCTTGTAGTGGGTTTACACAGTCAAGTTTCAATATTTGCAGATGATACTAAGCTGTGTAAAATAATAAATACTGAGGTCGATAGTTTAGCATTACAGAGGGATTTGTGGAAGCTTGAGGAGTGGGCAGAGAAATGGTTGATGAGATTTAATGTAGATAAATGTAAAGTTATGCACTTGGGCCATGGAAACAAAAGGTATAATTATGTTCTAAACGGTCAATTACTTGGTAAAACTGAAGCTGAAAAGGACTTGGGGGTATTGGTGGATGGTAAACTTAATTTTAGTGACCAGAGCCAGGCAGCTGCTGCTAAAGCAAATAAAATAATGGGATGTATCAAGAGAGGAATAGATTCTCATGATAAAGACATAGTGTTGCCCTTATACAAATCCCTGGTCAGACCACACATGGAATATTGTGTACAGTTTTGGGCACCAGTGTATAAAAAGGATATAGTAGAGCTGGAACGGGTGCAGAGGAGAGCAACCAGGATTATTAGGGGAATGGGGGAATTAGAATACACTGACAGATTAAAAAATTTGGGATTATTCAGTTTAGAAAAAAGACGACTGAGGGGAGACCTCATTACAATGTACAAATACCTGAACGGACAGTACAAGGATCTCTCCAAAGATCTTTTTATACCTCGGCCTGTGACCAGGACAAGGGGGCATCCTCTACGCCTAGAGGAGAGGCAATTTTACCATCAATATAGACAAAGGTTCTTTACTGTACGAGCAGTGAGACTATGGAACTCTCTGCCACAGGAGGTTGTTATGGCGGACTCTGTGTACATGTTCAAGAGAGGCCTGGATGTCTTTCTGGAGAAAAAAATATCACGGGTTATGGGGATAAAACATTTATTTAATTCTTAAAGGTTGGACTTGATGGACTTGTGTCTTTTTCCAGCCTTATATACTATGATACTATGATACTATGTTTCTCATGTGCTCTGACCTGCACTGTGAGATGTGAGGTCTAATTTAAACAGGTGTGTGCCTTTCCTTATCAAGTCCAATCAGTTTAATTAAACATGTGAGGTAAAAATGAGTGTCACAAAAAAGGGTCTGAATACTTATGACCATGTGATATTTTAGTTTTCCTTGTTTAATAAATTAGCAAAAATATATATGTTTCAGTTTTTTCTGGCACATTGGGCTGCAGGGTGTACCTTAATGAGAAAAAAACAACTAAAACAACTTTTACAAAAATCCGTTTACACTTTCCACAGGAGTTAAAACAAAATGTAAGTGAATTATATACAACTGCACAACAAATTCTTAGATGCATTTTATCCTTTTTTATCCCAAATAACTTGGGTATGTTAAGGCACTCTAAAGTTATTACAATATGAAGTGACACGTTAGTTTTGATACATAGGACTCGGTACTTAAGGTGAAAATGAGGCTGGTCTTTGAGACCGGTCCTAAATGAGTAAGACTAGTCCTGCTGAGTAACTGTATTGTATAGTGACTGAATAGTGAAAGATCTCGGCTTATCTTAGGTGCAAGATACAAGGGGCTATTGAGATTAGCTTGAAAAATGCCGGCATTGAAAAATATCCTCTATTGTCTATTGTTCATGCATATGATGACACAAACTTGAATTCTATTTAGATGTGACCATTAGGCCATCTTGAAAAGGTAGCACAGTTTTGAATTGATCGCCGGCAGCGGGGACAGTAACGCCCCCACCGCCCCATTCCCGGCCAGCCACGCCTTCTGCTCGGCCGGCCACGCCCCCCTTCACTTCCCTTCACGCCCCACTGGCGTGAAGGTGGTGGATCGGGGAAAAATAATTGCAAAAACTAGCAATAAGCTAGAATTTGCGATTATTTCAGGGCCTCTGCGCAACGCCAGAGGTCCTGATAAATATGCCCTTATGTCTTTATTATGAGAATCTATTCCTCACTTGCTACATCCCATGATTTTCTGGCTCTGGTCACTAACATTGAGTTTAACATCCACCGATATCCCTAAGTCTTTTTCTTTATAGAAGCTTTCTATAGAAGAACAGCACCCAGAGATCTAGAAAACCGAGAGGAATTGATACTGAAAGTATATTGGAAAATTGTTTAACTTTTCCTTAGTCAAACCATTATTTGCTGAAAGTGGAAACCCCCTTTAAGTGCTACACTACAAATACGTGTGTGATCAATTTGCCAAATTATAAATACAGCTTTAGTACTCTGTGGCTGTGTTTTGTTAGGGAAGAAGTAAGTTGTTGTAGTTGTTCCTATGCTCAATGGCGTTTATTTATAGTACTATATCCATTTATTTTTACTGTAAAATATTACAATGAAACTTATAATTATATCCTCCAGAGTGAAGATCATACCCCCCCAGGGCTTTCACTAGAGCTTAAATACATATAGGAACAGGAGTCATAGTGAGGGGACAGCTTGTTTCTGCCTCATTGACATTCAGACTTTCATTTTTCAGCATTTGTATTAATAAGACTTTTTATGTAATGCAAATAATTTAGAGCAAATGTATGTTTAATCTTCTGTGCAAGGTAAGTTTTTAGATATGACATGAGCAGTTACATACCACAAATTACATGTTTGCAGTTACTTCCATTGCTCATATCTCTGTGTTCTACTTTTATGCTGTTTAATTTTGTTTCCCAATTATATGAGTGTATTGATGATTAATAAAATAATAATAATCTAATGTCAGAACATGCTGTCTATGCAGAGATGTGTGGAACTACATAGATACTCTTCATACAGGATAGATCTGTCACTCAATGATTTGCAACAAACAAATTGAGTATTGTGCTACTTTCACATCTAAGTATTGTAGGCAATGCATTAGTATTTGTGAGCCGAAAACTGTAAGAAGAATCTGCTCAAAGCACAAGTATAATTAAAAGGTTTGTACCAAGTTTTAATGCCTAACAAATAATAATGCAAAGTACTGACCTAAAACTGCCACAAGAAAGCGTCCTGATACAGTTCTGTGCCCCAGATACTGCTGAAACCCAACTGCAGACAAACACCATGCACATCACTGAGCTAAGTGGCTGCAAACCCTCAGCTGCTGCAGAACCTCATGATACCTATAACATATCACAAAACACATTTATCCCAGACAAGGCCCCTTTTAGTTTTTGAATTTCCATTTTTCACTCACCACTTTCCAAAAGCCATAACATTTTCCTTTTACTGCGGGATTGTTAACAGCAGGACACACTGTACTGCCTTAAAGTTCCATGCTATGCACCAGAAAACTGGTAAAAAATTCCAAATCCAGTATGACATTCATTGTGAGGTACAAATGACACATCCCTTTTATTCATCGGGTCAGTATGATCACTGGGATACCAAATTTATACGGCTTACATTATATTTTAATACCTTTACAAAATGTAAATGTAAAATCGAAATTTAAATAATTTTAGGAAACAAAATCAAAGTGGGAACATGATTCATTTATATTAATCATATATATGGCTGAAACTAAAAATTATTGTGAAGAGCTGTTACATGTAAATTCCCCTCATAAAAGAAGGGGCACTCTCTATATAGATTTCAAGGTTTAGTCTGCGGAGGCGACAAGTCTTTGTTACTATGAGATCCATGGACTAGCCTGCCTCAAGAGTCGCTCACATTAGGGACAGAAGAAAGACTCAAAAAGGGCCTGGATGCCTTCTTACAACACAGAACACTAAAATGTGTGTAATTGTGTAAAATTGGGAATTCTCTCCATCCCTTGGCCTCAGCCAGCTTTAAAGTTTTCTTTATCCAATTAACAGCTGTAAGCAGAATGCTTGTTTGAACCTCATACACATTGAGCCAGTTAGTATGTGTGTCATTTGATAACTCTGTCAACAACAGAAAACAAATCAAGCAGACATTATTCCCCCCATTCTTTTTTTGCTGAGGTCCGGTTTCCCTGTATATTAATTGAACAACCAGTCCCCACAAATCGATTATTTTAGCCAATACACAGCCAATGTATATGGCCAACTTTAGATATTGCAGAACCATTAGGATGAGTTGAATGATTTCAAAGTTTTACAGTATTTTGCAGCGGTTGAGGAGTGTGTAGTGATGTTTTGCAGCAGTGGAAATGCGTATTTCAAGGGGTATTCTCATCTGGATATTCACATTTAATTTAATTCATGTGTGATATACATACATTTCATCAACTGGATGTTATTAAAAATAAAGTACATGTGTGAAGATAATTTGCCATAAATAGTGTAGTCATATGGTACATCAGAAACAGAGGTCCGTTGTCTTTGGATACGACCAGTACTGCTGAGATTTTGCTAAGAAATAGTTTTTGCAAGTGAAATGGCAATGTTGTTGCATGTCCCACAGCCATCATGTGCCCAAGCCTTCTAGAGGTCCTATGGCCACCCAAACCAACCAACAAACTAATAAGTATTTTTACCCAAAAAATCCTCAAACATCTGTTCATGCTCTCATTACACATGTACACAAGAGCCATTTCAGATACTTTGAAGGTCCTCCAAAGGTCCTGAAACTACAGATTGAAAGCAGGCTGAAGGGACGCATCCTCCATCCTCCAACAAGCGTGATTCTAGTACTATATGTAGGAAGTGATTCCAGACTTGTAGGGGCTATAATATTCAAACAGCCCAGGACCCATGGCAGTCTTAATCCACCCCTAATCTTGTGGTAACAAGAGCTTAATTCAGGCAGTTGGGTGCATCAATAATGCATGCCTGGCTACTGTTAGAGGAGTGCCATGGTGGTCGTATCCATTTAATTTATATATATATATATATATATATATATATATATATATATATATATATATACACTCACCGGCCACTTTATTAGGTACACCATGCTAGTAACGGGTTGGACCCCCTTTTGCCTTCAGAACTGCCTCAATTCTTCATGGCATAGATTCAACAAGATGCTGGAAGCATTCCTCAGAGATTTTGGTCCATATTGACATGACGGCATCACACAGTTGCCGCAGATTTGTCGGCTGCACATCCATGATGCGAATCTCCCGTTCCACCATATCCCAAAGATGCTCTATTGGATTGAGATCTGGTGACTGTGGAGGCCATTTGAGTACAGTGAACTCATTGTCATGTTCAAGAAACCAGTCTGAGATGATTCCAGCTTTATGACATGGCGCATTGGGTACATTGTGGTCACAAAGGGATGGACATGGTCAGCAACAATACTTAGGTAGGCTGTGGCGTGGCAATGATGCTCAATTGGTACCAAGGGGCCCAAAGAGTGCCAAGAAAATATTCCCCACACCATGACACCACCACCACCAGCCTGAAGGCAGGATGGATCCATGCTTTCATGTTGTTGACGCCAAATTTTGACCCTACCATCCGAATGTCGAAGCAGAAATCGAGACTCATCAGACCAGGCAACGTTTTTCCAATCTTCTACTGTCCAATTTCGATGAGCTTGTGCAAATTGTAGCCTCAGTTTCCTGTTCTTAGCTGAAAGGAGTGGCACCCGGTGTGGTCTTCTGCTGCTGTAGCCCATCTGCCTCAAAGTTTGACGTACTGTGCGTTCAGAGATGCTCTTCTGCCTACCTTGGTTGTAACGGGTGGCGATTTGAGTCACTGTTGCCTTTCTATCAGCTCGAACCAGTCTGACCATTCTCCTCTGACCTTTGGCATCAACAAGGCATTTCCGCCCACAGAACTGCCGCTCACTGGATGTTTTTTCTTTTTCAGACCATTCTCTGTAAACCCTAGAGATGGTTGTGCGTGAAAATCCCAGTAGATCAGCAGTTTCTGAAATACTCAGACCAGCCCTTCTGGCACCAACAACCATGCCACGTTCAAAGGCACTCAAATCACCTTTCTTCCCCAT
Organism: Engystomops pustulosus; assembly: GCF_040894005.1. NCBI lineage: Eukaryota > Metazoa > Chordata > Amphibia > Anura > Leptodactylidae > Engystomops > Engystomops pustulosus. The sequence continues at coordinate 63,778,700 of NC_092416.1, read as the reverse complement.
ACTGATGCTCGGTTTAAACTGCAGGAGATTGTCTTGACCATGTCTACATGCCTAAATGCACTGAGTTGCTGCCATGTGATTGGCTGATTAGAAATTAAGTGTTAACGAGCAGTTGGACAGGTGTACCTAATAAAGTGACCGATGAGTCTATATATATATATATATATATATACATATATATATATATATATTTATGTGTGTATATATGTGTGTGAATGCCCTGATGAGAATACCCCTTTAAGGTTCTGCAGCCCCTGAGGTGTATACTTTATGTTCTTCAGCACCCAAAAAGTATACAGTAATGGCTTAGATCAACTGAGTTTTCAGTTACGTCAGTGTATTCTGCAGCAGTGATATTGTGTAATATAAGGTTCTAGAACTGCAGGCATAGCTTACTGTTTAATGCACACTGAAGATCCTGGAAAGTAAAGATGGAGCGCTATATACGTGTCAGTCATTGGATGGCACATAACTTTTGGACTACTCAGGTGAGGGGTACACACCTGAGTAGTACACAATTACACAGTTGGTAACAAACTCTCTTTAACCCCTTAAGGACACAGCCATTTTATAGCTTAAGGCTCAGCCCCATTTTTTTTATTCTGACTTGCGTCTCTTTATATGGTTATAACTTTTGAAAATTGTTACTTTTCAAAGAGATTCTGAGATTGTTTTTTCCCCACATGTTGTACTTCCTTTTTGTGGTAAATGTTGGCTGATAAGTTTTGCATTTATTTACAAAAAAAAAGAAAAAATTATGAATTTTTTGAAAAAAAAAAAAAAAAAAGTTGGTTGATGGCTTGTTTTTTACAGGACATGTTGTACTTTGCAACAGTATCATTCTGGAGTACATATGATTTTTCAATCACTTTTTATTGCATTTTTTGTGGGATTAAATAGGTAAAAATTATAATTTTTGGCGGACGAAGACGGTACGGGAGGGGGGGGGGCAATCAAGGGGGAAAGACTCCCCAAAGCTAAGTTAAATGCTGCGGAGCGCTAAGGGGTTACAGGGAATGGACAAATCTTTCACCTAACTTGAAATATTTAAATATATTTTTATTACAGCATTTGGTTCAGCATCGGATGGCGACGATAAATCAGACTTATTTTTGTGATTTTATTCTGCTAGGATTTTCAAATGGAAAGGTTTTGCTGTCTCTTCTTATTTTCATAATCTATACTATGATCCTACTAGGCAACCTGACCATATTTAGTGTCATAAAGATTGATAACCATCTACGGACCCCCATGTTCTTTTTCTTGAGTTATTTATCAATATTGGATGTCTGTTACTCTACAGTAACCCTTCCAGCTATGCTGGTCAACGCTATTACTGGAAATAGAAGGATTTCCTTCAACACATGCTTCACCCAACTCTACTTCTTTGTCTCTCTTGGAGGATCTGAATGTCTTCTTCTAGCCTCCATGGCTTATGACCGATACGTGGCCATATGTGACCCCCTCCAGTACCATGTAATTATGAATAAGAGGTTCTGCTCATACCTCGTAGGAGGATCCTGGTTCAGTGGTTTTTTAAACTCTGTTCTTCATACCTTGATGACTTCTAAATTGACTTTTTGCAGACATCGGCATGTCAACCACTTTTTCTGTGATGTTCCCCCCATGTTGAATGCAGCCTGTACTGATACACACACTAGTCAGTTACTACTTTACATAGTCAGTGTTTTTCTTGGGATGACACCATTTGTATTTGTCATTGTTTCCTATGTACAAATAATTGCAACTATTTTAAAGATACGTTCATCAGTTGGTAGACGGAAGGCTTTTTCCACCTGTTCGTCTCACCTCATTGTTGTTACAGTGTTCTATGTGACTGCTAACTTTAACTATATCGGACCTGCACCGGGAGAATCTTTTGACATAGTGAGGCTCTCATCTGTGCTGTACAGCGTTTTAACCCCCTTGTTCAATCCTGTTATTTACTGTCTGAGGAACCAAGAGGTCAGGAAGGCACTGACAAAGGCTTTTACTGGAAAATATCATCATCTGAAATAAAATTGACAGATATTCCACAATATTGCCATGGAGTTACTTTGTATTATATGGTCAGAAGTGCTGGGGTTTACAGGGCCTGCTTTGGCCTATCTGTGCCCTTCTTGGACCACTGTCGATGGCCTTCATCACTTTGATGATAGTGACTTCCCCATACATCTCAAGGGACAGTGTCTCCAGTGTCCAGGGGTCCTAAAGTACTGGAGAAAAGCAGAATTTGGAAGCTGGAGCAAGGTAAGTACTCTTTCTTTTTTTGCTACCCTTGCTCCCGCCATCAAAGGATTTTCCAGAATTCATGATAAATCCCTTTAACATTACAGGCCATGTAATGACTGGAAAATACCATCATAACATTACTGGCTATCACCATTGTAAATTGACTTATACATTGACTTAACAGTGTCGCCATACCAGAACAAAATAACACCACTATACTATACAATGTTTAAACAGATCCATCTGATCATGACTGAACAACATCTCCATATGCCATGACTAAGGGTGTAGTACACACCTGAAACGCGTAGGCTTCGCTCTCTCCACAAGAAGTGTCTCTGGTGATGCGATAATGGATGTTTGCTACTGATTTTATCGTTTGAAAAAATTTTTGGGGGATTAATAAATACTGCAAGTTTTTAAGAAGGTCTCTGTGCCGGAGTGATCCTATTTTTTCTTTCAACATCTCCATATTCTTCATATTTTAATGAGAATAGCAAAACTGCTACCAAACTAAGACTAAATTCATATAATTTATGAATAAAATTTTTATGTATAAAATTGCCACAGTAGTGAGGTTAATAAATAATTGCAGAATAATAATTACATCTACTGATACACTGCTGAAAAACATCATGTATTGACAGTAATGGATCCAATGATGTTTTGTATAGAGATGCTATCTTCTATTGTACCCCTGGATATGATGTAAATGAGGTGATTATTGCATATAGCACCCCTACAAAATTAGCAAGTGTCAGTCTGTTACTTAGACTACCATAATAATAATAATAATTCCTTTATTTATATAGCGCACAGAGATTACACAGCGCTGCACAGAGCTTGCCAAATCAGTCCCTGTCCCCATGGGGCTCACAATCTAGTCAACCTACCAGTATGTTTTGGAGTGTGGGAGAAAACAGAAGGACCTGGAGAAAACAAAACGCAAACATGGAGAGAACACACAAACTCTTTGCAGATGTTGACCTGGGTGGAACTTTGAACCCAAGACCCCAGCGCTGCAAGGCTGTAGTGCTAACTACTGAGCCACCGTGCTGCCCATAATAAATCAAAATCAATCATGATAATCCAGAGGCACTTTTAAAATTAGCTGCTAAAATTATGCTAATGAGCTGGAACGGCTCTGTTGGATGTTACCAGAGACCCTAGGTGCTGTAGCTTCACAGGCTGTTACGCTGTGTATGCTGCACTACCCCTCTTTTGCAGTCTTCCACTGCTGCCATGAAATTAGACAGAGGGAGGTTGAGGGGGGTAGGGCTGAGGGAGCATTGGGGTGAGTGAAAAAGTGTAACAGCCTGTGCAGCACAGAGGGGTTCTGGTAACACCCTCAGAGCCTTTTTGGCTCAATAGAATAATTTAAAAAGTTGTTTATGCCTATGAACTGATCATTTTTGGTGTTCATCTTTTTTCACACAGATGTGTTTCCTCTGTGTGAACTGTGACTTAGCCTTTAGTGTGCTTTGGGTTTATTGAGCCACACCCTGCTCTCTGCATTACAGCCCTGTCCAGCAAGGGTTACTATCCTGGTGGACAGCTGCTGCTGGAGTCGAGTCTAGGACCTGCTATACAGTATATGCCTGCTTATTTCCATCAGACCTCGCTGGTTATATTATCACAGCTCCGTACCATGCTTGTGCTCTTTATCCCTCCCGGACTTCAATTCTGTACTGTACCCGCTATCTCTTTGTGACTCAGACCCCTGACCTCGTGTTTTGTGTTGTTTGTTTGTCAGTCTTGTTTCGTGTCTGTGACCTAGGATGGTAACGGCTCCTAGTTACTGCCCAGCGTTTAGGGTGGGGCCAGTAAGTAGATCAGTGACAGTTTGGGGAGGGATGGGGGGCTCAGCTTATAGGGTTCAGTGTCCTGTCTGTCATCATGCATCCTCTTGCCACCCTCCTTACATGCCCCCATTATATTGTGTGTCTCACTACCAGCAGATAAAATTTTGTGATATGTGACCTGCTGTATCACTTGTTTAATAACATCCCAAGATTAGAATTGAGTTTCTAGGTGCTTATTGGCATTAAGACTAGACTGTGCTCCCTTCTCCATCAAAAGCTATGTCTCTCTATTACTTGGAACAGGGATAACTAGCGTCTACCTCACTACACTCCAGTTGCACCTAATCCAATTGACATAAGACCCTCCGCGTTTCTAGATGGTTTCTATCATTAGAGATGTATAAGGTATTTAGATAGAGTATGTAAAACACATTCTAGCACCGTGCAGAGTGAATCCACATTGATAACATCTGCAGCATGTGAGACATTAAGGTTTTAAAACATAAGTCTCTCCTTCCAGTAAGGATGTGTGTGCTTCACCAATTACCCTCGATCCTATGCAGCACCAGGACACCAGGTGTGGTAAGAATACCATGTATGAACAAAAAATAGGATAGGGATAAGGAGGGAGAAGTTGAAGGTGCAATAAAACTTAATTGTTATATTTTATTATATTCTTAAAGATATAAGAGAGATCTTAGAGATATCATGTGTAGAATAACACTAGAATACCCTTCATAAGTGTTAGGGCGAATTCACACGAACATGTGCGCGCGACGCCGTAGCATGGCGGGCACATGTTGGTGCACGGTAGATGAGGAGGGGGTGAGCGCTTCTCGCCCTCACCCCACTCCTTAAAGATATATGGCGCAAGGCACCGTAATACGGGAAAAGATAGGACATGTCTATCTTTTCCCGGGTACGGAATGGTACGGTCTCCGCACGTGCACCGTACAGCTTCCGTGCACCCATTGTCGGGGGGACATATATACGGTGGCCATATATACGTCCCTCACTGGTCGTGTGAATTCTCCCTTATACTGTATGTATCAAAATACAGACTCTCAAAATGTCCCGTCATGCGGAGCTACTGGTAAGAAGATAGTACACCCTACTTACAAGAACAAACCCACTGTGAATGGGATAAGTATACACCTTCCTCAATACTAATTGCATCTCAACATATAATGGCCACGGCTCTCCTATACTGGATGATACACCATTAGTGGAAGATATAAAATCCCCATGATTACATAACTGTTAAAATAGTTTTTACAAAACTACACATACATTAACATTGTGTTAAGGTGTGATTAGTCACATGCTTATAACATCACTACAGGTCCTGGAGCTGATTTTATACATGGCTACTTAGAGGTAGATAATGGGACTCCCTCTATAGTGACATCAATCACCTCTGGACAGTTGATAAAAGCAGTGTCACAACAGGAGCCTCAGCACATGTCCTAATTCACGACTATGGACTTAAGCAAATGACAGTATGTTTGCCCCAGTGTATGAGCTAACTGGTAAAAACACAAAAAATGGGTTAGGTCCTATTTCTGCTCGTATGCACGTCCCAGGCAGTCATTTTCAATTGTCATCAGTGCATAAGGATGTTTGTGTCTTGTGTAGTGGGGAAGGGGGAATGGGCACACACACACATGCGAACACACATGTGCCGATGGTAGTGGCAAGATGGGGTGATCACCAACACCCTACCTCAGACTGAGGCGGGATATAAATCATTGAATCGCTATATTCACATGGAGCGGAAGGACAGGTAACAGGTGGCAGGGCCCAAACAGAAACAATGGAAGGTGCCAGCGGTGAAAGGGGTGAGATATGCATACAGATATTTACATCGGGGAAAGCACTCACTAGAAGCAGGAAGGCAGATAAACAGATAAAAGACATCGGATGTTGCCCAGGTGATAGACTGATAGTAGTCCATAAAAGCACACCAGCATGTTATCACCGGGTATGTGTCAGGGATTATTCCTAGATTTATAGAATTATTCATTATTCCTAGATTGTACAGTCACTCCATAGTCTGCGAGTGGCACAGATAAAGAGAGTGAATGATAGTTGGTCATTTAGGCCCTTCAGTTGCCAACAGTCCAGTCTGAAGATCTACTGCATGTCTTTTCACAGTAAGGCCACCCATCCCTCCCCCCCCCACCCCTAAGTGGAGATCCCAGATTATGTTTTTCATGGACATGCTCATCTTTATCTCAGAAAATGCAATTAATAAACCCAAAACACTTGCAAAGGCTTTCTACACGTTTTAAAAGGTCCTTTTGTCTGGTTCATTAAACGACACAATCATTGGGAAGACTGCTGACATTACAGATGTCCAGAAGGCAGCCATTGACACACCCCACAAGGAAGGTAAGGCCCCTTTCACACTTGCCTTTTTCACGCGTGTTTTCTGCACGTGCTATTGACGCGCAAAACTTGCATTGCACTCTGACCCATTGTAATCAATGGGTCTTTCAGACTTGCGTTTTTTTCACGCACACACGTATGTTTTTTTTTTAAATCTCGGAATGCTCTACTTTTGCAAGTGCAATGCGTTTTCACGCAGCAATTGCCATAGAAAAGATAGAGCTCAGTCCTGAGTCCTTTCACGCGCATTACCTGCTCATGAAAAATGCATTGAAATTGCATTGAAAATGCGTGTGAAAAACTGAGACACTGAACAAACTCTGGCTGAAAACTGATTGAACTCTGATTCAAAATGTCAGTTTTTCACTGACCAAAACCTGATTGCACCCTGATCAAACTCTGACGTGATCTGCAACGCAAGTGTGGAAGGGGCCTAAGCCACAAAAAGTAAAAATCAAAGAGCCTGACTGTTCACAGAGTGCTCTGTCAAAGCATATTAATAGAACATAGAGTGGCAAAAAAGTGTGGTAGAAAAAGGTGCACAAGCAACCAGGATAACTGGAGTCTTGATAGGATTGTGAAAAAAAGGCCATTAAAAAATTTGAAGGAGATTCACAAATAGTGGAGGAATGTGCAGTTTGCCTGTGTAGAATGCAGACCACTTTTTTCTGTGCACCTTTAACATAGGCCGTGAGACACACTTGTGTTGGATTTTGCATGTTATATCTGGCCCATGCTCCGGAGAGCCTCCCTCAGTGCAGAAATTTGTGTCGAATGAAGACAAGTGCAGCTGCGTGCGACGCAAATGTGTCTCGGACACTTCTTAAATATCCGTGCAAGCAGTTTGCACTGAAAAGAAACCGCAAAGTCTGCCAGGAAATCCGCGCACAGCCCATACTATATGTGGGCATTTGTATGAAGTACATGCAAAATACATTACGCACAGGTAGGAGAGGATTAAAGGAAACCTACCACTTCATAAGGTAGGTATGAGATACAAACACCGGGCACCAGCTCAGGGTGAGCTGGTGCCGGTGCTTAGTCTCGTTAGTGTTAAAACCGCGGTATCGCGGTTTTAACACTTTTGAAACTTTCTAGCAGGCACTGCTTCGGCGCTGCGCGCGACCGTGCGCGCGCAGCGCCTGCGGCGTTTCCAATGTAGGCGCGCGCACGATCGTGTGCACGAAGCGCCGAAGCAGTGCCTGCTAGAAAGTTTCAAAAGTGTTAAAACCGCGATACCGCGGTTTTAACACTAACGAGACTAAGCACCGGCACCAGCTCACCCTGAGCTGGTGCCCGGTGTTTGTATCTCATACCTACCTTATGAAGTGGTAGGTTTCCTTTAAGTTTGCAATGGGAGAGTTAAGTACAACAACAAGTTTTTTTTTATCACTGAGACTCTGGTTTTGCTGTGTATTTTGTTTTTAGGTAAGTGAAATGGAACAGCAGAATATTCATGTAATTGTAATTTATGTTTGTAATTATTATTTGTTTACTTGAAAATCTCTTATATATTGTATATTGGGAATGTGTGTGCTAGTGATTAAATAATTGTGAATAGAGTTTATTTCTTTTTTTAAACTGTTTTATTGAAAAATATATGTCCAATGAGCATCAAACACGGGATACAGTCATAAAGAGGATAGATATACATAATAGTACGCAATAGCACAGATCACTTTGAAATATTCACGTGTTGCTAGATGTATGCAGGTACAATCATATTTTACATGAAAACACAATACTGCAGTATAAACCTAAATAAAGTAAGCTATCTACTTGGTATGGTTACACATGAGATTCTTCTGTTTCACAGGGCATGGTCAGGGGCCAAATGAGGGTATACCACAAAAACCATTCCCACCATACGTCAGTCACAGGGTCAGTCACTTATAGGAGCTATCTATGCAAGTTTGCCACCAATTCCTCTGGAGTAAATGCGGTGAGCGGGGAATCACACCACTTTTTCCACACCTTATCAAATTTCTCAGGACATCCCCTACGTTCATATAGAATAATTTGATTAACCAACTGTTTCTATTGTGAAAGAGATGGCATAGAGTCACCCATCCAGCGTAGGGCGATAGCTTTCCTAGCTATGAATAAGGATTCCTGAAGGAAGATTCTTTCTTGATAAGACCAGCTCTCTTCTTCTAAGATATTAAACAGACATATTAACGGTGTGCTAGAGAGAGATTTTGTCAGCAAGAGTGATAAGAAATCTATGACAGAGAACCAGTGGTTGGCTTATTTCTGTTCTATAACCTTTGGGTTTATTTCCTATACTAACTCCAAGTGGGGAAAGTTCTGGGGTTTAGGTTAGACTTCTTTCATACTGTTGTATGCTTGCCTGGCTGTAGCCCAGGCGAGCATACAGCTGCATGCTGGAGAGGAGAAGTGAGCCAGGCTGTAAACATGGGGAAAGATAAAGCATTTTCTATCTTTTTCCCATGCATGGTACGATATGGCCGCACATGTGTGTGTGCACCTTACCACGGCTCCATAGGCGTCTTGGCAAATTTGAGGCCGGATATACGTCCCCATAGCATTAGTTTGAAAGAGACTTAAAGGAAACCTACCACCACAAATCTACCTATAAAGGTAGATCAGGTGGTATGTGAATGAATGGGACGTGAGGATAGCCCTTTTAAGGGCTAATCCTCGCATCCCCGCACTTTTTTGGAAACTTTTATTACCCTAATATGTAAATTATGTTATGCGGCTACTGGGGCGTGGAGTAGCCGCATCTGAGGTTACATGAGGCGCCTGCGCGGTCACTGCTCCGAAGCCGGGGCTGCACAGACGCGGGCCTGCTGTTCTGCGCATGCGCAGACGGCAGGATTGTCGGAAGAGGGCGCGCAGCTACGAGCAGCTGCGCGCTGAAGATGGTGAGTAGGAGGGGTAAAGTGACTACCGGGGCGTGGAGTAGCCGCCTCGTGTAACCTCAGATGCGGCTACTCCACGCCCTAGTAGCCGCATAACAAAATTTACATATTAGGGTAATAAAAGTTTCCAAAAAAGTGCGGGGACGCGAGGATTAGCCCTTAAAAGGGCTATCCTCACGTCCCATTGATCCACCTACCACCCGATCTACCTTTATAGGTAGATTTGTGGTGGTAGGTGCCCTTTAAGAGTTGTTGTATGGATTGCCATATTGCCAGTGGATATTACCGGAAAATGTGGGGTAGGGTTCCCATCTGACCACAATTTTTTTCAGCAGAATTGGGTCTGTCTATAAAGAGTAAAATAGAATCTCAAAGAATAGTTCTTGTTGATTAGTGCATAATGTTGATCTTAGCATTAGGAAAATGGATTTCACACCTTTATAATTTTTTTTTTCTTGCTGACTTAGATTATGTTGTAGTTCTGCACAAAGACCTGCGAACAAACGTTTGACCACATGCTGGACCACTCCACCAGCGGCAGCGCCCCTTCATTATTTCAGTGCTTCTATACCAGAAAACTGGCGTGGAAGCACTGATAAATGTGTATTTCTCACTGTTGTTCATAGCTTGTTTATCTGTTTAGCAAGATCAAGGTGCATAACTATAATCCAGATAATAATTTCTAAAATTTTAACCCTATCAATTTCTTGAATGCATTTTTAAATTCCTTGTTCCTCAGTGTATATATAATAGGATTTAACGTAGGTGTAATAACAGCGTAAAACACAGGGACCAGTTTCCCCTCTTCAGATGAATACTTAGATGTTGGCTTCAGGTAGGCAGAAAATGATGTTGCAAAAAATAACGTTACAACAGTAAGATGGGAAGTACAAGTAGAGAAAGCTTTCTTACGACCTTCTGTAGATTTGATTTTCAAAATTGTGGAAATTATATGGATGTAGGATATTACAGTAGAAAGGAATGAACCAAAACCATAAACTCCTCCAACCGTAAAAAGAACAACCTCGCTGGGCAATGTATTGCCACTAGCCACCTTTAGCAAAGGTGGGATGTCACAGAAGAACTGATTAATCCTGTTGGATGAGCAGAAGGGTAGCTGGAAGGTAGAGATGGTGTGGACCATGGAATTGAGAAAGCCACTGATCCAGGAGCCACAGACTAATGCTATGCATGTCCTAGTGTTCATGAGCAGCACATATTGTAATGGATTACATATGGCAACATATCGGTCATAAGCCATTACAGCAAGTAATGTGCACTCTATGCTGCCAAGCGCAATGAAAAAGTATACTTGAGCCATGCAGAAATAAAATGAAATGGAGGTTCTCTTTAGAATAAAGTTTAGAAGCATTTTTGGAATCGTGACTGACGTGTAGAAGATCTCCAGAACAGAGAGACTACATAGGAAAAAATACATCGGAGTTTGAAGCGCCTTACTGCCCAAAGTTACAAAGATAATGAGAAAATTTCCACCAAGAGTCATTACATAAAATATGAAAAATACATAAAATAATAAAAGTTTCACAGAAAGCATAGATGGAAACCCAAGGAGAATAAACTCCTTCACGGAACTTTTATTCACCATCACACATCTAATAGAAAAAAATAGTGCCAGTTATGTATAATGTACTTTGCAAGGTATTATGGCTTTAGAGCTAAAGCCAGAAACCATGGATCCATGATATAGCAATTCCATTCTTTTTTAAGCCTGAGCTTGGAGGTTTTTAATGTTTTCTTTTTTTTGTATTGTAAATTGTTGTGTGCTTAATTTTTAGATTTGATTTTACCTTTGTTATTTTAAAGAAAAAAGGCAAGGAGATGGCAGGTGTGCCACATGTATGAAATTCAAGCACATCATATATATTGTACAATTGGTACAACACGAAGCAACAGCAGTGTATCCAAATGGTGATCCGGCTGCGCTCTTGGAGGTACTCGGCTAGAAGACAAGCAAGATGAATGGGTCCTGCGTTTTTTCCTCTGTGATGAATCGGCGTTAGTCACTTTTGAATAGTTAAAAAGTATCTGCTTTTATTTTTCAATGCATAAATAATTTCAAATTAATATTGAAAAATAAAAAGTGGATACTTTTTAGAAGAAAAGTGATCCCATAAGGGATCTATGATAAGAATTAGATCTGATGGTAGATTCCTCCTATTTGTCTTTGCCCTAATCTGTAATTTGATAATCTTGGAACCTAACCTAACTTGTTAAAAACATTATTTTAGTAATATGTAAAATAACTGCAGGGGCTACTGGGGTGTGGAGTAGCCTTAGCTCCCAGTGTCCGGCCAGTATAGTACACGCCCAAGTAGCCTCTGCAGTTAATTTACATATTACTAAAATAAAGTATTTAACAAGTTAGGTTAGGTTACAGGATTATTAAATTACAGATTAGGGCAGAGGCAGACAGGAAGAATCTCCTGTCAGATCTGCTTCTGACCATAGATTTCTTATGGTAGGTTTTCTTTAATTATACACAAGTTACTGGCGCCAATATAATGGCGCAAATATCATGTAAGCTAATACATGGTGCATTACAAAAATTAGATTTAAAAAAATGTAAATATTCTATATAATGTGAACAATTCTTCAATCTGTGTGAGGGATACACTACAATGCAGACTAAATATATACTTTAAATGAAATCTATAAAAATCAGCCATGATAAACCAAGGACACTTACTCATAGATCCAGGTCCCAAGGCACCATGACTGTGGTAACCTTCTTATATTTGCTATCTATGGCCTCCTTCCTTCTAAAATAAACTCCTAAAATTATACAGAGCCATTTTGTGCTGTAGCTTCATAGGCTGTTTCACTGTGCAGAATTATTTCTCCTTCTCATTGTGTGATGAAACCTCCTCTGCTGCCATGAGATTACAAACAGCAATGGGAATTGTTAAGGGAGCAGGGGAGTAGGTGAGGTATGTAACAACCTGTGCAGCTGCAGCATGGAGAGACACTGGTAATGCCCCCAAAGCCTTTTTGGCTTATTAGCATAATTTTAAAAATTGATTTTAGAAGGAGGCCATGGATAACAAATATATAAGAAGATTACCACAGTCGTGGTGACTGGATGAGTCAATGTCCCTGGTTTATCATGCTTGATTTTTAAATTAGATTTCCTTTAAAGCACCTATTCCTCCCCCCCCCCCCCTACATTTTCTCCTTTTAATGTTCCCTTATAATTGTGACCTTAGCTATCTCTTTTTAAATATTCTGCCCCCTCTTTCACTTTTCATTTTTTATCAATTTAAAGTGAAGTTGCTAATTTTACCACTAATTTGTCATGGCTAATGCCTTAAAGAGTATACATTTTGTTGCCCTATTTTATTACCTATTGCTCCTGTAGCGATCTGAATAGGTGAGAATGCCTGTGCAATGCTGCATACAATGGAACATGCCACAATTTGTCAGATTTGTTTTTTATTAAAAGAAACTCAATATTGGTCTTGTACGGTAGGACCACAGCTCCACAGAGCACCAACATTTACAAAGCTGTAATACAATTGTGTCTACTGAGGGAGATGGCAAATTACACAAAAGAGAAAACATATCATTATCATTATTGCAAATGAAACAGACAAACCTGGAAGGGTTATTCTCAGCTGACCATGGTTTCATTTTTATATTTTACCAACTCAAATTGCTTAAGGTAAATAGAAAAAATATTTTTGTAATCTGAAAAAAATGAAAATAAAATTGAAAATCAAAATGTAGCATCATCATACAGTTCTCTCTTCCTTCTGAGACAGATTCTGAATCTTCATGTTTTAAAGCCTATCTAGCATAGCATTGAGACACCAGTATGAGCACAGATGTTGTTACTTTCCCTTAGGGAAATAATAACACATCAAGGTAATAATAAGTGAAGAACTTAAAGTACATCTACCAAGGATTGTAAACCAAGCACTGACATACTGGTGTGTGCCCCCTCAGGCAGGATCCGCTCTACTTTAAGCTTCTTATGCCCCTGTTTTTAAGAAAACAGGCATTAAAAATTATGTAAATGAGCCTGAGGGGCTCCAGACTCCATTAACACCTAACGCCTTTTTTTGGAAAATCTTCATCCTGGTGGTAGATGCCCTTTAATTTTATTATTTTTATGTCATCAGTATTTTAATAGCAATTGTACACATTTGTATGCATTTTTAAATTAATTTAATAAAGAAGATTCTAATTGTGAGTCAAATACATTGACGTAGACAAGTGGTTTTATGGAAGCCTTATTAATGAAGACCAATCTCTTTCCTTTTGGGTAACATAAAAAAAAACATTTGTGGGGCATTTATCATATTATATTGTGCACCAGCGTATGATTAAATCTTGCTCCTCCCACTGTGCTGGACGAACGAAGGCTACAGCTAATGTGCAGACGCAGGGCAGAAACGCCCCAGGTTGGCCCAATCAGTCTCTGAAAATCATCCTCCAACTTGGTGCAGAAGTGACCAAAAGGGAAACACAATCATACATTGCTGGCAGTACACCAGGAATTATGATTATTTCAGGACTTGTACATTTGAAAATTGGTATACAGCCCTTGTTAAATGTTTCCCAATGAGCGGAAAACAAACCCAACGACTGTCTTGTTTTGAACTTTGCCACGAAACGGGAGTCCCAACTGGAAAACCTATTATTGATTGATAAAGAGGTTAAAAAAAGAAGGCAGTGATTACTAATATTTCAAATGTGGTCACTGAAGCTAGAGAACTTCCATTAGCCCTGCATCCAGAGTTGACAAAAAAGATTTCTGACAAAGTATGTAGGTTTGGTTTCGTGTTTGATTTTTTTTCTCATTTGGTTTCAAGAGTATTTTTCTAACATTTTAAATACAGCAAAAAACATACATCATTGAAGTATTGCTTACAAGGTAACTAACAGTACAGACCAAAATTTACAGACAAAAAGAAAAATGGAATGTGGCATGATAGCTTGTCCATGTAGAGCTTTTACAGGAATATGATTTGGATTGTTACTTAGAGGGAAGGGAAAAAAAGAGTCTTGCTAAATGTTTTTCTTAAATTTCGGTAGAACAGTTTAAATAATGTGATGTACTAATTAACTATTTTTTCTTCTGTCCCCCTAAATCTGCAGGAAAAGTGTAGACAGAAAGGAATATATTTCAGTCTGTGTTTGTGCTGCAAGGACCACTCTGTGTAGTACAGAGGGCCCCAAGCAGAGGTCATCACATTTAACTAATGTTTCTATAGATTTTCTTTTTTTTTTTTTACCAAATACTGGCCTTTGAAAACTTTGTGAACCCACACAAAAGGTATTATCTGGTTATATAAATAGATTAGGAATATGGGCTTCAAATACCTTTCTTTAAATGTTAACTCTCCCAGAAGAGATTCCTGATGTGGAATTAAATAATAAAGAGTAAGAGTGATATTGTATTTATTCAGCAGTCACATTTGGTGGTTAAAGAAAACTTTAGAATCCATAACATAAAATTTCTACATTTATTTTTTGGTAACTCTGACACAAAGAAGGCAGGGGTGATTATAATTATCGAAAATACTTTAATCTATACTCTAACAAATGTGGACTGTGATGAAAAAGGGAGATAGTTAATATTAAGTGGGGACATCCAAGGAAAAAGCTTTGTTTTGTTAAATCTAAATTCCCCAAATGCAAAACAAGATGCATTTGTTAAAAAGTATTTAGGAAGGTTGATAATATGCTTACTCTAATGTCATAGTGAGGGGGGGAATTTAATATGGTTGCAAATAACCTCTGCGACTCAGCATCGCCAGCTTAAAATCAACATAAGGACACGCAAGAGTTGTTGAGGAAATATAATTTGCACAATGTGTGACATTATCTTCACCTGAAAGAACTAGAATACACTTATTTCTACTTCCGACATCCGTCTTCCTCTCGTATTGATTACTTTTTGGTTAGTAGATCTTTAGTTGAAAGAGTGAGTAGAGCTAAGATCAGAACTTTGGTCTGACCACACCCCTATAACCATCGAAATTGCATAGCTTGCAAGTAATTCTAACCAGAGGACTTGGCATTTAAAATCAACACTATTCGACTTAGAATATATAAAATAGTATATTTGAAACTCTCTGTGAATACTTTAATTACAATCAAAACAATAACACACACCCACAAAGCATTTGGTCCTATCGTAAGATTACAGCCAGGAGTAAATGCCTTCAATTAATAGGTTGGCTTAGAAAGCAAAAAATAAGAAATTTGAGGAGCTTCAAACAGAACTAGTAACCCTAGAGCAGGACTATAAACTACTTCCATCCTTGAACTTATTAGGGAAAATGGAGCACGCAGAGAATTTTAAAAAAATTCAGGCAAAACACTATAAAGTAGGAGATAAGGCAGGATGTTTACTAAGCAACCGCCTTAACCAAACTATAGTTAGCAGCAATGTAAATGGCACTAAAAATAAAACAGGGGAATTGTTCTTTTCACCACAAAAGATTGTTAATGTACCGTATTTGCTGAATACTATGAAGGGCTCTATAACATAGGGAAAAAAAAGGGGGGAGTTAATGATCTTAATATTTCCACCTTCTTGAATAAAGTGAAATTAACATCACTAACTGCTGAGCAGAAAATAGAAATGAAGAAGCCACTGTAATGGCCATGTAATAATTCTGAGGTACTAGACACAATCTCCAGCTTAAAGGTGGGTAAGGAAAGATGGCTTGAGTAATGATTATTATAGATGTTTTGGAAAGGTCCTTGCATCGCATCTAGTGAAACTGTACAACCAGGTAGCTAAGGGAGAAGAGTTTCCAAAAGAAATGTTGGAGGGTTCAATAGTTGAAATCCCAAAAAACTGGTAAAACCTCTAATAACCCAGAGGACTTTAGACCTATAACCCTGTTGAATCTTAAAATTTTTGCCTCTATCCTGGCTCGCCACTTAAGAAAATGAATGGG
This sequence comes from Engystomops pustulosus, assembly GCF_040894005.1. Taxonomy (NCBI): domain Eukaryota; kingdom Metazoa; phylum Chordata; class Amphibia; order Anura; family Leptodactylidae; genus Engystomops; species Engystomops pustulosus. The sequence goes on along the minus strand of NC_092416.1, from coordinate 63,762,461 downwards.
CTCGTTGGTGGAGCGGGATCAGATTGGGTTCATGCCAGGCAAGCCAACCAGATGCAACCTATAGGTTCTTGAATACAATTTATCTCTCCATTAAAGCGGATTTAATGGAGCAATGCTGACTTCGATGATGAGGTTATATGCATCATGTGCCATAGTAATGTTAAACAGTTGCACCTCTGCTAAATTCACCCTTAGTTATGGTTCTAGACAAGCGTGTCCAGTTTCACGTTTCATTTTCAACTTGGTGATTGAGACACTTGCGGTGGCTTTGAGATCATGTAGCAAAATAAGTGGAGTACAGTGTGGGAATAAATCTTCATTGATCTCAATGTACACTGATAATATTGTGTTCTCTTGTACAAAACTATCACTTCAATATGTTAAATCTGTTATAGATGATTTCTCTGCTGCATCTATGTAAAACTAAATGAAGATAAATATCAGTACTTTCTCATTAATGGATCAGAGACAGATTTATAGGTATAAACATGCTGAGGATTTGTCATATCTGGGAATTATAATAGGGAAAGATATGAAAGCAACAATTAAAGCTAATACACAAATTCTAACTAAAAACTTATGGATTATCCTAAAGGTCCTTTCACCTGGATAGCTAGAGTAAACATAATAAAGATGCTGGTTCTTCTGAAAATGTTATAGATATTTGGCTGTCTTCCAGCCTTCCCAAAAAATATAATATATTAACAAAAATAATAATATTAACAGTTTACAAAGTCTGCTCCTCAGATTCCTCTGGAAGGGAAAAATACTTGGATTTAAAATACACTGGGGCAGATTTATCAAGCTGTCTGAAAGTCAGAATATTTCTAGTTGCCCATGAATATTTTAAAGGAGAGCTGTGATTGGTTGCCATGGGCAACTAGAAATATTCTGACAGCTTGATAAATCTGCCCCAATATTAAGTTTACCTTGGAATTTACGGGGAATTGGCATCCCTGACTTAACATCATATCTGTTAGCTGCTAGGGTAGAGTCCACAGTGTTTTGGTTCAGGGACGATCCACTCCCCTGGTTGGAATTAGAAAAAGAACTCCTGGGAACGGCTTGGATTCCTAGGCAAATTTTATTTAGTATGGCAGTGGGAATAAAAATACCCACATGTAAATTCAACATAATCCAGCAAATGATTAAGACATGGAAAGCTGTAAAAAAAATGGGGGAATGTTGGCTGACTTTCCTTCCATGTGAAATTAAACTTCTGTGGTTTAAATATATATATATACAGGCAGTCCCCGGGTTACATACAAGATAGGGTCTGTAGGTTTGTTCTTAAGTTGAATTTGTATGTAAGTCGGATCTGTATATTTTATCATTGTAATCCCAGACAGAACTTTTTTGGTCTCTGTGACAATTGGATTTTAAAAATATTGGGTTGTCAATATTAACACTAAAGCTTATATTAAGAATCAATATTAACACTAAAGCTTCATTACAGACACCTTTGATAACTGTTATAGCTGTTTATTGTAGCCTAGGACTAAAGTACAATAAATTACCAATATCCAGAGGTCTGTTTGTAACTAGGGGTCGTATGTAAGTCGAGTGTTCTTAAGTAGGGGACCACCTGTATATATATATATATATATATATATATATATATATATATATATATATAGGTTCAGTGAAGAGGCAGCACTCCTTGTAGTAGTGAAAGGGGTGAAGCTTTATTCCATAAAAAGCGACGTTTTGGTGTACTGTTACACCTTTATCAAGCATAGTGTGAGTAACAAACAGCCAACTATTTAAGGACCAACAGACCTGCTGATTGGTCAATGGTAAGTGACAGTAATTCAGTGTACATCATACAGAAAAGTGACAAACAAGTAATAACATTATTCATATACATGTTATAAAGTGACCAGTGGTGCCAATATATTATTATGAAGTGTACCATCATCATAAAGTGACATAGTGCAAAAGTAAACACAGTAAAACACGCCCATCGGTTTGTAGACCTCCTCCACGTCTCCTCCTACTCATTCATGAAAAACAATTGTTTCAGCTTGGCCACCTGTTGTATCAAGCCATGTGCATTGCCAAACAGGAAGTGTATACTTTGACCTCCAGGAAACCGGAAGTTAGGTAATCAGCTTGGATGGTGCATGTGTATTGAAGGTATTGAGTTGATGGCGGCCATCTTGATAAGGGCAGCCCTCTTCTCATTCGACCAACCCCAATATGACAAGAGGTAAGTATTAAAATACCATTATTTTTAGAGCACGTTATGTGGATCAGCACGTATTGTTCGTCCCCAGTGTACAGAGAACTCACTCGTGCCAAGTACCTCCCTAGTGCCGCAGGATCCATCGGACGACAGACCTGAAGCAAGATGGGGATATAGTACCATTGTCCCGAACGTGTAATCGCCAATTGGGATGACAATCCCACCTCATAGAGTCATGAAGGTCTGGGGAGTTGTTAGAGGGTTATGCCGGGCCAATCAAATTTGAATGGGAGACGTGGGAAAAACGGTCCTTCCGATGGGGGTTTTCAATATATGTCTTTAACTCTGTAGATATAAAGACATAGGTATTAGTTGGATGTAAAGAACAGTCTAGCGTTACATAATACAAGAGATGGTAGGGACAAAAAATACATTCAGTACAAGGTGCCAACACTCCACCATGTCTGCTCCTGTGTTAGATTATGCTATTTATATTAAATTCAATATTCAAACCATATGGATGGAGTGTGTTTAATCGATGGATCCATTTTAATTAACATTTTCTGAGAAGTTGTGCCCTGTCACCACCCCTTCTCAATGGAGGAATGTGGTCAATGAGGATAAAGCGCAATTGTGAATCGTTATGTCCTTTTTCAAAAAAGTGTCGACTGACGGGAAGATCCCGTCTCTTTTTACGTATCGTATATTTATGCTGTGTAATCCTGACCTTGAATTCGTTTGTGGTTTCACCAATGTATTTTAGTCCACATGGACATATCAACATGTAAATTACATGGTCACTAGTACACGTTAAATAATGTCGTATTTTGTAAGAAACTCCTTCATGTGTAAAAGACTCGTCTTTTTGCATCAGTGAGCAGTTGATGGATGATCTGCATGGGAAACTCCCAGTGCGTGTAATTCCCATTAGACCCGTTTGTATAGATGATCTTAATGGTCCCACATCTGAATTCCGTAATCCCCCCTCTTCTCATACAGGCGGGCCAAGAATATTGGTGACCGTATTGTGAGGTCACCAATATTCTTGGCCCGCCTGTATGAGAAGAGGGGGGATTACGGAATTCAGGCACACCGGTGGATTCCTTCGCTAGTGTATTCCAGTGTTTTTTTATTATGTAAGATATTCGGTCACTTTTATCGGAATAGGTAGAAATAAATGGAATTCGACTGGAGTTGTGCCTTTTATTTTTAGGTCTAAGTATTTTTAGGTCAAGTTCCTATTGTAAGTGTTGGCAAGATTCCTATTTTTGTCAATAATTTTTTTCGGGTAACCCCTTTCCAAGAATTTTTTTGACATTTTCTCCATGTTGGACATACACTTATTGTCGACACTGGAAATTCTTTTTACCCGAAGGATATATATCACCGGTGTGATCGGGTATGGAACAGTTAGGTACTTGTGCATGTTTTCTGTAATAATATACTTCCAAAAATTCACAAGAGTCTCCAGGATCCCCCCGGTAGGCCTATTGTGTCTGGCCGGGACTCTGTTTTTTCACATATTGCAATTTTTCTCGATGTTGTTCTGAGAGACTTTGTAATGAAAAGCAAATCATATATTCGTGACACATCGGATTTTCTTAACAAATTACAAAACATTAACTTGTCCCAACATAACCATCTCTTGTTGGTTTCATTCGACGTGGTGTCTTTGTATATCTCCATTGACCACATCAGAGGGTTAAAAGCTGCAGAAAAATGTCTACATAACACTTCTTACTCACCGTCAACTATCACGTTCATTTTGGATATGTTACACCTGATTCTGTATAACAATTACTTTTTATTTGGTAACGAATTTTATACACAATTGAGGGGTGTAGCTATGGGGGCAAATATGGCTCCCAGCTACGCCAATATCATGATGTCGTCACTTGAGGAGGACTTTGTCTATGTGTCCCACCACTTCCAACATGTTGTGGAGTGGTGGCGATACATAGATGACGTCTTCCTCTTGTGGACTGGGACTATTGATGAACTTACCCTGTTTCACACTTACCTGAACTCCATAGATGAAGATATCAAATTTACGGTGGTGTACTCTATTCTATTCGGTTCCTAGATGTTACAGTATCCTATGCAGAACATGCATTATACACAGACCTATTTGTCAAACCGACAGATAGGAATACCCTACTAAAATATGACAGTGCACACCCAAGAAGCATGTTAAAATCGTTACCTCTAAGTCGATTTCTTCGGGTAAAAAGAATTTCCAGTGTCGACAATAAGTGTATGTCCAACATGGAGAAAATGTCAAAAAAATTCTTGGAAAGGGGTTACCCGAAAAAAATAATTGACAAAAATAGGAATCTTGCCAACACTTACAATAGGAAGGATTTACTTAGACCTAAAAATAAAAGGCACAACTCCAGTCGAATTCCAGTTATTACTACCTTTTCCGATAAAAGTGACCGAATATCTTACATAATAAAAAACACTGGAATACACTAGCGAAGGAATCCACCGGTGTGCCTGAATTCCGTAATCCCCCCCTCTTCTCATACAGGCGGGCCAAGAATATTGGTGACCGTATTGTGAGGTCAGATGTGGGACCATTAAGATCATCTATACAAACGGGTCTAATGGGAATTACACGCACTGGGAGTTTCCCATGCAGATCATGCATCAACTGCTCACTGATGCAAAAAGACGAGTCTTTTACACATGAAGGAGTTTCTTACAAAATACGACATTATTTAACGTGTACTAGTGACCATGTAATTTACATGTTGATATGTCCATGTGGACTAAAATACATTGGTGAAACCACGAACGAATTCAAGGTCAGGATTACACAGCATAAATATACGATACATAAAAAGAGACGGGATCTTCCCGTCAGTCGACACTTTTTTGAAAAAGGACATAACGATTCACAATTGCGCTTTATCCTCATTGACCACATTCCTCCATTGAGAAGGGGTGGTGACAGGGCACAACTTCTCAGAAAATGTGAATTAAAATGGATCCATCGATTAAACACACTCCATCCATATGGTTTGAATATTGAATTTAATATAAATAGCATAATCTAACACAGGAGCAGACATGGTGGAGTGTTGGCACCTTGGCCTGAATGTATTTTTTGTCCCTACCATCTCTTGTATTATGTAACGCTAGACTGTTCTTTACATCCAACTAATACCTATATCTTTATATCTACAGAGTTAAAGTCATATATTGAAAACCCCCATCGGAAGGACCGTTTTTCCCACGTCTCCCATTCAAATTCGATTGGCGCGGCATAACCCTCTAACAACTCCCCAGACCTTCATCCATGACTCTATGAGGTGGGATTGTCATCCCAATTGGTGATTACACGTTCGGGACAATGGTACTATATACCCATCTTGCTTCAGGTCTGTCGTCCGATGGATCCTGCGGCACTAGGGAGGTACTTGGCACGAGCGAGTCCTCTGTACACTGGGGACGAACAATACATGCTGATCCACATAACGTGCGCTAAAAATAATGGTATTTTAATACTTACCTCTTGTCATATTGGTGTTGGTCGAATGAGAAGAGGGCTGCCCTTATCCAAGATGGCCGCCATCAACTCAATACCTTCAATACACATGCACCATCCAAGCTGATTACCTCACTTCCGGTTTCCTGGAGGTCAAAGTATACACTTCCTGTTTGGCAATGCACATGGCTTGATACAACAGGTGGCCAAGCTGAAACAATTGTTTTTCATGAATGAGTAGGAGGAGACGTGGAGGAGGTCTACAAACCGATGGGCGTGTTTTACTGTGTTTACTTTTGCACTATGTCACTTTATGATGATGGTACACTTCATAATAATATATTGGCACCACTGGTCACTTTATAACATGTATATGAATAATGTTATAACTTGTTTGTCACTTTTCTGTATGATGTACACTGAATTACTGTCACTTACCATTGACCAATCAGCAGGTCTGTTGGTCCTTAAATAGTTGGCTGTTTGTTACTCACACTATGCTTGATAAAGGTGTAACAGTACACCAAAACGTCGCTTTTTATGGAATAAAGCTTCACCCCTTTCACTACTACAAGGAGTGCTGCCTCTTCACTGAACCTATATTGGAGACCCTGGCCAAGGGATCACCGGCTTCTGCACCCACCGCTAGCTGTGCTGCTCTGGATCTTCTACTTATATATATATATATATATATAAAACATCCCTCATAATTTCTGGTTGAAACACAAAAAACAACTCTACAGGATTTAATTGTAAATAACAGATTAGCTAAGTTTGAGGAACTTAAAGCTTGTAGATTGTTTACATCTCAGGACTTTCTATCTCATGCCCAAATACAGGAGGTCCAAGGGTTACATACAGGATAGGTTCTGTAGGTTTGTTCTTAAGTAGAGTTTGTATGCAAGTTGTAACTGTATACTTTATAATTGTAACCCCAGTCAAAATTCTTTTTTGTCTCTGTGACAATTGGATTTTAAAAATGTTGGGTTCTCATAAGAACCAGAATTAACAATACAGTTTTATTGCAGCCATTTTGATAACTCTTATAACTGTTTATAGTAGCACAAGGCTAAAATACAGTAAATTACAAACATCCAGAGGTCTGTTTGTAATTAGGGGTCGTCTGTAAGTCGGGTGTTCTTAAGTAGGGGACTGCCTGTAGTCAGTTCTCTAAAACAATATAAAATAATAGAGACAATATACACCCAAAAATAACCATATGAATTCATATTAAAATTATCTAGGCAAAACAAAAACAAGCAAAATGCTTATCAGACATATATAGGGATAATATAGTAAATAAAACAACATCCAAACTTGCCTTTATGAAGGAATGGGAGACAGACGTAAACAGGCTCTCTAAACAAGAGTGGGAATTATCATGGAAATCAATAACCTTGTACTCCATGTGCATTAACCATATTGATTTGGCAAAAAATAGTATTTTGCTGGCACTATTAACCAGAAAAAAAGAGAATTCTAAACTCCTCAGCAGAGCTAGCGCTCCTAACTATGGGCATGGAGATATTTTCAAATGAATGATCTAAGAAATTTGGTCTCCCATATATTATATGCTGCTAGACTATAAATAACAAGGCTTATTATCTGTGGTAGAACTAGGAGTAAGTGTTATTAAGATACATTTGGCAGCGCTGCTTATGAACTTACAACATATTCCATTTTTATTTCAACACTTTTGTTTAGAATATTTGTTAACTTTATTTGAATTTATATGTAATTAGAGGTTCATTATTTTTTTTTTATGTAATCTTATTCGATTCTCATAGTTTATAACTATGTATCACTTAGGTCTATTGAATTCATGTGTTGGTTGTAAACAATACAGAAATAAGAGGTAGGAATTTGGGATGGGTTTTTGAACTGTCTTTGGATATTGGGATATGGGCACCTTTGGAAATCAACAATGCCTACTGACCTACTGGGGCAGTATCAGGCTCCGGGAGCACAGGTGAAAAGCTTTGCTACATCTACATTGGAGCTCTAATATACAGGCGGTCCCCTACTTAAGAACACACGACTTACATACGACCCCTAGTTACAAATGGACCACTGGATATTGGTAATTTATTGTACTTTAGTCCTAGGCTACAATAATCATCTATAACATGTATCACAGGCGTCTGTAATAAAGCTTATTGTTACTCCTAGTTCTTATGACAATCCAACATTTTTAAAATCCAATTGTCACAGAGACCAAAAAAGTTCTGTCTGGGATTACAATGATAAAATTTACAGCTCCGACTTACATACAAATTCAACTTAAGAACAAACCTACAGACCCTATCTTGTATGTAACCCGGGGACTGCCTGTACTTAGCTTTTTCCGGATGTGAGTGTGAGGTGAAAGACGCATGCCCAAGGAATAAAAATAAAGCTTAATTGCAGTCACCTTTGATAACTATTACAGCTATTTATTGTATCCCAAGGCTAAAGTACAGGAAATTACCAACATCCAGAGGTCCGTTTGTAACTAGGGGTCGTCCGTGGTCAAACTGGATAAATCTGGTACAAGTACTTTCTATTCTATTTTTACCTCTTTGTCCCTGTAATATCGAGGGTGATACTTGTGCATAGCTTCCCACTGGTCCAGAGAGGTGTCAGTGACGTCCCCAATAATTTCATTTTTACTTGGGGGAAAGAAGGAGACAGGAACATGTTTCTTTAATAAACAATATTACAAAATGTACAATTATCATCTGCACTACTGATATATGCAATTTTTCTAAAAGATGAGCAATGCTCTGATGAAATGTAGCATTTTATCTTAAAATAAATTCTTAAATGATAACTACCACGAGGATCAAGGATTTTAAAACCAAGCACACTGACATTCTTTTACCTTCTTATGCCGTTTTTACAAAAAATGGGTTTTCAAATTATGCAAATTAGACAGAGGTGTTAATGGAGCCTGGAGCCCCTCTGTCTCATTTGCTTAACTTTTAAAGCCTTTTTTCTTAAAAACAAGGGCATAGAAAGCTTAAAGAGAACCTGTCACCAGCCGCACTGCTGTTGAACCCCCAAAAATACCTTAGAGGGTTATTAATTGTTGTCCAGATTCTGAGCTGGCCTCACACTAAAATATCAACTTATATTCACGGGCAGGTAGAAGTCAGGGTGGTGGGGTTCAGGGTAGAGCAGGCAATCTCGCCGTGTACCTGTGCACGTCCGAGATTTGATACGAGAGCACAGGAGGACGGGGACGGGGGGACAGGATGGGTTCACGGGAGACAGGGCAGGTTTCGGCTCAATGAAGAGAAGTATGCAGATTTTCATAACGCAGCAGCCTGAAGGGTGGGTGAGTGCTTGACTGATCTATCGGAACGCCAGCCCCGACTGCTACCTGTCAGTAAATATAAGTTGATATTTCAGCGTGAGGCCAGCTCAGAATTATTATAAGGACATGTCTGGACAACAATTAAGACACCCTATTAGGTATGTTTGGGGGTTTAACAGCCGTGTGGCTGGAGACAGTTTCCATTTAAGAAGAGCAGATCCTGTCAGAGGGGGCGCACAAAAGTATGTCAGTGTTCTCGGTTTACAATCCTTCAACCTGGTGAAGATGTCCATTAACCCCTTACCGACAGGTGACGTATTAGTAAGTCACACATCGGCTGTAGGTGTATGGAGAGGACTCATGGGCTGAGCCCAGTATATGTTAGGATCAATCAGACAACCCTAGGGTGTCTGAAAAATAGAAAAAAAAAAGTAAAAGAAAAAATGAATTAAAAAAACCTAAAAATTTTAATCACCGCCTTTCCCTAGAACTGATATAAAAATAAACAGTAAAAATCATAAACATCTAAATCAATGTGTCCTAAAAGGTCCAATCTATCAAAAGATAATAGCGGTTATTCCCGGCGTTTAAGCCTGTAACGGAAAATAGCGCCCAAAATCGAAAATGAAACTTTTTGCCATTTTGCAACATCTAAAAATTTGTTATAAAAATGATCAAAAGGCCATACAGTCCTCAAAGTGGAAACATTGAAAACGTCATCACTTCTTGTAAAAAATGACACCACACACAGCTCCATATACTGTACAGGTAGTCCCCGGGTTACATACAACATAGTTTCCATAGATTTGTTCTTAAGTTGAATATGTATGCAAGTCGAAACTGTATATTTTATAATTGTAGATCCAGACAATTTTTTTTGCCCCAGTGACAACTGGAGTTTCAAAATGTTTTGCTGTAATTTGACAAAGAATTATCAATAAAGCTTCATTACAGACACCTTACAGCTGATCATAGCAGACTGGGACTATAGTAAAGCTTACAGAGAGCTTCACCAGAAGTCACAGTGGGCAGAGGGGTCCCTCTTTAACTAGGGGTCGTCTGTAAGTCAGGTGTCCTTAAGTAGGGGGCCGCCTGTAGAATTAAAGAGTTATTAGCTCCAGAAAATGGCAAAATGAAGATTTTTTTTTGTACAGCAGGTTTCAGTTTTTGTAAATGTATGAAAACATTATAAATCCTGTATAAATTTAGTATCCCTGTGATTGTACCAACCCAAAGAATAAAGTAGACATGTCAATTGGGGTACAGTAAAAGCCATAGAAACCAAGCCCACAAGAAATTGGTGCAAATGCTTGTTTTCACCAATTTCACTTTATTTGGAATTATTTTTCCTGCTTCCCGGTACATGGCATGGAAAAGGAAATACAGTCATGATTTAGTGCAATTTGTTAAGCAGAAAACAAGCCGTCATACAACTCTTAGTTATAGATTTTTTTAAGGTGGGGAGTGAAAAATGGAAATGGAAGAACAAAAAAGGGCCTGGTCATTAAGCGCATAAAGAATGAGAGAACAAAGTGGTAATAGGTAACAAAACAGGAGTTTATTGGAAGATATTACAGGATTTATGACAACCATAAAGAATCACATATACAAACTCAACTCCTAAGAAGCACTCATTCTAAATGGGAAGATTACAGTAACAGCTAACAACCTTCATCTAGAAGTACCTTAGGTTCTATTCATTTCAGACACACGAAAAACCAGGTAACATGCTTAACCCATGTTGAAGAGCAATGCATGTTACACACAACACTGACAGACAAATACAGAAACAGTTGTAAGACCGATTTTTTCCCCCCACGTGACAAAAACAAAAAAACAAACAAAAAAAAAGTGTGCAGAAAACAGTAAAGAACTTGCATATATAATATTTGGTTTCGATAATTTTTTAAGTGGGAATAGTAACATAATAGGCTGCTTTCAAAGCAGGAAAACAATAAATCAGAGGAATTATCTAAAATATTCTAACTCAATCTGTATTTACTATGTTCAATTTTCCAAGAATTAAAAAGACATGAATACAAATAATATTAATATTAAAAGGTGTTTTCCATAAAAAAAAGTTATATATAAATATATACATTTTCAAGTGCTTACTATTACAGTCAGTGGCTGGCAGCAGCAGTACCATCCCGTTTCTGGATAGGGGTGCTGGACCAGGAAGTGCAAAGAGGTGGGGGAGCAGTTAGCACAGGACATGGAGTGCCTGGGGAGCATCAGTGGGGCAATTTTAATTTTGGGGGGGCTAAGCATTAATAAAAAATACATATATATTTATATACACACATTTTTTTTTTCATGGAAAGCCCCTTTAATCTTCAAATTGAAATTTATTTAGTGCTTTAAAATTGGTAGACAAAAAATGAGTTTTTAGTGCTAATTGGCGCTGATGGTGGACAAACCAAGCAACAGAAAAACTACGATAGCTTAAATAGTAATAAAATAATTAGAAAAAAATCTAAGAAATGCAAATTTAAAACAAACAAGGCATTTTAAAATGTAAGAGTACAGACAAAATAGGATGTGAAAACGGAGAGGCTCCAATACACACCCGGACAAGTTAAAGAAGAATAGATTAGTAAGTGAGAACTATATGGCAACGTTAATAGGGGAGGGAAGCCCCCGCTATTAGTCTATTCTCTTTTCAGAGGCCTGTTCATACAGCGACACCAAACATGTAATACACCGCAAATGATCTATCTAAAGTAACAGTCAACATATTCAGCAGCAGAAATGTCTCATGTTCCAGCTGGTTGCCTTACTTGCCTAAAATGATGCTTTTGGCAAATAAGAGAAATCTCTACTGGGAAAGACTCTTGTGTTGTCACTAGACACCCGTTTCTATTCATACACCTTATGATTTCCAGGTTGGTGAATCTGATGATAAGATTGGCAAGGGTTTGACACTCGGGACAAAGAGCTTATTCACACCTCAGTTCTTTTCAGCATACTGACGATTTACGTTCAATCCATTCTGTATTTGCACCTGTTTTTGTATGACGTCTTTGGCGTCCAAAAAATAAACTGATGGTTTACATTAATAAGGCAGCAAAACACCTGACTAAATATAAATGTTATCAGTTTTTATGCTGACCCTTAGACTTTTATTGTCATGTGTGATCCGCACAACTGGAAAAAAATACGACAAGGGCAAAAACTTTTGCCACGGATCAGTGGAAAAAAACTAAAATGTGAAAAATAAAGTAGAAAATAAATGGTCAGTAGGCTGTGCTTCAAAATCACGGAAAGTATACTGAGAAAAAAACGGATTTGTGAATAAGCCGATTGTGGAAAATGAAAGAGAACAGATCTGAAGTCCTACTACCTTCTCTAATTAGTGATCCAAAGAACAAGTGACATCAGAAACCTAAAGGAATTTTCCCAGTATGTTCACTTATACCCCAATGCAGCCTGCAAACTAGTGTTTTATTCATATAAAGCGTCCCCTCTGCATTTAAAAGGTTATCAACCATCAAAATCAACTTTTAAAAAGATGCTGGTGAGCCATGCTCTAGATTCACAGGATGTTATGCTGTTCCACCCTCTCTCTGCCTGCTGTAATCTCACATGGTGGGAGAGGAGAAGGCTCCTTGGACAGTGTAACAGCCTGCAAACCTACAGCAGAGAGGAGCTCTGGTAACTTAATTTTAAAATTTGATTTTAGAAGAAACAAATTTAAAAAGGATTCCCAGTGTCATGGTGTCTGAATCCACCCTGGTTTATCAGGCTTGATTTTGATGGCAGATTTTCTTTAATTAATCACCCCCTTATCCTGTCTATATAGTGGGAAATCCCCTGTAAATAAATTAACAGTATATGTAACATTTGAAGGAGATGACCCATGGTGTAAAACTCTATTATAGAGTTTCAAAACTCAACCTACCGACAACAGCACCAATATCCTTAAATGGGCTGACCTGGATTACAAAAATAAGTCTGCTATCTTCCAGATGCGGAGGTACTAACGGGTTGTGTACTGTGCTGAAAAACAGCTTCATTGACCTAAAAAGGGCTTAGCCGCATTACTACCTAAAACCTACTGACACCTGTACGCTGCTTACCAATGGAAATAGCCAGGATTTTCTAATCCCAAACAACCCAATAAATAACCTCTAAAAATAACTAGATGCACCTTAAAGGCACCCAATAGCATCAACTAGGTCTGCAGATCTTTACAATGCATAAAGGGAAAATAGTTGCTTCCCATGACCCCCATGTACCAATAGACAGTAAATAAATATGTGGGGACTACTAAGGCACCAGTACTGCTGTGGCAACCATATATCTGCAGTAAGGCAGAAGGACGTGTCATTAAATTAGCAAAAAAAAAAAACATAATTAACACAAAAACTAAGGTACAATAGATATAACTATTGTGGAGTGTAGAAGGTAATCTACATACAGTACAACACTAACATACTTCAAAAGAAAACAAAAAGGAGCCTATATCCAAAAAAGAGATCTTACAGAAATGCTGCTGCAAGGTCATGGCTCTACACTCAGACGCCTCTGTGACCCATTCATCTGAGTAACCATGCATATAGTCATGTAAAATGACGTCCATATACTGTATCTGTGATTATACACACACATATATACATGGCAAGCTACAACACAACTGAGGTATTCTTCTAACCATATGAGGTGCCTTCAATATTGAACAATGATGCCACATAAATGCCAAAACTGTGCCTGCAAGGTCATTCTGTGAACCAGGACTGTCAGCCTCTCTAAACTCAGAACAATAAGACACAAATGATCATATGAACTTTAGGCTTGGTCTAGTTCAAAAGAACATTGGCAATCGGTTCGCTCCGGATATTTGCCTTTACCACATTGATACAAATTTCTCTATGCTTTTATCTAGACCTGTAGATTTATAGAAACTATGGGTAAAGCAAAGAAAAAAAGGACTGGGTTTAGCTACCATACAAGGCAGTCCGACCAGAAACGTTTTGGCAGAAACTCCAAACACATACCGGTAGGTTGACTAGATTGTGAGCCCCGTGGGGACAGGGACTGATTTGGCAAGTTCTGTGCAGCGCTGTGTGATCTGTGTGCGTTATATCATATAATATTGGTATTATTGTAGTGAAAACAAACATGAAAAAAACTTCCCAATGTAATGCAGATACCTGGTAATAGTGAAGAAAGTGACAGCTTCCCTATAACTTTAGACATGTACCTAAAGCTCAGCACCTACTACGTACAATTCTTCAATGTTCACATGGCTTGCCTAGGCATCTGGTCACACATAAAAGAACCCCCTACATGAGACATTTAGCATGGGAGGTGTATAACAAAATAACCCCTATTAACGCACAAGTAAGAAGGACAAAGGTAACAACTTTAGGATCAGAGTTCACTTGCTTTCCTTGAGTCTGATAAATTAGGGAAGAAATGGTTATTGTTTTAACAGAAATAATGGATACAGTAAACACAAAATAAACAGTGTAACATTGTTTTCTTTTGTAGACAAATTGTAAAAAAAAGACAAAACCAGAGGGTGCCAGAACTACAGTGGGTCCACTGCGACTGATCTCCATGAATCACAACATACACTCATTGGCGCTGCAATCACCTCTTATATGTAAAGCTTTCTTATATTGTGATGTCTTTCTAAAGACATGCAGTCTGCACTTCCTATACAAAACATCTGTCCCTACCCGACGATGAACAGACCAAAACACTTCTACCTTGATGAACTTGTGATAAAGAATCTGTGAACACCGAGAAAACGCAACAGTGGTGGCGTTAGAGCAGCTTAGAACAGTTATTCTGTTGAACCCAGAGGTTTCTATAGAACAACCCGTTGTGGATTGAGGACTGCATAGAGCAACAGAAACCGTGTCAGTACAGTCATGTGTAACGCGCGACACAAGACCCTTGCGTTCCACATACAATTGTAGTGTCTTTTGTGCAAACTTCTTACACACTAGAGAAAATATAACTTAAAGTAGTTGCTGCAATGAGCATCAAGCAAACATTCTCATAACTTATAGGGAAGTCAAAGATTCAAGGACATTGTGCTCCTTCCTTGTTACAGCCGTGGATATAAGGAACATTAATAATCTGATGTGGAAAACCCATCCTTAAAAAGCCCACTAGAAAATCCTGAGTTGATGGTGGACTCATCAGACCTACTAGCCAGCGTGGCTTCGTGGGATATGGGATATCCATGGATTACATGAACAAGATGGAGTGTAGTGGCGCTGTTGGGTTCTATGAAAATATAGCAGATTTCCGATGGATTGAGCTGAGGGCACCATTTTACTAGTTTATCAGCGGGAGCCTAAATAAAGGACTGCCACTTAGATGACAATCCTTATAACCATGGTTATAGAAGGATCCTTGAAGTACAAACTAAATATTATTTAAATATATCTTGCGGCCTATGGCAAAAGCTAACTTTGTAGCTTTGACTACACTAACATCAGAAGCAAATATATAGAAGGCCAACCAAGGTTATGAATCATGAGTGATAGCGCTAGACCTATAAGTCAAATATTCGCTTGGGCTTACCCTTCCCAATGAGGCCTGTCACTACACACAACAGCAGTTCTATCATGAGCTGCCTATCATGTGATACATTCTGGAAGCCGAAATCCATAAACTAAAGATCTATAGCTGGAAACCTGGATAATAATTTAGGCATTGTTACAGTCATGGGACTGGGAAAACTATTAGTTAGGCACGCTGCACACAAAGGTCTTTTCCTATGGCAGCAAAATACGGGTGTATTAGTTGTTTTTGAGGTCTGTGTGTCAACAGTATTTCTCCCGTGCCCGCACCATATTGCCACAAAAAAAGGTCACATGTCACCCGTAAATCACCCGTATTTACAGTCCCACCAAAAAAAAAAAAAAATAAAAAATTGGAATTTCTTATCACACATACAAAAGACACACGTATGATACACCAAGTCAGCCGTATTTTTCAGGACCCCATAAATTTCTATGGGAGAGCAAGAACAGCAACTGCTCTGCGTTACGTGGCTGAGGAATCCTCAGCTATCTATGAGCCCATAAAAATACATGGAGCCTTGGGACAGCCGCAAACAGGGCCAACAACAGGAACACGGCTGAGGAATCCTCAGCTGTCTATGACCCCATAAAAATACATGGAGCTGCGAGACAGCCGCAAAAAGCTCAGCCGTATCTTTGGAGGAAACAACATTTGTATGCGTGGGGCCTTATAAGTAATTCTGGATGAGCAGTGCCGGGCAGCGAGTGGCTGCACTGCAAATCTGCAGGAATATAAGTTCTATAATTTGTGGCGTGGCCACCCGACCTGGTGGCGCTGCAGTGCTCACCGCACCGGCACCCATAGAAGTCTATGGGGGCTGTGATTTGGCCGCAAATCATGCAACCAGATTAAGACACCTGCATCAGGGGTTTTTGTTATGCTCTTCTAAACCAGAGAATGTCATGGAAGTTTTCTTTCCCATTGACTTTAATGTAAGTTTGTCTTCCATTCCACTTCTGTTATATTAGCCAGAAAAAAAGACACAGGTTACTGCACTATTTTTTCCAGATGGGGGAACAGAACTTGCTAGTGTGAACTCAACTCCCCAATTGACTGCACAGGAGTCATGGCACTCCAGTGACAAATGTCTACAAAGTTCAGTCCCATTGACTTCTCTTCTAGTAAATGAGACGCAATACTAGGGGGAAACCTTGCTGGTATTAACCTGAAAAGAAATGCAACCACTTTGTTCTAAAGATCAGTGGGTGGACTGAACCCCAAAACCACATATTGTAATGTAAATTTCTGGCAAAAAATATTTCTCAAGTAGAAATGAAATTTAACCAGTAAAATTTGTAGCCAAATAGATATATTCCACTGTCTAAACTTGAAATCAATTGAATAATTAGAAGAAACCTGACCCAGTAGTAAGAAGTTGTTTCTTAAACAAAATGTAGCGGAACTCAGTTTCCAAAATGTTATATAGTCTTGATGACAGTCTTGGTTAGGCAAAAAAAAAAAAAAAAAAAAACCAAAAAACACACCATTAAAACATGGAGGTTCATGTAACATCTTTCAACATTGCCTACATAGAAGCACAAATCAGGAGCACTACTGCACTATAAGTTACGGCTGGAGGTTATAGGATACCTTATAGCAGGATGTTTAGTGTATATAGTAAAACCTTTTACCAAAAGACCTGATGGAGAATTGTGCACCAAAAGATATACTATGCAATAAATAACAGAACAAAAACATTTCCCCGATCAAGTCGATAAGCTGAAGTCATTTTTTTCTTTTTCATTTTAAAAATAGAGAAACTTTTTTTTTTTTTTTTAAACTTTACCTCCAGAAACAACACAATGACCATACTGGAAAACAAAAAAAAGTGTATCATTGAGGTTTTGTAGTTTGGAGGGGGAGGTTGGAGGAGGAGAATATACTGTTGTATATACAGAAAGTCTTTTGATTTTAACCCCTGAAAAATTACTAGTGAAGAAATGGTCAAGATTTCCAGCCCTGACACTGAGCTCTATATAACTCAACTGTTATATACAAATTAGTTACAACATTTATATATACTTTCTTATAACATAAGGCTAGAAAAACATTGGAACAAATGATTCGTATTTTAGAAATCTCTAAAATACTTCTCACGTCTGAGGTACTTTTTTTTTTGTATGTATCTTATCTTCTCGGAGTAGCACCTGTCAAAAAAATACTAGTCCAAAAAAACCCAAAAACTAGTTTCAACAGTAAAATTAGCCTGCGAGTCAACGACAAATTCTGTGTAGTGTGCATTTAAAAATAAGTAGACTTAGTGAATAGGAATAAGCCATTCCCAGGCACTTTATGGTTATCCCGGCCGACCTGTCATCAACCAGAACCTGATGTGAGATATTGGATTAGTTTATTAGGACCAGCTTGCCATCTATCTTCTGCTTCTTTTTTGTATGCGTTTGCTCATGTGTTAGCAGGTTTATCTTTTGCGCAAAGCCTTTGCCACATGTGATGCAGACAAAGGGTCGTTCCCCGGTGTGCAGCCTCTGGTGAGTGGTAAGATTTGCCTTCTGGCTAAAGCTCTTGCCACACTCTGGGCATTCGAATGGCTTCTCCCCGGTGTGTATCCTCTCATGTCCAATAAGATTACTGTTATTCTGAAAGCGTTTACCACAGAACCTACACACAAAGCGCCTCTCCCTCGCAAACGTCTTCTGTGTTTGCATGACCGACGGGCCTGCGTTAAGATTCTTCCCATAAACAACGCACGTCAAAGACTTTGCCACGGATACATTTTTAATGGAGATAGCATGAGGAAACTTGTCGTCTACTGGAAGTTTTAAACTGGATTCAACCCTCTGCTGGGGCCTGAACTGAACCATGGAGCCATTGTACGGTTTTATTTTCATTTTGTGGGTTCCTTGATGGAGCCGAAGATCGCTTATTCTTAAAAATCTCTTTCCACACTCAGTGCAGTTGAAGGTCCTATCGAGCTCCTTGGGGGAAACTGGCCCATAACGTCTCTGTGTAAGCTCTTCCTTCTGACCTATTGGCCACCTAACTAATCTTTGGCAGTATCCACTGGTTTTCATGTTGTACTGAATTTTCACTTTGTTTTTTGAAGGAATATTTCTTAGGTTGAATTTTTCAGTGCTGCGTTGGCTCTCAATAATCAATTCGTCATCTATTGTTGGGAAGACGGGGAAAAAAAGATATTTTACATTTGTCAAACAGTTAATGAAGATACAATATTTTGAAAGGTTCTTCCATCATTTTCAGTGCATGATATGAAAAATTAAAACCTTAGCGCATGACTAATAACTCTGGAATAAAGGCTCTCCCCCTGCTTTTGTGACTTGTCACCCAGTGATATTGTAATATTACCAAGTGACTACACCCTTGCGTCATTTGGGTTTTCCCACCATAATAGTCAATCGCATATATGTGGAATATGGAATACCTTATTGACACAAAACTATTGGTATCTAGAACCCAGAAATAAACAGGGGTACATTTCCTCCTAATACCCTACTCTTGTTAGCCCTTTGTTGGCAATGAGGGACAGAGTTTTATGTTCGTGGTGCCATTTTCAGATTTCAATGCGCCAAATTCTTTTGTTTCCTTAGAGATATGTGGCTTCCTCCTTCTTCCAAATCCAAATTTGGTTGCAAAAAGGGAGAAAAGAACAGAAAAACTAGCCTTGCATATGTATAGTACTCGGCTTTAACGTATATGTGGAGTTGAACAGAGCGTCGTCTTCCAAAATCATTTCCATAATGAAACAACTAACAATCTATAAAGTGCACTTGTCATTCTCCACTTACTAACTGGAGTTTATTATGGACTTTACACATCACCTATCAGTGCCATAGGTTTTATAAATGCTTACTTTTCATGTTATTTTTCTTTTATTTAATATTTTTCCTCCCTTTCATTTTTGGCATCTCCTGTCTAATGCCAGTGGCTCCAGTATGCAAATGAGTGTGAGAAGACTCAGCAACAATCCAGTAGGGTCATGGTCCCAGGTAACGTAGCTTTGGGGAAAGGACAGAAAAAGTAATTACAAATGTCATTTTCTGCTTTAATACATGCAGCGTTGGTTTCCAGGGAATGACAGGTGCACTTTAAAGGGGTACAGTAGCATCTGTGACATTTTGTGGGCTGAATAAATATTGATACCTTCTGTACCAGTTACGGGAGCCCAGTGCTGGCTCCTGAAGCCCCAGTTTGGCTTTTGTCAGCTGATGTGCCATCCTGGGTAAGGTCATTGTTGGAGTCAATCACCTGCTGCAACATTTCTACTAATTATGACTCTACTCTAAACTAGCTCAACAGCCCCAGGTAACAAGTGGCAAAAAAATCAACTATTTGTGGAGGAAAAAAACTAAAACTCAAAAACTTACCGACTGTGTAATTAATGACATCTCTTCCATCCAAGCAAATATTTTCACTGTTCGATTGTGGCTCCTTCGATTTCATTCTCAGAGTAACAGGTTCAATGCTGGGAAATTCTATGAGAAGAAAAAAACAAAATTGAAGTACTACAAAATGAAGTGGTCCAGTAATACCAGTTTGCTGTTCTTCTGTTTAAGGCCCCACATTTTTCAACATAGCGGAATGAGGACTTTTTTCGGGACAAGATTTTTTTTTAAAGGAAATTTTTCATCAAAATCAAACATGATAAACCAGGGACACTTAGGCCACATGCACACTGATGTATGCCCGCACAGCTACGGCCCTATGTACAATACATAACAAAAAAACTTGTACAAATGTAGCAATCATTTCCGCATTTACCTTTCAAGATTACATTTTTTTCACAAATGCTGTAGGGTTTCTTGATTATGAGTTTTTGTGGAGATGCAACCACACTCGTATTCTTGATACCAGAGGTAGATGCTCTGTGACCTTGTACTAGGAGGAGAAGATAAGGCTGCGTCACAAATTAAATTCTTGACCAGAATAATATACTTTCACTCTGCACCAAATATTGCTTTTTCTGTGTAGCTTCTCAGTTTAAAAAATATGCTGCAGACAAAACATGGGCCCACAGTATTATTAAATGGCTTTCCTGAGGAGAGAAAGACTCACCAGCTGCATATTTGATACCGTGTTTACCATCGATTTGCAAGGAGTTGTTAGAGGAGTGCTCTTGAAAATTATTAACCCTGCGAGAAACCGGTGGACTAGAAGGATAACCTGTACCAAATAGAAAACATATATACTGCGAGTAGATATATACAGCATTCATATTTTTTCAATCATCCACACCCAAATTACCCTCCTCTCCCACTACGCCAAAAAGCAGGTAGTGGTGATGAGTACAGGTCAGGAATAAATTGATGGCAATACATACCTCCCAACACACTGCAACACAACTGTGCATTTGCACTTGAAAGTTAGGCTGCAGTGAATGGCTACACAATTACTTACATTGTTCGGCGTCATCCAAGCATTCAACGTCTGAGATAACAGTATAATCTTCTAGTTGAGTCTCATCCTTGACAGCTGTGTATTCTCCAAATCTGTCAATAAATTTACCTGTTCAAAAGTCAAAACAACATTGGCTAAACTACATAATAGGAGCAATTCAGAGGTAAGAAGCCACTGTATAATAGAGTTTTCATTGCTAGGAGCTGCTGGTCACCTAGATCGTATGTATATATGCCTGTTGTACTCTAGCTATACTGCACAGTAGATTAAATATAAACATCTTTGCATTACATTAAAACTTATTTCTGCACTTTTTAAAGTGCTTTCTACACTCTCTATTTCTTTTGGAAGACACTGGCTTTTATCCCATGTCATGTCACTAGGCACTGATGTATAGAAATCTACCTTAGGCCTCTTGCACACAGACGGGGCTTAGGCGTGCATCCAGCTGGGTACAGGAGAGAGGAGGATTGAGCGTTCCCTACTCCCACCATGTTCAGTGAAAGCCATATGGCAGGTGCAGTAATAGAGCAACATATAAGACATGTCCTATATGTTTCCATGCTCAGTCAAGGTGTGGTGAGACAGCATGTGGGAACTATTTACATATTTCTTACCCACAATCCTTAAGAGAGTGTGCATTGTCTTATAGACCGATTAGAAAAGATCTGTCACAAAATTATGATGGAGTCATTGAAGACTATCTGATTATATGTTCACAATGTCATACAGCATACATGATATAATAGTCACTTGACTGTGTATGAGGTGTAACAATTTTTATGGCCATTAAATGACAGTCCTTATTTTCTAGCAGTTTTCTGCTCTGCATTGAATGAGTGATTTTGTTTTTTACCACATGGGAGGAAACTTGATGCTGTGACTGATCTCCCGCTTACTCCCCCCCCCTTCCCCTCATGTAGAGCTCTTATTTAATCTCAGACTACTGAACTTCAGGGAAGATGGCAGAGCACTTTTATTAGAGATGGCTTCTGAGTTATATAGTAGATTATAAACTTGTGCTATAAACCCAGAGTGAAGGATTTGTGCAGCTGCCTGTGCCAGTCCATAGATGCCAATGAAGTGCATAGAGGTATTTTGAATTACAGGAAAAGCTATGTGACAAAATTACACAAGTACACATCTATTTTATCATGGAGCTTACTTGTACTGGGAAAAGACACACTCCCTCTGACATCCTGGTCATAGGGGTTCATCATTCGCTGCTTCTCACCAAGCTTGACAGTTAATAAAATATCAGGATTCACCATACCACACTCTAAATGGATGCGAAAAGAGAGCAAATGATCAGCTGCTATTCCCGCTCGGAGTTATGCTAAAGCAACAAGTGAAAATCATTAATGTGGGATAATGAACAAGAAAAGCCTTACCAAGGTCTTCCAAGGTAACCTTGTAATACTAATCTAAATAATAAATAATTTCAGTTCTAAAAAGACTCACCAGAACCAACAATATTCAAGTTTTCATTTCTTTCTACTACTTGACGGCTTTTGCAACAAGGCTCCTCTTCCGGCTGTATCCTAAGGAAGTTGTTGGGATTCAGGATGACAAAGCCTGAAAGACAGGAAAAGTGTATTGCTTAAGAACATCAGTGAGGTCAATTATAATACTTCCTGATAAAATGTACTTTTAAGTCAAAAAGAAGCAGCCGCAAAGTTCATGTCAAAATATTCTAGAAAATAGCAAAATAGGAAAGTACCCAGTGAGATTAAGATCCCATGAATTTCTTTAATAACACCAGTGTAGAGGTCTTTCTGCCACCCTTCAAGGCGATCCCACTCCTTCTCAGAAAAATAAACAGCAACATCTCTGAAAATCACCTACAAATTATAACAAAGACAAAACATCACTGTTACTGCGAAGCATTTACATATTGATAGTATATAAATGGTATAGTCCAGATTACCAGGTTTGTAAGTAGGAAATGCTGAAAAATTACCCTAATTAATCAAGAATAAAAATTCAGCTGTGTATTCATTGCTGACTGATGTTATTACCGTATAAACTCGTGTATAAGCTGAGTTGGGCTGAATAACTCAGCTTATACACGAGTATATAGGAAAAAAAATTAAAATAGTACTCATCCTCCAGCGCTGACCCCCGGCCTCCTCTTCTCCCCGCAGCACCTCTTCGAGTTCCTGGCTGTGCAGCAGTTGCATGTCTATGCATAAACTAAGTCTAATGAAGCATCAGTTCCACTACAAGGTATATTCAAATCACACTCCTTATCTGTATTCTGGACGCACAGAATTGGAATCCTACTTCAACAACTTTAAAACAACAAATTCTGGCACTCGGCCGCTGGTTGAGGGGTCAGGCGTAGAATTAAGACGCCTTCCTGTAGCACGGCTGTGCTAATCATTCTAAGCCTTTCTTTCTATGCCGCAATAATTCTTCCATGACAAAGAAGAGAGGTTACTCCTAAACAGCCAAACTCAAGACAGGCTGAAAAACAAAAAGAAATCTGACTGGACCCCCTCACCTGGCAACAACACTTTTGATTATTACATTGACTCTTTTAGACAGGTTGTCTTCAATACTAGAGAAGCAAGTGTGCAGGAAAGAAGGGCCTTGGCTTCTGAGTTATATAGTAGATTATAAACTTGGTTCCTAAAAACCAACCATGAAATTACAATTAAACCTGCAGACAAGAGTGGCGCTGTAGTCCTCATGAATACATCTGACTACATGAAAGAAGGCCACAGACAGCTCACTGACAGCCAATACTACACCAAATTGAATAAGGACCCAGCTCAAAAATACACAAGAAAACTGAGGAAAGTCATTAGAGGGTTGTCTACAGATTCTGCAGACCTTCTGTACTTAATCCCTGGGGATCCCAAAATAGGAGTAGTGTATTCTATATGCTTCCTAAAATTCATAAACCAGGAAACCCAGGGAGACCAATCATCTCAGGTCTGGGAACCCTCACTGAAAAAATTTCAGGATGGGTAGAGGGTATCCTTAAACCACTGGTGAGAAATACCACCAGCTTCCTCCAGGACACCACAGACCTTCTCAAGAAACTTTCTTCCATAGGTCCTCTCCCCAAGGGCAGTATCCTGGCTACCCTGGATGTGGAATCCCTATATTCTAACATAGCACACAAAGAGGGACTAAAAGCGTTCCAAATTCATCTCAAGGCTCATAGGATTGCCTCAAACCCAGTATTACAGCAGACCAAATTTATCCTGAAGCACAATTAATTCTGCTTTGGGGAGCAAATCTACCTACAGAAGACTGGAACTGCCATGGGAACAAAGATGGCGCCACAATATGCCAACCTCGAAAATGACTTCCTGGAATCCTGCCACATCAAACCCTTAACCTACTACCGCTTTTTTGATGATATTTTGATCATCTGGACAGTTTGAGAACAACAGCTAATTACAGTTCATGATAATTTTAACAAATGCCATCCCACAATAAACCGGACATTAAAACTTCTCATATAGTGAAATGAACTACTTGGACACAACCATAAAAATCCTAAATAACTGCTTCCGGACGTCGCCATTTCAAAAACACATCTAAAGAATTTTAGGAAGACATTCCTAAATCAGGGATACCATCCTATGCTGATTGACAATTGCCATGGTAGCCTCGGGTCTTCGTTTGACACGAGGCTACATGGCTTCTGCAGATTCGTTACAATGAGCCAGTGGCTCATTGTAATGAATGTGCTGCAAAAATGCCATATACTGCAATACAGAAGTATTGCAGTATGTTGTTGGAGCGATCTGACCATCTAGGGTTAATGTACCCTGTAGTATAGGGGCTGAAAGTCATAGTGTCGCGGGCTTTTAGCACGGCACCGTCAACTCCTGTCATCGCAACAAAACATCCTTTTAAAGTGGACCTGAAAGCTGGCAAACTATACCCATGGTGTAGCTGCGGACACAGCAAGAAACAGCTCCAGTGGTGACGTCACCGAAGCAGACACCGGAGAACTCCGAACAGCGTCCACGTACATCCGAACGCGGTCACCGGCCGGGGCTGCGCCGGATCCGTGGCAGAAGCAAAACAGTGCACTGATCCCTTACCTTCCACCCAAGCACCGTAACAATAAAAGGTAAATACCAACTTTTTTCATATTGGAGGAGCGCGATATATACACAAACCTTATTTATTTGCATATATATATATATATATATATATATATATGTATATAGCAGCACGGTGGCTCAGTGGTTAACACTACAGCCTTGCAGTCCTGGTCCTGGGTTCAAATCCCATACCGGTCAACATCTGCAAAGAATTTGTATGTTTGGCTACATTCACACTGCCGCATGGGGGACGTATATACAGCCGATATACGTCCCCCATAGACGTATGGCACCGTACCGCACCGTACCCCACGAAAAGATAGGACTCTCAATTACTATCATTGTCTGCTCTGTGGTCTCCACTGTTATTTTCTGCTCGGAATGCAGTATATGGTTTCTGAGGTAGTATTTTTAATTTCTGGGGTGGAGTCAGCGCAGGTCCATTTTATCCCAATATCAACCAAAATTGACACAAACTCAGACTCCACAGCCCTGCTCTTCGTACTTTGAACCTCTTATTAGTTAGTGCACAAAGGTCAGTTTTTTGTCACAATTTGGACCACAAATCCGATCACAAACAGGTGATGGAGATCAGAAAACAATGCATCAGTGGATCATGCAAAAACCAGTGTATTGTTTTAATGTATTTGTTTTAGATTTTGACTACCTGAAGTCAATAGGGGGAATCTACAACAAGTTTGTGGCACTGCAGGTCAAGTCTAAAAAATCTCGATCGCAGATCTGGGTATCTGCTGTAGATTCTCTCTGTGCAAATATTAAAATAAATACAAAAACTTACCGTGGGGGATACATGGCCGGCCATGTCTGTACCCGTTTCTTTGTCTTCGCAACAAAATAAAAGGTGAAAGGAGATCTGCGTGTGTAAAGGTCAAAGCCACATACGGCAATGAAAAACTTTTAGCGAAGCCTAAAAGCAAACAGAAGAAATAAAGAGGTTATACCATTGAATTTGTCTACCTGCTGTGTGCTTCCATTACCTATGTGGAAGCTGTAGCACTATGTCCTTGCCTGCTAACGAATAGGGAAAGTAGCAAGTGAGTCCCTCTGTATAACTAAGCATGCTAGAGTCTACCATCTAAAACGTTTAGGTGTAAAACATTTTATATTAATGGGTTCTGCAAGGGATATTTAGCAGTAAAGGGTTATTCCAACACTTAATGACTTTTGCACCTCCTCCAATCTTGAGAATCAACACAGCAGGTATTGTGAGGAGCTGTGTCTCCTTCATTAAAGAGTACCTGTCAGGCAAATTAATCTCCAAAACTAAATATATTTTCATAAACTGCCATTAGAAAGCATTTCCCCTAACCCTTCATTGTCCCTCTACATGCCTGTATGCAAATTACCTGATAGATGTCCAATGAATCATTATCGTATTCAGCTTTCCAGCTTATTCATGAGTGGGAGGTACAGCCCCCCCCACCCCCAGTGCTTGACTGACAGCCTGTATAATGATGTAACCCTCTTGGTGGTGGCGCCCCCTGCAGTCTGTGTGTGTATTTAAGTGCTTCAGGATGCAGCCATTTGTATTGCAGAACTGTCAGGTACTTGTGTAGCTGTTGTCTGTGTCTCACATTTGTGTATAGAAGAAGAAAACATTTCAGCAGATAAATCACAAACACTCAAAATGCTTCACTGTACATTATATACAGACATGAGAAGGGGGAGGGGTAACAGGGGTGACATCACTGCCTCAGACCATATGACCAGCCTCATTTATCTTGTAAAAGATGATTTTACTATGATTAATGAATGAATAGACTAGATAAAGATGGGATGGGATCCTTGTGAGCTGCTTGTGGTGAAACTATTAGTTACAGAGACCTGATGAGAGGTGTCCTTTAAAGGTTTAGTGAAGAAACTACACAATTCAACTTAAGAGGCCACAGCTCTGAATACTCATTAAAAGGACCAGGACTTCACCACTCTGAAGTGGTTTCATATGAAAAACTGCTGAAAATGGTTTTCTATGCAGCTTCCGTTACTCCCACTCCCCTCAATGAGAGACGGAAACAGCTTAGAACCTATGAGAATGGCAGAGTGCCAAGGACAGTCTAATCTCTGCCGCTATCAGATAAGATGGGGATAGCCTGAGACCATGACTGAAGGTTTAGGCCAGTGATGGCGAACCATTTTAAGACTGAGTGCCCAGACTACAACCAAAAACCATGCATTTATAACAAAGTGCCAATATAATCAGTAATTTATTTGTTGAACTGTTCTCCTAACATACCAGCCTCCGGAGGACACAGATACAATTGAAAGCAGGAGGGCAAATCCGGACTATCACTGCAGCAGGAGGACCTTCATAGATATTCTGGTCCTCTCCGCACCTTCTCGCTTTTCCTTCAGTCCCAAGCTGCCAAGAGATTCTAGGTGCCAGGGATCTAAATTTATGGCTTCTATTTTCCAGGATGTATCTCATACATGCTTGGCCACTGAGGTGCCACTCTATGAGGACATACGAGATACTTCCAAGGCGATTAAAGAGTTAATAGCAGTGTGATTAGTAAAACTTGACTTGCATGGAACTGCAGTTAGATTTTTTGAGTCCTGTCCAGTGAACTCTGTGCAGAGCCACCCGTGCCATAGGTTCGCCACCACTGGTTTAGGCCATTCTGGATGATCAGCAGATAACCACTCACTCTCCAACTACTTTGTGATGTGCTGCATGAAGACATATTTCCTTACCGATTATAAACCATTAATGAGGATCTTTAATATAATTTTAATCTAGCAGAATGACAAAAAGGAGAAATGGGACAGACATTTGTGGCCAAAATTCTGAGAATGATACCAAATCTGTGGCTTCTGTGTATTTAGATGTTTTAGTCAGATGTTTCTATGGTAGCTTAAGATACAAACATAAGCAACAATTATGTTTTTTAAAAGTTTATTGAAAAATAACATCCAGTTTATTCAAAAACTTAGTATTGATCCTCCTTCAGCAATGTACCACAGCAAGCTATCTGTCCTTGGCCAAATTCCCGCAGATGGCAACACATTCTTTGTTTAATCAGCAGGTTCTCATGTTTTTGTTTGTTGACCTTAATTATAAGGATTTTGCAGGCCACTGACCCAAGTGTTCACCGAGCCACCTTTACCTTGTGGCACAGGGCTCCATTATGCTGAAAAGAGTGTGGCTCCTCACCAAATTGCTCCCGGATTCTTGGGGGAAGTTGCTCTTGAATACCATTATGTATGGCAGTGTTCAGAGTAACCCGACATCCATGGATGTAGAATAACCCAGTGAAAAGGTCTGGCAGGTAAAGGTGGTGAAGATGTATAACTGTAGTTCCGTCACTTCTCTGTATTCAAAATTTACACTTTTAACTTCAGGCAGCTTGCTCATGATTTATCATCTGAATCCAGATGTGGGAGACATATTTATGAAGTGCAACTTTTCAAAAAGTCACAAAACTAAGCGCAAATCCACTCCAGAAATATGATGTGCAAAAAGCTCCCAAGTCTTAAAATACTGAAACCCTGTCTCATGATAAACCTTTCCCCAGGATTTTCCCAGACGTCCAAAACAGTTCAAAAGGGGGTTTTTATAATAGGAAATACTTCCTTTTCTGATCTCTGCAGCCCAAACCCAAAACTGGCATTCTGCATGAAGTACAAGGATTAGCCTGTGAAGAACTGGGGTAAAACTTGCGGACTTGCTTATTCTGGTTTCGCTATTCAGAACACACATGCTCTTTGTCGAGTTGAATATATAATGTGAAGTAATATAGTGATAGTAACTTTACAATTATCTGCTAGTTACCAGTGTGCACATCTATAGGTTAGGTCTCCACACCGGAATTTGGTTGTGTATGAGTCTTCGTAGTATAGTCTGTTATGGTCAGACTTTTTAAAAAGATTCACCAAAAGAAATCACCAGATTAAAGAAGTAGGTTCATGCACCATGTCTGAAAACGTTTACGGTCTGTATTTAATAGAAACCTTATGTAGACATCCGCCCAGCATTATACCTGCCTCCCGCCCCACTAACAGCCTGACATTAAAGGCTTTGCTGCTTTGAAGAGTTTAAAGCCACCTATAAGTGACTAAATCCTTAGAAAAGAACAATGAAAAGACTTTCCATAAACACTTATATAAAAATCATTCCATGTCGCAAAATCTGCCATCCCAGACAACAAAAGGCACGCTCTACTCAAAGTCTTCACGTTAGTCCCTACAGAAGAAAACCACCAAAATAGGATTCTCAAAAAATGTAACTACAAAAAAATCAAAGCTGCACTCAGGAGACCACAGCTCATTTTGATGGAGCGCTTAAGGGCATGACCATAAAAGTGAGGTCAGTTTTCGAAATCTTTAAGCTGAATAATATATTTAGAGCGTGTTTAAATGATGCTGTTTACATGTACCATATAACCTTGTATAAGCTGACCCAAGTATAGGCCGAGGTACCTAATTATACCATAAAAACTGTGAAAGCCTATTGACTCGAGTATAAGCCTATGGTGGGAAATTCAGCAACTACTCTCTAATAAAATGTAGAGCAGTCTCCCCTCACAAATGAAATGTCCACAGTAGCCCCTCCAATTAATATGTCCAGCAGAGTGCCCCATTAATGCAATGTCCAGCAGAGTGCCCCCATTAATGCAATGTCCAGCAGAGTGCCCCCATTAATGCAATGTCCAGCGGAGTGCCCCCTTAAAAAAATAAAGTTAGAACTGACATCCTCTTCTCCCCGTAGAACCACTTCAATTCAGGGCCAGGTCGGCAAATGCACACAAACTATGACATCAGCAGGCGGTGACACTGCCACCTGCCGGTAGATAGCATAGATGTGCATCTGCCGACCCGGCTGGGGACCCAAATAGGTGCTGCGGGGAGAAGAGGACGCCAGTGATGTATTAACTTTATTTCTTTTATATACCCAAGTATAAGCCAGGTGGGGCTTTTATTTAAGCATTGTTTTGAAAACCTCGGATTATACTCAACTATTTAAAGTAGTTAATATTGGAGGTGAAAGATCCCAAAAAAAATTCTCTGGTAAAATGAATTGTTTTCCTTTGCAGTTTTGATGGTGTTTTAAACACGCAATGTGAATAAACCATTTCAAAGGAACAGAGCCAGGGAAATAATAATAATGATATACAAGAACCTGTCACAAGTTTTCTGCTACCCAGTAGCAGACATACCAGCACATCCTATTTTGGTCTCATCTTACCACATGATCTTCTCCCATGACTCCTCTGGATCATACAGATGGTCAGTGGGGAGCTTCAAACAGGCCTGGACATGTGCTGGCATGAGCAGGGGGACCTCGCAAGCCCTGCTTGATTTTAATCCATGACGGGGTAATGTGTTACTAACAGTTAACTTTGAGACTATGGTCCCAGCTGGATTCAGGTTATTGACCAGGTCCTTCTGTATAGTTATACTGCGATTCCTGACCTCTCTCAGAATCATCCTTATCCCACAGTGAGATCTTGCATGGAGACCGAGGAAGGTTGAAGGTCATCAAGTCTTCTATTTTCTAATAATTGTGCCAACAGTTCTTGTCTTCTCACCAAGCTGCTGCCTATTGTCCTGTAGCCCATTCAAGCCTTGTGCAGGTCCTTCTTGCCCATGGTGAAGAGGTTGGAATGTCAGGAGTGTTTGGGGAGGTGTTTTAATACAGGAAATAAGTTCAAAACAGGTTCCAGATGTGTTTCTAGATTCTGTCACTCACAGTTGAAGTGTAGCTACAATAAAAATTGTAGATGGGAAAACTTGCAAAATCGACCTTGGATCAAACACTTATTCCCCCCCCCCTGTAGAGTTATCATGGGGTTTGCACCATTTTTTGGAGCTTTTATTTTTGTCTGCTTTACTTGTCACCGCTAGGCTCCAGATCTTTCGGAGAACATTCTTGTCATCAGTTTGGTCAAGTGAATGAAAGGAAAAATCTGGAAGCAGTAACAAGTCCTAACATGTCTACACAAATACCAGATATTCACACTAAGTCTTTTAATAAGAGCAGCAAAGTCAGGATTAAGCAGATACAAAGCAATAGTTGTGGTCTTTCTGTACCTAGTTATAAAGTTTCCAGGTAAAGTACCAGCTTCTGGAGCCGGCCAGCCACACTTGTGTTCTGTCCACAATTTTAATATTTTTGCTCAATTTCGAAGTTTTTGCTCAATTTTATATTTGAGGTATCTGAGAATTTCGTGTGCAAAAAGAAAAAGGCAGAAATTGAGCAGATGTTAAACATGCGTGTGACTGGTGCAGTCTATTGGCATAGAGCACACACGGCCGATACTCACATCAGAAGGCATGTAACATTGCACATACACCAGACTATATTGCCATCTTTTCGGAGACATAACTGTAATAAATTTTTGGTTGACAGAGCTGGTTTAGGGTTTTTTACGTGTTGACTTGTCCTTTTCAGTGGTACCATTTTGGTGCACATAACTCTTTTTGCTCACTTTTTGGAACATTTTTGTGAAGGGATTTAATTAAAATGTTTTTGTCAAGTTTTGTTTTTAAGGTGTTCACCGAACAAGAGTTATTTTACAGATTGTTACCGACAGGACAGAAGATGGCCACTGGTCACATGTTCACATCACATGTCCTGCACCTGCCTGGGCAGGTCATGTGATCACTACTATGTTTGGCAGTAGTCGGTTGGTTGCAGTGCATCCAGTATGGTCAGTGTTTTGGTGATGTCAGTTACATACATTACTATGGTAACAGAGCAAGAAAACCTGTTACATCATCACTGGGAGCAGAGCATAAGAGGGAGGAGGAGTTACTGAGAACTAAAGGATCTTGGAACTTGTAGTTTTAAGTGGCGGACATCTTGGTGATAACTTTAGAGAGGCCATAAAATTTAGTGAATCATAAAATCAAACTATTTAAGCTCCATTTTGTGACTAATGACATTGAGTTTTGTTTCATTCATTTATTTATAGCATTATGGTTTTTTGTATTAGACGTTCATATTCCTGGAATACCCCTTTAATTGTTTTTATTAGAAAAACTTTATTAAGTGTTTTAAACTGGGTTTTTCCCCATATTTTTTAACAGGTAGCCTTGACCAAGCGATGCTTTGATCGCTTGTTCAAGTTCTCATTCATGTAACACAGTGTAATACAGATGTGATTATATCAGTGTGTCAGAGGTGCTTCTGGTAGCATTAGACAAGGCTGCAGTCACATGTTAGCGTTTTGATTCCGTTTTATCATCGAATCAAAACGCATTGGGCCGGGCTGCAGCTGATTGCATATGTATCTAAATGCAAAACACCGGGTCCGATTGCCGAGCAAATGCGTTTGCATACAAATGCATATGCGATCGACCTCAGTCCAGTGCATTTTTATTCCATTACAAAACGGAATCAAAACGCTAACGTGTGACAGCACCCTCAGTGTTGTGTCCCATACACTGTGCATGTGACATCTCATCCAACCCCTTTACTCAGCAGTGGGAGGCGAAGGATTGGCTTAGACGTCACATGCCTAGTGTTCAGAGAACCACTGCTGGTACCGGGAAATCCCTCCAGAAAGGGAATTATATTTTAAATTTTTTTAGTACTTTCAAATACAGAGTAGAAAATGTAGCCTGACCATCACTGTTTGCAGCATGGCAAAACAGGACATGTGCGTTTTAAAGTCTAGATTTACTCGATATATACTTTTTTGACACAAAAAAACTGGAAAAACGTATTGACTCGAGTATAAGCCGAGGGTGGGAAATGCATTGGTCACAGTCCCCCCAGTATATAGCCTGCCAGCCCCCTGGAGTATATAGCCGCAAGCTGACATCATAGTGTGTGCCAATGTGGCTGACGTCACGAAAACTGTGACGGACCAGGACCTGATGTCAGAGCCACGATGGATGCCGGGGAGCGTCAGAAGTCGAGTTCACTTTTTGTTTTTTTCCTTGACTCGAGTACAAGCCGAACTAGGCTTATACTCGAGTATGTGTGGTAATTTTCTCAACTTAAAATCTTGGAGAAAACAATTGGCATAACAATCAACAGTAAAAGAGTTTGTGTACAGTTTACTATAAAAATATGCTGTTGTAAGAACTATAATTCTTCTTCCGCTACTTGGTTTGCATTTATGTTTTCCAAGCATGATTATAGCTAAACAAAGTGCATGTTAGTCCCGGACATCTTGTGTTACATATACTAATTGCTCTGAGGTCTTGGCACCCACGTCCTAGTATTTACCCATGTTCTGTGATACCTGCAGTGGAGGATTCTTTCCTCTTAATCAAATTCATGCCCAAAAGCCCCAATATAATGATACTTTCAGTGATAAATACACAAGAATGTCAAACATCCCATGGCATCAGATGGAGCAGAGAAGGTGATGTGGGGAGTACATCATGGAGAAAGGCAGACGCAAGCTTAAGGGACACTTGTGGGCAACTTTTGGGCTTGGACGGCTTTTGTCACATAAAGTTTGTATTCACAGTGCTACCTACAGACAGTGACAGGTCATGCTGGGCAATGCAGCTTTACAACAACACAAGGTATGGGAGGCATGGGTGTAAATACACAGATTTGACACTGTGGTTTTTTTATAGCTGCATTTTTGTCATGGCTTTACCATCAGTACTGCAAAATTGTGATTTTGTGGTAACATAGCAGCAAAGCCAGCAGCTAAACTGTCTCACATGAGTCCACCAAAATAGTTTTAGCACAGCTGAAAAGAGTCTTTTACAACAATTCCAACGATTCCTGTATAATGCTGCTGGCTTCTTCCTAGCTGTAGATACAGCCTGTTATATCCATCAGCCCTTCTTATAAAATCATATTCAGCTATTTCTGAATTGGGCACACTTTCGAGCATTCATACGAGTCTGGACAGCATGTTTGTAATTGGCCGACCTGAAGCATGTGATGAGTCACATGTTTGTGACATCACTCAAGGTCCTTTGCCAGAACACTAAGGGTGCGTTCAAACTTTCAAGTTTTCTAATGCAGGTTTTGAAGCCAAAAGCAGGTGTGGTTCATAGTAAGTAAGACCATATCATTGAAAGAAGCTGCTCCTCTTTTTTTCACCCAACTCCTGGTTTGGACATGAAAAACTGCATCTGAAAACCTGAACTTTTGAACGCACCCTCAACCTTTAACATGAATCAGGACAGCAGGTTTGTAATTGGACGACTCGAAGCATGTAATAAGTCACATGCTTATGACACCAGTCCATGTCCTATTCTTCTGCACTGCCCTACTGCAACACCTCCCAACAAGCCACCTGTTGTCTGTAGCTGTTCTATACGGTTTCCAATGGTTACCAGGAAGCATAGCAAATGGAGAGTAGCCTGGGGGGGGGGGGGGGACACAAGGTAAAACGTCTACTAGCTGCCAAACAGCTGCAGATAGCAAATTAGAGTAAATTAGAAATTTGGTTATTTTTGCTTGGTGCAGAGTTAGGCAAAAGTTTTTATGCTTTACAGTTGTACTTTGAGTCTGGAGTTTCGTACCTGGTTTATTTGTGGGGGGAGGGGGGGGGGGGATAAATCCCAGATTTTGTTAGTGGGCAAAGGCTCAAATTCTTGAGTAACTCTGGTTTGCAACCTTTTTTTTCTTTAGATGTCCAGATGGATTGAAAAATGTGATCACAGAAAACTTTGCTAGACAGCTAAGAAAAAGGTCTCAAATTTTTGCGCAAATCTGTAAATGCACCAAAAAAATGGAGCCAATATAACAGAAGAATAAGAAAAACCTAAGATAAATGATCCCTACAATCTTTTACTTTCACAATTACATCAAATTCTTGATCCTCATGACTAAATAATTAAATAACCTTCACAAGTCGAGCACCATATCATATATAACATATATAACACATATATAACACAAATCACTGTGTAGCCCCAGTCTGGCAAATGAAAGTTTTCAGACAGTTGTCAATGTACAAAAATACCAAAAATGAGCCGGTGACAGGTGGTGCTTTAAGAGAGGGGGAGGGTTCACACAGTATTAGAGATGAATAAAGTGGGGATTTTAGGAGCCAGGAAAATCAACTATAGATATGAAACGAACTGTAGGAAAATCTACTATAATCTGACAAGCTGGAATCATTTGGCTAGCAGCCAGGAGTGGAAGTCAGGTTGGATTTTTTCTCCTGGATGACACAAAGGAGGACAATAATTATTAGTAACTTTAAGAGCAGGGATATATATAATTGAGGTGGATGGGGGGGGGGCTGTATATAAAGGAGGGGAGGATATGGGATATAATAAAACACATATAATGGTCTAGTACAGTGCTTTACATGAAACTAGGTACAGTTCTATAGAAAAAAAAATCAGAAACAAAAGACACAATAGGGGGGAATCATAATGCAGTGGAAGTCAAGCTTTTTAACCTTTTTAACTTTAAAATGTGCTATTTTTATGAACTGCTTGGTAAATATGGAGTATCTTCAAAGAAAAGTGCTGGAGGACTGTGGAAGTGGCAATGTCAAACCCTAAAATGTACTTTCCACAGCTCGGCCTCTGCCAGTCAGAGGCCTGAGAGGTCGCAGAAGCAAAGGATAGTGACGTCAGAGCTGAACACACATACTGCTTCTGTCAGTGACCACTGGAAACAACTGGCTTGGGGGGTTGCCAGGAGGACACATGTCTTGAGATTTTATTTCATTTTCTACACCCACTTTTATAAACTTTAGTGGAAACATGCATGGATTTGCAAATACAAGTTCTTTTAAAAGTGATCTCAAAAAGACAGAATTTCAAAATTGGAATGATGTTTTACTCTTATAGACAGCATGTGTCACTGTTTTTTTGTGGAAGAATAGAGGTAACTAATGTGACAATAATATACCTGTAAATAGAGCAGGCATATAACATATGATTGTTAAAGTTTTGGGAGGAAGAAGACACAGTCCAGATCTATACATAACACAGGTTATGGTCGCTATGAAACTGCATATAGTAAAACACATAGGGGAAATTAAACAAAATATGCCATAATTGCCAAATCTTTAACCTACTGTGCTTTGCAGGAGATTCATTATGCGTTTAGAAACTTGCAGCAGCTTATGATATTCAGTATTGGCAAATCCCTCATATTTTATTTTCAAACTGAATAAAAACTACAATTGTCCGTTATCTTCTGTTTTCATCACTTTTGTCTTCCTTTTCATATTTATTTTAAAAATACGGAAGGTACAACGGAAGAGATGACAAAAATAATTCAAAAAGCATCTGAAAACTTCTATTCAATGTTGTAATTGAAACCTCTCATCTTATGCTTCCATTATCTTTATTGGAAACAATAGTGCAGACGCCTGCGTTATTATCACCGCCAGAATAACAGAAGTGTAACTGAAGGGCGACAAAACAAAGCCATTTTTTGGTAACGTAAGAGAATAACCTAAGGTCAGCATGATGCAACTAGGCTCCAAACTGTTATGTTCTGGGATAGCGCGGTAGATACGTTTGTGTTCGGCCAGTGCATGTGCTGGATCTCACTGACCACAGTTTCGGGGACAGGACTCGTAGTTAAAGATGAGAACTTTAGGTTCAGCAGCTCTGCCTAACCCGGACGTGTTGCTTGATGCACTATAGAGCAGCCAATCAGGCAGCTTTGCACCCCTAGCAACTAGGTATGGCTTTGATTGGCCAGCATCCACCAGATGTCCACCTGGCCAATCACAGCAATGCCTAGTTGCTGGGGCGGAAAGCTGCGCTACAGTGCATCAAGCAACATTATCGGGTTAGGCAAAACTGCCAAATGGAGGATGCCGAAACTAAAGTTTGGGTCCACTCGTCTCTAACTGTAATGAAATCCAGCCAGCTCACAGACCACGCACAGTTGTGTGGTGCCAGGAAAAAAAAAATTATATATATATATATATAAAACTGTGTTGTGAACTCACCTTACACATTACTGTCCCAGAATTTAACAGACTGAGTAGATATAAGCTACATGTCACTATCTATAAACACAATACATACACTATATACACAAGAAAAAACTCTTGAAAATACCACCTCATACCACCTTGCCTATAGAGAACAGACTATTTTCAGTTTCAGTTCCACCATCATAAATTTTATGTCCAAGTCATGTTCCTTTAAATGATCTGCCCATCCAAAAAAATTACGGTAGATTAAAAAAATAAATAAATAAAAAAATCACCTTTTAATGGAATAAATGGGAACACATTGATTTGCATAACAGAACGGTTATAGAAAAACATATAACTATATATAAGGCTGTTTCATAACACATAAATAGGGAAGAGTTGTGCATCAAAAAGGGGGAGTTATACCATATACATATAGCTATATGCATAGGCATACACATAGCGAATAACTAGGGCAGCGGCACCTTATGGCTGAAATAGAAGGTATATGGGATACACAGTATAGATTTATACAATACTATTTAGAAGTTGTCCAGGAACTGCAGAATGGTAATAATACTATACCTAAAAAGTATATATAGCATATGGTATATACATACAGATTATACACAGCTAGAGAAGAGCTGTAGAATACACATACATTATATGATACAATCACCTGAGCTGGAGGGAGTGGTATGAGCATGACATTGGGACATAAAGGGACTCATAAATATATATGTTACACATAGTGTTTCAGTAGGGGCCTAGAATACATATATATACAGGAGGTGAGGTATACATGCAAGGATGTGCATAGCCACACAGTATCTCACCATACATTACATATAACTACAGCAAAGTAATGGAGAATAAATATATATTATATATAGATGTTTTGTAGGTGCATAATCCAACTTTATACTTTAAATGGAATACATAGAATTAGGAGGAGTAGTATACAGGTGCACACTAGGTTTTTATACATTTCATATACTTAGGAAATAGTAAAACAGTTGAACACATACATTATATATGAGGCACAGGCACACAGTATAGCTAAGCAGTATATCTATGCAATAACATATAACTGGGTTAGTGTTGAGTTTGTGGAATACATATTTACCACATACAAGGTAGAACTATATAGATATATAGTACTGCTCTATACACTGCTAGGGCAGAATAGCACAGCGGTAGAATACACACAGATATAGATGTATATACATGTGGCATATTGGCATACATTGTAGATCTATACATTGCACATAACAAGGATAAAGTTTCATATACATACATAGCAGTTTTGGTATACAGATACAAAGTATAGCTTTATACATTATATATAACCAGGGCACAGTTGCAGAATACAGATATATTCTGTATATACCCCCCATCCCATTCTTGTACAACACAGTCCTAATTCGGAGCAATGTATACAAATGTCCCGTGTTCCTTATAAAACACGTTCTATGTGAGTCTATACATTGCACAAAACCAGTGCAACTGTGGAGCACAGATAAATGTAGGGAAGATGTATACAGACTGTATAGCGCTGTATATCTACGGTATCTAGGATAAATTTGTATGGGTATGGTATGGAGGCACACATAATGTATCCATGCATTACATATAAATATGGAAGAGTTGGGGTAGACTACATATGACATACAAGAGGTGGAATGTTAACATACACAGTACTAGGACAGTGTGTGGGACACACTTTATGTCAGTGGGGCATCGGTGGGTATATACTACATGTGCATGTCAGTGGGGCATCGGTGGGTATATACTACATGTGTATGTCAGTGGGGCATCGGTGGGTATATACTACATGTATATCTCGGTGGGGCATCGGTGGGTATATACTACATGTGTATGTCAGTGGGGCATCGGTGGGTATATACTACATGTATATCTCGGTGGGGCATCGGTGGGTATATACTACATGTGTATGTCAGTGGGGCATCGGTGGGTATATACTACATGTATATCTCAGTGGGGCATCGGTGGGTATATACTACATGTGTATGTCAGCAGGGCATCGGTGGGTATATACTACATGTGTATGTCAGCGGGGCATCGGTGGGTATATACATGTGTATGTCAGCGGGGCATCGGTGGGTATATACATGTGTATGTCAGCGGGGCATCGGTGGGTATATACTACATGTGTATGTCAGCGGGGCATCGGTGGGTATATACATGTGTATGTCAGCGGGGCATCGGTGGGTATATACTACATGTGCATGTCAGTGGGGCATCGGTGGGTATATACTACATGTGCATGTCAGTGGGGCATCGGTGGGTATATACTACATGTGTATGTCAGTGGGGCATCGGTGGGTATATACTACATGTATATCTCGGTGGGGCATCGGTGGGTATATACTACATGTGTATGTCAGTGGGGCATCGGTGGGTATATACATGTGTATGTCAGCGGGGCATCGGTGGGTATATACTACATGTGTATGTCAGTGGGGCATCGGTGGGTATATACTACATGTGCATGTCAGTGGGGCATCGGTGGGTATATACTACATGTGCATGTCAGTGGGTATATACTACATGTGTATGTCAGTGGGGCATCGGTGGGTATATACTACAGGTGGGGCAGCAGTGCCTATATACTACAGGTGGGGCAGCAGTGGCTATATACTACAGGTGGGGCAGCAGTGGCTATATACTACAGGTGGGGCAGCAGTGGCTATATACTACAGGTGGGGCAGCAGTGGCTATATACTACATGTGGGGCAGCAGTGGCTATATACTACATGTGGGGCAGCAGTGGCTATATACTACATGTGGGGCAGCAGTGGCTATATACTACAGGTGGGGCAGCAGTGGCTATATACTACAGGTGGGCAGCAGTGGCTATATACTACATGTGGGGCAGCAGTGGCTATATACTACATGTGGGGCAGCAGTGGGTATATACTACAGGTGGGGCAGCAGTGGGTATATACTACATGTGGGGCAGCAGTGGCTATATACTACATGTGGGGCAGCAGTGGCTATATACTACATGTGGGGCAGCAGTGGCTATATACTACATGTGGGGCAGCAGTGGCTATATACTACATGTGGGGCAGCAGTGGCTATATACTACATGTGGGGCAGCAGTGGCTATATACTACATGTGGGGCAGCAGTGGCTATATACTACATGTGGGGCAGCAGTGGCTATATACTACAGGTGGGGCAGCAGTGGCTATATACTACAGGTGGGCAGCAGTGGCTATATACTACATGTGGGGCAGCAGTGGGTATATACTACAGGTGGGGCAGCAGTGGGTATATACTACATGTGGGGCAGCAGTGGCTATATACTACATGTGGGGCAGCAGTGGCTATATACTACATGTGGGGCAGCAGTGGCTATATACTACAGGTGGGGCAGCAGTGGCTATATACTACAGGTGGGCAGCAGTGGCTATATACTACATGTGGGGCAGCAGTGGGTATATACTACAGGTGGGGCAGCAGTGGGTATATACTACATGTGGGGCAGCAGTGGGTATATACTACATGTGGGGCAGCAGTGGCTATATACTGCATGTGGGGCAGCAGTGGGTGTGCCGTGGAGGCATCTGTCAGTGTCAGCGCTGATGCTCAGGCAGAGGATGCTCGGCACAGAGCGCGCAGTGACACGGGCAGAGCTCAGCGCTCCTGACACCCGGGCCTTGTCTCTGCAGCAGGCGGGGGGGCGGGGCCTGACATCTCCGCTCGCGAATAACTATGGCCCCGAGGTAAAGAATTAGCACGGGGCACCGCGCACAAGACAGGTGAGTAGCGGGAGGAGGAGAGTCCGGCATCGCCATACTCACCGCACACACATCACCAAGTCCGGGAGCCACCGCCGCCACCACACAACATTCCCAGCTGCATCCTTCACCTACTCCGGATCCACATTCTGGGAATAGAGATCCCTCCGCCTATTCACCATAAACGGGAGTTTGGTGATGCGCCCAACGCTTGCCGTTGGGTGTGTTGCGATCACGTCACGAACGTCAGTGTGTAGCTGTGCTCCGTGCAGAACAAATAGTCCGGGAAGGGAGAAGATCATGAGTGATGTTCTTCTGACAGAACTTTCAGTCAGTCTCTTCCTGAGCGCAGAAACGTGCAGAGGGTGACTGACAGCACAAGAGAAAGGGCAGAACCTGGGGAAATGTGTGTGTGATTATTCACTAATGTAAGTCATGAAGAAACTCATCATTTTCCATGCTAATCAAATTTTTTTGTGAAAATTCTCATGTTATAATGAACATTTTTCTTTAAAATTACTTATATCCCTCACATTCAGCCATTCTATTGAATCCCCAAGGACCCCGATCTGTCCCAGTTATAACTCTGACGACACAACCAAACGTCATTGTACAAAAAAACACGAAATCTCGATTGTCTGAGAATCCTGGATCTTACATTGGTTGGACTTTATGGAACGATCACTGACCCAGGGACGGGAATTCAATCATCATAGTTATATATGATGCAAGGAGCCGCTGAAAACCTCCAGACAACAGCGCCAAACTCTAATCTTGATAACAAACTGGTGCTATTGTTCCATGGGGAAGCATGGACTCCGTGCATTATACTGTATATCAATAGGATGCTCAGAGTCCTGTCCTCTGCACTGTGACTCCGACTACACAAACATATAATAGTTTATAAAAAATGTGTAATACTGGTGCAGACACTTTATTAATAGATGTGCAACCAGTCTGCATATGTATTTATGTGCAGTCTATGTCAGAATTGTGCCCCTATGTCTTTCTTGGGAAATAAAACTATTTGTTGAGTTAAGAACCACGGTAAAGAGTCACAAGTGCATTTAAAGAGTAGAATAGAGAAAGCTCAGTAGAAGAACTTGTACACATTGGGGGGAATTTAACATATGCTAGCGCCCGTGCTCCAGCGTATAATAAAGACCACGCCCCCCCCCCCCCATATCCTGGTGGATACATCAAGTGGCTTAGAGAGTCTTTCATCGATTGCAGTTATATCACAGCTACAACAGAAGGCAATGGCTCCAGTCGTGGTGCGATGAGCACATGGTGTGTCACCACACTGTGACCGAGTTGGGCAGACGTTTTCACAAATCTGCCAAAATATAGGACATGTTTTATGTTTTGCGGCACAACCACCAAAGTCACTGTTTGAGAGATGTGGCTGCTCATCTGCCCATAGAGGGAGGAGGGTTGAGGAACACCACCACTCCCACCTCCTTCTCCCATCTCCTGTCCCATTGCCTAATACAGCACTGGGACAGAGGACAGAAGGGCATGCCAGGCTGGCCGGAAGTTTGCGGAGCTGAGTTTTCGTGCCCCTGCATACAAATGGGCACAGCTCTGACAGACTGGGTGTGGGACACTGCAAGAGCCGGATCAGGTGTGTACAGCTTTATTTGTTTTAAAAAACCTCCCCAGCCTGGCTGACAAATCTTTCTAACAGTCGGACAACAATATATATATATAAATAACATGTCTTATGTTTAGATATATATAAATATAACATGTCTTATGTTTTTTAAATTTTTGCGGTGTGGTCTCTCCATAGAAATCATAGAATAGAATATTTGGGGGGCAGAAATGGCTCGCATACATGATCGGAGACATACTGACGTTTTTGCTACTGGACTAAAAATGCATAAAATCATTAAAAAGACACATTACTGAATCAGCATGGTAACCCCGTTTCTGTCTGTCCTTCATCAGTCCTAAGTTGTTTGAATGATAACATTTTTCATAAAACAGTATAATAACAATGCCTATACTTTTCTGTCCCCCCAGCCTGCCAGACCCTGCCCCCCAGTAAATAGCCTGCCAGCCCCTGCCTCCCCAGTATATAGCCTGCCAGCCCCTGCCTCCCCAGTATATAGCCTGCCAGCCCTTGCCCCCCAGCATATAGCCTGCCAGCCCCTGCTCCCTCTTGTATATAGCCAGCCAGCCCCCCAGTATATAGCCTGCCAGCCCCTTCCCCCCCAGTATATAGCCTGCCAGCCCCTGCAGTATACAGCCTGCCAGCCCCTCCCCCCAGTATACAGCCTGCCAGCCCCTGCAGTAAATAGCCAGCCCATCCCCCCCAGTATATAGCCGGCCAGGCCCTGCTCCGTGTATGTCAAGCCTTTCCGATGTCCCCCGCAGGTCCTCTTCTTGCTTCGGATCCTCTTTGGGTCCTCTTCGGGTTCTTTGGGTCCTCTTCAGGTCCCCTTGTACAGCCAACACACACAATAACGTGGCTAACGTCATTGCCAACGTCATTGCTTGTGCACCGCTGGCATCACACGGGGACCTGAAGAGGAGCTGAAGGTACCGAAGAGGACCCAAAGAGGCACCGGAACATCCGAAGCAAAAAGATCTCAATTTTTGTGCTGAAAAACTTGGTTTATCCTCCAGTCATCTCTGGCAATCTCTGTCAACTCCATAGAGATGAAAGCGACAGCCCGGCCATGCTGCTCCGGACATCTCGGTAGTGTTAGGAGGGGTGTGAGGGGGGTACATTGGATCCCATCGGACCCCCATTTTAGTGATCTGCGGGGGTCCCATCACTGAGACCCTCAGCAATCAACAAGTTAGGCCTTGCTTCATGGAAAAACCCCTTTAAGGGCTTAATACTGTAAGAGTTGTATCCAGTCTACACAATCCTTTAGCACTGTGTAACAAGGGGAAGGGCTGCTGGGTGTATGTGCGGTTCTTAACCAATTTCTGAATTTGAATGTTTCTTTTCAAAAGGGCACAAAACAACAGAATGTGATGTGTGCCCTTTATATATTGTAATACAGAACATCTGTGGTTTCTGTATGCCTTGTAGCTGCATATCTGTCATACTGCTGTCCTCATTACCTGACATAGATTTGTGAAATATTTCACTGACTATCCTCAGGAGCCATTTACCACATAGAAAAGTAACATTTTCCTAAATTGACTTTCTTCATCATGATGTATCTGGAGAAAAAAGGCAAATGTCTAATTAAATTTGCTTTCTTAACATTGAAAATGATTAGAAATAGTAATTCATCTTAAGATAGGTGAACTGCATTTCTACCACTGAGATCCTCCCCTTTCCCACAGGTTTAGGGCAGATCCAATCAACATGTCCAGGGGTGTAGCGATTGCGGTCACAGAGGCAGATATTGTTGTATCACACAGCGGCAGCTCTGCGGGTCCAGCACCAGCACCCAGCATACTCTGGAAAGTTCCAGGGAGTACCCTGGGAGGCCAAGTTATGTGAGAATGAGGGGGTGCATGCTGTGTGAGAATGAGCCTGAAACCCTATGTGCCCCTGATCAATCAGAAGGTACCTAGACTTAGTCTGTGTAAAGAGGGGGACATTAAAGAGCAAGCTATGTGGGGAACAAGGGGACATGGGGGTCCTGGGCAGGGCCCTGAGTAGGTGTGTTAGTGTCCTAAGCAGACAAGTGAGATAGCGCCAAGGCCACAGAATCAGGGCTTTTCCTGAGGTGAAAAATTAAATGTATACTTGCAAAATTGTAGTAAACACATAAATATATTCCTTCAATGAATATATCAAACACTTAGATACCAATGACTGTGCCAGACATATAAATATTTACTAACTATGAACTACACTACACATATAAAAATATCCTGCACATATAAATATAAACCAAAAATGAATGTACTATATGCATAAATATATATCAGCAGTAAATAAATAATATACCGGTATTAAACAACACATTTGGGCTCCCTC
Organism: Engystomops pustulosus; assembly: GCF_040894005.1. NCBI lineage: Eukaryota > Metazoa > Chordata > Amphibia > Anura > Leptodactylidae > Engystomops > Engystomops pustulosus. Next base: position 63,717,965 of record NC_092416.1, on the reverse strand, counting down.
TAGGCAGGCACAGATATATCTTACTTGTCTGTGCACATGTCTCCAGTATATATGTAGCAGTGCAGATGCCCCCATTATATTGGTAACCCTGCACCTGCCCCAGCCTATATGTATCCCAAGACATGCCTTCAGTATATGCTACCAGAATATATGTAGCCAAGCACATGTCCATAGTATATATGTAGCCCCACACATGCCCCCAGGATATATGTAGCCCAGCACATGTTACCAGTGTATATGTAGCCCAGCCAATACCCCCAGTAAATATATGTAGCCCAGCAAATGCCCCCAGTATATCTGTAGCCCAGCACATGCCCCTAGTATATATGTAACACAGCACATGGCACCAGTATATATGTAGCCCAGCACTTGCCACAAGTATATATGTAGCCCAGCACAAGTCGCAAGTATATATGTAGCTACCGCTCATGCCCCTAGTATATATGTAGCCCAGCACATGCCACCAGTATACATGTAGGCCAACACATGCCACAGTATATATGTATCCCAGCACATGCCACCTGTATATATGTAGCCCAGCAAATACCCAGAGTCTATATGAAGCCCAGCTCATGCCCCTAGTATATATGTAGCCCAGCACATGCCACCAGTATACATGTAGGCCAACACATGCCACAGTATATATGTATCCCAGCACATGCCACCTGTATATATGTAGCCCAGCAAATACCCCCAGTCTATATGAAGCCCAGCACATGCCACCAGCATATATGTAGGTCAGCATATGCCCTAGTATAAATTTAATCCAGCACATGCACATGAATTAATAAAACATTGGGATGGAGGTTGTGTGAAAAATGTGGAATTGGACCGTGTCAGAACAGGGAGGGGGGAATGGTGGTACAGGCTGTGCCAGAAGGAAGCAAACAGGGAGGGGATGGGGTGCAGACTGTGTGAAAGGTGGGGTGTGAGAGGGAACAATAGGGATGTGGTTTATGGGAAAAGAAGACAATATGTATCTATTTCATTCAATCCACAAAGATTTTTGCATGCAACTCCTCGTGCCATCTACATGGAGGATCCTCGGCTCCTGCAAAGTACATGTGGACCTGTGACTAGGACACAGATAATTTTGGATCTCAATAAGGTGAAATCACCATACACCAGGAGGGTGGAGGACAGGAGGAGGAGGCTGGGGGACAGGAGGAGGATAGGGGACTGGAGGACAGGAGGAATCTGGGGGCTACAGAAGGAGGCTGGAGGACAGGAGGAGGATAGAGGACAGGGGGGGCTGGATGACAGAAGGAGGATAGAGGACAGGGGGGCTGGAGGAGGAGGCTGGGGGAAGAGAGGAGTAGGCTGGAGGACAGAAGGATGCTGGGGGACAGGAGGAGGAGAAGGCTGGAGGAGGCTGAGGGACAGGAGGAGGATTCTGGAGGAGAAGGCTGGGGGATGGGAGGAGTAGGCTGGGGGACAGAAGGAGGCTGGGGGACAGGAGGAGGAAAAGGCTGGAGGAGGCTGGAGGACAGGAGGATAATAGATGAGGCTGGGGGACAGGAATATGCCGGAGCAGGCTGGGGGAAAGAAGGATGTCTAGAAGAGGAGGAGGCTGCAAGAGAGGAGGAGGATAAAGGACAGTGGGTGCTGGAGGACAGGAGGAGGAGGTTGGAGGACAGGAGGATGGTGGAGGAGACTGGGAGACAGGAGGAGGCTGGAGGACAGGAGGATGCTAGAGCAGGCTGTGGGACAGGAGGAGGATGCTGGTGTAGGCTGGAGGATAGGAGGAGGATAGTGGACGGGGGGCTGAAGGATAGGATGATGCTGGAGGAGGCTGGGGAACAGCAGGAGGCTGGGGGACAGGACAATGATTCTAGAGGAGGAAGAGGCTAGAGCAGTAATCCCCAACCTTTTTCTGCCCAGGGACCAGCTGTAAACATACATTTTCTTCAGGGACCAGTTCGGTGGGGGGTTGCGGTCTGGTGTCATAGTTTCATAGCTAAAAATGTATATTTGAATGCTCCACCATAATTCCCTGTGTGCTTAGCTTACACCGTTCCATTTCCTGAAGAAGCACCCCAAATTGTATTGTCCTTTTTCCTGTAGCATCCTCCCCTCCCATGTCCCCTTTACTGCATTATGTCTTCCCTCCTTGTCTCCTTTCCTTTGCTTCCCTCACCATATGCTTCCAATGTCCCCTTTCCCAGCCGAACTCTGTCAAAAACAAGAATACTTACCTTCCTCATTCCCCTGCAAAATTCTTCTCTTCCTTCCCTTCACTAATTGCATGATGTTATGACATCATGACGCTTGTCGTCAATAAAGCAGTGCATTATTTGGTGGGTTTTTTTTTTGTTTTACAGTGGTTAGGCGCGGCCCAGTACCAGGTGTTCCAAGGCCCGGTCTTGGGCCACGGACCGGTGGTTGGGGAACACTGGGCTAGAGGACAGGAGGCCACAGGAAGAGGCTAGAGGACAGGAGGCCACAGGAAGAGGCTAGAGGACAGGAGGCCACAGGAAGAGGCTAGAGGACAGGAGGCTACAGAAATAGGCTGGAGGACAGTAGCTACAGGAGGAGGATGGGGGATAGTATTTACAGGAAGAGGATGGAGGACAGGATGCTACAGGAGGAGGATAGAGGACAGGAGCTACAGGAGGAGGATTGGGGACAGGAGCTACAGGAGGAGGCTGGAGGACAGTATTTACAGGAAGAGGATGGAGGCAGGTGGCCACACAATGAATGATGGACTATGCAAATAGGAGCAATGGGTGATTAATGATAGAAATGATTTGACTCTATATGATGTATTTTATTGGTGTTTTGCACTGCTCATCATGACCATGTGTACCACTGCCCTGTTTCCGATGCACTTTTAAAACATGTGGGTAGGAAAAGAACATGATTTTTTATGCTGCAATATTTTACCTTCACTGATTTTACATCTATGATTTCTGTCCATGAGCTTTCCGTGTTCTTTAAGGCCAACATGGGGACCCATTGCGTGCTTCATGTGTAGAGATGTCTAGTTTTTATCTGTATAAATGTAGTCATCCTTTCAATCAATGAGTCTGGGTGCAGTCTGTTTTTTTCTAGAATGTATTCTGTATACATCTAAGCACTAAGTCATTTCCTTTTTTTTACATAATTGAAAATATATGCAAATGTAACAAAAGATACATTCTCAAGGATTAAATACAGACCTGTATAATGGTGAACAAGGTCTAATAGGATACATGGGACATATTTAAAAAAAATACTGCATGATTTATATATACTAAAATACTATAGAAAATTAAACCCTCTGATCAGCTAAGTACACTTCAATTGGAGTAGGAATGACAGTATTTTTCGGACTATAAGGCGCATTGGAGTATAAGGCGCACCATCAATAAATGCCTGCTAAAACGTCATATATAAGGTGCACTGGACTATAAGGCACACTTTTCATTTCTGAGAAAATCAAAGGATTTTTTGTGCGCCATATAGTCCGAAAAATACGGTATTAATACCTGTACCAGCTTACACAAACATTTAAATTTAAGAACAAACCTACAATATCAGGGGGCTGCCTGAATCACAAAACTGTAAAAAAAAAAAAAAAACAATGGCAAAAAAATACCTTAATCATAAAGGTTTTTAGAATATAGCAATTAATTAAAAATGGCAAAGCTGCTTTATAGGGACTTTTGAATTTCCTTTTGGTTAAATATTGTAGTTGTCATGGTGGCCAGTAGATGTCAGTACTACATGTATGTGTTCCTGTCCTGCAACCAAGACTACCATTTTTACAACTTGTGATTATGTTTAAAGAGGACCTGTCACCTGTAAAAACGGCACTAGGATCTTCTTACTAAGGTACGCAGCTCCTAGTGCTACAACAGACGCAGCAGTGTTACACTGCTATTGTTATTCCAAACCTCCGATAACGCTAGCAGAATTGCCACGATGTGCAATAGAAACGCCAAACCACGTTGTAAGCGGTCGGGCGTAATCATGGCGGGGCGGTATTAGAGGCAGTGAAGCCTGGCAGTCACCGCTGGCCTATGAAGTGGAAAGGGTGGTCTGGGAGAGAAGCAGCGCCTCAGACCGCCCCCTAATGAATATGCCCGACCACTTACAGAGCGGTCCGACGTTCCTTTTGTATAGCGCGGCACTGTCTGCTTGCGTTATCAGAGGTGCCGATTTTACAGGTGACTTTAAGTATGTTCTACCATTCATAGAATTATAGAAAAAAATCTACTGAAAATAGAATTTTTGACAAAACAGTCACTGTCGGATGCTGAAACTCGGGATTAAACCAGGAAACTTAAGATCTTCAGCCTAATAGTAAAATATTAGTCCAAAAATAAACTAAAGAGCAAAAGATTGCAGCTCTTCCATTCTTGTAAACTGTTTATGTTCATGTGTTAGGCCCCTTTCACACTTGCGTTTTTCACGCGCGTTTTCTGCGCATACTTTTGGCGCACAGAACTTGCATTGCACTCTGACCTATTGTAACCAATGGGTCTTTTCAGACTTGCATTTTATTTCACGCACACACGCGCGTTTTTTTTAACGCACGTTTAAATCTCGACATGCTCTACTTTTGCAAGTCACGCGCGTGAAAAACGCACCATACAAGTCTATGGAGATGCATCAAAAACGCATTGCACTCTGAGACACACGCAAGTCCAATGCGTTTTTCATGCATCAATTGCCATAGAAAAGATAGAGCTCAGTCCTGAGTCCATTTCACGCGTGAAAAATGCATTGAAATTGCATTGAAAACGCGTGTGAAAAACTGAGACACTGAACAAACTCTGACTGAAAACTGATTGCACTCTGATGCAAAATGTGCGTTTTTCACTGTCCAAACCCTGATCAGACTCAAGTGTGGAAGGGGCCTTATAGGAACCACAGAAAGGACATCGGTCCGGATCTCAGGTATACGGAGAGCTCTCTGTACCATGAATACGGACATAAATGTTCGGAACATATACGGTGGAGGCTATAATCTTCTGTTACTACCTCATCTGGATTGATGTTTTTAATATGATTAATACATTTTTTTATGTTTTAATTGGATTACCTTGGAAGTTGGATTTCTACATTTTTGAATATAGCAGAAGATTACATATGTCCAGCAAGCTAAATGGTGATTTCTTCTGTTTACTACAAGAGCTAAATACAAATGATTTCCCTGGTGGAGAAATTAGCCTTATACTGGTGCACTGGAAGTATTACAACCAGCTTTGGGTATAATTATATGTAATTGGTTACAATGTTTGAGCCTCTTGATAGTATTACAAGCATAGGCTAAAATTGTAAATTTTATCTTAACAGAATTAACAAAACAAAAAAAAAATAGAAAATATATAGTCATTTAAAAAGTAACAGCAGAGCCAGCGACACCCAAATGATATAAGGCACAAGTTTTCTATGACAGAATTACAATAATAAAACATATTGGTGCTTCTGAAGCCTTTCTCCAGTTACCGTATCGATGGCTCTACCTACAATTTCTGGGGCAGGAAGCAGCATTGTCAGGGTGCGGTCACAGGACGCGTTTATCACATGCGCTGAAGAGAGATTTGCGTAATTAAACAGCTTTTAACACTTATGTTTACAAAAAACAACCGCTAACACATTCTTAAAGGGGTTGTCCGAGTTAAAAAAAAAAACTATATGTGGCCGGGAGCGGGCTGCCTAAAACAATAAAGCTGTACTTACCTTCCGGTGCCTTCCCGTATCTAGCGCTGCTGTCGCTCCGGTCCGGGCGCCATGTAAACAAACATGGCCGCCGGAGCAGTGCTGCAATCAGCTTCCGGCCGGCCGTGGCCGGGTACGCCTATCCGTCCCTATACACAGCATTGTGTATGGGGGCCGGGAGGTTGTCGTGTCCGGCCGGAAGCTGAATGCAGCGCTGCTCCGGCGGCCATGTTTGTTTACATGGCGCCCGGACCGAAGCGACAGCAGCGCTGGATACGGGAGGGCACCGGAAGGTAAGTACAGCTTTATTGTTTTAGGCAGCCCGCTCCCGGCCACATATTTTTTTCGTTTTCAAAACTCGGACAACCCCTTTAACACATGTGTTTGTTAACGCACTGTTGACTCAAGTGTTAACATTTTCATTTTCTATACGCAAGTGTTAACAGCTGTTTCATTAGGAACATTTCTTTTCAGCTGTTGTTTTTAAATGCATGCGTTAAACACCCTCAGTAATGCAAGCCCTTATTGCGGGGATTATTTTATCATCCACTCATCAATTCTCCCCCTGTAACTGGAGACACTAGCAGAGCAATAACTAGTTAACTTATTTTGCATCATCCTGGACTTACAAACCAAAACCAAAATTTATATATATATTTTTTTAAAAGACTGTCTATTGGTTCCATGAAAAGGTAGAGAATGTCTTAGTTTGAGCTGTTTAACACAAATAACTCAAACTATATGAGGATTTGTGAAAAAAAACCATTTCACTTGAATTCAAATCGGCTGCAAAAAATGGATGAATTTTCCCGATGTCATGCAGGTACTATTGATTAGTACACAGACGCAGCGCAGCACCGCTGCTTCTGCGTCTGTGTATACAGGCAGCTACACAGGTCGCGCAATTGACGTCATTGCGCGACCTGTGTAGCGTGGAGGAGGCTGGCACTTACCATGTCAGCTGTCCGGCCCTCCGTCTAGCTCCGCGGCTCGGTGTGAGATGCGCGGAGGAGTGACGTCACTATCCTGCGCCTCTACACCAAGCCACCAAAGACCGAGGGAAGAAACCTGCTCCAAAGAGGTGAGTATTATGTTTTTTTTTTGTCTGGGGCAGGGGGTGCAGTAGGGCTGGCAGGGGGCATAAATTATATGCTTGGGGCAGGGGGGGGGGCATTAATTATATGTCTGGGGCGGGGGGGGCATTAGGGCTGGCAGGGGGCATAAATTATATGTCTGGGGCGGGGGGGGGGTGCAGTAGGGCTGGCAGGGGGCATAAATTATATGTCTGGGGCAGGGGGGGCATTAATTATATGTCTGGGGCGGGGGGGTGCAGTAGGGCTGGCAGGGGGCATAAATTATATGCTTGGGGCAGGGGGGGGGCATTAATTATATGTCTGGGGCGGGGGGGGCATTAGGGCTGGCAGGGAGCATAAATTATATATCTGGGGCTGGGGGGGAAGCAGTAGGGCTGGCAGGGGGCATAAATTATATGTCTGGGGCAGGGGGGGCATTAATTATATGTCTGGGGCGGAGGGGGGCATTAATTATATGTCTGGGGCGGGGGGACATTAGGGTTGGCAGGGGGCATAAATTATATGTCTGGGGCGGTGGGGAATTATTGTATATCTAAGACTGGCGGGGGGGCATTATTGTATATCTAGGACTGGCAGGGGGCATTAATTATATTTTTAAATGGGTGTGGGCACAATCAAAAACAGTTTCAGATGTACAGAAGTAAAACGTTTTTTTAATTTATAATAGTTTCTAAAATATGACAGACATTGAGTACAATTAAAATGAATAGTGTGAACACATCTGCGTACAAATCATGTAAAGATCTTAATATAGATATAGGAACTTAGTTCGACCTTAATTGTATGTGTATCTCGTTAACAGGGTTCCTTTAGAGCTTTGTAAACAATTTTGTAAACAATTTCTATTCCTTCTGATACTTAGAGACAATATAGCGGTTGGTTCTCTAGATATAGTAATATTAGTAGTCCTGTACACAGTGGGGAGTCCTATATTTCTATAATGTCCCAATAGAAAGATTCATAAAGATGAAAAAATTCGTAGAGCTGAAAAATTCATGGGGATGAAAAAATTCATAAAAATAGAAAATTGCATGCATTAAAAATAAAGATAAAAAATGAATAGTTAAAACAAATTTGTTTAAGAGTGAATTGGTATCCAGGAGGTTTTTATGTTGCACAAAGTGTAGGGCCCTACACTTGTGTAGACTCTTACAGCTATTTGCCAAAAGTATATAGGATGTTTAAAATCTAATCACTCACAGTTGGTTGATTATATGCGTCTTTCTCTCTGTTCGAATTGGAAACGTTCACTATTGTGGAGGTTTTGGTAGTCGTTTTTAATACGTGATGGCGTCCTCCACGTGTAGCGGCATCTGTGTGTGTCCTCCGGGAGCGCTTCCACGGGAAACAGGTTCGTGCGTTTCACACTCCTCACTCTCCTCCTTTCACGGTATGGATTCTGTGACTGTTGGATGCCGCGGAGGATGTCGCGCTTGAGAATATACAACGTTCCAAACAATAGGCTCGAGCCCACCCACGACTCGTAGGTGAAAGTTTTCTTGTATTTCTATCGAGGGTGGTGTAATGGATCAAATTGTGAGGATGTTTAGGTTCTGTAAGAGTCCAGTAATTTGTGGATAATGGCTAGACGCGTTTCAAAGCGCAATGCTTCTTCCTCAGTAGCCTTGCAATTGTGAGAGCTTTAATTATATGTCTGGTGCGGGCAGGGGACATTATTCTATATCAGGCTGGCTGGGGGCATTCATTATATGGTGGGGGCATTATTGTATATCTGGGGCTGGCAGGGGGCATTAATGATATGTCTGGTAGTGGGGGTGGGGCATTATTCTATATCTGGGGCTGGCAAGGGGCATCAATTATATGGCGGGGGCATTATTGTATATCTGGAGCTCGCAGGGGGCATTAATTATATGTCTGGGGGGGCATTATTCTATATCTTGGGCTGGCGGGGGCATTAATTATATGTCTGGGGCGGAGGCTGCATTATTCTATATCTGGGGCAGGCAGGGGGCATTATTCTATTTCTGGGGTAGGCTGGGGGTATAAATTCTATGTCTGGGGTAGGTTGGGGACATAAATTCTATGTCTGGGGCGGGCTGGAGCCATTAATTCTTTTTCTGGGGTGGGATGGGGCCATTAATTTTATGTTTGGGGTGGGCTGGGGCCATTAATTCTATGTCTGGGGCAGACTGGGGCCATTAATTCTATGTCTGGGGCAGGCTGGGGCCATTAATTCTATGTCTGGGGCAGGCTGGGGCCATTAATTCTATGTCTGGGGCAGGCTGGGGCCATTAATTCTAGGTCTGGGGCAGGCTGGGGCCATTAATTCTAGGTCTGGGGTAGGCCGGGGCCATTATTATTACACCTGGGTCATAGTCGGAGCTCTATCAATACTGGGGTGGGGGTGGGGAGTTAAGGAGGTTAAAGGATAGAAAGAAGAAATAAATTATCCTTACATTATGGGGCACTATTTGTGTGGTACTAACTTTCAGGGGGCTCTATTACAGTATTTGGGGCACAGTATTGGTGGTAGCAGAAGAAGGGACAATGGTAAAGTGCAGAACATAAGACGTCTGTGTGGTAAACTTTGCAGGAAAGCTGTATACCTGGTGGAAGAGACAAGGTAATGCTGGAACTAATGGAGAAGATGAGGAACGAGAACAATCCGAGGATACGTCACCTGATGTCACTGGATGAAATAGGTATGGATCTCTCATGTGTTTTCTGTAGCTGTATATGATAAATACTGATTTTTTTGCACGTTTGCTTCTGTGTACAGTATATATGTAGTATTATAGTAGTTATATTCTTGTACATAGGGGCAGTATTATAGTAGTTATATTCTTGTACATAGGGGGCAGTATTATAGTAATTATATTCTTGTACATAGGGGGCAGTATTATAGTAGTTATATTCTTGTACATAGGGGGCAGTATTATAGTAGTTATGTTCTTGTACATAGGGGGCAGTATTATAGTAGTTATATTCTTGTACATAGGGGCAGTATTATAGTAGTTATATTCTTGTACATAGGGAGCAGTATTATAGTAGTTATGGAGAAATGAAAAAATCCTTCGGCACCAGCATGAGATGAGTTGCAGTAAAAAGCTTTCTCTTTATTAAAGATCCATTAAAATGTCCATAAAGATGCAGGAAAAAACATGAGATAATGTGTACACAAACAAAAAAGAGGTTACGCGTTTCGGACCATGCTGTAGCGGTCCTTACTCATACCTATAATGAACACTGGAAGTATGCTGGAATATATAGCAGGAAAGGCTCACATGACTCAAACAGACCACCCACAGGGCCACATGACTCAAACAGACCGCCCACAGGGCCACATGACACAAACAGGCCGCCCACAGGGCCACATGACACAAACAGGCCGCCCATAGAGCCACATGACACAAACAGGCCGCCCATAGAGCCACATGACTCAAACAGGCCGCCCATAGAGCCACATGACTCAAACAGGCCGCCCATAGAGCCACATGACTCAAACAGACTGCCCACAGGGCCACATGACTCAAACAGACTGCCCACAGGGCCACATGACACAAACAGGCCGCCCATAGAGCCACATGACACAAACAGACTGCCCACAGGGCCACATGACTCAAACAGACCGCCCACAGAGCCAAATGACTCAAACAGACCGCCCACAGAGCCACATGGTACAAACGGACCGCCCACAGAGCCACATGGTACAAACGGACCGCCCACAGAGCCACATGGTACAAACGGACCGCCCACAGAGCCACATGGTACAAACGGACCGCCCACAGGACCACATGACACAAAACAGACCGCCCATAGAGCCACATGACACAAACAGACCGCCCTCAAGTCACATGGTACAAACAAATGAGAGAGAGACAAATGAAATGTTAGTAGACATATGTTAAATCATATTTCGCATTTAGACCCAAGGGATTGCGAGTTTTTCCCCTTCACTCGCCAATTTGTATATGGCCCTATGGGAGGAAAAATTTTTGTTTAACGCATCAAATCCATTTGCTCCCTTTATAATATGGTACGGTAGATACATCGACGACTGTCTCCTGGTGTGGTCTGGACACCGGGAGACAGTCGTCGATTTTATCACCTACATAAATCATAACGACTTTAACCTCACATTCACATTTGAACATCGGGAGGAGTCCATTTCATTCCTTGACATCGCACTTTCAGGTGACACTTCACAGAATAAAGTTACCACCAAACTTTTTCGTAAGCCAACGAGTGGTAACACACTGTTGCGGGCTGATAGTTGCCATCCCAGCCATACAGTTAGAAATCTCCCCATAGGGGAATATATCCGTGCCAAAAGAGCCTCTTCCACTATGGAAGCTTTTCACACTAGTTGTGATGACCTGAAATCCCGCTTCCGGGCCAGGGGTTACAATAATTCCATCTGTAACCGGGCCAAAAGAATCGTAGATTCTCAATCACGCACTGATCTCTTATTGGACAAACCCACTGTGGCTTCTAAATACTCCAACAGACCATATTTCAGTACTAAATTCTGTAACCAATACCAAGAGATCACCGCGATTGTCAGAAAATACTTACCTATATTACAACATAATGACATCCTGAGAGATATTCTATGCGAAGGCGTCACCTTTGTCTCCACTCGAGCTTCCACTCTGGGCAACATATTATCGCCAAATTATTTCTTGTCACAAAGTGTGAACAAAGCCTGGTTAACACACAAAGGCAGCTATTGCTGTGGTGGGAGTAGGTGCAACATATGCAGATACATGGTAAAAACCAACACTTTTAAATCCCATACAAACAAATCTTCCTATCAAATTCAGAGGTACATGAATTGCGAGACCACCTGGGTGGTCTACCTTATTGAATGTTCCGAGTGTCATCTTCAATATGTTTGATGCACCGCCCGTAAATTAAAAGATCGGGTGTCCGAACACATTACTGGAGCGAACCCCAAAACGATTGCTAGCACCCGGAATCTGAGCGGTGCATCCAGACACTTTAGGGACTGCCACTCAGGTTCAGTCTCACACATGCGTGTAATGGCCATAGATCATGTTGCCGCTGACAGGAGAGGGGGTGATCGCTCCAAAAAATTATTTATGAGTGAGGCCAAATGGATTCTTACTTTGGAAACTCGCAATCCCTTGGGTCTAAATGCGAAATATGATTTAACATATGTCTACTAACATTTCATTTGTCTCTCTCTCATTTGTTTGTACCATGTGACTTGAGGGCGGTCTGTTTGTGTCATGTGGCTCTATGGGCGGTCTGTTTTGTGTCATGTGGTCCTGTGGGCGGTCCGTTTGTACCATGTGGCTCTGTGGGCGGTCCGTTTGTACCATGTGGCTCTGTGGGCGGTCCGTTTGTACCATGTGGCTCTGTGGGCGGTCCGTTTGTACCATGTGGCTCTGTGGGCGGTCTGTTTGAGTCATTTGGCTCTGTGGGCGGTCTGTTTGAGTCATGTGGCCCTGTGGGCAGTCTGTTTGTGTCATGTGGCTCTATGGGCGGCCTGTTTGTGTCATGTGGCCCTGTGGGCAGTCTGTTTGAGTCATGTGGCCCTGTGGGCAGTCTGTTTGAGTCATGTGGCTCTATGGGCGGCCTGTTTGAGTCATGTGGCTCTATGGGCGGCCTGTTTGAGTCATGTGGCTCTATGGGCGGCCTGTTTGTGTCATGTGGCTCTATGGGCGGCCTGTTTGTGTCATGTGGCCCTGTGGGCGGCCTGTTTGTGTCATGTGGCCCTGTGGGCGGTCTGTTTGAGTCATGTGGCCCTGTGGGTGGTCTGTTTGAGTCATGTGAGCCTTTCCTGCTATATATTCCAGCATACTTCCAGTGTTCATTATAGGTATGAGTAAGGACCGCTACAGCATGGTCCGAAACGCGTAACCTCTTTTTTGTTTGTGTACACATTATCTCATGTTTTTTCCTGCATCTTTATGGACATTTTAATGGATCTTTAATAAAGAGAAAGCTTTTTACTGCAACTCATCTCATGCTGGTGCCGAAGGATTTTTTCATTTCTCCATGCACAAGTCTACTGGGGACCGGACCAGGCTATTTTCTCCAGGCGAGCACAGCTATCTGAACACCTGACGAGATCAGCGCTAAGGGTGAGCACGCACTATTTTTGTCTTTTCCTTGTTTGCATTATAGTAGTTATATTCTTGTACATAGCAGCAGTATTATAGTAGTTATATTCTTGTACATAGGAGGCAGTATTATAGTAGTTATATTCCTGTACATAGGGGGCAGTATTATAGTAGTTATATTCCTGTACATAGGAGAAATGTATATAAGGCTTACCGGGTCGTGTGTTTGCATCATTTACTGATCGACAGGTCACATTCTTTGCACATTAGATTCACTTACTAGCAAAAGATGTTCTTGTTTTGCATTAAGGCCATCTACCAACAATTTTTCTGTTATAACCCCACCCGCATTATCTGACCACACCCACTTGTTTTGACTCCGCCCATAAAATGGGCCCAATTTTACAGTTTTTTCCATTTTAAATTCCCAGTCCGCCCCTGATCCTAACCAGCCATTTTTCACATTAAATCACTAAACAGACTGTGAAAACAATGAAACCAGTATTTGGGACAGGGTCGGGACAAGTCATTTTGGTGCAAAAAATTAGGGCCGATCCTAATGGGAAAATAAAATGCCCCCCCCCATTAAAAATAATAAGAAAGGCCAACTGGTATGAAAACATCTACAATTAGGTCTCCCAGACGTGAATATAGCATAAAATAGAAAAATATGTCCCTTCAGTGAAGGAGGGCTACATTGAGATAGCTGAAACGTTGCACCTGTCTACTGGTGAAATAAAACACTAGTTTTCACAGAGTGCTGCTTCCTTGTCTTGGATTTTGGATTGTGGACCTTGGCATCTTGAGTCTGATCCCTAGAAGCTTGCACCTACACGAATCTGAATCAGTTTTTCACAGTGCTGCTCTATCCTTGGATGTAAAATATAGACCAAAAATGTATTTACTACTCACATAAATATATACCAGCATTACATGTCCTACACACATCAATATATACAAGCATTACATGTCCTGCACATCTGGGCTGCGCTCAGCCCCAGACATCACTTACTGTTAGGTTGCCGTGGTCTCCTTCTATGTCTGTGTTGGTCTTGTCCATCCCGCTTTTTCCTGTAGTTTCCTCCTTTTTGTCAATCATTCTCCATCAGGTAAAGAACATCAAGGAAACTTCTCCCAGTCATGTCTTATCTCTGCAAAATGTGGCACCTTGGTAACTGTGACCTCTGGAGAACATCTCCACACTCCATCTCTAAAAAAAATCACAGTCAATTTAATGTCCTCTAAATAACAGCTAAGTACCCCCTGCATATAGAGATAATACACTGCGACCCATCAATATACTATAATATACTACCATATAATTTCCCCCACTTTAATCCAGTAGCCCCAGCACACTTCCTCAGTATATAGGTAGCCCATGCCCTCATTATATAGCCAGCCAATATATATCCAGCCAGCCCCATGGTATATAGCTTGCCAGTCACCTGCCCCCCAGTATATAGCCAGCCAGTCCCCCAGTAGTATATAGCCAGCCTTCCCCCATGGTAGTATATAACCAGCATGCCCCTGGGTAGTATATAGCTAGCCTGACCCTCGGTAGTATATAAGCAGCCTGCCACCCTTTGGTATATAGCCAGCACGCCCCCAGTAGTATATAGGCAGCTTGTCCACCCTGTAGTATATAGCCACCCTGATCCCATGTAGCATATAGCCATCCTGCCCAATGTAGTGTATAGCCATCCTGCCTGATGTAGTATATAGCCATCCTGCTCCCATGTAGCATATATCCATCCTGCCCCCATGTAGTATATAGCCATCCTGCCCTCATGTAGTATATAGCCATCTTGCCCCCTGTAGTATATAGCCATCCTGCCCCCATGTAGTATATAGCCATCCTGCCTCCTCTGTAGTATATAGCCAGCCTGCCCACCCTGTAGTATGTAGCCAACCTGCCCACCCTGTAGTATGTAGCCAACCTGCCCACCGGGTAGTATATAGCCAGCCACCCCCTGTAGTATATAGACAGCCTGCCCCCCTGTAGTATATAGGCAGCCTGCCCCCCTGTAGTATATAGGCAGCCTGCCCCTCTGTAGTATATAGGCAGCCTGCCGTCCTGTAGGATATAGGCAGCCTGCCCCCATGTAGTATGTATCCAGCCTGCCCCCCATTATATAGCCAACTTGCCCCCCATTATATAACCAGCCGCCCCCCTGTAGTATATAGCCAGCCTGCCCCCCCCACCCGTAGTATATAGCCTGCCTGCCCCCAGTATATAGCCAGTCTTCCCCCCAGTAGTATATAGCCAGATCCGCTGGAAGGGACACCATGTCTGTTGGTCCTATCACCCTCCGTGCTGACAATGCTAGCGGTCTTCCTCTGGCTGCCCAGCTCCAGGTACAGGAGTCTAAACAGGCTTTGGCCTCTATTGGCCTGTGTCTGTGGTTTCGTATCCGGTTTCTTTTTTTTTTATATAATTGTATTTTTATTGTAGTTTTTCCAAACAACGTAACAACAAATATCAGCATAAAATAAGCATTGAAATTTTCCAATATCAACACACAAATACAGGTCTTATCGGGTCTGGCAGCAATGCCCACATCAATCTCTTGCTCTGGCTATGAGTCACCAACCCAGCCATCGCAATGGTTATACAGCAATCATCAGACGCGTATCCACGCGATATAAGATATGGACAGTAACTGAAACCTATATATATATAGCAGGTGCATATCCCAAAGGGTGAACGGTTCTGTTGGTCTCACTACCGATGTCTGTGGTTAGGCGCACAACATTAGGTGCTAATGCCCTCCTAGTAAAGACCCGGATAAAATAATAAAGAGAAAAAAAAACAGTAGTAGAAACATGTTACAGTAGGGGTAACATTCATACTCACAATGACGACAAACATGTGGGAGGAAACAAAAAGGTGGGTGTCCACGTCACTCTTCCTCTCGCCCTAACTCCTCTGCCCAGAAGCGATCCCATTGTTCCCATATTTTATCAAAAACTAGGATGCGGTCATTGAGGGAGGCGGTCAGGGATTCCACCGTGCGGATTCCCCTTATTCTAGAGAGAAGGTCTAAGCGGGAGGGGGGGCTTGCCTTTTCCAGAATTGCGATATCAGACACCTCGCTGCAGTAAGTATATGTAAACACATCCTAGTGGTTGCCTTGGCCAGGGGCTGAGGGGAAACGTTCAGTAAGTAAAAGAGGGGAGAAAGCGGGACGTCCACTGCTGTAACTGCTTGGATAAGGGTCCTCACCTCTTGCCAGAAGGGCTGAATGAATGGGCAGCACCAAAAGATATGCTGAAGGGTCCCGCCAGCAAGGCCACATTGCCAGCAGGTGTATCTGGAAATAGTTTGTGGAGCAAAGAGGGTGTATGGTACCACTGCAACATCAATTTGTACTGGTTTTCTTTGTATGTGGCGCACCGGGAGGTCTCATTAGCCCTCCGCCAAATCAGCTGCCATGTCTCTTTATTGCTATTGTCACCATGTAGATATCCGATATAAGGCCAGCAGTATGAGTGGCATTTTTGTAAATGTGTTCAAATCGTATCCGGTTTCTGAGCCTAAGGTTCCCCTCCCTGAGCTGTTTTCCGGTGACCGTAAAAAAAAAATTTCATTTCGGGAGGGGGGTTAACTTCTTTACGACCTCACTCATCTGGTACAGAGACACAGAGAGTGGGTTTAGTCATTTCTCTTCTGCTTGGCGACCCTTAAATTTGGGCTTTTTCTTTACCCTCCGAGTCTCCTTTTCACTCATCTCTTGGCACTTTTTTTCTGCTCTTGGACAGATTTATGATGAACCAGACCATCGTGCTCTTGCTGTTTCTCGTATTCAATGCGAGAGGGTAAACAAACAGCAGAGGAGTACTGCGCTGCTTCCCGACAGTACATGACGGATTCGGGGTGGAAAGTTCTGGCCCTCAAGGATCAGTTTTTGACTGGTCTCTCAGACCGTGTTAGCAACCTGTACTTGCCCATGCTGAACCAGGGACTCTGAATGAGGCTATGACTCTTGTCGGTCGGTCTGACCAACGTTTAAGGTCCAGGCGACTGCCACAAGGTTCTCCAGTCCAACCATTGAGCTCCAGACTACCCTCTAGTCTAACCAAGCCGGAACCTATGGAGATCGACAATGTAGCAGCAGTTCAGAGGAGGGCGCAACGATGGAGACTACGACTATGTTTCTGTTGCGGCAGTTCCGCACATCTGCTTAACACTTGTCCTAAGAAGCCACAGCTGTGATCGGGAGCGCAGCCTAGGAGCTCAGGTACTCCCTGCAAAATGTAGATTGCTATTGCCATGTATAGTTAAGTTCCAATTGGCCTCAGTTCTTGGACAGGCCCTTTTGGATTCAGGTTCTTCTGCAAACTTCATTAATATTCATTTTGTGTCTCAACTGTTCCCTTCTTTGATTCCGTTATCTCTTCCTATACAGGTGGGGATTTGCCCCCCCCCCCCCTACAAACGGTACTGGTCAAATTCTGCACGCCCACGCCGCAGGTTAAACTAGTAAGTAGTGATATTCATGAAGAAATGTGTTCATTCTTAGTTATGAAAAATTTAACTGTAAACGTGGTTCTGGGATTGCTCTGGTTACTGACTCACAACCCGGAAATAAACTGGGAAACATAAGAGTTAGTCAGAAAGAGTCCCCAGTGCAATGACTATTTGACTAAGGTACACTACACTCTGTGGAGACTAATAGCCCCAAACTCCTAGCCTTTCTCTCTGATTGACCTTCTCCTTGATGCTAAGTTACCTAAGGGCCGAATTTATAACCTGTCTGTACTTGAGCGTGAGTCTTTGAAAAATTACATTGACAAGAGTTTAGCCATTGGACATATCCGTCCCTCTGAGTCACCCACTGGGGCCGGGTTCTTCTTTGTACAAAAGAAAGATGGCAGCTTATGGCCCTGTATAGACTACATAGAGTTCAACAAGATAACAGTGAAAAACCTCTACCCCTGATTCTTGATCTCCTCAATCAGGTCTCTGGGGCTCAGGTCTTTTCCAAGTTAGCTCTCCGGGGAGCCTACAATTTGGTCCGAATCCAGGAGGGGGACGAGTGGAAAACCGCTTTTCATACACCCTTGGGGCATTTTAAATATCTGGTCATGCCTTTTGGTCTGAGTAATGCCTCAGCGGTTTTTCAGGGGTTTATGAATTCTATTTTTTATGACTTGATTGGTGTTTTTATGGTGGTGTATCTTGATGAAATTTTAGTTTTTTTCCTCAGATCTGGCTGAACACCAGGAGCACCTTCACCTGGGCCTGTTCCGCTTCCGTAAAAACAACCTTTTTGCTAAGTTGGAAAAATTTATTTTTTGTGTACAAAAGGTTTCCTTTCTGGGCTATGTGATTACTCCCTCAGATGTTCAGATGGATCTGAATAAGGTTCAGGCAATCACGGATTGGGTTCAACCCACCAACCTACAACGGTTCCTAGGCTTCGCTAATTATTACAGGAACTTTATTAAATACTTTTCCGTGATTGCCTAACTGTTGACGGATCTTACTCGTAAGGGGGCTGACCCAAGTGATTGGTCACCCGCAGCCTACTTTGCTTTTGAAAGGCTAAAGGAAGCCTTCTCTACAGCCCTGTTCTTCTCACGTTTTGATTTTGTAGTCACCTATCGGCCGTGGTCTAAAACTATGAAGGCAGATGTCTTGTCCTGTAGTTTTCGAACCCCCGAGCCCCCTGTGTCCGGGACTGAAAACATTCTTTCACCAGGGATTGTGTTGGCAGCTGTCTCCTCCCACCTCTCCTCCAAAGTTCTCGCTGGTCAAAAATTTCACTCCTGAAGACCATCCGGAAGGCAAACTATTTGTACCACTTACCTGTCATTTAAGAGTGTTGGAGGAGACGCACTGCAGGACATCCAGGAATTTAAGGTACCAGGAGCTTCTTAAGAGGAGTTATTGGTGGCCTCGGATGTTCGACGACATCAAGGCATTTGATTCCCAATGCCAACTAGGCCATGGACTGATATTTCAATGGAGTTTATCATAGATTTTCCGCTTTCTCAGGGAAATACTGTTATTTGGGTGGCGGTAGACCTTTTTTCTAAAATGGGACATTTTATCCCCAAAAAGTTGCCTATGGCAGATGCCCAACTCTTCATCCAAACTCCAAAGCAGCAGCCAGAAGATGCATGAGCCACTGCCAGAGGTGAGTATAGGATTTTTTTTTTAAACAGCAGTGAAAAGATTGTGGCGCCCTAATATATGAAATAATTCATGTTGGAGGGCAGCATAGAAAATAATTAATGGTGGAGTGGCAGCATAGGGAATAATTAATTTTGACGGGCAGCATAGGGAATAATTAATTATGAGGGGCAGCATAGGGAATAATTAATCATGAGGGGCAGTATAGAAAATAATTAATGGTGGAGGGGCAGCATATGAAATAATTAATTATGAGGGGCAGCATAGGAAATAATTAATGGTGGGGGCAGCATATGAAATAATTAATTATGAGGGGCAGCATACGAAATAATTAGTTATGAGGGGCAGCTTAGGAAATAATTAATTTTGAGGGGCAGCATATGAAATAATTATGAGGTGCAGCATATGAAATAATTATGAGGGGCAGCATATGAAATAATTAATGGAGGAGGGGCAGCATAGAAAATAATTTATGGTGGAGGGGCAGCATGTGAAATAATTAACTATGAGGGGCAGCATATGAAATAATTATGAGGGGCAGCATATGAAATAATTAATAATGTATTCACTCCTGCTTTTGGCTACCAATCCTGAGGCTTTGCATTCCTTCCGACAGATGAAATGAAGAGGAAAACCAAACATAATGGCAACGTCACAGAGTGGTGGAGGGTGAAAACAGCATTATGGAAATCACAGGGTGTTCCAGAGAGGGTGGTGTCAGCAGCAGGAGGTCAGAGAGACTGGCACAATGACAAATTCTGGAGGTGGCAGCAACATGCTAGGCCACAGAGTGGCACAATGACAAAGTGTGGAGGTGGCGGCAGCACAGTATGAGGCCAGAGAGTGGCACAATGACAAATTCTGGTGGTGGCAACATGTTAGGCCACAGTCTGGCACAATGACAGAGTGTGGAGGTTCCGGCAGCAGCAGCAGGAGGTCAAAAAGTGGCACAATGACAGATTGTGGAGGTGGGTGACAATTCCAGTCCCTGGTAAAGATGGTGGGAGGCAGATGGAGCAACTGACAGCAGATATGTGGCATCAGGCGGGTGGCAGCATCAGAATAGCTGCCACACCGCCGAGTTGGTGATTTTACCTCCAACACTTTGCACTGAGTGACTACTAACGCCGATGCCTCGCTGAGCCCCTGTGCCACGGCTTACTTGGACCTGTGAAGTGGGTTTTGTACCCCGCGGCCATTTGGCTCCTGTCCTCGCACTGCTGCCACCCTGCTGACTCGCGGCCACAGTAGCGTTTTGCTGCCTGATGCGCAAGCTGACACCCTCTTTTCCCGAGAATGATGTTGAAGCCCTTGCTTCACCCTGCAACATCATCATCGATTTGTGTTTCCCTGTCATTGCTGTTCTCGTTAACGGTCTCAGTATGCACAGCCTGACTACTTGCAAGTGCAACATAACCTCCCGTGCCACTCTCCACATCTCTACGTTCCCGCCTACTGCACAAAGCAGCGGATGTCTGCTCTACCTCTTCACTGCCAAGCAGCTGCTGACTGTCCTCAAAGAGTTCGTCCTCGCTGTATAGTGGTGCTGAGCCAAACCACCTAGTAGATCTCTGGCTGAGGGAAATTAACAGGACAGCGGCTAGTTGAGGACAGGTGAGGGCCGCTGACCTGCTCCTGGGCCATGCCAACTAAGGGTTGTATCTGACGAACCCACGGACTCTTGGCTGGGGTTGTCAGATGTCATTTGGGAGGAAGTGGATGACTTAGTCAACCAATCAAGAACCTTTGGGTTGTTCATCAACACACTACAGCTAGATGACACCGGCAGTTCTGACCTCACAGAGTCACCCATACTTTGTGCCGAACCGAAGTTTTCCCGAAATTCTAAACGAATTCCAATTCATAAGAATCGATTTTCCCATCTCTAATAATCACTTAAGGGGATTTGCCCATTAAGGGGATTGCCCATTAAGAGGATTCACAAATTTTAATCCCCTAGTAATGTTTACACAATAAAGTTCATTTTTAACCTCTTAATTTGCAAGTTTAGTAAGTTTTATTGCTGTTTTTGGTCTCATCACTTAGCAATGGTCAGTTTAAGATTCAGCAGTGTGGGCGGGAACTCTCTAAGCAGACACTTCATGATTCCTCTGTGCTATGAGACGCTGTGTGCTGACATGGTACTTAGATTATCATAGTATCATAGTATATAAGGCTGGAAAAAGACGCAAGTCCATCAAGTCCAACCTTTAAGAATTAAATAAATGTTTTATCCCCATAACCCGTGATATTTTTTCTCTCCAGAAAGGCATCCAGGCCTCTCTTGAACATGTACATAAAGTCCGCCATAACAACCTCCTGTGGCAGAGAGTTCCACAGTCTCACTGCTCTTACAGTAAAGAACCTTTGTCTATGTTGATGGTAAAATCGCCTCTCCTCTAGGCGTAGAGGATGCCCCCTTGTCCTGGTCACAGGCCTAGGTATAAAAAGATATTTTGAGAGATCCTTGTACTGTCCGTTCAGGTATTTGTACATTGTAATGAGGTCTCCCCTCAGTCGTCTTTTTTCTAAACTGAATAATCCCAAATTTTTTAATCTGTCAGTGTATTCTAATCCCCCCATTCCCCTAATAATCCTGGTTGCTCTCCTCTGCACCCGTTCCAGCTCTACTATATCCTTTTTATACACTGGTGCCCAAAACTGTACACAATATTCCATGTGTGGTCTGACCAGGGATTTGTATAAGGGCAAAACTATGTCTTTATCATGAAAATCTATTCCTCTCTTGATACAATTTTATTTGCTTTAGCAGCAGCCGCCTGGCTCTAAAATTAAGTTTACCATCCACCAATACCCCCAAGTCCTTTTCAGCTCCAGTTTTACTAAGTAATTGACCATTTAGAACATAATTATACTTTTTGTTACCATGGCCCAAGTGCATAACTTTACATTTATCTACATTAAACCTCATCAACCATTTCTCTGCCCACTCCTCAAGCTTCCACAAATCCCTCTGTAATGCTAAACTATCGACCTCAGTATTTATTACTTTACACAACTTAGTATCATCTGCAAATATTGAAACTTGACTGTGTAAACCCACTACAAGGTCATTAATAAAAATATTAAAAAGAAGTGGACCCAATATTGACCCCTGTGGCACTCCACTGGTAACATCAACCTAATCTGAGAATGTGCCATTAATGACCACCCTCTGTTTTCTATCACTAAGCCAATTACTTACTCAAATACACATATTTTCTCCTATTCCAAGCAGTCTCATTTTATATTCCAACCTTTTATGTGGCACCGTGTCAAATGCCTTTGAAAAGTCCAGATATACAACATCCACAGCGTCTCCCAGATCCAGTCTTGAACTTACCTCCTCGTAGAAACCAATCAGATTAGTCAAAGTACAGGGTCTACACTTTCAGTTAACTCTTGGCTGGGGTTGTCAGATGTAATTTGTGAGGAAGTGGATGACTTAGTCAACCAATCAAGAACCTTTGGGTTGGTCATCAACACACTGCCGCTAGATGACACCGGCAGTTCTGGCCTCACAGAGTCACCCCTGCTGCGACGTCCCCTCACTGTGCTGCGACCTCTGCCTGCTCCACCTGCCACCTCTCTGTCTGACATATTGGTTAATTAACTATGTTGATTTGACACAGATTTCTTGGTATCAACTTTAGCAACAAAAAAGAATTGAAATTTGGGGAATACAGAACCCCCAAAACGGACACCCTGGACTTTAAGAAAAAAATCACTCCAGCAACTATGTGGATTTGACACGGATTTTGTGATATCTACTATAAGATAAACTGTGTTGTGTCTATGTAAAATTGGTAAACTCCCCATAAATTTTGTGTAATTTGTATTTAGCCAATAAGCCGCAAACTGAATACATTTTTTTGTTAGCAAAAGTCATTGTATAGTCTATAAAATGTATTGTCTATAAAATGCATTGACTATATATATACGCTATCACAGTGGAATCTTAATTTGAACTTTGGGAATAGCTACCAGGAGATGTACCTTGTTAAATTCGTATTACTATGGTCTTACATCATATCCATTTGGGATCTTGCAAACTCTAGTTAGGTTTGCATTTACAGGATATATACTCGAGAAAATTTAGACATTTTTTGTGTGTCTACCACACAATACACTGATTGTTTCTTTTGTCCAATATTGCAAAATATATTATTAAACAGGTAATATTTGTTTATTTTAAATTGCTGTTGTCTAACACATATATTTCATTGTATCACAAGAATTATGTGCACTTGCTTTTTAATCAAAATAGTAGTTTTTTTCTGCTACACAATATTAACTATAACTTTTGGGGGTATCACTATCACTAGATTTACTTTGGAATTAGTAACATGTGTCTGTTTTAAATGTAGGTTTTTTATCCTCAAGTAACTTGAACAAATTGGTTTCCAAATTGAAAGCAGTAATTATGATTAATACATTATATTTGAGGTTCAGTTTGTATCACTGATCAAATACAATACAGGCGGTCCCCTACTTAAGGACACCCGACTTACAGACAACCCATAGTTACAGACAGACCCCTCTGACCTCTAGTGAAGCTCTCTGAATGCTTTACTATAGTCCCAGATTGAAATAATCAGCTGTAAGGTGTCTGTAATGAAGCTTTATTGATAATCCTTGGTCCCATTACAGCAAAAAAATGTTTAAACTCCAATTGTCACTGGGGCCAAATTTATTTTTGTCTGGATCTACAATTATAAAATATACAGTTTCGACTTACATACAAATTCAACTTAAGAACAAACTTCCGGACCCTATCTTGTGCGTACCCCGGGGACTGCCTGTAATACTAGAATCAGCAATATTTATTTTAACATTCATTTTCAAATAAAAAGGGAAAACATAACTAATTAGTTGATCAATAATAAACAAAATATATTCTTTTTTAAATATTGTACTTTATGTTTTAGATGCATTTTTTTGTAAAACGTTTAAAAGGAGGAGTAATTTCAATTTAAAAAAAAAAATCCATTTAAAAAAATTATTAATTAATAGTGCTGGAAAATATATCAAACATTTTAATATATCATATAAAAGGAAAAAATTATTTTCTACATTTATCAGGCTTCCTTCCTCTCCATTCCATCAGTCTCTTTTCTTTAATGGAACTTGCATCTACACAAACAAATCTATGTAGTGGGAAGAGAGGCTGCTAGTAAATCATTTATTGATTTACCCTATTGGGGTACAGTTATTTTAAAGCACATTAGAGTCTTACATTACTATAGCACAGCCTAGAAGCAGCAGCATGTATGTCAATTACAGTGTCCTCATCTCCCTTTCCACTTGCAACAAACTTCTATATTAGAAATTATTCTAAAACATAAAATTCAAAGCAGTAAATAGAGCAAGATGATCTTTTCAATCTAAAGGACATCTACCACCAGGATGAAGCATTGTAAACCAAGCACACTGACATATTGTTGTGTGCCCCCTTGGCAGAATCTCTTCTTCTTTTAGCTTATTATGCCCTTTTTGTAATGCTTTTAAAATTATGCAAATTAGTCTGAGGGGCTTTAGGCTCTATAGGTGTTAATGGAGCCTGGACTCCCCCCGGCAAGTTTGCATAATTTTTAAAGCCTATTTTTCTTACAAAGAAGAAAATAAGCTTAAAGAAGAGCAGATCCTACCAGAGGGGGCACACACCAGTAAGTCAGTGTGCTTGGTTTACAATCCTTCATCCTGGTGGTAGATGTCCTTTAAGAAAAATTATAATAGTAATAAAAACTATATTTTATAATTTGAGGTTTCTTAAATACAAGTTATGATTGGAATATGACTATATTCAATGTATTGCAGCAAAAATAAATATTTTTTAGTATACGTCTCAACTTTATTTTCATGGTTTTCAATCTTTTTAATGAGCCACTAAATCTAACAAAATTATGCAACCTCATTTATTCATATCTGTTCTTAGTTTTGAAATGTATTTTTTAATCTCCTGGTATACATTTGGTTTTGTCACAGAACACATGAACTCCAATCAAAGCACAGAATTCCTAATGCTGGGACTGTCAGACCTTCCAGAGCAACAGGTTATGCTTTTTGTAATATTTTTGATTATGTATCTTTTAAACCTCACTGGAAATGCAACAATTATTTTTCTTGTGAGAACCGAACCCCAACTCCTTACTCCCATGTACTTCTTCTTAAGTAATCTGTCTTTTGTGGATATGTGCTATTCATCAGCAATTGTACCAAAAATGTTAGTGAACATCATATCACAAGACAAATCAGTTACATTATTTGACTGCATCTCTCAGTTGTACTTCTTCCTGTGTTTCGCTTGCACTGAGTGCTTTCTCTTGGCTGTAATGGCCTATGACCGATTTGTGGCTATCTGCAGCCCATTACACTACACATTGATAGTCAGTAGAAGAATTTGTATTCTTCTGGTGGTCTCTTCATGGGTAGCCGCTGCTCTTCACTCATTGCTACATAGTATGATGGCTTCAACCTTGACCTTTTGTGGTCCTAACAAGATCTATCACTTCTACTGTGATATGGCACCACTTTTGGAATTGGCTTGTTCAGATATCTCACTTAACAAACTATTGATTTACACAGAAGGCGGTCTTCCTGTTTTAATCCCTTTCATCATAGTTTTGTATTCCTACATCCGAATCATCTCATCTATCCTTAAAATACGCTCAACAGATGGAAGATACAAAGCCTTCTCCACCTGTTCTTCACATCTCACTGTGGTCATCTTATTTTATGGGACAATCGCCTTTATGTATCTCCGACCATCTTCTAGGTCTTCAGTAAATTATGACAGGGTTGTGAGTGTTGTCTATACTGTGGTAGCACCAATGCTTAATCCTTTTATCTATAGCTTGAGAAATAAGGAGGTCAAAGGGGCATTGATAAAAGTTTTCACCAGGAAGAAAAGTCTTTAAAACCTTAAATTGTTTAAAGGTAATCATGTGAGATTAGGCGATTTCCACCCACAGATGTCTTCACGTGTATTTACAGCTGTACTAAAAAATAATATCACTTAGGTTTAGGATATATGGAAAAGCAGGACATCTCTTTATGGCTGTAGCAAAAATAAATAAATAAAAAATTCAGAATATAGTGTCAAGCTGTATGTAAATATTGCACTTATGATTCTTGAATTACATTACTGCTATATTATATGCAAACATGAGGTTCTTAGAGTACAGTTTCATCACAGTGGGAGAGCCCATGTGCCAAGACAAACTTTTCTCAATGGGTTTAGGCCTCCAAAATGAATTCCTGGCGAGTTATTTCTAGCTACATGATATTTATTAGCCCCTTATAGTTATAAGATTATAACTTTTACATTTTCAGTTTACAGAGCTGTATGAGCGATTGTTATCTTCATAGTGTCAGTGTTCAATATTCCATATACAGGCGGTCCCCTACTTAAGGAAACCCGACTTACAGATGACCCCTAGTTACAAACGGTCCCCTCTGCCCCCCGTGACCTCTGGTGAAGCTCTTTGAATGCTTTACTTTACTCCCAGCCTGCAATGATCAGCTGTAATGTGTCTGTAATGAGGTTTTATTGATAATCCTTGGTCCCATTACAGCAAAAAAATTTTGAAAATCCAATTGTCACTGGGACAAAAGAAAATTTTGTCTGGAGCTACAATTATAAAATATACAGTTCCAACTTACATACAATTTTAAAGTACAAACCCAAAGAACCTATCTTGTATGTAACTCAGGGACTGCCTGTAATGTACTGGGAAGCAGAAAAAAATGACATTACAATTGACAAAAAAACGTAGCTGCACCATTTATTACGGACTTTAGCTATATTTATAAACTGTACAGTCCAAATGACACATCCTTTTTATTCTTTGGGTTAGTATGATCATATAGAAACCAAATTTATACAGCGTTGATTATGTTTTAATATCTTTTTTTAAAAAATGTACCGTATATACTCGAGTATAAGCCGACCCGAGTATAAGCCAAGACCCCTAATTTTACCATCAAAAACTGGGAAAACCTATTGACTTGAGTATAAGCCGAGAGTGTAGTATACAGCCTGCCCTGCCCCAAGTAGTATACAGCCTGCCCCAAGTAGTATACAGCCTGCCCTGCCCCAAGTAGTATACAGCCTGCCCTGCCCCAAGTAGTATACAGCCTGCCCTGCCACAAGTGGTATACAGCCTGCCCCAAGTGGTATACAGCCTGCCCCAAGTAGTATACAGCCTGCCCTGCCCCAAGTGGTATACAGCCTGCGATGCCCCAAGTAGTATACAGCCTGCCCTGCCCCAAGTAGTATGCAGCCTGCCCTACCCCAAGTAGTATACAGCCTGCCCTGCCCAAGCAGTATACATCCTGCCCTGCCCCCAAGTAGTATACAGCCTGCCCTGCCCCGAGTGGTATACAGCCTGCCCCAAGTGGTATACAGCGTACCCCAAGTGGTATACAGCCTGCCTTGCCCCAAGTGGTATACAACGTGCCCCAAGTATGCCAAGCTAATAAAAAATAAATAAACTTAATACTCACCCTCCAACGAAACTCACCTTTAATACTCGGCACGGCTCCCGGTCCTCGGCGGCGGCTTCTCTCTGCATTCTTCAATAGGCGGCAGTCGCGTCCATGCGAGCTGCCGGCGGGCGCGCACTATGATGTGGCGGTGTTGCCGCCGATAACGTCATCAGCGGCGATACCGCCGCATCATAGTGTGGGCCCGCCGGCAGCTCGCATGGATGCGACTGCCGTCTGGTGAAGAATGCAGAGAGACGCGGAAGCCGCGTCGAGGATCCGGGTGCCGGATAAGCCGAGTATAAGCCGAGGTAAGATTTTTCTGCACATTTTTTGTGCTGAAAAACTCGGCTTATACACTAGTATATACAGTATATCTTTTGAAAAAAAAAAAATATATATTTTTTTTAATTATGCCATATTCTGAAGCCAATACCTTTTTCATACTCAATATTCAACATACTTCATATTCAACAGAGCTGTGTACGGTGGCATGGATTTAATAATTATAGTAATAATAATAATTCTTTATTTATATAGCACCTACAGATTAAGCAGCGCTGCACAAAGCATGCCAAATTGGATTTCATGGCTGTATGACCTTTTGATCGCTTTTAATAAAAAATGTTTGTGTAGTAAAATGGTGAAAAAATAGCAATATAGACATTTGGAGTTTTTCTCCCTTTTCCACAGCACAGGGAAATATTTATTTTTTTATTACAGGCAGTCCCCGGGTTACGTACAGGATAAGTTCTGTAGGTTTGTTCTTAAGTTGAATTTGTATGTAAGTCGGAACTGTATACTTTATAATTGTAACCCCGGCCAAATTTTCTTTGACAATTGGATTTTAAAAATGTTAGGTTGCATAAGAAGCTAGATTAAACACAGATGTGCAGACACACTTGATAACTGCTAGATGTGCAGACACACTTGATAACTGTTACAGCTGTTCATTGTAGCCAAGGGCTACAGTACAGTAAATTATCAACATTCAGAGAGTCATTTGTAACCAGGGGTGGTTTGTAAGCTGGGTGTTACATAGGACAGTGATTTTCAACCTGTGTGCCGCGGGGAAAGTTCCCCAAACTATGGTGCCCATGTGTAGTGCTGCCGCCGCACCCCCGTGTTTTGGCCCCCATACTTACCTACAAGCCCCGCGTCGGCGATCCGCCCATCTTCTGTAGCTCCTGCACCGCGCGCCCCATGTCACGTGACTGACGCGACCTGACGTCAGGTCGCATAAGTCACGTGACCAGAGGCGCGCGGTGCAGGAGCTACAGAAGGTGGGCGGATCGCCATTAGGAGTGAAGAAGACATCAAGGGTAAGTATATAAGGTTATTATTTGTATAGGGAAGGCAGCTAGGGTCTTTTTTTATTAGTAAAGGGAGGCCTCTAGGGCCTTTTAATTAGTAAAGGGAGGCCTCTAGGGCCTTTTAATTAGTAAAGGGGGGCCTCTAGGGCCTTTTAATTAGTAAAGGGGGGCTCTAGGGCCTTTTAATTAGTAAAGGGGGCCTCTAGGGCCTTTTAATTAGTAAAGGGGGGCCTCTAAGGCCTTTTAATTAGTAAAGGGGGGCCTCTAGGGCCTTTTAATTAGTAAAGGGGGGCCTCTAGGGCCTTTTAATTAGTAAAGGGGGGCCTCTAGGGCCTTTTAATTAGTAAAGGGGGGCCTCTAGGGCCTTTTAATTAGTAAAGGGGGGCCGCTAGGGGCTCTTAATTAGTAAAGGGAGGCCGCTAGGGTCTTTTAATTAGTAAAGGGAGGCCGCGCGGTGCAGGAGCTACAGAAGGTGGGCGGATCGCCATTTGGAGTGAAGCGGAAGAAGACATCAAGGGTAAGTATATAAGGTTATTTGTATAAGGAAGGCAGCTAGGGTCTTTTTTTTATTAGTAAAGGGAGGCCTCTAGGGGCTCTTAATTAGTAAAGGGAGGCCGCGCGGTGCAGGAGCTACAGAAGGTGAGCGGATCGCCATTAGGAGTGAAGCGGAAGAAGACATCAAGGGTAAGTATATAAGGTTATTTGTATAAGGAAGGCAGCTAGGGTCTTTTTTTATTAGTAAAGGGAGGCCTCTAGGGGCTCTTAATTAGTAAAGGGAGGCCACTAGGGTCTTTTAATTAGTAAAGGGAGGCCGTAGGGTCTTTTAATTAGTAAAGGGAGGCCGCTAGGGGCTCTTAATTAGTAAAGGGAGGCCGCTAGGGTCTTTTAATTAGTAAAAGGAGACGGCTAGGGGCTCTTAATTAGTAAAGGGAGGCCGCTAGGGGCTCTTCATTAGTAAAGGGAGGCCGCTAGGGGCTTTTAATTAGTAAAGGGAGGCCGCTAGGGGCCCTTAATTAGTAAAGGGAGGCCGCTAGGGGCTCTTAATTAGTAAAGGGAGGCCGCTAGGGGCTATTAATTAGTAAAGGGAGGCCGCTAGAGGTTTTTATTAGTAAAGGGAGGCCGCTAAGGGTTTCTATTAGTAAAGGAGGCCGCTATGGGGTGTTTTATTAGTAAAGGGGGGCCTCTAGGGCCTTTTAATTAGTAAAGGGGGGCCTCTAGGGCCTTTTAATTAGTAAAGGAGGGCCTCTAGGGCCTTTTAATTAGTAAAGGGGGGCCTCTAGGGCCTTTTAATTAGTAAAGGGGGGCCTCTAGGGCCTTTTAATTAGTAAAGGGGGGCCTCTAGGGCCTTTTAATTAGTAAAGGGGGGCCTCTAGGGCCTTTTAATTAGTAAAGGGGGGCCTCTAGGGCCTTTTAATTAGTAAAGGGGGGCCTCTAGGGCCTTTTAATTAGTAAAGGGGGGCCTCTAGGGCCTTTTAATTAGTATAGGGGGCCGCTAGGGGCTCTTAATTAGTAAAGGGAGGCCGCTAGGTTCTTTTAATTAGTAAAGGGAGGCCGTGCGGTGCAGGAGCTACAGAAGGTGGGCGGATCGCCATTAGGAGTGAAGGTACGCGGAAGAAGACATCAAGGGTAAGTATATAAGGTTATTTGTATAAGGAAGGCAGCTAGGGTCTTTTTTTTATTAGTAAAGGGAGGCCTCTAGGAGCTCTTAATTAGTAAAGGGAGGCCGCTAGGGGCTCTTAATTAGTAAAGGGAGGCCGCTAGGGGCTCTTAATTAGTAAAGGGAGGCTGCTAGGGGCTCTTAATTAGTAAAGGGAGGCCGCTAGAGGTTTTTATTAGTAAAGGGAGGCCGCTAAGGGTTTCTATTAGTAAAGGAGGCCGCTAGGGGTTTTTTATTAGTAAAGGGAGGCCGCTAGGGGTTTTTTATTAGTAAAGGGAGGCCTTTTATGACTGTTTTAGTGTCATTTTGTGCTATTTTGGTTGGTGGTGTGCCCCAGGATTTTCTAAGTATAAAAAGTATGCAGCGGCTCAAAAAAGGTTGAAAATCACTGACGTAGGAGACCACCTGTATTTTGATAGACCTTGCAATTTGCAAAGCTGGGATACCTATCATGTTTATGTTTATTTATTTTTGTTCTAGGAAAAGGAGGTATTTGGATTTTTTAAAAACTTTTTTATCTTTTAAAAACCCTAGAGGTATATTAACCAGGGTTTTTCGGCTCATTTCTCGCTCTCCAACTTCAAAAATCCATAACTTTTTCACTTTTACGTGTACAGACCTGTGTGAGGGCTTATTTTGTGCGTAACAAGTTTTACTTTCCTGTAATGTTATTTATTTTAACATGCCATGTACTGCAAAGCTGAAAAATTGAAAAAAAAAACGTGCGTCACGTTCTTGTGGGCTCAGTTTTTACGACTTTCACTCTTCGCTCCAAATAACATGCCTACTTTATTCTTTGGTTCGGTGCGATAGCGGTGATACCAAATTTATATAGGTTTTATTGTGTTTTAATACATTTTCAAAAATTAAACGAATGTGTACAAAAAAGAAAAAAAATTTTTTGCCATCTTCTGACGCTAATAACTTTTTCATACTTTGGTGCACGGAGATGTGTGAGGGTTCATTTTTTGCGAAATGAGGCGACGTTTTCATTGCTACCATTTGTCTGTGCGACATTTTGATAATTTTTTATTTAATTTTTTATGTTATGTAAAAAGGTGTAAAAGTCGCATTTCGGACATTTAGGCGCCATTTCCCGCCTCGGAGGTCACCGTCGCCCGTAACCGTTTTTATATTTTGATAGATCGGGCATTTTGGGGACGCGGCGATACCTAATATGTTTGTGATTTTTACTGTTTATTATGTTTTATATCCGTTCTAGGGAAAGGGGGGTGATTTGAATTTTTAATATTTTATTAATTTTTTTTTTAACTTTTTTTTTCACTATTTTTTAGACCATCTAGGGTACATTAACCCTGGATAGTCAGATCGCTCCTACCATATACTGCAATACTTCTGTATTGCAATATATGGCATTTTTGCAGCACATTCATTACTATGAGCCACTGGCTCATTGTAATGAATCTGCAGAAGCCATGTAGCCTCGTGTCAAAAGAAGACCTGAGGCTACCATGGCAACCGATCGCCGCCCCCCCGATGACGTTCGCGCCGCCGGCGACTTTGCCGGCGGCAATCACATGGTTAATAGCACCGACCGCGGTTATTAGTGGTGGGGGTTTTCTGCAAAATGCAAAAACCCCCACCTTTGTATGAAGAGGACTCGGCCTGTGAGCCCTCTTCATACATCCCTTATACCTCTGCGTCGTAGAGCTACGGCGCAGAGCGTTAAGGGGTTAAAAGAAGTTCCAAGTGCAATGCTGGGAGCAGGAAGCAGTGTGGGAAAGCTAGTACTCCTCCCCCTCCTACTAGAAGAGATGATGTGGAGGCGGGACAGAGAGAGAAAGGGGGAGGGGTATGCAGTGACCCGGAAAGTCCAGAGGCTGCTTTGTGCCTACCTAAACGATAACTGTAAGTGGACAGTGTCTAAAAGTTGTTTATACAGTTCACATACATATATGTCTGCATATACCTGTGCTATGTATATATGTGTGTGTATATGTGACATAAAAGGTATATACATACACATATATGCATAACACAGATATATAATATGTCTGTGTTATGCAGATGTGTGTGTTTTATGTATGTATATACCTTTTATGTCACATATACACACACATATATAAAAATATTTGTGTGTGTTTATATCTGTGCTGTGCATATTTGTGTATATATTTATTTCTGTTATACATTTATGCGTATATATATGTGCTATGTACACTGTATATATTTGAATACTGTATGTGTCTGTGTTATGCATGTGTGTTAATATCTGTGTTATGCATATATGTGTATATATATATATATATATATATATATATAGTTCTTTCATGCATATATGTGTATATATCTGTGTTATGCATACTGTATATGGGTGTTGTACTGTATTTGTCTGTGTTATGCATATGTATGTTTATTTCTGTGTTATGCATATATGTGTGTATATGACTGTATTATGCATATAAATGTGTGATATACATATTTGTATACGGCTGTATTAGATATATGTGTTTAAGTGTATGACATAAATGTATGTGTTGTAATGAGGTAATGAAAATATGTTGCATACACTATGTTCTCACCAACGTTAGTAGAAGGGGATTTGAGAGCAATTTGCTTAACCTGCTTAGAGTGCCAAATTACCCGCCTCTCACAGGGGCATCATGGCAAATGCGAGTACAAATTTTTGGTAAAGAAGGGGGACATTTGTCAAAAGCTTGCCATAAATATAGGGAGTCATATTGTAAAAGACGGGCATTTGGCATAAAAGAAAGGGGGCACTTGGCATATAAAAGGGGGCACGGGTTTATATAGTGGACTGTTTACATAACAATCTCCCTTGGGACATCCAGGACTTCCTTGTTAAAAGGCAGAGGTATTATCAGTTATAGTGATTATAAGAGGGGGCCCCATAAGGAACTTTGCTCGGGGGCCCAGAGGACTCTAGTTCCGCCACTGCAAACTGCACTTTTTAAAATATATTTTTCAGTGTCAGGCTTCAGGGTTAGTGGAACCGCTGGACCACCGTGGACGATGACGTAAGCTGACACCTGGGACCGGAATCTAAGTGGATTCACATAAATTGCATTTCTGCAAAAAAACAAAGGTCCTTTGACCAAATTAAAAATGAACTTTTATTTGTATCAATCTATAAAACTATAGATAAATTATTTGTGGTTGGGGTAGATTTCTGGCACTATAGAGGAGAGGGAACAATGAATCAGGAGAGTTAGTGTATATTCACACTGATACCCCCTGAGGACGCCATGTAATGGGGAAACATGTCGGGGGGGCTGTTTGAGCGTCTATAGTTTTAGTTTAGTGGTGTTGAGGGGGGGGGGGTAGAACTATTTAAATAGACCTGATGCTGAACTGCAGCGGCATCTAGATCTAGAAATGGAGATAGAATAGGAACAGAGTGGTGTGTGTCTAGAATCAGCAACAAAGTTACTAATAAGGAAAAAGTTACTAATAATGTGTATGTGTCAAACTCAGAGCCGAGCCAGCAAAATACGTTTGTAAGCCTGAAGGATGAAAAATAGACTTGCTAATAGTGTTCGTTAAAAGCAAGTGTTTTTGCTCCAGATACAAATTAATAAAGTCTAACTAAGAGCAACTGGCAGAACTGTGAAAACGCACAAGTGTGAATGTACACTAACTGATTCATTGTTCCCCCTCCTTTATACACTGAGTGTCAGAAATCTACTACCACCGCATATAATTTTAATAGCTGTTTTGTACATGTATATATACCTCAGTCAAATACAGATATTCATATAGATCTAGTTTTGTAGATTGATACAAATAAAAGTAAATTTTTAACTTGGTCAAAGGACCTTTCTTTTTTTTGCAGAAATGCACTGAACGCGCGCCACAAAGCGTGTTGGACTTGCTGCGGCGTGGTACCACCAGGTCGTTCCACAGGTGTTACTTTGTACGTAGTGACAGCTGAGGTAAGGTACAGTGACACTGAGCAGAATCGTAGTCGTGGACAGGCAGCAGAGTAGGGTAGTCAGGAACGGAACCAGGGTCACAAGTAGAAATCAGAAAAACAGCACTGGGCATGAGACAAAGCTTTAATAAAGCACAAGGCATGAAGATCCGTCAGGGTGTGCAGGGAGAGGCAGGTTTATATAAAATTCTGGGAAATGGCCAGCAGCAATTTACGATGCGCTGACCCTTTAAATTTTACGAAGCCCGCAAGTGTGCGCCCTAGGAGACGGGGACACTCGCACACGGCCGGAGGACCGGAAACAGGAGCTGAGACAGGTAAGAAGCCCGGGTGCCGCAACAGCGAACACAGAGGGGCATGGGTGAGCCCGCGACCCGAGACGGTAGCACCCGTGACAGGCAGTAATACATTTCAGAATATTTATTATTAATACTTATATTATATATACTTATATTGGCACTGTATTCATAGTGCCTGCTGTATTTTCTGGGTTTGTTCTATTTAGAACATATGAAACCCTGCTATTTAAAATTTAACATCATAGTCCAATATGAGTAAAAGGCAGAACATTCATCAGACCAAGCAATGTTTTAGCAGTGCTCTAGTTTTAGATCGACTCCCTCTTATTTTTCCAGAAGGGGGAGTCTATACATTTGATCCAATACCTTAGCTGATTTTTTTCTAATTGTACCATATTTTATTTAAAATACTATATATTTTTTTTACATACCAGCTACACTGAGGCCCAGAAGTTAGGAGATGCCTAAATTAATGGATTTCATGTAATAAATATAAAATTTAGAAGTCACCCCAGATGGGACTCGAACCCACAATCCCTGGCTTAGGAGGCCAGTGCCTTATCCATTAGGCCACTGGGGCAGACACATATTATTCTGTTGCCTTCTGTGATTCGCATCAATGAAATAGAAAAGACACATTTTATAATTTTTTCCATGGACAACGGATTAAGCCAATGTAAAAACACCCTTTGAAAAATAATGGCTTTGTGAAGCATCAGTGGAAATCACTGAACTGAGTATGTGTAAACAACACCAATGTGAAAAAACCTTGAAGGTGTGAAAGTTAGCATGAAAATGCAGTAGAGAGTTTTAGACCCTCGGTGACTTCAAAGTGAAGCAGCACCTTAGATTGCTCAGACAAATGAATGAGACACGCCTATTTTCAGCATTTCTTTTACCAATAACAGGATAACAAAAACCATAGGAATAATTATTTTTTATTTTTTAATTACTGATGCAAAATACACAACAGTATTTTACCCCTTTGAAAAGAATCTAAATTTTTAAAATTTAAATTTAAAATTTAAAATGTTATCAGTCACAAATAAGACACATTCTCATGTCTCCCCTTATGGCCAATTATCCATGGATGGGATTTAAATTTTTAACAGAAGGTTCCCTACTTTGCTTGCGACAAGCCAAAACAGACTAAGGCCCCTTCCACACTAGCGAGTGTGATGCGATGAACTCGCATCACACTCGCCAAGCAAGCTGCCGGGAACGCACGGCCCGAACGCTGCACCGCGGGAGTGAACTCAGCATGTCAGTTCACTCCCGCGGTGCAGCGTTCGGGCCGTGCGTTCCCGGCAGCTTGCGTTGCGAGTGTGATGCGAGTTCATCGCATCACACTCGCTAGTGTGGAAGGGGCCTAAGGATATATAAGTACATAAATCTAATACCAATACTACTCGCTTTTAAGCCAAGTTTTTAAGCACAAAAATGTGGGCTATATACACTGGCTATATACTGGGGGGCAGGCACTGGCTTTATACTGGGGGGCAGGCACTGGCTATATACTGGGGGGCAGGCACTGGCTATATACTGGGGGCAGGCACTGGCTATATACAAGGGGGAAGACCCTGACTATATACAAGGGGGCCGGGGCTGCTGGCTATATACAAGGGGGCAGACCCTGGCTTTATACAGGGAAGCTGCTGGCTGTATACCAGGGGTCAGGAGGCTGGCTATATATTAGGAGGCAGGAGGCTGCCTATATACTCGGGGGTAAGGGGCTGGCTATATACTAGGGGGAAGGGGGCTGGCTATATCCTAGGGGGCAGAAGGCTGGCTATATACTATGGGGCTGCTGGTTATATACTGAGGGACATGGGGGCTACTGGCTACCTGCTACTTGGGGGCAGGCGGTGGCTACCGTATATAGTTGTGTATAAGCTGACCTTTGTATAAGCCTAGGCACCTAATTTTAACAGAAAAAAACTGGGAAAACCTATTGACTTGAGTATAAACCTAGGGAGGTAAATGCATTGGTCACTGCCTCCCCAGTATATAGCCAGCAAGCAAATGCCTCCCAATATACTGCACATGCAGACACATGCTCAGTTAGTTACAGCTGGTAATGCCAGGAGGCAGAACCCAACGGACAGAGGATCTGACCCCGGGGCTGATGTGGGATGGATTGGATCCCACAGTAAGCTCAGGCATGTAAGGGGTTAAACACACGGGATCAAAGCCCAGCAACGGGGTATGCAGAAAGCAATCTCCTGCAATCATCTGACACGTAGCCGTAGAAAGGCGCGTCAGAGGAATTACCCTTAATGACAGACTTAAAAAAGATATGAGTGACTGAATGCTAACAATGTTAATTACAAAACAAGTTGTCAGAGGTGGGATTTGAACCCACGCCTCCAGGGGAAATAACAACCTGAATGCAGGTCCTAAAACTGCTCAGCCATCTTGACTTCCAAAAAGCTACATTAACTCCTGCCACACCAATGATCTTTACAGTACAACTATTTGCAGCTCAAAGATATGAGCGACTGAATGATAATAATAAAAAGGACAAAACAAATTGTCAATAGTGGGACACAAACCCACACAGGAGACTGCAACATGATCACAGTGTTTTATACTACTTGAGCCATCCTGACTTTCATTAAGTTGCTTAAACTCTTGGCACAACAGCAATAGTTAACAGCACAACAAAGATGTTAAAACATATGAGCAACTTAATAAGATACAAACCCAAACCTTGAAAGGAGACTGC
Organism: Engystomops pustulosus; assembly: GCF_040894005.1. Classification (NCBI taxonomy): domain Eukaryota; kingdom Metazoa; phylum Chordata; class Amphibia; order Anura; family Leptodactylidae; genus Engystomops; species Engystomops pustulosus. The sequence continues at coordinate 63,680,648 of NC_092416.1, read as the reverse complement.
AACCTGATGTGATATATAAAGAGATATGAGCGACTGAATAATAATATGAATGACCAAATAAGTTGTCAAAAGTGGGATTCGGACCCAAGCCCTGAGAGGAGACTGCAACGAGAACACAGTGCCCGAGACCATTTGAGCATCCTGATTTTCACAAAGCTGCTTTACCTCCTGCCACAACAACGAGCTTTAACAACACAAATGTTTGTATTTAAATGATATGAACGACTGAATTCTAACAACATGAATGATAACAAAAAAGGTGATAGACTTGCATAGAGCTAAATGAAATCCTGCCAAACCAACAAGATATGAACGACTGAATGATAACAATATAACAAAAAATCCTTAAATGGGATTCGAACCCACGCCTCCAGAGTTCAAATATTTGGAGTTAAAAGATATGAATGACTGAATGAAAACAATATGAAGGACTAAGAAAATTGTCAAAAGTGGGATACAAACCCAAACCTTTAGAGGAGACTCCGACCTGATGGCAGTGCCTTATGCCTCTTGGCCAAAAAGCTGCTTTAAAGAAAATCTACCATTTGATTTGATGCATTATGAAGCAAACATACCTTGAGAATTCTGTAGCTACACTAATGCACTGATCGCTGAAAAAACAATTACAAAATTCAGAACCTTGGGAAAGCTGGATCTACATTACATACAGAGCTTTCTGAACAGCCAAGATAGGACTACAACTTGACCTGGATCACTCATACACAGCAGCTGGGGAATGGTACAGCGATTGATTATTCTGCCTGGCAGGGAGAACACCTTGATTTGATCATCCTCTGAGCAGCGCATAATAAATGTGAAAGGAAAAGCACTGAGCCCAGGCACAGACGTGACAGAGCTTCGATATCATAATTTTATAATAGTTTTTTCAGCAAGATACAATCCTGTATCAGTGAAGCTACAGCAGTTTCAAGGTATGTTTGGTTCATAATGCATCAAATCAAATGGTAGATTTCCTTTAACTCCTGCCATAACAACAAGCTTTAAAGGACACCTGTCATCAGGTCTCTGTCACTAGCTCACAAGGATCCCATCACAGCCTTTATCTAGTCAATTCATACATGAATGATTCTAAAATCATATTTTCTTTATTATGTAAATGAGGCTGGTCACTTGGTCAGATTCAATGATGTCACCCCTGTTAGCCCTCCTCTCTCCTCTCCCTGCTAATGTCTGTGTGTAATGTATGGTAAAGCATTGCTAGTGCCTGTGCTTTATCTGCTGACATGCTCTCCCTCCTAATACACATGTGAGAGACACAGACATCAGCTACACAAGTAGCTGACATGTTCTTCTATAACCTGACTGCCTGGAGCTGTTGTATCTCTCCTATACACACACACACACATGCTGCAGGGGCCGCCTCACACCATTATACAGGCTGTCAGTCAAGCACTGGGGGGGGGGGGGTCTGTACCGCCCACTCATGAATAAACTGGACAGCTAGAATATGGTAATGACTCATTGGACATCTCACAGGTCGTTTGCATACAGCCTTAGGACCTCATGCAAATGGTAGATTTTCTTTAAAGCAGCTTTTTGGAAGACAGGATGGCCGAGAGGCATAAGCACTGTCATCAGGTCGCAGTCTCCCCTGAAGACATGGGTTTGTATCTCACTTCTGAAAATTTTCTTTGCCTTTCATATTGTTATCATTCATCGTTCATATCTTTAAACTACACATAGTTGTACTGTTAAAGCTCCTTGGTGTGGAAGGAGTTAAATTTTTGTTGTGGCATAAAATTTGAACATGAGTACAACACAACTTTCATTTCATGATAACTCAAGTTTATCCCCAAGTTTAAAAAAAAGATTCTGCCTAAACCCGGGATCGAACCAGGGACCTTTAGTCTAACGCTCTCCCAACTGAGTTATTTCAGCAGACTGTAGAAGTGCATGGGGCAGTATAAAGATGAAAAAGAAATCCAACTGTATGTCTAAAGACTCGGAAGAATGATTGTGGGTATTATATTGTATAAGAAACTGCTTATCTTTTAAGGTTATTGTAATCTTTTACCCTGGGAAGAAAAGATATTCCAGCTCTCCACACATAAACAGATAATCTTCTGTCATTGTAGATGATTAACCCCTTATGGACGCAGGGTTTTTTCGCTTATTTCTTGCTCTCTACCATCACAAATCCATAACTTTTTCATTTTTCCGTGTACAGAGCTGTGTGACGGATTATTTTGTGCGTAACAAATTTAACTTCTTTGTAACAATATTTATTATTCCATAGCATGTATGGGAAACTGAAAAAAATTCCAAATGTGGAAAAATTGGGGAAAAAAAGCATTTGTGTCATGTTCTTGTGGGCTCAGTTTTTACCACTTTCACCGTTCACTCCAAATAACACCTCTATTTTATTCCTTGGTTCGGTACGATCACGGTGATACCAAATTTATATAGGTTTTAGATGAATTTATATAGGTTTTTTAACACATTTTCAAAAGTTAAACGATTGTGCACGAAAAAAGAAAAAAAAATTGCACCAACTTCTGACACTAATAACGTTTTCATACGTTGGTGTACGGAGCTGTTTGATGTGTCATTTTTTGCTAAATGAGCTGAAGTTTTCATTGCTACAATTTTGAGGACTCTGCGACATTTTGGTCACTTTTTATTCCATTTTTTATGTAATGTAAAATGTTGTAAAAGTCGCAGTTCGGACATTTGGGCGCTATTTTCTGTTGTGGGGGTCACCTCCAGCAATAACCGTTTTTATATTTTGATAGATTGGATATTTCTGGATGCAGCAATACCTATTGTGTCTGTGTTTTTACAGTTTATTATGTTTTTATATCAGTTCTATTGAAAGATTTGAACTTTTAGGTTTTTTACTTTAATTATTTTTGAAACTTTTTTTTTTACTATTTTTCAGACCCTCTAGAGTCGTTCATGTCTTTTAACTACAAATAGTTGTATTGTTAAAGTTTGTCCGTGTGGAAAGAGTCAAAAGTCACAATGTAGAAGTCAGGATGGCCGAGCGGTCTAAGGCGCTGCGTTCAGGTCGCAGTCTCCTCTGGAGGCGTGGGTTCGAATCCCACTTCTGACAAGGATTGTTTTGTCATTCGTATTGTTATACTTCAGTCGCTCATATCTTTTAACTACAAACATTTTTGCTATTAATAGCACAAATGTTTAACCCCTTAACACTCTGCGCCGTAGCTCTACAGTGCAGAGGTTTGGGGCTTGTATGAAGAGGGCTCACGGGCTCAGTCCTCCTTATACACAGGTGGGGGTTGTTGCATATTGCAGCAAACCCCCACCGCAAAAAACGATCGTGACTATTAACTCCTCCGATGCCGCCGGCAAAGCTGACGGCAGCATTTAAAAGACGTGGGCGCGTGGGCGTCGCCATCTTGGATCTGATTTGTCACTCCCCCGATCGTCATCCGGGGGGGGGGGGGGGGGGTGTGTTGGGCAATCGGTTGCCATGACAGCCTCGGGTCTTCGTCAGAGTTATAAATGTCACAAGATGGCGAAAAAATTATTTTCTTTTTTGTAGACATTCGTTTAGTTTTTGAAAATGTATTAAAACACAATAAAACCTGTATAAATGTGGTATCACCACGATCGCACCGAACTAAAAAATAAAGTAGAGGTGTTATTTTGAGCGCACGGTGAAAGTTGTAAAAACTGAGCCCACAAGAACGTGATGTGAACATTTGGAATTTTTTTCCAGCTTCCCGATACATGGCATGGAATAATAAATAATGTGTCGGAGAAGTTTTTGACTTTTCTTTTTGTTGTAGGGCACAACCACACCTGGTTCGATGCTGGTACCAATTGTAAACCTTTGATTTCTATCTCCACAGGGGCGTAACGATCGCGGTCGCAGGGGGTGTAACCTTGACCAGGCCCACTCTCCAACAGAGGCCCGCACCTGACCCATGCGCTGCGCTGATAACTCCCCGCAGCACATGGGACAGATGTTCTGATTATGAATTGTGATATGTTCCAAATGTCAAAAAAAAAAGTTTCTGCCGAAACCCGGGATCGAACCAGGGACCTTTAGATCTTCAGTCTAACGCTCTCCCAACTGAGCTATTTCGGCAGGCTATAGCACTGCATGGGGCAGTATAAGAGTGTAAATGAAATCCAACTGTATGTCTAATGACTCGGAAGAGTGATTGTGGGTATTATATTGTATAAGAAACTGCTTATCTTTTAAGGATATTGTAATCTTTTACCCTGGGAAGAAAAGATATTCCAGAGCTCCACACATAAACAGATAATCTTCTGTCATTGTAGATGATTAACCCCTTATGGACGCAGGGTTTTTTCGCTTATTTCTTGCTCTCCACCATCACAAATCCATAACTTTTTAATTTTTCCGTGTACAGAGCTGTGTGACGGATTATTTTGTGCGTAACAAATTTTGCTTCTTCATTACAATATTTATTATTCCATGGCATGTATGGGAAACTGAAAAAAAATTCCAAATGTGGAAAAATTGGGGAAAAAAAGCATTTGCATCATGTTCTTGTGGGCTCAGTTTTTACCACTTTCACCATGCGCTCCAAATAACACCTCTATTTTATTTCTTGGTTCGGTACGATCACGGTGATACCAAATTTATATAGGTTTTAGATAAATTTATATAGGTTTTTTAACACATTTTCAAAAGTTAAATGATTGTGCACGAAAAAGAAAAGAAAATTGCACCAACTTCAGAAGCTAATAACTTTTTCATACTTTGGTGTACGGAGCTGTTTGATGTGTCATTTTTTGCTAAATGAGCCGAAGTTTTCATTGCTACAATTTTGAGGACTGTGCGACATTTTGGTCGCTTTTTATTCCATTTTTTATGTAATGTAAAATGTTGTAAAAGTCGCAGTTCGGACATTTGGGCACTATTTTCTGTTATGGGGGTCACCTCCAGCAATAACCGTTTTTATATTTTGATAGATTGGGTATTTTGGGATGCAGCAATACCTATTGTTTCTGTCTTGTTACAGTTTATTATGTTTTTATATCAGTTCTATTAAAAGATATGAACTTTTAGGTTTTTTACTTTAATTATTTTTGAAACTTTTTTTTTTACTATTTTTCAGACCCTCTAGAGTCGTTCATGTCTTTTAACTACAAAAAGTTGTATTGTTACAGTTCATTGGTGTGGAAAGAGTTAATAGCTGCATTGTAGAAGTCAGGATGGCCGAGCGGTCTAAGGCGCTGCGTTCAGGTCGCAGTCTCCTCTGGAGGCGTGGGTTCGAATCCCACTTCTGACAAGGATTGTTTTGTCATTCATATTGTTATACTTCAGTCGCTCATATCTTTTAACTACAAGCATTTTTGCTATTAATAGCACAAATGTTTAACCCCTTAACACTCTGCGGCGTAGCTCTACAGTGCAGAGGTGTGGGGCTTGTATGAAGAGGGCTCACGGGCTCAGTCCTCCTTATACACAGGTGGGGGTTGTTGCATAAAACACAATAAAACCTGTATAAATTTGGTATCACCACGATCGCATCGAACTAAAAAATAAAGTAGAGGTGTTATTTTGAGCGCACAGTGAAAGTCGTAAAAACTGAGCCCACAAGAACGTGATGTGAACATTTGGAATTTTTTTTCCAGCTTCCCAATACATGGCATGGAATAATAAATAATGTGTCGGAGAAGTTTTTGACTTTTCTTTTTGTTGTAGGGCACAACCACACCTGGTTCGATGCTGGTACCAATTGTAAACCTTTGGTTTCTATCTCCACAGGGGCGTAACGATCGCGGTCGCAGGGGGTGTGACCTTGACCAGGCCCACTCTCCAACAGAGGCCCGCACCTGACCCATGCGCTGCGCTGATAACTCCCCGCAGCACATGGGGCAGATGTTCTGATTATGAATTGTGATATGTTCCAGCTCACGGACTGTTCTGCATCTGGTCCGTGCGCTGGTAGCGGGGACCCACGGCTGTCAAAACTTGTAACAAGCAGGGTCCTCGTTCCGCCCACCCTCTGTCCCCATCAGATAATTAGATCTGACCGGGATAGAGCCGGGCCGGATCATACCAACAGCCACCACCACCCAGACCGGCACAGGCATGTTTAATGATGCGTCTGCCTGCGCCAGGTCTGCTGAGGTCTATGACCCGGTATGTGACCTCGCATCATCAGACATCGCCTGCGCTGAATTCCCTGAGAAGGGAGAGCGTGAAGAAGAGGAAATAATGTAAGTATTTTATTAGTTTTTTTTTTCTTAACTTGTTATTAGTGTAATGCAAAACTACTGATGCCCATTGAGGGGAGGGAAGGGGGTGTGTGATATCACACAATGGTGGGTTCTTCAACCCATACATAATATACATTATAATGGCACTATGTTTACAATGGTGGGTTCTTCAACCATGCACAACGTACAAAAAGCAGGCACTAGTCACTTTTCACATTATTTTTTAGGTAATTTAATTGGTTTTGTTAATATACATTTTATATGTTTATACATGTATCTGAGGTGCATAATACCAACATTTGCATACACATGTAGGTTTATATTTAAATTAGCACCTTTATATTCAATACCTATAGGGATTCTAGTATGGTTCATAAACAGCACTAGCACTTTCTCTACACATTGGCAGTTATTTGTTATTTGTTTTTCGCATAGTCACTTCATTTTTAATAGTCATAATTCTATATATAAAAACAAAACCATATGAATTATAAATTTTATTACACATATCTGAGTGTTACACTAATTTACTTTCCTATTATGCGCAATAAATTATTATAAGGGTGTCAATTTCTAAATATGTTATGTGTAATTACTATTTGGTGCTCAAATAGGGAAATGTCTATGTATTAATTCCTTTTTATGTACAGGTGGTCCCCTACTTAAGAACTCTCGACTTACATATGACCCCTAGTTACAAACGGACCTCTGAATGTTGGTAATTTATTGTGCTTTAGTCCTAGGCTACAATGATCAGCTGTAACAGTTATATAAGGCGTATGTAATTAAGCTTTAGTGTTAATCCTGGTTCTTATCACAAGCCAACATTTTTAAATCCAATTGTCACAGACAATGATAAAATATACAGTTCCGACTTACATACAAATTCAACTTAAGAACAAACCTACAGACCCCATCTTGTATGTAACCCGGGGACTGCCTGTATATTGATATACCTTGTATGCACTCAATGCACTTTTAGGACCATTGTATACACTTCCACTTTAGACATATATATTATGAGCAAGTCAATTTCTATATACTTCTCCTATGCAACCCTTGGCCACACTTTTGCCAGCACCTAAGATGGTCGGGTGACATGCATTCCTTCGACACGTGCGCGCACTCTGGTGGCGGGCCCGGACTTCTGGTTCATGGTGACGCGCATACTATATGCGCCATGCGTCTTCTGGAATTCCAGTCTCACCCCTGGAGGCGGGCGCAGAGATGGTGGTAATGCGCTAAGACACACACCTGTACCTACATTTATCTTTAGGTGAGTTGACTATCATTGGCTCTATTTAGTCATCTGGTTATACCTTTGTGGGAATGTATACTGTCCTGCCCCCACTTCACGTACCCCCGAGGTCTATGCGGAGCTCAACAGGCAGTTAAACGCCTTCCTACAGTTCAACAAATGAGACTGGTTGAAAGTCTGTAGCTTTATTAAACTGATGTAGGATTAGGGTGAAACTGAAGAAAAACAGGAATGTACAAGCTATTAGATTAGCACAATAATATAACAGGAGCATGTTACATACATAACATTGGCATATAACAGGGAACAAGCTGGTACAGACGACACAGTCTTGGACCAAACATGGCCAACCATGAGGTTGGGCCTATCTGTGCAATTACAGATCTATACATTCAGGGCCGGCTCCAGGTTTCAGTAGGCCCCTGGGCGACAGAGCCTCACTGGGCCCCTCAACAGTGAAGTCATGTGGCGGGATTTAAAAACATGCTCAATCTAGGAATATGAGGAGGCAAGCCTCCTCCATGAAATAATATGAGGCGAGGAGGCAAGGCTGCAGCCTCCTCCATGAAATAATATACGAAGAAGAGGCATGAATTAATATGAGGAGGGAAGGATTAAATATGTATATTAAAATACTACAAAGCAGTAAGCACTAAAAGCAGTAAGCAGTAAAAAAAAAACTCTAACTTACCTCAAGAACACAGGTCCAGCGGCTCCATCACGCTCTCCTCTTCTAATCTTCAGCGCAGCACGGACGTCAGGTGGCGAGCCGGCAAGCATGCTGTAAAGACGCTCTGCAGATGTATTTTTGTCCAGGACAAATTGTCTTATTCCTGGGATCCGCTTGCGGCGCCGCCTGTCACAGGAGGATGCCGCAAGAGAGATGGGCGACACAAGGATGCCGTTGCCGATATAATTGAGGTTTTATATCATTGAGGCTGGGGGCCCTCTGGGAGTTCTGGGGCCCCGGCACTTGCCCGGGTAAGCCGGGTGCTGACGCCGGGCCTGTATACTTCATACAACAAAGTTTATACAGAGTGGTCCTATAGCTGCTAGTAGCTAGAGATTCTTATAGACAGTCTCCTTACCAGCTATACTACAACAAGGGTTAAGATGGATGAATATAGGTCTTCTCTCTGTGTAGACATGAAAGGAACTGCCCTTCTCCTACCCACAATCCTTTGTATCTACTAGTGGGTGGGGAAAACAGAATGTAAGTAGTTATTAACTTTGGCCATTAGATAGCGCCAGCAAAAAAACATCTGTTACATAATGGACAAAATTATGAGCATCATTTAACCTGCATAACATTTGCCAGTGGGCAGCACATATACTATCCACTCGCCGCACCACAGCACACCCCCTTGAGGAAGCGACAGCAAAACGTACTTCATGGTGGTGGTCAGGGGCTTGATTACTGCTTGTAATGTGCTTGGTATTATGTAACACCTGGTTGGGTAAACTTACTACTTGTACTTATTGCACAGCCCTATGTTGTATTTAATGTGGATGTCCACAGTGATGGTACATGTATATTATGGATTGACCACCAACATCTTTGTTTGTTTTTGTGGATTTCAACGTGTGTTTTAATGTTTTTTGATTGCCTTGGTGTGTACAAATTTATACCCTTTTGGTCCTTTATACTATTGTTGGTACTCATCTCTTGGTTAGTATAGGGATTGTATACAGTGGAAGTGGATGTTGTTATTGGTACTTACAGGTGAAGTTGTAGTCCTATCTTGGCTGTTCAGAAAGCTCCATCTGTAATGTGGATCCAGCTTGCCTAGGGTTCTCAATTTGTTTTTTCAGCAAAACCACTCAGCGCAGGGATATAACAAGATATGCTGCTGCATCAGTGTAGCTACAGAATTCTCAAGGTATGTTTGCTTCATAATGCATCAGATCAAATGGTAGGTTTCCTTTAAAGCAGCTTTTTGGAAGTCACGATGGCCGAGAGGCATAAGCACTGTCAGGTCGCAGTCTCCTGTGTGGGTTTGTATCCCACTTCTGACAATGTTCTTTGTCCTTCATATTGTTATCATGCAGTCATTCATATCTTTTCAATCCAAATACACTCACCGGCCTTTTTATTAGGTACACCATGCTAGTAACAGGTTGGACCCCCTTTTGCCTTCAGAACTGCCTCAATTCTTCGTGGCATAGATTCAACAAGGTGCTGGAAGCATTCCTCAGAGATTTTGGTCCATATTGACATGATGGCATCACACAGTTGCCGCAGATTTGTCAGCTGCACATCCATGATGCGAATCTCCCCTTCCACCACATCCCAAAGATGCTCTATTGGATTGAGATCTGGTGACAGTGGAGGCCATTTGAGTACAGTGAACTCATTGTCATGTTCAAGAAACCAGTCTGAGATGATTCCAGCTTTATGACATGGCGCATTATCCTGCTGAAAGTAGCCATCAGATGTTGGGTACATTGTGCTCATAAAGGGATGGACATGGTCAGCAACAATACTCAGGTAGGCTGTGGTGTTGCAACGATGCTCAATTGGTACCAAGGGGCTCAAAGAGTGCCAAGAAAATATTCCCCACACCATGACACCACCACCACCAGCCTGAACCTTTGATACAAGGCAGGATGGATCCATGCTTTCATGTTGTTGACGCCAAATTCTGACCCTACCATCCGAATTTCGCAGCAGAAATCGAGACTCATCAGACCAGGCAACGTTTTTCCAATTTTCTACTGTCCAATTTCGATGAGCTTGTGCAAATTGTAGCCTCAGTTTCCTGTTCTTAGCTGAAAGGAGTGGCACCCGGTGTGGTCTTCTGCTACTGTAGCCCATCTGCCTCAAGTTCGACGTACTGTGCGTTCAGAGATGCTCTTCTGCCTACCTTGGTTGTAACGGGTGGCGATTTGAGTCACTGTTGCCTTTCTATCAGCTTGAATCAGTCTGCCCATTCTCCTCTGACCTCTGGCATCAACAAGGCATTTCCGCCCACAGAACTGCCACTCACTGGATGTTTTTTCTTTTTCAGACCATTCTCTGTAAACCCTAGAGATGGTTGTGTGTGAAAATCCCAGTAGATCAGCAGTTTCTGAAATACTCAGACCAGCAGTTCTGGCACCAACAACCATGCCACGTTCAAAGGCACTCAAATCACCTTTCTGCAGGAGATTGTCTTGACCATGTCTACATGCCTAAATTCACTGAGTTGCCGCCATGTGATTGGCTGATTAGAAATTAAGTGTTAACGAGCATTTGGACAGGTGTACCTAATAAAGTGGTTGGTGAGTGTAGTTGAACTGTTAAAGCTTGTTGGTGTGGTAGAAGTTGAATTTGCAATGTAGAAGTCAGGATGGCCGAGCAGTCTGAGGCGCTGCATTCAAGACGCAGTCTCCTCTGGAGGCGTAGGTTCGAATCCCACTTCTGACAAGGATTTTTTGTCATTCGTGTTGTTATAATTCTGTCGCTCATATCTTTTAATTACAAACATTTGTGCTATTAATAGTACAAATGTTTAACCCCTTAACGCTCTGCACCGTAGCTCTATGGCGCAGAGGTGTTAGGCGTGTCCTCTTCATACAAAGGGGGGGTTGTTGCATATTACAGCAAACCCCCACAGCTAATAACCACGGTGGGTGCTTGCACCGATCGCGGCTATTAACTCCTCTGATGCCACTGGCAAAGCTGACGGCGCGTGGGCGCCGCCATCTTGGATCTGATTGTTGCTTCCCCGAACGTCATCGGGGGCGGCGATCGGTTGCCATGACAGCCTCTGTTTTTCGTCAGACCCCAGGCTGTCTGGTTTCTCCAGTTTCGTTACTATGAGCCAGTGGCTCATTGTAATGTATACTGTACAGAAATGTCACATCCTGCAATACAGTAGTATTGCAGTATATGGTAGGAACGATCAGACCATCTAGGGTTAATGTACCGTAGAGAGTCTAAGAGTTTCAAAGAAGTTTTTAAAATAATTAAAAAATGTTAAAAACCTGTCAGGTTGCAGTCTCCTCTAAAGGTTTGCGTTCAGGTTACTGGGATCGAATCCCAGTATTGTTTTAATTCAGTCACTCATATCTTTTAACCCCTTAAGGACGCAGGGTTTTTTGCTCATTTCTTGCATTCTACCTTCAAAAATCCATAACTTTTTCATTTTTCCGTGTACTGAGCTGTGTGAGGTCTTATTTTGTGCGTAACAAATTTAACTTCTCCGTCACATTATTTATTATTCCATGCCATGTATTGGGAAGCTGGAAAAAAATTCCAAATGTTCATATCATGTTCTTGTGGGCTCAGTTTTTACGACTTTCACTGTGCGCTCCAAATAACACCTCTACTTTATTGTTTAGTTCGGTGCGATTGTGGAGATACCAAATTTTATACAAGTTTTATTGTGTTTTAATACATTTTCAAAAATGAAATGAATGTGTACAAAAAAGAAAAACATTTTTTCGCCATCTTGTGACATTTATAACTCTGACGAAGACCCGAGGCTGTCATGGCAACTGATCGCCGCCCCACGACGTTCGGGGGGAGCGACAAATCAGATCCAAGATGGTGACGCCCACGCGCCCACGTCTTTTAAATGCCGCCGTCAGCTTTGCCGCTGCATCAGAGGAGTTAATGGCCGCAATCGTTATTTGCGGTGGGGGTTTGCTGCAATATGCAACAACCCCCACCTGTGTATGAAGAGGACTCAGCCCGTGAGTAGCTACGGCGCAGAGTGTTAAGGGGTTAAACATTTGTGCTATTAATAGCAAAAATGTTTGTAGTTAAAAGATATGAGTGACTGAAGTATAACAATATGAATGACAAAACAATCCTTGTCAGAAGTGGGATTCGAACCCACGCCTCCAGAGGAGACTGCGACCTGAACGCAGCGCCTTAGACCGCTCGGCCATCCTGACTTCTACAATGCAGCTATTAACTCTTTCCACACCAACGAACTTTAACAATAGAACAATTTGTAGTTAAAAGACATGAACGACTCTAGAGGGTCTGAAAAATAGTAAAAAAAAAAGTTTCAAAAATAATTAAAGTAAAAAACCTAAAAGTTCATATCCTTCACTAGAACTGATATAAAAACATAATAAACTGTAAAAACACAAACACAATAGGTATTGCTGCATCCCAAAATACCCAATCTATCAAAATATAAAAACGGTTATTGCTGGAGGTGACCCCCATAACAGAAAATAGCGCCCAAATGTCCGAACTGCGACTTTTACAACATTTTACATTACATAAAAAATGGAATAAAAAGCGACCAAAATGTCGCACAGTCCTCAAAATTAATATATATAAATTTATATAAATCCTATGTAAATTTGGTATCACGTGATCGTACTGGACCAAGGAATAAAATAGAGGTGTTATTTGGAGCGCACAGTGAAAGTGGTAAAAACTGAACCCACAAATGCTTTTTTTCCCCAATTTTTTTCCAGTTTCCCAGTACACGCCATGGAATAATTAATATTGTAACGAAGAAGTAAAATAATCCCTCACACAGCTCTGTACACGAAACATGAAAAAGTTATGGATTTTTTAAGGTGGAGAGCAAGAAATAAGCGAAAAAACCCTGCGTCCATAAGGGGTTAATCATCTACAATGACAGAAGATTATCTGTTTATGTGTGGAGCGCTGGAATATCTTTTCTTCCCAGGGTAAAAGATTACAATATCCTTAAAAGATAAGCAGTTTCTTATACAATATAATACCCACAATCACTCTTCCGAGTCATTAGACATACAGTTGGATTTCATTTACACCCTTATACTGCCCCATGCAGTACCATAGCCTGCCGAAATAGCTCAGTTGGGAGAGCGTTAGACTGAAGATCTAAAGGTCCCTGGTTCGATCCCGGGTTTCGGCAGAAACTTTTTTTTTTAACTCAGGGATAAACTTGAGTTATCATGAAATGAAAGTTGTGTTGTACTCATGTTCAAATGTTATGAATCAATATTTGTTTGGCAAAACCAGGTGTAAATCATAATGAGAAAAACATTTCTAAAATAAGTCCATTTCTTACTATTGAAACCTCTAAAACGCTAATTGTTGCTCTGGTTCCTGCTCCTGCTGACCTATTAGCTTATTCTTTCTTTTTTTATTTCTATTACTCTCCGTAAGAGAGATTGAATTTTGGACAATGGACTAAGGACTTGGATTTGGACCCTTGCAATACTTTTTATAGTTTTTTCACTTAGAACTATACTGATGTCTGGAGAGCCTGTATGGAGCTGGGGGTCTATTGTCTACACTAGGGAACAGCTGTTGGAGCTCAGTGACACATCAGGTCAGCATGCTAGCAGACCTGACATCCCCCAAGGACTGAGGAAAAGAAGGAGACGAGGATGTAGGGCTCGGGCTCTTCGGAGAGCCAGGAGGAGATGTCATAGACCTGTTCTACCCTCCGTGATTATGGGAATTGTGAGATCTCTTAAATAAAATGGAAGAACTGGTGGCGCTGACCTGGTTTTTCGATAGTGCAGCATGATGCTGTTTACAGAGACATGGCTTACTGGACTTACTCTGGACACACTTGTCTCCTTGGATGGTTTTAAACTCTTTTGTGCTGACAGGCCAAGGGATAGCGGTAAGAGGAAAGGTGGAGGGTTGGCGAAATTTCTGAATGAGAGATGGTGTGACTCTAGGCACGTTACAATTAAAGAGCAAACTTGCTTTAAAGACATTGAACTGTTAGCCACGAGTATGAGACCATTTTATCTGCAGGATTCTTATGGGGATGACATTGATGGCCTAACACACTGCACACCGGACTATATTAACTTCTGTACAGAGAACACGGTACCCACAAAAATGGTGAGGTGCTTCTCTAACAACAAACCCTGGATTAACCCTGATATAAAAGCTCTTCTTAAAAAGAAAAATATATTTTTTAGATTAGGTGAAAGGGAAAACTTGAGGATTGTTCAAAAGCAGCTGAAGCGACAGATAAAGGAGGGGAAATCCAGATACAAGAGCAAGATAGAGGAGCAGATGAAACAGGAAAACATCAGTGGGGTCTGGAAAAGTCTCAAATCAATATCTGATCACAGACAGCCTGTCTCTCAAGTTACAGGAGATAAGGAGTGGGTTAATGAACTTAATCTATTCTTCAATAGGTTTGATCACACACCTGCCCCTCCCACCTTACAGGCTTCCCCTCTGAGACAACATGAGTTCATGTGATTCTATTGTCTCCTCCACACTTAATGTGATCCCCTGCTGTTAGACCTCATCTCCAGATCAGTCAAACCAATTGTCAGCCATCAAGTTACAATGCCATCATTACATGGCTATACCTGCTGAGGAGGTTGAGGGCATTTGGAGTGCAGGGTGCACTTCTTAAGACCTTTTTCAACTCTGTAGTCATGTCAGCCATCTTCTTTGTTGCAGTCTTTTGGGGAAGCAGCATCTCAGCTAAGGAGAGGAGCAAACTGGACAAACTGATTGGGAAAGTCAGCTCTGTCCCGGGGGGTCCTCGCGACACAGCGCAGGTGGTAGCTGAGTGGAGGAAAGGGAAGTGAAATCTATTATTGAGAATAGCTCCCATCCCATGCATGAGACTGTGATAGCATTGGGGAGCACATTCAGTGACCGACTGCTTCACCCCAAGTGTGAGAGAGAGCGTTATCGTTATCGTTTTTTTTATTTTTGTTCATTTATCCCTAATACTATTGTTCTGTCATTGTTTATACTGTATTCTCTCTGCTGATGTAACGCTGTGAATTTCCCCACGGTGGGACTAATAAAGGATTATCTTATCTTGTATATTGGCCATAGAAAAGGCTACAAGAACATTCAAACATAAAAAGAAGAAGGCAGAGCCAGTGTACTCTATTAAGACCAGGTGCGTGAAGGGGTTAACAAATATGATCCTTGTTATGTTATGTAAAATGGTTTAAAAGTTGTGTCTTTTAAATGCCACTGGCAATCAAGGGGTTAACATCCAAGATTGTTGCCAGCACTGATCGAAGAGGGCTTAGCTGGGAAGCCCTGTTCAAATACCATTCTCAGCTCACTGACAGATATAAAACGTATATATATATATAATGTATCACAGCAAACAGAAAAAAAACACCCCACATGGGACTCGAACCCACAATCTCAGGGTTAGGAGGCCAGTGCCTTATCCGTTAGGCGACTGGGGCTTATATTGTTGGGAGAATGTTAGGCTGGCCCAGGACAATGTCCTCGGCAAGAACCAGGTAGGATTCATGGCAAACCATCACACCACTGACCACCTCTATACCTTGCACAGCCTCATCCAGAACCATGTCCACAAGGCAAAGAGGGAGAGGATATATATGCCTGTTTTGTAGACTTCAACTCAGTGGTACCCAGGTCTCTTCCTGAAACAGCTGGAGAATGGAATAGGTGGGAAAACCTATGATGTCATCAAGAGCTCCCACACCAAGAACACCTGCAGCGTAAAGGAGAACGGCCTTTTTCCAGCAGAGATGAGGGGTCAAACACTCCAGTGAACCCCTTCCCCCTTTGGACACATTGATCCCTCCCCCTCCGGAATACACTGTCCCCCCTCGAGCTACACTGTCCCCCTCCCCCAGGAAAGAAAACGAATCTCACCTTTCCTGGTTCCCGGAGCAGCACCTGCAGCTGCCTTCTTTCTTCAGCCTGGGCCTCCCGTTCGCGCCAGCCCGGAAGTTGGCACACATGATCCATTCTGCCAAAACCCAGGATTGAACCAGGGACCTTTAGATATTCAGTCTAACCCTCTCCCAACTGAGCTATTTTGGCGGACTGTAGCACTGCATGGGGCAGTATAAAGGTGAAAAAGAAATCCAACTGTATGTCTAAAGACTCGGAAGAGTGATTGTGGGTATTATATTGTATAAGAAACTGCTTATCTTTTAAGGTTATTGTAATCTTTTACTCTGGGAAGAAAAGATATTCCAGAGCTCCACACATAAACAGATAATCTTCTGTCATTGTACATGATTAACCCCTTATAGACGCAGGGTTTTTTCGCTTATTTCTTGCTCTCCACCATCACAAATCCATAACTTTTTCATTTTTCCGTGTACAGAGCTGTGTGATGGATTATTTTGTGCGTAACAAATTTTACTTCTTCGTAACAATATTTATTATTCCATGGCGTGTATGGGAAACTGGAAAAAAATTCCAAATGTGGAAAAATTGGGGAAAAAAGCATTTGCGTCATGTTCTTGTGGGCTCAGTTTTTACCACTTTCACCATGCGTTCCAAATAACACCTATTTTATGCCTTGGTTCGGTACGATCACGGTGATACCAAATTTATATAGGTTTTATATATATTTATATAGGTTTTTTAACACATTTTCAAAAGTTAAACGATTGTGCACGAAAAAGAAAAGAAAATTGCACCAAATTCAGACGCTAATAACTTTTTCATACTTTGGTGTACGGAGCTGTGTGATGGGTCATTTTTTGCTAAATGAGCCGAAGTTTTCATTGCTACAATTTTGAGGACTGTGCGGCATTTTGGTCACTTTTTATTCCATTTTTTATGTAATGTAAAATGGTGTAAAAGTTGCAGTTCGGACATTTGGGCGCTATTTTCTGTTATGGGGGTAACTATTTTTCAGACCCTCTAGAGTCGTTCATGTCTTTTAACTACAAAGAGTTGTATTGTTAAAGTTCATTGGTGTGGAAAGAGTTAATAGCTGCATTGTAGAAGTCAGGATGGCCGAGCGGTCTAAGGCGCTGCGTTCAGGTCGCAGTCTCCTCTGGAGGCGTGGGTTCGAATCCCACTTCTGACAAGAATTGTTTTGTCATTCGTATTGTTATACTTCAGTCACTCATATCTTTTAACTACAAACATTTTTGCTATTAATAGCACAAATGTTTAACCCCTTAACACTCTGCGCCGTACCTCTACAGTGCAGAGGTGTGGGGCTTGTATGAAGAGGGCTCACGGGCGCTCAGTCCTCCTTATACACAGGTGGGGGTTGTTGCATATTGCAGCAAACCCCCACCGCAAATAACGATCGTGACTATTAACTCCTCCGATGCTGACGGCAGCATTTAAAAGACGTGGGCGTCGCTATCTTGGATCTGATTTGTCGCTTCCCCGAACGGCATGGGGGGGGGGGGGTGATCGGTTGCCATGACAGCCTCGGGTCTTCGTCAGAGTTATAAATGTCACAAGATGGCGAAAAAATGTTTTTCTTTTTTGTAGACATTTGTTTAATTTTTGAAAATGTATTAAAACACAATAAAACCTGTATAAATTTGGTATCACCACGATCGCACCAAACTAAAAAATAAAGTAGAGGTTTTTTTTCCAGCTTCCCAATACATGGCATGGAATAATAAATAATGTGTCGGAGAAGTTTTTGACTTTTCTTTTTGTTGTAGGGCACAACCACACCTGGTTCGATGCTGGTACCAATTGTAAACCTTTGGTTTCTATCTCCACAGGGGCGTAACGATGGCGGTCGCAGGGGGTGTGACCTTGACCAGCCCCACTCTCCAACAGAGGCCCGCACCTGACCCATGCGCTGCGCTGATAACTCCCCGCAGCACATGGGGCAGATGTTCTGATTATGAATTGTGATATGTTCCAGCTC
The DNA here is from genome assembly GCF_040894005.1 of Engystomops pustulosus. Lineage (NCBI taxonomy): Eukaryota > Metazoa > Chordata > Amphibia > Anura > Leptodactylidae > Engystomops > Engystomops pustulosus. The sequence continues at coordinate 63,662,663 of NC_092416.1, read as the reverse complement.
ACGGAATGTTCAGCATCCGGTCCGTGCGCTGGTAGCGGGGACCCACGGCTGTCACAATTCATTATCGGAACTTTTGACAAGCCGGGTCCTCGTTCCGCCCACCCTCTGTCCCCATCAGATAATTAGATCTGACCGGGATAGAGCCGGGCCGGATCATACCAACAGCCACCACCATCCAGACCTGCGCCGCGTCTGCTGAGGTCTATGACCCGGCATGTGACCTCGCATCATCAGACATCGCCTGCGCTGAATTCCCTGAGAAGGGAGAGCGTGAAGAAGAGGAAATAATGTAAGTATTTTATTTGGTTTTTTTTTCTTAACTTGTTATTAGTGTAATGCAAAACTACTAATGCCCATTGAGGGGAGGGAAGGGGGTGTGTGATATCAATAGGGGCAATCTTATTAAAGTCCTCTGAGGACAAGAGAAAGGAAATATTACAAAAGGTTGCTGCTGTGGGAGGGTGGGAATATTACTAGTAGCTACTGGGGCTGGGGGGAAACTTATAAAAGTCTCCTTTGGGAGGGGGGAGTATTATTAATAGGTACTCTGGGTGCCTTAAATGGCTATGGGAGGTATTAGTAATAGCCACTGTGAGTGTGTGTGTGTGTGTGTGGGGGGGATATATTCCTGAAGGTTAGTGTGTGTGTGTGTGGAGTTGTATTCAATTACTGATGTCTACTGTGGGGGGTATTACGGATGTCAACTGTGCTTTTTTTTTTACTGATGTCAACTGTGTGGGGGTTAATTACTGATGTTCACTTGGGCGTTTTTTTCTGATGTCAACTGTGGGAGGGGGTATTACTGATAAATCTATAAAGTATTGCATTAAATAAGCCTGAAATGGGGGAGTAGGGTTCAATGTTGTTTTGGGCATAGTGAGGGGGCCCCTTTGGGAATTTTGGCCCGGGGGAACCTTCTTGCAATACCATATGGTGTACAGCGTCGTTTCCTCTGTGGGGTGTAGTTGTTATTTTCACATGAAGTAATTTTCTGCACATAAATCATTTGCATGTTTACAATGGTGGGTCTTTAACCCATACATAATATACATTATAATGGCACTATGTTTACAATGGTGGGTCTTTAACCCATACATAATATACATTATAATAGCACTATGTTTACAATGGTGGGTCTTTAACCCATACATAATATACATTCTAATGGCACTATGTTTACAATGGTGGGTCTTTAACCCATACATAATATACATTATAGTGGCACTATGTTTACAATGGTGGGTTCTTCAACCATGCACAACGTACAAAAAGCAGGCACTCGTCACTTTTCACATTACTTTTTAGGTAATTTAATTGGTTTTGTTAATATACATTTTATATGTTTATACATGTATCTGAGGTGCATAATACCAACATTTGCATACACATGTAGGTTTATATTTAAATTAGCACCTTTATATTCAATACCTATAGGGATTCTAGCAGGGCCGGATTATAGGCGGGGCTCCCGGGGCTCGAGCCCCGGGGCACCCACCATCTTGCCCCCCCTAGGGGCCCCCACCAGATCGCACCTCCCGTGCCCCCCCTCATGAGCCGAACGCCGCCCTCCGCCTCCGGGCATAGGTGAGCGCCTCCCCGGCGATCCAGCCCCTGCATAAACTGCCCGCCCACCCATCCTGCTGCATGGGGAGCCGCCTCCCGCCACTCCGCCCCCCCCCTCTGGCACAGGTGACAAGCAACCCCGCTCGCTCCCCGCTCCGCTCAATCCCGGCTTAACACCGCTCCCCTCGCTCACCACCCCCGCTCCTCTCCCTCACCACCCCCCGCTCCCAGCTCCTCTCGCTCACCACCCCTTGCTCCCCGCTCCTCTCGCTCACCACCCCCGCTCTCCGCTCGCTCACAACCCCCCGCTCTCCGCTCGCTCACCACCCCCGCTTCCCGCTCCGCTCGCTCACCACCCCCGCTCCCCGCTCACCACCCCCGCTCCTCTCGCTCACCACCCCCACTCCCCGCTCCTCTCGCTCACCACCCCCCTCTCCTCTCGCTCACCACCCCCCTCTCCTCTCGCTCACCACCCCCCGCTCGCTCACCGCGCTATATATGTGTATATACAGTGTATATGTGTATATACAGTGTATATGTGTATATATGTATCTACTGTGTATTTATGCATCTACTGTGTATATATGTATATACTGTATATACATTCATCTACTGTGTAAATGTGTATATATGTATATACTGTGTATATATGCATCTACTGTGTATATATGCATCTACTGTGTATATGTGTATATATGCATCTACTGTGTATATATGCATCTACTGTGTATATATGCATCTACTGTGTATATGTATATACTGTGTATATATGCATCTACTGTGTATATATGTATATAACGTGTATATATGTATATACTGTGTATATATTCATCTACTGTGTATATGTGTATATACTGTGTATATATGCATCTACTGTGTATATATATATATATATATGTATATACTGTGTATTTATGCATCTACTGTGTATATATGTATATACTGTGTATATATTCATCTACTGTGTATGTGTATATACTGTGTATTTATCCATCTACTGTGTATATATGCATCTACTGTGTATATATGTATATACTGTGTATTTATGCATTTACTGTGTATATATGTATATACTGTGTATTTACTGTGTATAGATGCATATACTGTGTTTACACACGCATATATTTATATAAGCATATATGTGTGTACATTTATATATATGTGAGGCGGCTGTATGTAGCTGTGTTACTGGGGGTGAGGCGGCTGTATGTAGCTGTGTTACTGGGGATGAGGCGGCTGTATGTAGCTGTGTTACTGGGGATGAGGCAGCTGTATGTAGCTCTGTTACTGGGGTAAGGCGGCTGTATGTAGCTGTGTTACTGGGGGTGAGGCGGCTGTATGTAGCTGTGTTACTGGGGGTGAGACGGCTGTGTATAGTTGTGTTACTGGGGGTGAGGCGGCTGTGTGTAGCTGTGTTACTGCGGGTGAGGCGGCTGTATGTAGCAGTGTTACTGGGGTGAGGCGGCTGTATGTAGCTGTGTTACTGCTGGGATAGTGGAAAGGAAGCAGGAGGACGTGTGTGTACGCTACACTTAGTGGGGGCCTCCACCAGATTTTGCGCCCAAGGGCCCCCACCAACCTTAATCCGGCCCTGGATTCTAGTATGGTTCATAAACAGCACTAGCACATTCTCTACACGTTGGCAGTTATTTGTTATTTGTTTTTCGCATAGTCACTTCATTTTTAATAGTCATAATTCTATATATAAAAACAAAACCATATGAATTATAAATTTTATTACACATATCTGAGTGTTACACTAATTTACTTTCCTATTATGCGCAATAAATTATTATAAGGGTGTCAATTTCTAAATATGTTATGTGTAATCACTATTTGGTGCTCAAATAGGGAAATGTCTATGTATTAATTCCTTTTTATGTACAGGTGGTCCCCTACTTAAGAACTCTCGACTTACATATGACCCCTAGTTACAAACGGACCTCTGGATGTTGGTAATTTATTGTGCTTTAGTCCTAGGCTACAATGATCAGCTGTAACAGTTATATAAGGCGTATGTAATTAAGCTTTAGTGTTAATCCTGGTTCTTATCACAAGCCAACATTTTTAAAATCCAATTGTCACAGACAATGATAAAATATACAGTTCCGACTTACATACAAATTCAACTTAAGAACAAACCTACAGACCCAATCTTGTATGTAACCCGGGGACTGCCTGTATATTGATATACCTTGTATGCACTCAATGCACTTTTAGGACCATTGTATACACTTCTACTTTAGATATATATATTATGAGCAAGTCAATTTCTATATACTTCTCCTATGCAACCCTTGGCCACACTTTTGCCAGCACCTAAGTTGGTCGGGTGACATGCATTCCTTCGACACGTGCGCGCACTCTGGTGGCGGGCCCAGACTTCTGGTTCATGGTGACACGCATGCTATATGCGCCATGCGTCTTCCGGAATTCCAGTCTCACCCCTGGAGGCGGGTGCAGAGACGGTGGTAATGCGCTAAGACACACACCTGTACCTGCATTTATCTTTAGGTGAGTTGACTATCATTGGCTCTTTTTAGTCATCTGGTTATATCTTTGTGGGAATGTATACTGTCCTGCCCCCACTTCACGTACCCCCGGGGTCTATGCGGAGCTCGACAGGCAGTTAAACGCCTTCCTACAGTTCAACAAATGAGACTGGTTGAAAGTCTGTAGCTTTATTAAACTGATGTAGGATTAGGGTGAAACTAAAGAAAAACAGGAATGTACAAGCTATTAGAATAGTACAATAATATAACAGGAGCATGTTACATACATAATATTGGCATATAACAGGAAACAAGCTGGTACAGACACAGTCTGGGACCAAACATGGCCGACCATGAGGTTGGGCCTATCTGTGCAGTTACAGATCTATACATTACACTTCATACAACAAAGTTTATACAGAGTGGTCCTATAGCTGCTACTAGCTAGAGATTCTTATAGACAGTCTCCTTACCAGCTATACTACAACAAGGGTTAAGATGGATGAATATAGGTCTTCTCTCTGTGTAGACATGAAAGGAACTGCCCTTCTCCTACCCACAATCCTTTGTATCTACTAGTGGGTGGGGAAAACAGAATGTAAGTAGTTATTAACTTTGGCCATTAGATAGCGCCAGCAAAAAAACATCTGTTACATAATGGACAAAATTATGAGCATCATTTAACCTGCATAACATTTGCCAGTGGGCAGCACATATACTATCCACTCGCCGCACCACAGCACACCCCCTTGAGGAAGCGACAGCAAAACGTACTTCATGGTGGTGGTCAGGGGCTTGATTACTGCTTGTAATGTGCTTGGTATTATGTAACACCTGGTTGGGTAAACTTACTACTTGTACTTATTGCACAGCCCTATGTTGTATTTAATGTGGATGTCCACAGTGATGGTACATGTATATTATGGATTGACCACCAACATCTTTGTTTGTTTTTGTGGATTTCAACGTGTGTTTTAATGTTTTTTGATTGCCTTGGTGTGTACAAATAAAGATTTGCAATATTTATTGGCACTGGTAATATGATTTATACCCTTTTGGTCCTTTATACTATTGTTGGTACTCATCTCTTGGTTAGTATAGGGATTGTATACAGTGGAAGTGGATGTTGTTATTGGTACTTACAGGTGAAGTTGTAGTCCTATCTTGGCTGTTCAGAAAGCTCCATCTGTAATGTGGATCCAGCTTGCCCAGGGTTCTCAATTTGTTTTTTCAGCAAAACCACTCAGCGCAGGGATAAAACAAGATATGCTGCTGCATCAGTATAGCTACAGAATTCTCAAGGTATGTTTGCTTCATAATGCATCAGATCAAATGGTAGGTTTCCTTTAAAGCAGCTTTTTGGAAGTCACGATGGCCGAGAGGCATAAGCACTGTCAGGTCGCAGTCTCCTGTGTGGGTTTGTATCCCACTTCTGACAATGTTCTTTGTCCTTCATATTGTTATCATTCAGTCATTCATATCTTTTCAATCCAAATACACTCACCGGCCACTTTATTAGGTACACCATGCTAGTAACAGGTTGGACCCCCTTTTGCCTTCAGAACTGCCTCAATTCTTCGTGGCATAGATTCAACAAGGTGCTGGAAGCATTCCCCAGAGATTTTGGTCCATATTGACATGATGGCATCACACAGTTGCCGCAGATTTGTCGGCTGCACATCCATGATGCGAATCTCCCCTTCCACCACATCCCAAAGATGCTCTATTGGATTGAGATCTGGTGACTGTGGAGGCCATTTGAGTACAGTGAACTCATTGTCATGTTCAAGAAACCAGTCTGAGATGATTCCAGCTTTATGACATGGCGCATTATCCTGCTGAAAGTAGCCATCAGATGTTGGGTACATTGTGGTCATAAAGGGATGGACATGGTCAGCAACAATACTCAGGTAGGCTGTGGTGTTGCAACGATGCTCAATTGGTACCAAGGGGCTCAAAGAGTGCCAAGAAAATATTCCCCACACCATGACACCACCACCACCAGCCTGAACCGTTTATACAAGGCAGGATGGATCCATGCTTTCATTTTGTTGACGCCAAATTCTGACCCTACCATCCGAATTTCGCAGCAGAAATCGAGACTCATCAGACCAGGCAACGTTTTTCCAATCTTCTACTGTCCAATTTCGATGAGCTTGTGCACATTGTAGCCTCAGTTTCCTGTTCTTAGCTGAAAGGAGTGGCACCCGGTGTGGTCTTCTGCTGCTGTAGCCCATCTGCCTCAAGTTCGACGTACTGTGTGTTCAGAGATGCTCTTCTGCCTACCTTGGTTGTAACGGGTGGCGATTTGAGTCACTGTTGCCTTTCTATCAGCTTGAACCAGTCTGCCCATTCTCCTCTGACCTCTGGCATCAACAAGGCATTTCCGCCCACAGAACTGCCACTCACTGGATGTTTTTTCTTTTTCAGACCATTCTCTGTAAACCCTAGAGATGGTTGTGCGTGAAAATCCCTGTATATCAGCAGTTTCTGAAATACTCAGACCAGCAGTTCTGGCACCAACAACCATGCCACGTTCAAAGGCACTCAAATCACCTTTCTGCAGGAGATTGTCTTGACCATGTCTACATGCCTAAATTCACTGAGTTGCCGCCATGTGATTGGCTGATTAGAAATTAAGTGTTAACGAGCATTTGGACAGGTGTACCTAATAAAGTGGCCGGTGAGTGTAGTTGAACTGTTAAAGCTTGTTGGTGTGGTAGGAGTTGAATTTGCAATGTAGAAGTCAGGATGGCGGAGCAGTCTGAGGCGCTGCATTCAAGACGCAGTCTCCTCTGGAGGCGTAGGTTCGAATCCCACTTCTGACAAGGATTGTTTTGTCATTCGTGTTGTTATAATTCTGTCGCTCATATCTTTTAATTACAAACATTTGTGCTATTAATAGAACAAATGTTTAACCCCTTAACGCTCTGCACCGTAGCTCTATGGTGCAGAGGTGTTAGGCGTGTCCTCTTCATACAAGGGGGGGGGGGGGGGGTTGTTGCATATTGCAGCAAACCCCCACAGCTAATAACCACGGTGGGTGCTTGCACCAATCGCGGCTATTAACTCCTCTGATGCCACTGGCAAAGCTGACGGGGCGTGGGCGCCGCCATCTTGGATCTGATTGTTGCTCCCCCGAACGTCATCGGGGGAGGCGATCGGTTGCCATGACAGCCTCTGGTCTTCGTCAGACCCAAGGCTGTCTGGTTTCTCCAGTTTCGTTACTATGAGCCAGTGGCTCATTGTAATGTATACTGTACAGAAATGTCACATCCTGCAATACAGTAGTATTGCAGTATATGGTAGGAACGATCAGACCATCTAGGGTTAATGTACCGTAGAGGGTCTAAGAGTTTCAAAGAAGTTTTTAAAATAATTAAAAAATGTTAAAAACCTGTCAGGTTGCAGTCTCCTCTAAAGGTTTGCGTTCAGGTTACTGGGATCGAATCCCAGTATTGTTATAATTCAGTCACTCATATCTTTTAACCCCTTAAAGGGCACCTACCACCACGAATCTACCTATAAAGGTAGATCGGGTGGTAGGTGGATGTATGGGACGTGAGGATAGCCCTTTTTAGAGCTAATCCTCACGTCCCCGCTAGCGTAGCATAAACTTTATTGCCCTAATATGTTAATTTAATTAAGCGGCTACCGGGGCGTGGAGTAGCCGGACACGAGGCTACACGGCGCGGCTACTCCACGCCCCAATAGCTGCTTTCCCCCGCCTACCCTGTGATCTTCGGCGCGCAGCTCCTGGCAGCTGCGCGCCCTCGTCCGAGAAGCCGGAGTTCTGCGCATGCGCAGTAACTCCGGCCAAGATGCGCGATCTCGGGAACAAGGCCGGAGTTACTGCGCATGCGCAGAACTCCGGCTTCTCGGACGAGGGCGCGCAGCTGCCAGGAGCTGCGCGCCGAAGATCACAGGGTAGGCGGTGGAAAGCAGCTACTGGGGCGTGGAGTAGCCGCGCCGTGTAGCCTCGTGTCCGGCTACTCCACGCCCCGGTAGCCGCTTAATTAAATTAACATATTAGGGCAATAAAGTTTATGCTACGCTAGCGGGGACGTGAGGATTAGTTTTAAAAAGGGCTATCCTCACGTCCCATACATCCACCTACCACCCGATCTACCTTTATAGGTAGATTTGTGGTGGTAGGTGCCCTTTAAGGACGCAGGGTTTTTTGCTCATTTCTTGCTTTCTTCCTTCAAAAATCCATAACTTTTTCATTTTTCCGTGTACTGAGCTGTGTGAGGTCTTATTTTGTGCGTAACAAATTTAACTTCTCCGTCACATTATTTATTATTCCATGCCATGTATTGGGAAGCTGGAAAAAAATTCCAAATGTTCATATCATGTTCTTGTGGGCTCAGTTTTTACGACTTTCACTGTGCGCTCCAAATAACACCTCTACTTTATTGTTTAGTTCGGTGCGATTGTGGAGATACCAAATTTTATACAAATTTTATTGTGTTTTAATACATTTTCAAAAATGAAATGAATGTGTACAAAAAAGAAAAACATTTTTTCGCCATCTTGTGACATTTATAACTCTGACGAAGACCCGAGGCTGTCATGGCAACTGATCGCCGCCCCACGACGTTCGGGGGGAGCGACAAATCAGATCCAAGATGGTGACGCCCACGCGCCCACGTCTTTTAAATGCCGCCGTCAGCTTTGCCGCTGCATCAGAGGAGTTAATGGCCGCGATCGTTATTTGCGGTGGGGGTTTGCTGCAATATGCAACAACCCCCACCTGTGTATGAAGAGGACTCAGCCTGTGAGTAGCTACGGCGCAGAGTGTTAAGGGGTTATACATTTGTGCTATTAATAGCAAAAATGTTTGTAGTTAAAAGATATGAGCAACTGAAGTATAACAATATGAATGACAAAACAATCCTTGTCAGAAGTGGGATTCAAACCCACGCCTCCAGAGGAGACTGCGACCTGAACGCAGCGCCTTAGACCGCTCGGCCATCCTGACTTCTACAATGCATCTCTTAACTCTTTCCACACTAACGAACTTTAACAATACAACAATTTGTAGTTAAAAGACATGAACGACTCTAGAGGGTCTGAAAAATAGTAAAAAAAAATATTTCAAAAATAATTAAAGTAAAAAACCTAAAAGTTCATATCCTTCACTAGAACTGATATAAAAACATAATAAACTGTAAAAACACAAACACAATAAGTATTGCTGCATCCCAAAATACCCAATCTATCAAAATATAAAAACGGTTATTGCTGGAGGTGACCCCCATAACAGAAAATAGCGCCCAAATGTCCGAACTGCGACTTTTACAACATTTTACATTACATAAAAAATGGAATAAAAAGCCACCAAAATGTCGCACAGTCCTCAAAATTAATATATATAAATTTATATAAATCCTATGTAAATTTGGTATCACGTGATCGTACCGGACCAAGGAATAAAATAGAGGTGTTATTTGGAGCGCACAGTGAAAGTGGTAAAAACTGAACCCACAAATGCTTTTTTTCCCCAATTTTTTTCCAGTTTCCCAGTACACGCCATGGAATAATTAATATTGTAACGAAGAAGTAAAATAATCCCTCACACAGCTCTGTACACGAAACATGAAAAAGTTATGGATTTTTTAAGGTGGAGAGCAAGAAATAAGCGAAAAAACCCTGCGTCCATAAGGGGTTAATCATCTACAATGACAGAAGATTATCTGTTTATGTGTGGAGCGCTGGAATATCTTTTCTTCCCAGGGTAAAAGATTACAATATCCTTAAAAGATAAGCAGTTTCTTATACAATATAATACCCACAATAACTCTTCCGAGTCTTTAGACATACAGTTGGATTTCTTTTACACCCTTATACTGCCCCATGCAGTACCATAGCCTGCCGAAATAGCTCAGTTGGGAGAGCGTTAGACTGAAGATCTAAAGGTCCCTGGTTCGATCCCGGGTTTCGGCAGAAACTTTTTTTTTAACTCAGGGATAAACTTGAGTTATCATGAAATGAAAGTTGTGTTGTACTCATGTTCAAATGTTATGAATCAATATTTGTTTGGCAAAACCAGGTGTAAATCATAATGAGAAAAACATTTCTAAAATAAGTCCATTTCTTACTATTGAAACCTCTAAAACGCTAATTGTTGTTCTGGTTCCTGCTCCTGCTGACCTATTAGCTTATTCTTTCTTTTTTTATTTCTATTACTCTCCGTAAGAGAGATTGAATTTTGGACAACGGACTAAGGACTTGGATTTGGACCCTGGCAATACTTTTTATAGTTTTTTCACTTAAAACTATACTGATGTCTGGAGAGCCTGTATGGAGCTGGGGGTCTATTGTCTACACTAGGGAACAGCTGTTGGAGCTCAGTGACACATCAGGTCAGCATGCTAGCAGACCTGACATCCCCCAAGGTCTGAGGAAAAGAAGGAGACGAGGATGTAGGGCTCGGGCTCTTCGGAGAGCCAGGAGGAGATGTCATAGACCTGTTCTACCCTCCGTGATTATGGGAATTGTGAGATCTCTTAAATAAAATGGAAGAACTGGTGGCGCTGATGCTGTTTACAGAGACATGGCTTACTGGACTTACTCTGGACACACTTGTCTCCTTGGATGGTTTTAAACTCTTTTGCGCTGACAGGCCAAGGGACAGCGGTAAGAGGAAAGGTGGAGGGTTGGCAAAATTTTTGAATGAGAGATGGTGTGACTCTAGGCACGTTACAATTAAGGAGCAAACTTGCTTTAAAGACATTGAACTGTTAGCTACGAGTATGAGACCATTTTATCTGCAGGATTCTTATGGGGATGACATTGATGGCCTAACACACTGCACACCGGACTTAACAGTACAGAGAACACGGTACCCACAAAAATGGTGAAGTGCTTCTCTAACAACAAACCCTGGATTAACCCTGATATAAAAGCTCTTCTTAAAAAGAAAAATATATTTTTTAGATTAGGTGAAAGGGAAAATTTGAGGATTGTTCATAAGCAGCTGAAGCGACAGATAAAGGAGGGGAAATCCAGATACAAGAGCAAGATAGAGGAGCAGATGAAACAGGAAAACATCAGTGGGGTCTGAAAAAGTCTCAAATCAATATCTGATCACAGACAGCCTGTCTCTCAGGTTACAGCAGATAAGGAGTGGGTTAATGAACTTAATCTATTCTTCAATAGGTTTGATCACACACCTTCCCCTCCCACCTTACAGGCTTCCCCTCTGAGACAACATGAGTTCATGTGATTCTATTGTCTCCTCCACACTTAATGTGATCCCCTGCTGTTAGACCTCATCTCCAGATCAGTCAAACCAATTGTCAGCCATCAAGCTACAATGCCATCATTACATGGCTATACCTGCTGAGGAGGTTGAGGGCATTTGGAGTGCAGGGTGCACTTCTTAAGACCTTTTTCAACTCTGTAGTCATGTCAGCCATCTTCTTTGTTGCAGTCTTTTGGGGAAGCAGCATCTCAGCTAAGGAGAGGAGCAAACTGGACAAACTGATTGGGAAAGTCAGCTCTGTCCCGGGGGGTCCTCGTGACACAGCGCAGGTGGTAGCTGAGAGGAGGAAAGGGAAGTGAAATCTATTATTGAGAATAGCTCCCATCCCATGCATGAGACTGTGATAGCATTGGGGAGCACATTCAGTGACCGACTGCTTCACCCCAAGTGTGAGAGAGAGCGTTATCGTAAGTCATTCCTCCCACTGCGATCAGGCTGTTCAACATACAAGGCTCAAACAAATGTAACCTGTGTTCAGCACCTAACCAGTCCCTGCAGGTCCCATCCACAGACTGAATACCAAACTGCTGATGATTGCTTGTCTTCTTTTTTTTGTTTGTCTTTTTATCCCTTTTTTATTTTTGTTCATTTATCCCTAATACTATTGTTCTGTCATTGTTTATACTGTATTCTCTCTGCTGAGAGAATTTCCCCACGGTGGGACTAATAAAGGATTATCTTATCTTGTATATTGGCCATAGAAAAGGCTACAAGTACATTCAAACATAAAAAGAAGAAGGCAGAGCCAGTGTACTCTATTAAGGCCAGTGCCTTATCCATTAGGCCACTGGGGCTTCTATTGTTGGGAGAGTGTTAGACTGGCCCAGGACAATGTCCTCGGCAAGAACCAGGTAGGATTCATGGCAAACCATCACACCACTGACCACCTCTATACCTTGCACAGCCTCATCCAGAACCATGTCCACAAGGCAAAGACGGAGAGGATATATATGCCTGTTTTGTAGACTTCAACTCAGTGGTACCCAGGTCTCTTCCTGAAACAGCTGGAGAATGGAATAGGTGGGAAAACCTATGATGTCATCAAGAGCTCCTACACCAAGAACACCTGCAGCGTTAAGGAGAACAGCCTTTTTCCAGCAGAGATGAGGGGTCAAACACTCCAGTGAACCCCTTCCCCTTTGGACACATTGATCCCTCCCCCTCCGGAATACACTGTCCCCCCTCGAGCTACACTGCCACCCTCCCCCAGGAAAGAAAACAAATCTCACCTTTCCTGGTTCCCGGAGCAGCACCTGCAGCTGCCTTCTTTCTTCAGCCTGGGCCTCCCGTTCGCGCCAGCCCTGAAGTTGGCACACATGATCCATTCTGCCAAAACCCAGGATCGAACCAGGGACCTTTAGATCTTCAGTCTAATGCTCTCCCAACTGAGCTATTTTGGCGGACTGTAGCACTGCATGGGGCAGTATAAAGGTGAAAAAGAAATCCAACTGTATGTCTAAAGACTCGGAAGAGTTATTGTGGGTATTATATTGTATAAGAAACTGCTTATCTTTTAAGGTTATTGTAATCTTTTACCCTGGGAAGAAAAGATATTCCAGAGCTCCACACATAAACAGATAATCTTCTGTCATTGTACATGATTAACCCCTTATAGACGCAGGGTTTTTTCCCTTATTTCTTGCTCTCCACCATCACAAATCCATAACTTTTTCATTTTTCCGTGTACAGAGCTGTGTGATGGATTATTTTGTGCGTAACAAATTTTACTTCTTCCTAATAATATTTATTATTCCATGGCGTGTATGGGAATCTGGAAAAAAATTCCAAATGTGGAAAAATTGGGGAAAAAAGCATTTGCGTCATGTTCTTGTGGGCTCAGTTTTTACCACTTTCACCGAGTGCTCCAAATAACACCTCTATTTTATGCCTTGGTTCGGTACGATCACGGTGATACCAAATTTATATAGGTTTTATATATATTTATATAGGTTTTTTAACACATTTTCAAAAGTTTAACTATTGTGCACGAAAAAGAAAAGAAAATTGCACCAAATTCAGACGCTAATAACTTTTTCATACTTTGGTGTACGGAGCTGTGTGATGGGTCATTTTTTGCTAAATGAGCCGAAGTTTTCATTGCTACAATTTTGAGGACTGTGCGGCATTTTGGTCACTTTTTATTCCATTTTTTATATAATGTAAAATGGTGTAAAAGTTGCAGTTCGGACATTTGGGCGCTATTTTCTGTTATGGGGGTAACTATTTTTCAGACCCTCTAGAGTCGTTCATGTCTTTTAACTACAAATAGTTGTATTGTTAAAGTTCATTGGTGTGGAAAGAGTTAATAGCTGCATTGTAGAAGTCAGGATGGCCGAGCGGTCTAAGGCGCTGCGTTCAGGTCGCAGTCTCCTCTGGAGGCGTGGGTTCGAATCCCACTTCTGACAAGGATTGTTTTGTCATTCGTATTGTTATATTTCAGTCACTCATATCTTTTAACTACAAACATTTTTGCTATAAATAGCACAAATGTTTAACCCCTTAACACTCTGCGCCGTAGCTCTACAGTGCAGAGGTGTGGGGCTTGTATGAAGAGGGCTCACGGGCGCTCAGTCCTCCTTATACACAGGTGGGGGTTGTTGCATATTGCAGCAAACCCCCACCGTAAATAACGATCGTGACTATTAACTCCTCCGATGCTGACGGCAGCATTTAAAAGACGTGGGCGCATGGGCGTCGCCATCTTGGATCTGATTTGTCGCTTCCCCGAACGGCATCGGGGGGGGGGGGGGGTGATCGGTTGCCATGACAGCCTCGGGTCTTCGTCAGAGTTATAAATGTCACAAGATGGCGAAAAAATGTTTTTCTTTTTTGTAGACATTTGTTTAATTTTTGAAAATGTATTAAAACACAATAAAACCTGTATAAATTTGGTATCACCACGATCGCACCAAACTAAAAAATAAAGTAGAGGTTTTTTTTCCAGCTTCCCAATACATGGCATGGAATAATAAATAATGTGTCGGAGAAGTTTTTGACTTTTCTTTTTGTTGTAGGGCACAACCACACCTGGTTCGATGCTGGTACCAATTGTAAACCTTTGGTTTCTATCTCCACAGGGGCGTAACGATGTCAAGGTCACACCCCCTGCGACCGCCCAGCCCCACTCTCCAACAGAGGCCCGCACCTGACCCATGCGCTGCGCTGATAACTCCCCGCAGCACATGGGGCAGATGTTCTGATTATGAATTGTGATACGTTCCAGCTCACGGAATGTTCAGCATCCGGTCCGTGCGCTGGTAGCGGGGACCCACGGCTGTCACAATTCATTATCGGAACTTTTGACAAGCCGGGTCCTCGTTCCGCCCACCCTCTGTCCCCATCAGATAATTAGATCTGACCGGGATAGAGCCGGGCCGGATCATACCAACTGCCACCACCACCCAGACCTGCGCCGCGTCTGCTGAGGTCTATGACCCGGCATGTGACCTCGCATCATCAGACATCGCCTGCGCTGAATTCCCTGAGAAGGCAGAGCGTGAAGAAGAGGAAATAATGTAAGTATTTTATTTGGGTTTTTTTTCTTAACTTGTTATTAGTGTAATGCAAAACTACTAATGCCCATTGAGGGGAGGGAAGGGGGTGTGTGATATCAATAGGGGCAATCTTATTAAAGTCCTCTGAGGACAAGAGAAAGGAAATATTACTAAAGGTTGCTGCTGTGGGAGGGTGGGAATATTACTAGTAGCTACTGGGGCTGGGGGGAAACTTATAAAAGTCTCCTTTGGGAGGGGGGAGTATTATTAATAGGTACTCTGGGTGCCTTAAATGGCTATGGGAGGTATTAGTAAAAGCCACTGTGAGTGTGTGTGTGTGTGTGTGTGTGTGTGTGTGTGTGTGTGTGTGTGGGGGGGGATATATTCCTGAAGGTTAGTGTGTGTGTGTGGAGTTGTATTCAATTACTGATGTCTACTGTGGGGGGTATTACGGATGTCAACTGTGCTTTTTTTTTTACTGATGTCAACTGTGTGGGGGTTAATTACTGATGTTCACTTGGGCGTTTTTTTCTGATGTCAACTGTGGGAGGGGGTATTACTGATGAATCTATAAAGTATTGCATTAAATAAGTCTGAAATGTTTTTGGTTTTGTTAATATACATTTTATATGTTTATACATGTATCTGAGGTGCATAATACCAACATTTGCATACACATGTAGGTTTATATTTAAATTAGCACCTTTATATTCAATACCTATAGGGATTCTAGCAGGGCCGGATTATAGGCGGGGCTCCCGGGGCCCCCACCAGATCGCACCTCCCGTGCCCCCCTCATGAGCCGAACGTCGCCCTCCGCCTCCGGGCATAGGTGAGCGCCTCCCCGGCGATCCAGCCCCTGCATAAACTGCCCGCCTACCCATCCTGCTGCATGGGGAGCCGCCCCCCGCCACTCCGCCCCCCCCTCTGGCACAACACCGCTCCCGGCTTAACACCGCTCCCCTCGCTCACCACCCCCCGCTTCCAGCTCCTCTCGCTCACCAACCCTTGCTCCCCGCTCCTCTCGCTCACCACCCCCCGCTCTCCGCTCCTCTCGCTCACCACCCCCCGCTCTCCGCTCGCTTACCACCCCCGCTCCGCTCGCTCACCACCCCCGCTCCTCTCGCTCACCACCCCCCTCTCCTCGCTCCTCTCGCTCACCACCCCCTGCTCCCCGCTCCTCTCGCTCACCACCCCCCGCTCCTCTCGCTCACCACCCCCCGCTCCCCTCGCTCACCACCCCTGCTCCCCGCTCCTCTCGCTCACCGCTCCTCTCGCTCACCGCTCCTCTCGCTCACCGCCCCCCGCGCTATATATGTGTATATACAGTGTATATGTGTATATATGTATATACAGTGTATATATGTATATGCAGTGTATTTATGCATCTACTGTGTATATATGTATACACAGTATACATAAATTATTATAAGGGTGTCAATTTCTAAATATGTTATGTGTAATTACTATTTGGTGCTCAAATAGGGAAATGTCTATGTATTAATTCCTTTTTATGTACAGGTGGTCCCCTACTTAAGAACTCTCGACTTACATATGACCCCTAGTTACAAACGGACCTCTGGATGTTGGTAATTTATTGTGCTTTAGTCCTAGGCTACAATGATCAGCTGTAACAGTTATATAAGGCGTATGTAATTAAGCTTTAGTGTTAATCCTGGTTCTTATCACAAGCCAACATTTTTAAAATCCAATTGTCACAGACAATGATAAAATATACAGTTCCGACTTACATACAAATTCAACTTAAGAACAAACCTACAGACCCCATCTTGTATGTAACCCAGGGACTGCCTGTTTATTGATATACCTTGTATGCACTCAATGCACTTTTAGGACCATTGTATACACTTCCACTTTAGATATATATATTATGAGCAAGTCAATTTCTATATACTTCTCCTATGCAACCCTTGGCCACACTTTTGCCAGCACCTAAGATGGTCGGGTGACATGCATTCCTTCGACACGTGCGCGCACTCTGGTGGCGGGCCCGGACTTTTGGTTCATGGTGACGCGCATGCTATATGCGCCATGCGTCTTCTGGAATTCCAGTCTGAACCCTGGAGGCGGGCGCAGAGACGGTGGCTCTTGGCTCTTTTTAGTCATCTGGTTATACCTTTGTGGGCATGTATACTGTCCTGCCCCCACTTCACGTACCCTCGGGGTCTATGCAGAGCTCGACAGGCAGTTAAACGCCTTCCTACAGTTCAACAAATGAGACTGGTTGAAAGTCTGTAGCTTTATTAAACTGATGTAGGATTACGGTGAAACTGAAGAAAAACAGGAATGTACAAGCTATTAGAATAGTACAATAATATAACAGGAGCATGTTACATACATAATATTGGCATATAACAGGAAACAAGCTGGTACAGACACAGTCTGGGACCAAACATGGCCGACCATGAGGTTGGGCCTATCTGTGCAGTTACAGATCTATACATTACACTTCATACAACAAAGTTTATACAGAGTGGTCCTATAGCTGCTAGTAGCTAGAGATTCTTATAGACAGTCTCCTTACCAGCTATACTACAACAAGGGTTAAGATGGATGAATATAGGTCTTCTCTCTGTGTAGACATGAAAGGAACTGCCCTTCTCCTACCCACAATCCTTTGTATCTACTAGTGGGTGGGGAAAACAGAATGTAAGTAGGTATTAACTTTGGCCATTAGATAGCGCCAGCAAAAAAACATCTGTTACATAATGGACAAAATTATGAGCATCATTTAACCTGCATAACATTTGCCAGTGGGCAGCACATACACTATCCACTCGCCGCACCACAGCACACCCCCTTGAGGAAGTGACAGCAAAACGTGCTTCATGGTGGTGGTCAGGGGCTTGATTACTGCTTGTAATGTGCTTGGTATTATGTAACACCTGGTTGGGTAAACTTACTACTTGTACTTATTGCACAGCCCTATGTTGTATTTAATGTGGATGTCCACAGTGATGGTACATGTATATTATGGATTGACCACCAACATCTTTGTTTGTTTTTGTGGATTTTAACGTGTGTTTTAATGTTTTTTGATTGCCTTGGTGTGTACAAATAAAGATTTGCAATATTTATTGACACTGGTAATATGATTTATACCCTTTTGGTCCTTTATACTATTGTTGGCACTCATCTCTTAGTTAGTATAGGGATTGTATACAGTGGAAGTGGATGTTGTTATTGGTACTTACAGGTGAAGTTGTAGTCCTATCTTGGCTGTTCTGAAAGCTCCATCTGTAATGTGGATCCAGCTTGCCCAGGGTTCTCAATTTTATAATTGTTTTTTCAGCAAAACCACTCAGCGCAGGGATAAAACAAGATATGCTGCTGCATCAGTGTAGCTACAGAATTCTCAAGGTATGTTTGCTTCATAATGCATCAGATCAAATGGTAGGTTTCCTTTAAAGCAGCTTTTTGGAAGTCACGATGGCCGAGAGGCATAAGCACTATCAGGTCGCAGTCTCCTGTGTGGGTTTGTATCCCACTTCTGACAATTTTCTTTGTCCTTCATATTGTTATCATTCAGTCATTCATATCTTTTCAATCCAAATGCACTCACCGGCCACTTTATTAGGTACACCATGCTAGTAACGGGTTGGACCCCCTTTTGCCTTCAGAACTGCCTCAATTCTTCGTGGCATAGATTCAACAAGGTGCTGGAAGCATTCCCCAGAGATTTTGGTCCATATTGACATGATTGCATCACACAGTTGCCGCAGATTTGTCGGCTGCACATCCATGATGCGAATCTCCCCTTCCACCACATCCCAAAGATGCTCTATTGGATTGAGATCTGGTGACTGTGGAGGCCATTTGAGTACAGTGAACTCATTGTCATGTTCAAGAAACCAGTCTGAGATGATTCCAGCTTTATGACATGGCGCATTATCCTGCTGAAAGTAGCCATCAGATGTTGGGTACATTGTGGTCATAAAGGGATGGACATGGTCAGCAACAATACTCAGGTAGGCTGTGGTGTTGCAACGATGCTCGATTGGTATCCAAGGGGCTCAAAGAGTGCCAAGAAAATATTCCCCACACCATGACACCACCACCACCAGCCTGAACCGTTGATACAAGGCAGGATGGATCCATGCTTTCATGTTGTTGACGCCAAATTCTGACCCTACCATCCGAATGTCGCAGCAGAAATCGAGGCTCATCAGACCAGGCAATGTTTTTCCAATCTTCTATTGTCCAATTTCGATGAGCTTGTGCAAATTGTAGCCTCAGTTTCCTGTTCTTAGCTGAAAGGAGTGGCACCCGGTGTGGTCTTCTGCTGCTGTAGCCCATCTGCCTCAAATTTGACGTACTGTGAGTTCAGAGATGCTCTTCTGCCTACCTTGGTTGTAACGGGTGGCGATTTGAGTCACTGTTGCCTTTCTATCAGCTCGAACCAGTCTGCCCATTCTCCTCTGACTTCTGGCATCAACAAGGCATTTCCGCCCACAGAACTGCCGCTCACTGGACGTTTTTTCTTTTTCGGACCATTCTCTGTAAATCCTAGAGATGGTTGTGCGTGAAAATCCCAGTAGATCAGCAGTTTCTGAAATACTCAGACCAGCCCTTCTGGCACCAACAACCATGCCACGTTCAAAGGCACTCAAATCACCTTTCTTCCCCATACTGATGCTCGGTTTGAACTGCAGGAGATTGTCTTGACCATGTCTTCATGCCTAAATGCAGTGAGTTGCCGCCATGTGATTGGCTGCTTAGAAATTAAGTGTTAACGAGCAGTTGGACAGGTGTACCTAATAAAGTGGCCGGTGAGTGTAGTTGAACTGTTAAAGCTTGTTGGTGTGGTAGGAGTTGAATTTGCAATGTAGAAGTCAGGATGGTGGAGCAGTCTGAGGCGCTGCATTCAAGACGCAGTCTCCTCTGGAGGCGTAGGTTCGAATCCCACTTCTGACAAGGATTTTTTGTCATTCGAGTTGTTATAATTCTGTCTCTCATATCTTTTAACTACAAACATTTGTGCTATTACTAGTACAAATGTTTAACCCCTTAACGCTCTGCACCGTAGCTCCATGGCGCAGAGGTGTTAGGCGTGTCCTCTTCATACACAGGTGGGGGTTGTTGCATATTGCAGCAAACCCCCACAGCTAATAACCACGGTGGGTGCTTGCACCGATCGCGGCTATTAACTCCTCTGATGCCACTGGCAAAGCTGACGGCGCGTGGCGTGTGGGCGCCGCCATCTTGGGTCTGATTGTTGCTCCCCCGAACGTCATCGGGGGCGACGATCGGTTGCCATGACAGCCTCTGGTCTTCGTCAGACCTGAGGCTGTCTGGTTTCTCCAGTTTCGTTACTATGAGCCAGTGGCTCATTGTAATGTATACTGTACAGAAATATCACATCCTGCAATACAGTAGTATTGCAGTATATGGTAGGAACGATCAGACCATCTAGGGTTAATGTACCGTAGAGGGTCTAAGAGTTTCAAAGAAGTTTTAAAAATAATAAAAAAAATGTTAAAAACCTGTCAGGTCGCAGTCTCCTCTAAAGGTTTGCGTTCAGGTTACTGGGATCGAATCCCCATATTGTTATAATTCAGTCACTCATATCTTTTAACCCCTTAAGGACGCAGGGTTTTTTGCTCATTTCTTGCTTTCTACTTTCAAAAATCCATAACTTTTTAATTTTTCCGTGTACTGAGCTGTATGAGGGCTTATTTTGTGCGTAACAATTTTAACTTCTCCGTCACATTATTTATTATTATTCCTTGCCATGTATTGGGAAGCTGGAAAAAAAATTCCAAATGTTCATATCACGTTCTTGTGGGCTCAGTCTTTACGACTTTCACTGTGCGCTCCAAATAACACCTCTACTTTATTGTTTAGTTCGGTGCGATCGTGGTGATACCAAATTTTATACAAGTTTTATTGTGTTTTAATACATTTTCAAAAATGAAATGAATGTGTACAAAAAAGAAAAACATTTTTTCGCCATCTTGTGACATTTATAACTCTGACAAAGACCCGAGACTGTCATGGCAACTGATCGCCGCCCCACGACATTCGGGGGGAGCGACAAATCAGATCCAAGATGGCGACGCCCACGTCTTTTGCCCGCCGTCAGCTTTGCCCGCTGCATCAGAGGAGTTAATGGCCGCGATCGTTATTTGCGGTGGGGGTTTGCTGCAATATGCAACAACCCCCACCTGTGTATGAAGAGGACTCAGCCCGTGAGTAGCTACGGCGCAGAGTGTTAAGGGGTTAAACATTTGTGCTATTAATAGCAAAAATGTTTGTAGTTAAAAGATATGAGTGACTGAAGTATAATAATATGAATGACAAAACAATCCTTGTCAGAAGTGGGATTCGAACCCACGCCTCCAGAGGAGACTGCGACCTGAACGCAGCGCCTTAGACCGCTCGGCCATCCTGACTTCTACAATGCAGCTATTAACTCTTTCCACACCAACGAACTTTAACAATACAACTCTTTGTAGTTAAAAGACATGAACGACTTTAGAGGGTCTGAAAAATAGTAAAAAAAAAGTTTCAAAAATAATTAAAGTAAAAAACCTAAAAGTTCATATCCTTCACTAGAACCGATATAAAAACATAATAAACTGTAAAAACACAGACACAATAGGTATTGCTGCATCCCAAAATACCCAATCTATCAAAATATAAAAACGGTTATTGCTGGAGGTGACCCCCATAACAGAAAATAGTGCCCAAATGTCCGAACTGCGACTTTTACTACATTTTACATTACATAAAAAATGGAATAAAAATCGACCAAAATGTCGCACAGTCCTCAAAATTGTAGCAATGAAAACTTCGGCTCATTTTGCAAAAAATGACATAGCTCAGTACACCAAAGTATGAAAAAGTTATTAGCGTCAGAAGTTGGTGCAATTTTCTTTTCTTTTTCGTGCACAATCGTTTAACTTTTGAAAATGTGTTAAAAAACCTATATAAATTTATATAAAACCTAAGTAAATTTGGTATCACCGTGATCGTACCGGACCAAGGAATAAAATAGAGGTGTTATTTGAAGCGCACAGTGAAAGTGGTAAAAACTAAACCCACAAATGCTTTTTTTCCCCAATTTTTTTCCAGTTTCCCAGTACACGCCATGGAATAATTAATATTGTAACAAAGAAGTAAAATAATCCCTCACACAGCTCTGTACACGAAACATGAAAAAGTTATGGATTTTTTAAGGTGGAGAGCAAGAAATAAGCGAAAAAACCCTGCGTCCATA
The DNA here is from genome assembly GCF_040894005.1 of Engystomops pustulosus. Classification (NCBI taxonomy): domain Eukaryota; kingdom Metazoa; phylum Chordata; class Amphibia; order Anura; family Leptodactylidae; genus Engystomops; species Engystomops pustulosus. The sequence continues at coordinate 63,640,607 of NC_092416.1, read as the reverse complement.
AGGGGTTAATCATCTACAATGACAGAAGATTATCTGTTTATGTGTGGAGCGCTGGAATATCTTTTCTTCCCAGGGTAAAAGATTACAATATCCTTAAAAGATAAGCAGTTTCTTATACAATATAATACCCACAATAACTCTTCCGAGTCTTTAGACATACAGTTGGATTTCTTTTACACCCTTATACTGCCCCATGCAGTACCATAGCCTGCCGAAATAGCTCAGTTGGGAGAGCGTTAGACTGAAGATCTAAAGGTCCCTGGTTCGTTCCCGGGTTTCGGCAGAAACTTTTTTTTTTAACTCAGGGATAAACTTGAGTTATCATGAAATGAAAGTTGTGTTGTACTCATGTTCAAATGTTATGAATTAATATTTGTTTGGCAAAAGGTGTAAATCATAATGAGAAAAACATTTCTAAAATAAGTCCATTTCTTACTATTGAAACCTCTAAAACGCTAATTGTTGCTCTGGTTCCTGCTCCTGCTGACCTATTAGCTTATTCTTTCTTTTTTTATTTCTATTACTCTCCGTAAGAGAGATTGAATTTTGGACAACGGACTAAGGACTTGGATTTGGACCCTGGCAATACTTTTTATAGTTTTTTCACTTAAAACTATACTGATGTCTGGAGAGCCTGTATGGAGCTGGGGGTCTATTGTCTACACTAGGGAACAGCTGTTGGAGCTCAGTGACACATCAGGTCAGCATGCTAGCAGACCTGACATCCCCCAAGGACTGAGGAAAAGAAGGAGACGAGGATGTAGGGCTCGGGCTCTTCGGAGAGCCAGGAGGAGACGTCATAGACCTGTTCTACCTTACTCTGTACACACTTGTCTCCTTGGATGGTTTTAAACTCTTTTGCGCTGACAGGCCAAGGGATAGCGGTAAGAGGAAAGGTGGAGGGTTGGCGAAATTTCTGAATGAGAGATGGTGTGACTCTAGGCACGTTACAATCAAGGAGCAAACTTGCTTTAACCCCTTCACGCTCCGTGGCGGATATATCCGCCACGGAGCACAGTGACTTAGCGCTCAGTGGCGGAAAAATATATTTTTTAGATTAGGTGACAGGGAAAACTTGAGGATTGTTCAATAGCAGCTGAAGCAACAGATAAAGGAGGGGAAATCCAGATACAAGAGCAAGATAGAGGAGCAGATGAAACAGGAAAACATCAGTGGGGTCTGGAAAAGTCTCAAATCAATATCTGGTCACAGACAGCCTGTCTCTCAGGTTACAGCAGATAAGGAGTGGGTTAATGAACTTAATCTATTCTTCAATAGGTTTGATCACACACCTGCCCCTCCCACCTTACAGGCTTCCCCTCTGAGACAACATGAGTTCATGTGATTCTATTGTCTCCTCCACACTTAATGTGATCCCCTGCTGCTAGACCTCATCTCCAGATCAGTCAAACCAATTGTCAGTCATCAAGCTACTGTAACACCCCTTCAGGCCTACCTCTGCAGGAAGGGTGTCTGGTGACTTCAAACTCAATATGGCGCAGTGCCTCCACCCGAATCTTGCTTGAAGCTCTGTAGATAAGCAGGAGGGTTTTCCTCTTCTACCAGGGGTTGACTCGGGAAACCCCTGCCTAAGCTTAACACACACTCACAATAGGTAAGGGTAAAACAACTTGGCAGGTTTATTGTGAGGGAAGGAAATAGGGATGAGCCAAGTGCAATGAATGCAAACAGGGAAAAGCATAAACAAGGATAACGTATATATATACAGATGCAGATTTTCTACTAAAAGGAACTGCTAGTGGCAGTAAAAGGTAACTGCACTCCCCAGGCCTGAGAGGGATAATGGTGCAGAGGGATCCCTGTAAATAATGAGCTCTGTGAGCAACAGAGGGGATAAATCAGAACACAACACAAATGACACCTGTCACTATCACACACTCTGCAGGTGACAACATGCACTCTCTACCTACACAGATTACACTCTTATGCTGGAGCTATGCATATTACACAGTCCATTCGTTGGGGCCCTGATGCCGCGGACGTTGGCGCGCTTTCTGTAAAGTTGGTGCACTTAATACTCTAAGTTCTCTTGGAAATTATGTTCTTGCAAACTCCTTACTAACAATAAAGTCTACTCACAACTCTGAGTAACTGCACCCAGGCTTCTGCTTGTGGCTGGCACCTGGATGGTAATGGAGGGGCAGGCAGGAACCTCCTGTGTGGTGGATGTGGAGACCTCGTGGGGACCAGGCTGTGGTGCAGAGGTGGAGCTTCTCCAGCAGGTCCTCTTCTCCTCTGGGGCTGGGCTGCTGGGCTGTCTCTAGTCCTCTGCTGTGTTACTCTCATTGCAGGAGGTCTCTCTCCCTTCTCCTTCCCACAATCCCTTGTTTCTCCCCTCAGCCCTTTCTCCAGCAACTCCTCCTATCAGTGTCAGTCGCACAGAGCAGCAGGGATTGCTGGGAGATGTAGTCCAGTCGGCTCCTGAGGAGTAGGTGCTGCTAGCTGCTGGTCTTAACCCCTGCTGCCCAGCAATTACACTGTCCTGTTCACATGTTGTGCTCTTAGCAGGGGTTACACTACAATGCCATCATTACATGGACATTGAGGCAGTGAAGTCCTATAAGTACTTGGGTGTCCTTCTCAACAATGGGCAGAGAACATAAAGGAACTTCACAGGAAGGGTCAGCACAGGCTATACCTGCTGAGGAGGTTGAGGGCATTTGGAGTGCAGGGTGCACTTCTTAAGACCTTCTTCAACAGTCATGTCAGCCATCTTCTTTGTTGCAGTCTTTTGGGGAAGCAGCATCTCAGCTAAGGAGAGGAGCAAACTGGACAAACTGATTGGGAAAGTCAGCTCTGTCCCGGGGGGTCTTTGTGACACTGTGCAGGTGGTAGCTGAGAGGAGGAAAGGGAAGTGAAATCTATTATTGAGAATAGCTCCCATCCCATGCATGAGACTGTGATAGCATTGGGGAGCACATTCAGTGACCGACTGCTTCACCCCAAGTGTGAGAGAGAGCGTTATCGTAAGTCATTCCTCCCACTGCGATCAGGCTGTTCAACAAACAAGGCTCAAACAAATGTAACCTGTGTTCAGCACCTAACAAGTCCCTGCAGGTCCCATCCACAGACTGAATACCAAACTGCTGATGATTGCTTGTCTTCTTTTTTTGTTTGTCTTTTTATCCCTTTTTTCTTTTTGTTCATTTATCCCTTATACTATTGCTCTGTCATTGTTTATACTGTATTCTCTCTGCTGATGTAACGCTGTGAATTTCCCCACGGTGGGACTAAGGGTACATTCACACGCGGTATGCCCGCCGTGCGGGCATACCGCCGTGTGCTGGAGGTGAGGAGGGGGTGACCCCTCCTCCCTCCATAGGAAATAGTGGCACACGGCCGCACATCCGCCGAAAGATAGAGCTTGCTCTATCTTTTTGCGGTGTGCGGCCCGGATCGGTGCCACACATGTGTGGCACCGGATCCCCGCCGTGCCGCTGTTGCCGTCTATGGGGACGTACATGCGGCCGCAAATTTGCGGCCGCATGTACGGCCCCGCAGACGGCAGTGTGAATGAGCCCTAATAAAGGATTATCTTATCTTGTATATTGGCCATAGAAAAGGCTACAAGTACATTCAAACATAAAAAGAAGAAGGCAGAGCCAGTGTACTCTATTAAGACCAGGTGCGTGAAGGGGTTAAAAAATATGAGCGACTGAATTACAACAACACGAAAGCCAAAGAAATCCTTGTTATGTTATGTAAAATGGTTTAGTTGTGTCTTTTAAATGCCACTGGCAATCAAGGGGTTAACATCCAAGATTGTTGCCAGCAGTGACCGAAGAGGGCTTAGCTGGGAAGCCCTGTTCAAATACCATTCTCAGCTCACTGACAGATATAAAACGTATATATATATATATATATATATATATATATATATATATATATATAATGTATCACAGCAAACAGAAAAAAAACACCCCAGATGGGACTCGAACCCACAATCCCTGGCTTAGGAGGCCAGTGCCTTATCCATTAGGCCACTGGGGCTTCTATTGTTGGGAGAGTGTTAGGCTGGCCCAGGACAATGTCCTCAGCAAGAACCAAGCCGGATTCATGGCAAACCATCACACCACTGACCACCTCTATACCTTTCACAGCCTCATCCAGCACCATGTCCACAAGGCAAAGAGGGAGAGGATATATACAAACTTTAAGTTTCTGCAACAAAAAAAACGTAATGTGTGAACGCAGCCTCAGGCTTTCTGCACACTACACTTTTACAGTTCTTGGTATGCAAACAATGGTCCCAGCTCAGGCATAATCACAGCCATGTGCAGGAGCCCATAGAAGTAAATGAGGACGTGTACAACAATCCTGCAGAAAACAAACCTCACGCCGTGGTCACACATACTGCTAGGCGTCCGTTCATAACGCGATGCTAGCGCAGAGGGGGCGGTCCTCAGCCCGAACGCACATACTTTTTACAGAGAAACGCATGCGATCGGCTTATCAATTGCATGCATTTTCCTGGAAAAGCACATGCGTTTGGGCCTAGGACCTCCCCCTGTGCGCTAGCGTCGCGTATGAACGGACGCCTAGCAGTATGTGTGACCAATTCCAAATGTGGTATAAATGACAAAAAAAGTTGCATTATTTTTTATTACAGGCTCGGTTTTACAACTTTCACACACCTCTTACTTTTTGAAACTTTGATGTATGGAGCTGGAGAAGCTGACGTTTTTAGTGATATCAGTTTGTGAAGTGAAGAAGTTTTTTCATCACTTTTTATTCAAATGTTTGTGCATTGAAATGGTGATGAATCTGCAATTTGGACACCATGACGGGTGGGGGGTTAATACTGAGGCTGCGGTCACACGTAACGCAGGGTATGCTGGTAATACTGAGGCTGCGGTCACACGTAACGCGGACTATGCTGGTAATACTGAGGCTGCGGTCAAATATAAAGCAGGGTATGCTGGTAATACTGAGGCTGTGGTCACACGTAACGCGGGGTATGCTGGTAATACTGAGGCTGCGGTCACAGGTAACGTGGTTATGCTGGTAATACTGAGGCTGCGGTCACAGGTAACGCAGGGTATGCTGGTAATACTGAGGCTGCGGTCACACGTAACGCAGGGTATGCTGGTAATACTGAGGCTGCGGTCACAGGTAACGCGGGGTATGCTGGTAATACTGAGGCTGCGGTCAAATATAAATCAGGGTATGCTGGTAATACTGAGGCTGTGGTCACACGTAACGCGGGGTATGCTGGTAATACTGAGGCTGCGGTCACATGTAACGTGGTTATGCTGGTAATACTGAGGCTGCGGTCACAGGTAACGCAGGGTATGCTGGTAATACTGAGGCTGCAGTCACAGGTAACGCAGGGTATGCTGGTAATACTGAGGCTGCAGTCACAGGTAACTCAGGGTATGCTGGTAATACTGAGGCTGCGGTCAAACATAACGCAGGGTATGCTGGTAATACTGAATCTGCGGTCACATGTAACACATTGATTCCTTCAGCCCTGGCATTTGGACAATACAAGACACCGGGTGCAGGTTATCCATCGCATGCGTTTACATAGAAGCCCACCCCCGTGCGCTTTGATTCCAATTCTAAACACAGTCAGCGCGTTACGTGTGACATTAATCCTTATTCTACAGCAACAACTTTCAGCATAGCGTAGTTGTAGTCCACTGTTATTCTATATATATGTACTCATTGCAGGGATGTAATAAGGTGCACTGTGTGTGTGTAAATGTGATGCACTTTTATTTTGTACCTTTTTCTTCTGCTGGAAGCCATCATGGGGTGAGCAGCAGCTCCTCATCCATCCTGAGCTCCTGCACATGAGTGCAGCCTGTGCTGTGCCAGGGGGAGGGCACTCCAGCAGCAGCTGCTAGCTGATTGGTGGCCCCTGATGTCTGTCATGACCAGGAGGAAGGGGGCCCCCTGTGACAACTAGGGGGCCCACGTCCTCTGGTCTGTAATTAGTGACAGCTCACTGTCTGCTCCTCCAGTGAATCAGGGGCCATGTTCTCCTGCAGTAATGCAGGGGCTGAGGTGCTCAGTGCAGGGTGGAGGAAATGTCTTCCTCACTGCCCCAGCGCTGCTGTGAGAAGAGCAGAGAACCTGTCTCTCCCTCCTGCAGGACATAATAGTCCCCCCTGCTGCCCCCTTCCTCCAGCCTCAGCTGAATGTGCCTGCTAGCAGACACAGGCAGGAGATGGTGACTCATGATAAGGGCCCACCAGGGCTTTGACCGGTGTCCCGGCAGGCCAGTCCGAGCCTGCCTGCAGCTGCCTTCTTTCTTCGGCCTGGGCCTCCCGTTCGCGCCAGCCCTGAAGCCGGCACACACAGGGGCTGACTGGTAATTTAAAGTGGCCCTGGAAAAAACTGTTAAAGTGGCCCCATTCTGTGGGTGGGGTTAAAACATGTAGGCGTGGCCATGTGATGTGGGTGGAGTTACTAAACTGCATACAAACTGTTTATAGAAGGTCTAAATCAACATGTACAGCACAGAGAAAGAAACTCATACATATGCCTCCCTTATACAGGAATAACACTTCTTTTTTTAAGAGAACACAACTTAATACTACAATACCTTCTCTGATAACCAAGAATGTAACTACTATATTACCATCCCCTATGTACAAGAATATAACTGCTGTAATACTGTCCCCTATGTACAAGAATAAAACTACTATAATACTGCCACCTATGTACAAGAATATAACTACTATAATACTGCCCCCTATGTACAGGAATATAACTGCTGTAATACTGTTCCCTATGTACAAGAATAAAACTACTATAATACTGCCACCTATGTACAAGAATATAACTACTATAATACTGCCCCTATGTACAGGAATATAACTACTATAATACTGCCCTCTATGTACAAGCATATAACTACTATAATACTGCCATCTATGTACAAGAATATAACTACTATAATACTGCCCCCTATGTACAAGAATATAATTACTATAATACTGCCCCCTATGTACAGGAATATAACTGCTGTAATACTGTCCCCTATGTACAAGAATATAACTACTATAATACTGCCACCTATGTACAAGAATATAACTACTATAATACTGTCCCCTATGTACAGGAATATAACTACTATAATACTGCCCCCTATGTACAAGAATATAACTACTATAATACTGCCCCCATGTGCAAGAATATAACTACTATAATACTGACCCCTATGTACAAGAATATAGCTACTATAATACTGCCTCCAATGTACAAGAATATAACTACTATAATACTATCCCCTATGTACAAGAAAATAACTACTATAATACTGTCCCCTATGTATAAGAATATAACTACTATAATACTACCCTCTATGTACAAGAATATAACTACTATAATACCGCCCGCTATGTACAAGAATATAGCTACTATAATACTGCCTCCAATGTACAAGAATATAACTACTATAATACTATCCCCTATGTACAAGAAAATAACTACTATAATACTGTCCCCTATGTATAAGAATATAACTACTATAATACTGCCCTCTATGTACAAGAATATAACTACTATAATACCGCCCCCTATGTACAAGAATATAACTACTATAATACTGCCTCCTATGTACAAGAATATAACTACTATAATACTGCCTCCTATGTACAAGAATATAACTACTATGATACTGCCTCCTATGTACAAGAATATAACTACTATAATACTGCCTCCTATGTACAAGAATATAACTACTAGAATACTGCCTCCTATGTGCAGGAATATAACTACTGTAATACTGATCCTATGTACAGGAATATAACTACTAGAATACTGCCTCCTATGTACAAGAATATAACTACTATAACACTGCCCCTATGTACAGGAATATAACTACTATAATACTGTCCCCTATGTACAAGAATATAACTACTATAATACTGCCCCTATGTACAGGAATATAACTACTAGAATACTGCCTCCTATGTACAAGAATATAACTACTATAATACTGCCCCTATGTACAGGAATATAACTACTATAATACTGTCCCCTATGTACAAGAATATAACTACTATAATACTGCCTCCTATGTACAAGAATATAACTACTATAATACTGACCCTATGTACAAGAATATAACTACTATAATACTGCCTCCTATGTACAAGAATATAACTACTATAATACTGCCCCCTATGTTTAAGAATATAACTACTATAATACTGCCCCCTATGTATAAGAATATAACTACTATAATACTGCCCCCTATGTTTAAGAATATAACTACTATAATACTGCCCCCTATGTACAAGAATATAATTACTATAATACTGCCCCCTATGTACAGGAATATAACTGCTGTAATACTGTCCCCTATGTACAAGAATATAACTACTATAATACTGCCACCTATGTACAAGAATATAACTACTATAATACTGTCCCCTATGTACAGGAATATAACTACTATAATACTGCCCCCTATGTACAAGAATATAACTACTATAATACTGCCCCCATGTGCAAGAATATAACTACTATAATACTGACCCCTATGTACAAGAATATAGCTACTATAATACTGCCTCCAATGTACAAGAATATAACTACTATAATACTATCCCCTATGTACAAGAAAATAACTACTATAATACTGTCCCCTATGTATAAGAATATAACTACTATAATACTGCCCTCTATGTACAAGAATATAACTACTATAATACCGCCCCCTATGTACAAGAATATAGCTACTATAATACTGCCTCCAATGTACAAGAATATAACTACTATAATACTATCCCCTATGTACAAGAAAATAACTACTATAATACTGTCCCCTATGTATAAGAATATAACTACTATAATACTGCCCTCTATGTACAAGAATATAACTACTATAATACCGCCCCCTATGTACAAGAATATAACTACTAGAATACTGCGTCCTATGTACAAGAATATAACTACTATGATACTGCCTCCTATGTACAAGAATATAACTACTATAATACTGCCTCCTATGTACAAGAATATAACTACTAGAATACTGCCTCCTATGTGCAGGAATATAACTACTGTAATACTGATCCTATGTACAAGAATATAACTACTATAATACTGCCCCTATGTACAGGAATATAACTACTAGAATACTGCCTCCTATGTACAAGAATATAACTACTATAATACTGCCCCTATGTACAGGAATATAACTACTATAATACTGTCCCCTATGTACAAGAATATAACTACTATAATACTGCCTCCTATGTACAAGAATATAACTACTATAATACTGACCCTATGTACAAGAATATAACTACTATAATACTGCCCCCTATGTTTAAGAATATAACTACTATAATACTGCCCCCTATGTATAAGAATATAACTACTATAATACTGTCCCCTATGTATAAGAATATAACTACTATAATACTGCCCTCTATGTACAAGAATATAACTACTATAACACTGCCCCTATGTACAAGAATATAACTACTATAATACTGCCCCCTATGTACAAGAATATAACTATTCTAAACTACTATACAACACAGCTACATACAGCCACCTCACCCCCAGTAACACAGCTACATACAGCTGCCTCATCCCCAGTAACACAGCTACATACAGCCCCCTCATCCCCAGTAACACCGCTACATACAGCTGCCTCGCTCCCCAGTAACACAGCTACATACAGCCGCCTTGCCCCCAGTAACACAGCTACATACAGCCGCCTTGCCCCCAGTAACACAGCTACATACAGTCGCTGCATCCCCAGTAACACAGCTACATACAGCCGCCTCATCCCCAGTAACACAGCCACATACATCCGCCTCATCCCCAGTAACACAGCTACACACATCCACCTCATCCCCAGTAACATAGCTACATACAGCCACCTCATCCCCAGTAACACAGCTACATACAGCCACCTCGCCCACAGTAGTAACACAGCTACATACAGCCGCCTCATCCCCAGTAACACAGCTACATACAGCCGCCTCACCCCCAGTAACACCTCAGCCACACCAGCCACGCAGTCCCATGCAACATACCCACCAGCCACACAGTCCCATGTAACATACCCACCAGCCACACAGTCCCATGTAACATACCCACCAGCCATACAGTCCCATGTAACCTACCCACCAGCCATACAGTCCCATGTAACATACCCACCAGCCATACAGTCCCACGTAACATACCCACCAGCCATACAGTCCCATGTAACATACCCACCAGCCATACAGTCCCATGTAACATACCCACCAGCCATACAGTCCCATGTAACATACCCACCAGCCATACAGTCCCATGTAACATACCCACCAGCCATACAGTCCTATGTAACATACCCATCAGCCATACAGTCCCATGTAACATACCCACCAGCCATACAGTCCCATGTAACATACCCACCAGCCATACAGTCTCATGTAGTATACACACCAGCCTGTGGGTGCCTGTGTGGTCTCTGTGAGCTGATTGTATCTAGTTGTCAGCTCACAGCAGTGCTCCAGGCCTTCAAATCTAGCTAGGAGAGATGTCGGCCCGCGCGGGGGAAGTCATGATGCGGGTCACGTGATGACACTGGCATCAGAGAACAGAAGCACAGCAGGGGGAAGTCCCTGCAGTGCTGCGCCCAGCCTCCATTTCCTACGGTTTTCAGCGTGGCCACGGTGAGTTCAGGGTTTTGTTTTTCTTCATCGGCCCCACCAGTGTCAGACCGGCCCCGGACCGGCCCCAAACGAGTCGGCCCACCGGGATTTCTCCCGGTGGGTCTAATGGCCAGTCCACCCCTGGGATCTGATGACATCATGATGGCAGCCAGATCTTGTTGCAGTGAGCTCAGCAGATTTTTGTGGCACATAACCTTTAAAAAAAAGCATCAGAAAAGCGAGTGTGGGAGCTTGGTGGCGAGTGTGCATTGATCCGAAGTGTGTGCAGTGTCTTAAGTGTGACTTACGTTTGAGGGACTTAAGTTTGAGGGGCTTTAGCAGGTAACTGCTGTATTTTTTGTTACTTTGACTGTAAATTCTTCTTTCTGTGCATATTTCTATTGTAATCCCCATTAGAACAATGGACTCCATAAGTGGCATTGCTACACAGTGTACATCCTGTGCCATGTATGCTTTCCTTGAACAGCCGTTTGAGGGGGAATACTGCTGTGTAGGATGTGTGAAAATTGCTCATCTGGAAGCCCAGATTCTGGATCTAAATGAGCAAGTTTCAAGGCTGCGGGCAATTGACAATATGGAGTGAAGTTTTCTGCTCCTGGAGCACAAACTCTCTGGGGAAGATGGGTGTGGGGAGGGAAGTATGGAGGTGCAGAGTGAGGGGGCAGCTAGTTGGGTAACATGTAGAAGGCGGGGTAGAGGGAAGAGTTGTAGGAAGTCTAGTCCTGATCTGGTGCACCCCAATAAGTTTGCCAGGCTGGCGGATGAGGGGGATATCAGCTCTGGGGTAGCAATACTGCAGCAAGACATGGCCTCTAGCAACCAGGGGACTGTCTGCTCCAGTAAGAAGGGTAATGGGGGCACAGGCAAGGTCAGACAGGTGCTGGTAGTGGGAGATTCGATTATTAGGGAAACACACAGGGCAATCTGTCACAAAGACTGTACATACCGAACAGTGTGTTGTTTCCCGGGTGCTCGGGTTCGGCATGTTGCGGATCGGGTTGACAGATTACTGGTGAGGAACCAGCGGTCATGGTCCACATAGGCACTAATGACAAATTAAGAGGTAGGTGGAAGGTCCTTAAAAATTATTTCAGGGATTTAGGCCATAAGCTCAGGGCAAGGACCTCAAAAGTAGTTTTCTCGGAAATACTGCCTGTACCACGTGCCACACCAGAAAGGCAGCGGGAGATCAGGGAGGTAAATAAGTGGCTCAAAAGTTGGTGTAGGAAGGATGATTTTGGGTTCATGGAGAACTGGGCTGACTTTTCTGTCGGATACAGGCTCTACAGTAGGGATGGGCTGCACCTCAATGGGGAGGGGGCCGCTGTTTTGGGGGGAAAAAATGGCTAGAAGGTTGGAGGAGTGTTTAAACTAGAGACCTGGGGGGAGGGCAACTACACTCATGCAGGGCAAATAGACAGTGTAGAAGGGGGGCTGGAATGAGATTGGGGAATAAGAACAAAAGAAATACGGACAGGGAAAACCATATAAAGTGTATGTACACAAATGCCAGAAGCCTCACAAACAAAATGGAGGAACTGGAACTCTTGATGTTGGAGCGGAAATATGATATAGTGGGTATCAGCAAGACATGGCTGGACAGTAGCTATGACTGTGCTGTTACTATAGATGGTTATAGTCTTTTTAGAAGGATCGTATAAATAAAAAAGGGGGAGGGGTTTGTTTATATGTGAATTCTTGCTTCAAGCCTGTCTTGTGAGATGACATCAGTAACGCAAATGCAAATGTGGAGTCCCTATGGGTGGAGATAAGGGGAGGGGAAAAGAATAATAAAATATTACTAGGGGTTTGTTATAAGGCTCCAAATATAATAGAGGAAATGCTGATAAGTGAAATGGATGCGGCTTCAAAGCATGGTGAAGTACTTATCTGGGGGACTTTAATTACCCAGATATTGACTGGGGGGCAGAAACCTGCAGGTCCTTCAAAGGTAGCAGGTTCTTGTCAACAACAAAAGACAATTACCTGTCGTAACTAGTCCTGGAGCCAACAAGAGGGGGGGGCACTGCTGGACCTTATCCTAACCAACAGACCTGATTGGGTATCAAAACTACAGGTTGGGGGGAACCTGGGGAATAGTGATCATAATATCATTGATTTTGTATTACGCTTTACTAAGAGCATTAGGGAAGGGGCAACCAACACTCTAAACTTCAGGAGGGCAAATTTTCAGCAACTAAGGGAAGACCTTAAAGGCATAGACTGGGATAATGTTCTCAAAGACAAAAGCCCCCCCCCCAAAAAAAAATGGGACTTTTTCTCATATATTCTGAAAAAGTCCTGTGAGAAACACATACCTTATTGGAAAAAGCATAAGAGGAACAAGAAAAAGCCTATGTGGCTAACTAGTCTTGTAAGGAAAGCAATAAGCGAGAAAGATAAGGCGTACAGGATTATAGAGAGAAAAATAAATCCTGTAAAAAGCAGATAAAGGCCGCAAAAATAGAGACTGAGAGAAATATTGCCAGACAGAGCAAAAATAATCCCAAATTATTTTTCAAGTATATAAATGATAAGAAACTAAAAACAGAGAGTGTGGGTCCCCTTAGAAATAACATGGGGGTCATGTTGGAAGGAGATGAGGAAAGGGCCAATCTACTGAATGTCGCCTTCTCAACTGTCTTTACCCAGGAAAATCCCCTGGTGGAAGACACAATGAGGAATAATGTAAATTCTTTTTGGAATGTCAACAGTTTAACCCAGGAAGAGGTACGGCGCCGCCTCACAACCACTAAGATAGATAAATCACCGGGGCCAGATGGCATACACCCCGGGTTCTGCATGAACTATGTATGGTGATAGACAGACCGTTATTTTTAATATTTGAAGATTCAATGATGACTGGTTATGTTCCTCAGGACTGGTGCATAGCAAATGTGGTACCACTATACAAAAAAGGATCAAATAGCGATCCTGGAAACTACAGACCCGTGAGTCTAACTGCTGTGTTGGGGAAAATATTTGAGGGGTTTGTTAGAGATGCTATCCTGGAGTATCTCACTGTGCACAACCTTATAACCCAGCGTCAGCATGGGTTTATGAGAGATCGGTCCTGTCAGACTAATCTGATTGGTTTCTACGAGGAGGTAAGTTCAAGCCTGGATCTGGGGGACGCTGTGGATGTTGTATATCTGGACTTTTCAAAGGCATTTGACACCGTGCCACATAAAAGGTTGGTATATAAAATGAGACTGCTGGGAATAGGAGAAAATCTGTGTATTTGGGTAAGTAAATTGGCTTAGTAATAGAAAACAGAGGGTTGTCATTAATGGCACATTCTCAGATTGGGTTGACGTTACCAGTGGAGTGCCACAGAGGTCAGTATTGGGGCCACTTCTTTTTAATATTTTTATTAATGACCTTGTAGTGGGTTTACACAATCAAGTTTCAATATTTGCAGATGATACTAAGCTGTGTAAAGTAATAAATACTGAGGTCGATAGTTTAGCATTACAGAGGGATTTGTGGAAGCTTGAGGAGTGGGCAGAGAAATGGTTGATGAGGTTTAATGTAGCTAAATGTAAAGTTATGCACTTGGGCCATGGAAACAAAAAGTATAATTATGTTCTAAACGGTCAATTACTGGAGCTGAAAAGGACTTGGGGGTATTGGCGGATGGTAAACTTAATTTTAGTGACCAGAGCCAGGCGGCTGCTGCTAAAGCAAATAAAATTATGGGATGTATCAAGAGAGGAATAGATTCTCATGATAAAGACATAGTTTTGCCCTTATACAAATCCCTGGTCAGACCACACATGGAATATTGTGTACAGTTTTGAACACCAGTGTATAAAAAGGATATAGTAGAGCTGGAACGGGTGCAGGGGAGAGCAACCAGGATTATTAGGGGATTATTAGGATCCCCGGGGCCCCCGGCACTTGACCGGGTTGGCCAGGAGCTGGCGCCGGGCCTGCTTCTCTACATTACGCTGAACAGCTGTCCACTGACAGTGACTGACAGGTACAAGACAGGATCAAGCAAGCCATCCAGGTGCTCAAAAACAAGCCATGCAGAACCTAAAATGGCAGTGAGGTCTGGGGCCCACATACATACCCAGACTGGTCAAGGTGGGACTCCAGTCCAACCAAAATATTTCACCTGGAGTGATATGTGATACAATGGACTATAAAAGATAAACTTAAATTAAAGAGAAACTTGTTTGTCATGAAATGATAGTTGTGTACTCTTGTACAAATGTTATATGGGTGTTTCCAGTCCATGCCTGGTTGCCATTTCTCCTTCCAAATACAGTTTAAAGTTATCATGCTAATTCACAAAGATCTTCACAGTGATGTCTACCTCATCTACCCTCATCTAATTGCTCAACCCATGCTTTTCAATCAGCCATTGATCTTAAATTATTTTATTCTTTAATTCACATCTCCAGAACTCTTGCTGCGCCTATTCTCTGGAAAGCTCTACTCAACACTATCAGACTAAGGCTACATTCACACGACCGTAAGAAATATCCGTACCGTACCGTTTTTAAGGGTTACATACGGCCACTTTGTTTTCTATGTAAAATACGTCCAATCATTTATATTGCCGTTTTTAAGCCCGTACCATATCGTACCATATTTTGGCCGTAGAAAAATATAGAGCACTTCCTATTTTCACCTGTATATCTGTCCCATACGCTCCATAGAAGTCAATGGGAAAGTAAAAATACGGACTAAATACATTTGCATGATAGATGTCACCCCTGCAGCTTTGTGCATGATAGATGTCACCCCTGCAGCTTTGTGCATGATAGATGTCACCGCTGCAGCTTTGTGCATGATTGATGTCACCGCTGCAGCATTGTGCAAGCTAGATCTCACTGCTGCAGCATTGTGTGTGATAGATGTGACCCGCCTTTTTTTTTGGTTTCAACAGTAGAAATCATCAGCCTGCGATCAATACAAAAGAGTATGATGGCCAAAAGCAGGTGTGGGAAATTAAAACCATACTTGTACCTGCGTTTCTTGGACGCAGTAATGGATGTTGGAGAGTAAGTAAATAAGGTTTTCAAAATGTTAAACATGTTCTATATGTCCAGAGGTGTTTTCTTTCCATCATGCAGAATTATATCCCTCAACTGAAAAGATTCATTATGCATGATTGACGGAAATCCCTAGCATATACATGTTGATTTTTAATATAATTTTTTTATCCCACAGTACGGCTGATAACCTGGCAGAATCACCAGCACCAGAGATGCCCACTGATACTTCCACTCAGGAGCAGCACGTCTATTTGCCACACCAATGCATAGTCGATGGCGCAGGCCACCGCAGGGCCAGGAGAAGACGACTATGGAGAATGTGGCTCTATTAGAAATATTCGATCAGTTGCGGAATCAAAGGGATAACTCCCCAGAGGATGCCTACCTAAGGGGACTGGTGCCCGAATTAAAAAAAAGTGACCGAACAAGACATGGCCAACTGTAAAGCGGCACTGTTTGCCATTGTGCAGATATTTAAAAAAACTTATTATCTTTACAAAAATGAGGTGGGTCTTTTCCTAGACCGGCACCTGGAGCGTGTTGGAGGCCAACTTCCGCCCAGCCCTCCACGGTCCACTAGGTTGTACCCCAGCTTTGAAGGCCCATCGCATAGCCAGACATCAATGGGGGAATGTCGCGAAAATTTTTTGAATTATATATTTTTTTGTTTTTTATGTATATAGTTTAAAAATTTATCTTCATATAAGTTAAGAAAAAAAAGGTAAAGTCTACTTTGTTTATTTGGGAAATAGTTATTTTAAAAGTACATGAAATATACACCTTTATTATACATGGGTTTATCCCCGAATCAAAGTTCAGTCCAATGCACAGTACAGGCCTAAGTTGATGTGATGATGTGGATTGGGACAAACGTGGATTCATGGGAGAACCCAATTATAGAACATACAAAACATATAGCTTTACAGAACTGTGTTTAGCCATTTAGTGTTTAGTGGCACAATACTACTGGTTGTGTATAGTTTGGTGGCAGCGAGTTCCTTTCTTATATATAAATGTATTGCAGAGACATCCCCCTTATGCAATTCTGGCAAGTCTGCAATTCTGACAAGCCAACAGGAGAATTGTCCCTGCATAATATTTATATATAATGGAGTGTGCTGCAACCACAAAGGTGTGTACATTGAAATAATCCCTCACTCTCTACACCCAACAAAACGATACACACATTTTTAAAAATATATATTTATATAAAAATGATCACTTAATGATGAGGTCTTGGTTAACTCCTTTGACTTATTTTTAATCTCGTGGCACAAAATCCACAAATCAAAAATGGGTCAATGAAGTTTTAAGCTCACAACCCATGTCACAACCCACGTCATCTCTTGCGAGTACCTACACTAACTACCAAAACAAAAAAGATGAAAAATAATAAAAACTGATCTAATAGTCCAGAGCCTCAACATCCACTAATAGCATCCATCTGCCAGGGAACAGCACCCTCTGAAGAAACAAAATAGGAGGCAAACAGCTCACGAACAAACAGTCCAGCTGCTCCGGGAGAGTGTTGTCCAGGGGGACACGAGCTGTAAGGTGTCTGTAATGAAGCTTTATTGATAATCCTTGGTCCCATTACAACAAAGAAATATTTAAACTCCAATTGTCACTGGGGCCAAATTTTTTTTGTCTGGATCTACAATTATAAAATATACAGTTTCGACTTACATACAAATTCAACTTAAGAACAAACCTCCGGACCCTATCTTGTCCGTAACCCGGGGACTGCCTGTATAAACTTGTAGTCGGTGTCAGCCAAAGCCAACAAGACCACAGAAAAATATTGTTTATAATTGAAGAATTGGGACCCTGAGTGCTTCTTCACACGAAAGTGTTTCCCATCCAGTGCCCCAATGCAATTTGGAAACTGTGCTGATTCCTGGAAACCATCCGAAATCCGGATCCAGTCTTCAGCAGTAGGCTCAGGCATCACCGCAGCTTTCAGTTGCTCCCATATCACATTGCAGGTCGCTCTCCCGATCATTGAAATGGTGGAAACACCCAGCAGAAACTCATAATGCAGTGAAGCAAATGAGTTCCCAGTGGCAAGAAACCTAAAAAATTTTTAATATTTAAACACACAGTCCAACTTGAAATAATGAAATGTATGTACTAGGAAAAACTTACTGCAGTTTCACAATGAGCCGTTCCTCTGGTGTGACGGACCACCTCATGTTGGTTTCCTGTAACCGAAGCCCCGATCACAGGTCCTCCAAAAAACGGTCAAACGAAGTGATAGTCATCCAAACGTGGCTGTGAAACTTGTCCGGATGCTGCCGCAGGTCAGTGTACAAGTTCCTGAAGTGATCCATCCTAGGCCGATCAGCGACAATGGGATGAACCCAAAACTGCCGAGTCCTCTTCGGCTCCTCCGCCTGCATTGCAAAACACCTTCGGAGAAGCGTCACAAGGGCCCAGTCCAGAAGCAGATCATCAGTGGGATTGTACGACATCGCTGGAGCTAAAAACGCCAGAAACCACAGCCAAAAGCAGCAATGGAGTCTAACCTCAATGGAGTCTCGGACGGTCAGGTGACCAAATTTGGGGTTGAACAAGCTTTTATCATAATTTTGTCATCATTTTTCATAATTTGCCAGCCCACCGTATTTTATACGGACACGGTATGGATACCGTGATATACGTGCGCATACAGATGAAAAACGGTCCGTATATACGGCCACATACAGCCTGTATATACGGGACTGGAGAAATCATACGATCTTGTGAATGTAGCCTAAGGCCTCCTGCACATAATCACGTTCAGTCCATGGAAAATGGGGAGATGCAGTTGGGCCAGCAGACAAGGAGTCATTGCATCATATTTTGATATAATGCAGGGACTTTGATTCTCTGTACAATGTGCAGGCTGTGGATCGTGTTCAGGAGGACTAATACACTTTTTTCAAAAAAAGAATAAAAAGTATCTAGTCCCAATACTTTTTTTAGTACTTACTTCAGGCTTGGTTACCATTGATCCGAAGCAGTACTATAATGCCACCTGTCCAAACTGCTGGAATGGTTAAAAACAATGTACAATGTACATATATTTTAATCATCTACAATGACAGAAGATTATCTGTTTATGTGTGGAGAGCTGGAATATATTTTCTTCCCAGGGTAAAAGATTACAATAACCTTAAAAGATAAGCAGTTTCTTATACAATATAATACCCACAATCACTCTTCCGAGTCATTAGACATACAGTTGGATTTCTTTTTCACCTTTATACTGCCCCATGCACTGCTACAGTCCGCCAAAATAGCTCAGTTGGGAGAGGGTTAGACTGAAGATCTAAAGGTCCCTGGTTCGATCCCGGGTTTCGGCGGAATTTTAATTTTTTTTTTAAACTTAGGGATAAACTTGAGTTATCATGAAATGAAAGTTGTGTTGTACTCATGTTCAAATGTTATGACTCTATTTTTGTTTGGCAAAACCAGATGTAAATCATAATGAGAAAAACATTTAGATCCAGTCCTTTTCTTACTATTGAAACCTCTATAAAGATAATTGTTGAGCTGTTTCCCTATCTTTTAGACCACTGTAACTCCCTCAATTTTGCCCTTACTTAACTCTCTCCTCTACAATCTATTTTTATTGTAGCAGCCAGGCTTGTCTTTCAGTCCAAACGCTACAGGGATGCCTCCAGTCTGTCCAAGTCACTGCACTAGTTGCCGTTCCCCAATTACAGTTTAAACTAATCACCCTCATCCACAAAGCTCTGTATAATGCTGCACCTCCCTACCTCTCCTCCTCTGCTCTTATATTTTCCAGTGTTTATAATATATATATATATATTCTCTTTTTTAATTCAAACCTCCCACTCACATGTCCAGGACTTATCCCGAGACTATGCCCTACCCCAGATTTAGACTAATACCCAGCCTCCAAAGACATCTCTACAGACAGGACTACCTCGGTAGGATCGCGGGCACACCTGTGTCCTTCTATTTGGCGCATACCGGCTTCCCTGACTAGGCCACACGCTCCAGCTGCTAGGGCATGCCCAAGCCGGCTTTTTAAGACTTAAAGAGAACCCGTCAGGCAAAATAACCCCCCTAAACTAAATATATTTTCATGAACTGCCATTAGAGAGCATTGCATGTATCCCATTGTCCCTCTACATGCCTGTAAACTTAATCAAAACAACAGGAGAATCAGGAGGGGAGAGAGAAGGGAGGTGAAGGTATCAAACCTATATACCAAGTAAGTCCAGATCCATGTGGTACGTAATAAAGTGTGGGTTGGACCGGTATGGTGAGTAACACACCAAAGAGAGGCTTCCCATGAGCATACACAAAAACAAAAGGTACCCCTTTGAGGAGGGACAGGGAAAGAGGGGTAAAAGGAAGCACTATGAAAGACCAAATTGAGTCTGAATAATTGCAGTAAAAAATACTTTATTAATGACCATTTAAGACATAATGATAAAAGCAGGATGAGAATCCTCAGACAATGCTGAGGGGGAATGACAGTGCAAGGCGGCGACAACAAATGAGAAAGTCGTCACCCCGGGCAGACATAGGAGGAATTACACATGGACAAAGCATGCACATGTAATAGGTAAGGACAGAAGGTACATATAATGAAGGCAACAGGTGTAAAGTGGCACACAGCTGCTAACATGCATAAACATAGGTAATGTGCACAAACAGGTAGAGATAATACCTTACCAATGAACAAAAGGATAGATGAAGTGGACCTCCACTGTCCGGGATGGCGATATCCCCGACGCGCGTTTTGGCTCGTAACAGAGCCTTCGTCTGGGGGAAGGCCCAGACGAAGGCTCTGTTACGAGCCGAAACGCGCGTCAGGGATATCGCCATCCCGGACAGTGGAGGTCCACTTCATCTATCCTTTTGTTCATTGGTAAGGTATTATCTCTACCTGTTTGTGCACATTACCTATGTTTATGCATGTTAGCAGCTGTGTGCCACTTTACACCTGTTGCCTTCATTATATGTACCTTCTGTCCTTACCTATTACATGTGCATGCTTTGTCCATGTGTAATTCCTCCTATGTCTGCCCGGGGTGACGACTTTCTCATTTGTTGTCGCCGCCTTGCACTGTCATTCCCCCTCAGCATTGTCTGAGGATTCTCATCCTGCTTTTATCATTATGTCTTAAATGGTCATTAATAAAGTATTTTTTACTGCAATTATTCAGACTCAATTTGGTCTTTCATAGTGCTTCCTTTTACCCCTCTTTCCCTGTCCCTCCTCAAAGGGGTACCTTTTGTTTTTATGCCTGTAAACTTAAGCAATGAGGTCCTAAAGCTGTATGCAAATGACCTGCGAAATGTCCAATGAGTCATTAGCATATTCAAGCTGTCCAGCTTATTCATGAGTGGGAGGCACAGCCACACCCTCAGTGCATGACTGACAGCCTGTATAATGGTGTGAGGCTGTATAATGATATTCTTCCTGGTGGCCACACCCCCTGCAGCCTGTGTGTGTATAGGAGAGATACAACAGCTCCAGGCAGCCATGTTATAGCAGTACATGTCAGGTAGCTGATGTCTGTGTCTCACACATGTGTATTAGGAGAGAACATGTCAGCAGATATAGCACAGACACTAGCAATGCTTTACTGTACATTACACACAGACATGAGCAGGGGGAGGAGAGGGGAGGGGGAAGAGGGGTGACATCACTGCCTCTGACCATGTTACCAGCCTCATTTACATAATAAAGAAAAGATGATTTTACAATAATTAATGTATGAATTGACTAGATTTAAGGCTGTGATGGAATCCTTGTGAGCTGCTCCAAAAGGTAGTAGTGACAGGACAAGTGACACAGACCTGATGACAGGTGTCCTTTAAAGGGCCAGTGTCCTCCTGATTGGAGCTCGCTAATCCAGCCTCACCCTTATAATCCGGGACCTCCCTTCACTCCCCAAGATCATAGGATCTTTTCCTAGGATCTCCTATGGTTTCCATACCAGGCTTCCCTGAGCCGTTCCTGAGGAAGAGAAAGCCATCCTGCGTTCCCATACGCTTCTGGTGTCTCCTGTGTCTCCAGCGTTTCCATACGCTCTCGGTGATCCAGTCTCTCGCTGACTCCTGCCAGCTCTGTGTTCCTGCTGAGAGGTTCCAGGGTTTCCTTCCAGCATAGTACGCCCTCTGTCATTCCGGGCACGGACTGTCTTCTGCATCCCACCTTGGACTGTCTCCTGAATCCCACCTTGACTGCCACTGCGGGACTAGTTGTGCCTGCGGAACGACCTGGTGGCACCCTGCCGGAGCAAGTCCATCCTGCTTTGGGGCACGCTCCTGCGAAGACCAAGTACCACTTAGACTCCGGTCCCAGGTTGCGGCTAGCATCAACTTCCATGGTGGTCTGGAGGGTCCACTGGTCCACAAACTCCTCCCTCCGGACTGTTCCCATAGAGACTTTCCTCCCTGGTACTCCCAAGTACCTTCTGTCGTCTGTGTTACCGTTACAGCGCATTTCCTAACTGCACAAAACGTCAACTCTTTTTACCAACCAACTCTATGCATCCTCCTATCTGTTATCATGCAAACACCAGATGCCAAGCTACAGTACAGGCTTCTCTGCAGTCCCATTGACCTTTGACATTATGTATATACAATGAGTAGCTCAAGCAACAGAATTTTTGAATTATTCTATTATTTTTATAAAGAATATCTGTACCATTAAACAGGCTCTTACACCTCTTGTGTCCCCCTGTCATCCTCATAGACTGTAACCTCATGCAAGCAGCGCCCTCAGTCCTAATGTTTCATGTGACTATGTTTTATCCTGTAATGTCTTATTTTACTTGTACATGTCCCCCACTAATCTGTAAAGCGCTGCAGGATATGATGGTGCTATATAAATAAAGATTATTATTCTGTTTCTTCGATGAGCACAGAGTAGAGAATAAAAGCTGAGGGAAGTCAACTGCCTCTTTTTGGCAGGGTGATTGTGTGATGGATGCAGACAGCATCAAAACACGTTAGAAAATAAATTGTTTACATGCCATTAAAGATGAAATATCATAGTGGTGTATTAATACATAAAGTGCATGCATAGATAAATACAGGAGATTTATCAGAATTGTCTGAGGTAAAATGATTCTAGTTGCCTATTTAAACCAATCAGAGCTCAGCTTTTATTTTATAACAGCTGTGGGAAAATGTGAGCTAAGCCCTGATTGGTTTCCAAGAGAAACTAGAAAAGTTCTGATAAATCTCCCTCTATGATAATGAGGATGACTAATCATTATACATTTACAGATTGTATATTGGCCATAGAAAAGATTACAAGTACAGGAAGTCCCTTACTTAAGAACACCTGACTTGCAGACGACAACTAGTTACAAACAAACTTCTGGATGTCGCTAATTTACTGTACTTTGACCTAGGCTACAAAAAACAGCTATAACAGTTATGAAAGGTGTCTGCAATTAAAGGAAATCTACCTCCAGCATTAAGGATTGTAAGCCAAGCACACTGACATACTTGCAGGATCTGCTCATCTTTTAGCTTCTTATTTCCTGTGTTTTTTTTTTTTACAAAAAAAGGGATTTTAAAATTCTGCAAATAAACATGAGGAGCTCCGGGCTCTATAGGTTTTAATAGAGCCTGGAGTCCCTTAGGCTGATTTGCATAATGTTTAAAGCCTTTTATTCTTGAAAAAATCAGAAAATAGGAAGCTTAAAGTAGAGCAGATCCTGTCTGAGGGGAAGTGTGCTTGGTTTACAATCCTTCATCCTGGTGGTAGATGTCCTTTAAGTTTTATTTTTAAACCTGGTTCTGATGACAATCCAACATTTTTAAAATCTAATTGTCACAGAGACCAAAAAGATTTGGCTGGGGTTACTATTATAAAATACAGAGTTCCGATTTACACTACAAATTCAACTTAAAGGGGTATTCTCGCCTTGGCATTCACATTCAGTTTGATAAATCTGCCATATATAAACATTTCTTCAATTAGATGTTATTAAAAAAAATGTTCCTGTGTGAAGATAATTTCTCATAAATGTAGTCATTTTGTCCCTTAGAAACGAGATGGCTTCCTCGGATACGGCCACGTCTGCTAGAGGGATTGCACATGTATATGAAATGTCCGGGATTTACTACATGACCCACAGCCATCCTCTGGTAATGATTGCTGAATCCAGGAGGTCAGACAAGACTCAATAGCTCATGTCTGGCCACCGCTGCCAGAGTGTGACGTGGTCGTAACCGAGGAAGCCATCTCGTTTCTAAGGGACAGAATGACTACATTTATGAGAAATTATCTTCACACAGGAACATTTTTTTTAATAACATCCAACTGAAGAAATGTTTATAAATGGAAGATTAGTGAAACTTAATGTGAATGCCCAGGCGAGAATACCCCTTTAAGTATAAACCTACGGAACCTATCTTGTACATAACCCGGGGACTGCCTGCACATTCAAAAATAAAAGGAAGAAGGCAGAGCCAGTGTACTCTATGTGCAGTGTGTACCTGTCCCCAGGAGCATAACTAGAAAAGGCTGGGTCCTGTAGCAGACTTCTGAATGGGACCCCCTTTCCTTAACCCCTACGGGACTCGGCCTATTTTGGCATTTAGGAAGCGGTTCCATTTTTTAGATCTGCCCTGTGTCACTATAAGTGCTTATAGCTTTGGAACGCTATGAGATATCCAGGGGATTTTGAGACTTCAAAATTAGTTTAACACATTGGACTTCAAATTAGTTTAAAAATTTGGATGAAATCTTTTGTGTTTAATTATGAAAAAAAAACTAAATCTGGCAAAAATTTGGAAAAATTCTTTATTTTCAATGCTCTAAATTCTCTACTTTCGATGCAGATAGTCATAGCAATAAATTCACAACTTACATTTCCCAAATGTCTGGAATGGTTTTTTAAGATTACACATATTTTACTAGAATGTTATGATGCTCAGAATTTAGGTGTCATTTTTCACATTTTTTGAAAATGTTGGACCTGCTCAACTTCTAATTGACTGTGAGAGGCCTAAATAATAGCTGGACTCGTAAATGACCCCATTATGGAAACTACACCCCTCAACGTATGATAAACCACTTTTAGGAAGTTTGTTAACCCTTTATGTGTTTTATAGGGGTTAAAACAAAATGGAGGTGCAGTCTACAAATTGTAATATTTTTTCACAATACACTCATTTTGGGTGGAAAATGAAACATTCACAATGGATAAAATGAAAAAAGGCTCCACAAAGTTTGATAGCCAATTTCTCCCAAGTACACTGATACCCTATGTGTGGTGGAAACTTGCTGTATGGGCGCACGGACTGGCATAGAGGAGAAGGAGGCGCCATCCAGAGCAGATTTGCATTGTCAAATTGTACAGGCTATATATTTTTTCTTTTTTTAATGTGGACCTATACAGGCTTATTTCTTTTGCCACATGAGATGCACTTTTCTGGTACATAATTTTGGGGCATCTATAGCAATTGGTGAGATTTTACAAACTCTTTGTTGGCGGAGGAAGCGAAAATCATCAGTTTTTAGGAAGCTTTTTTTTCTTTTTTTGGCCGTTTACCATGCCGTAAAAATTGTATATAATTGCCACGATTACGAATGTACCTCATTTATATAGATTTTTCCCCATTTTTACTGAATAAAAAGTAATTTGGTACAACTGTTGTTTATTTTAGCATCACCGTCTTTCATATGCAAAACTTTTTTATTTTTCTCCTCACAAATCTGGTTTGTTCTTTTTAGTGTTCTTATTTTAGAGTGCTTAACATTTTTTTTATCACTTTTGAGAGCATTTTTTATAGGGTATTAATTAATAATGATCTTTTTTTTACGGGGTTCACTTTGTGGATCTAATAACGATTCTGTTTTATTATGCAGATTGATACAGATGCAGGGATACCAAATATGTAGGGGTTTTGTGTATTTTATTCAATTGTACTGAATAAAAGCTAATTTGGAGAAAATCTTGTTCATTTTATCATCACCATCTTTTCATATGCATAACTTTTTTATTTTTTGACTGACAAATCTGTTTAGGGGCTTTTTTTTCCGAGAAGAGTTGTTCTTTTTAGTGGGCTTATTTTAAAGTGCGGATCTTTTTTTTTCCCCCTTTTTAGTGGATTTTTTTTAAAGGTATTATTTAAAAATTATCTTTTTTCAGAATTTTTTTTCCTTTTTTTTTCTCCGGCGTTTACATTGTGGGGCCAGTAATGATTCTGTTTTATTATACAGATTGTTACGGGCGTGGCAATACCAAATATGTGGGGTTTTTGTGTGTTTTATACTTTATTAAGTGCTTTTATGGGAAAGTGACATTTTAGGGGCTTATATTTTTACGTATTTATTTTTTATTCTGTGTAAACTATAGCTTTTTAAAATCGTTTTACTTTTGCATACTTGAACTTGAACCAGCGATGCTCTGATCGCTGGTTCAAGTTCAATACACTGCTCTACAATACTAATTTATTGTAGCGCATTGTAAACTGTCTGAGCATGCAGGCGCATGCGCAGACAGTTTACAGTCCGACCCAGAAGGGGCCTGACTTCCAGGAACATCGGGCATCCCCGGTGTGTTTTGCTAAACTAAATCAGGTACCAAACGTTTATGTGCTATATGACTGGGTCCATATACTTAACTTTTAATATATGTAAACAATAAAAGGTAATAATTGGATTGCTGAAACCTATTGAAGACACACAATTAAAATTCTACAAATCGATGGCGTTGGGATTAGAGATGAGCGAACACACTCGTTCGGGCTTGATGCTCGTTCAAGCATTAGCGTACTCGAAACTGCTCGTTGCTCAGACGAATATTTTGCCAGCTTGAGAAAATGACATCTCCCGCCGTTTTGATTTTTGGCGGCCAGAAACAGAGCCAATCACAAGCCTGGAGACTCTGCACTCCACCCAGCATGACGTGGTACACTTACACGTTGATAGCAGTAGTTGGCTGGCCTGATCAGGTGACCCTGGAATAGACTAGCCCCTGCCCGCGCTGCTCGCATCATTCTCTGACTGGATGCCGTTAGGGAGAGAGCTGCTGCTGCTGCAGGGATAGCGTTAGGGTGTTATATTAGCTTACTGTTAGGCAGGAGTGAGTCTACAAGAACCCAACAGCCCTTGTTAGGGCTAGAATATTTTTTTTTTCTTTGCTTGTGGCTGGGCTTGCTGGCACTAGTAGTGCAGCTAGTACCATATTGTGACGAATTTGCAGGGAGACTTGCAAACGTTCTATTAAGCTCTTAGTGACACACATATCCATCTCAAACACCTAAGTGGGACAATTTATTAGGGGTTTGATTGAATTAGGCACAGTCTGACGATTTTTTTTTTCAAAACTTAAAGTGACAGGCACACCACAAAATCCAGTTGTGTGCTGTCAGTGTAGGTTAGAAACTAGCCATACAAGAACCCAACCGGCTTTCTTAGGGCTACAATAGCGTTATATATATATATTTTTTTTTTTCAAAACTTAAAGCGACACCACAAAATCCAGAGCAGGCAGCTTGTCTGGCACTGGCAGGGGTACGCTTTACAAGGCCTTTGCCAGTTTTATGTCACCCCAGCAAGACACTGTCACCTCTCCCCAGTCTCGGCAGAGTAGGGCTGATCTTTACAGAAAGATGGTGAGGGAGTACGTAGCTACAACTACTGGGTTTCAAAGCTGGACATGTGGCATGAACTGGCGCTGTACGCCTTGGAGGTTCTTGCCTGCCCTGCCACTAGCGTGTTGTCTGAGCGGGTTTTCAGTGCAGCTGGTGGCATCATCACCGATAAGCGTACACGCCTGTCGACTGACAGCACTGACAGGCTGACGCTTATCAAGATGAATAAGGCCTGGATTTCTCAGGATTTTCATTCTCCACCAGGTGAAAGAAGCTCAACCTGAATAATGTATGCACTCCTCCTCCTCATTTTCCTCCTTCTCCTCCTCTTTGTACACTAAAGCAGAGGAAGCTGGCTATTTTTTGCCAGGGCCAACTGGCTCTAGCCATAGTACTCTATGTATTTAATTTTTCTGGAGGGCCACCTATCCGGTCCCCTGTTTTAAACAATTTTTGGGAGTGCCACATACAGGTACTCTATGTATTTAATTTTTCTGGAGGACCACCCACCCAGTCCTCTGGTTTGAAAACTTTTTTGGACTGCCACAAACAGGCACTCAATCTATTTAATTTTTCTGGAGGACCACCTACCAGCTCCTCTGGATTGAAAACTTTTTTGGACTGCCACATACAGGCACTATCCAAATTTTATTGTCTCCATAGCAGCCTCCATACGTCGTCTTTATAGCTGCCTCCACACGTTGTCTCCATTGCTACCTCCACACATCATCTCCATAGCTGCCTCCCAAAGTCGTCCATATAGCTGCCTTCATACATCTTCACCTTAGCAAACGAGCTGTGTCAGGCAGAATTTTGGGTTGTTTTCATGGCTTCCACATCAAACTTGTTAACTTTGTCACCACCCTGCTGTGTTATCCACAAAATATACTGCCAAACTTTTATCATTTACCGATATTATTTCAGCGCTTCTTGCGCATCTGTTTACAATCCCCTCACCCGCCACAACCAAGCCAATTACTTATAAGAACAGTACTACACTTGAACTTATACAAAAGGTTCTTAGGAGTGCTGTTTGTAGCCCCCGCCTGCTTTGAAAATTATAATTTTTTCAAAGTAAACGCTTCTGGCCCCCCGACCCATTTTGGGTGGGGAGGAGCCGAGAGGCAGGGGCTTGGACAGGAGAAAGCTCGCCTGGCAGCGGACCGCCAGCTCCATCCCAAGATCCAATTAACATAGTTTTAACTGAAGAACCTTTAATCTACTACTACCTTACTATACATTGTCCATACATTGTCCCCTTAGCAAACGAGCTGTGTCAGGCAGAATTTTGGGTTGTTTTCATGGCTTCCACATTAAACTTGTTAACTTTATCGCCACCCTGCTGTGTTATCCACGAAATATACTGGCAAACTTTTATCATTTACCAATATTATTTCAGTGCTTCTTGCGCATCTGTTTACATTCCCCTCACCCGCCATAACCAAGCCAACCAAGCAGCCCTCGCCTGCTTTGATAATTATATAATTTTTTCAAAGTAAACGCTTCTGGCCCCCAGGCCCATTTTGGGTGGGGAGGAGCCGAGAGACAGGGGCTTGGACAGGCAAAAGCTCGCCGGGCAGCGGACCGCCAGCTCCATCCCAAGATTAGGCAGCCTCAGAGGCATCCATGCATACTGCCCCTGCTGTTTCCTGTCCATTTCGCCTCCACAATCCTCCACAGCGTCCACCAATGTCTCCATGCGCAACTTTCAACTGTCTATACCTCAGACGCTGGAGCGCGAGAGGAAATACAGCACATCATCCCCTTATCAAATGAGCTGTGTCAGGCAGAATTTTCAGGTGTTTCACCAGATACATAATGGAACTCGGCCCATCTGTCGCCTCCATGCTGGAGACCTGAAGTTGCAATCATAGCAGCGCAATATAGATGCCCCATACTGTCGCTCTTAATCATGGAACTATTTCCGAAAAAAAATTAAAAATAGAACCGCTATGCTATTCCATTATTCCTAGATGAAATATTCAAACGACCCCACCTGCTTTGAAAATTATAATTTTTTCAAAGTAAACGCTTCTGGCCCCCAGGCCCATTTTGGGTGGGGAGGAGCCGAGAGACAGGGGCTTGGACAGGCGAAAGCTTGCCTGGCAGCAGACCGCCAGCTCCACTCCAAGATTAGGCAGCCTCAGAGGCATCCATGCATACTGCCCCTGCTGTTTCCTGTCCATTTCCGTGGTGTTTCCATCATTTTCTGAGGTTTCCAGGTGTTTGGCCAAGCTTTGCGATCACTGCTTTGGAATCCCACCTCAACAAGTACAGTCCATACACATCCGAACTCAAGGGATTTGTTGTGGATGTGTGCCTGTTCCTCATGAGTCACAACTATTTCATGTTTGATAAACAATTTTTCCTCCAGACTAGAGGTGTTAGCATGGGAGCCAAGTTTTCACCATCATTAGCAAATTTGACTATGTCTTGGTGGGAGGAGACATATATATACGGAGACACCAATCCTTTTGCAGATCACTTGGAGTGGTATGGCAGGTTCATTGATGACATATTGATTGTCTGGAAAGGACCAGAACCTGTCATACCACTCTTTTTGGATTATCTCAATGACAATTCCTGTAATCTGAGATTTACATCCTTCATACACCGTACCAGCATAACGTTTTTGGATCTTTGCTTTACAATTGATGAAAATAATATTATTAATACCTCAACTTTCCGTAAGCCAACCAGTGGGAATACTATCCTGCATGCTAAATCGCAGCACCCACCACATACAATTAAAAGCATTCCCGTTGGTGAATTTACCAAAGCAAAACGAAATTGTAGCACTGAATTAGCATTTGCACATGAGAGAGATGACATTCGGGATAGGCTTCTCCACAGAGAATATCCCAAGTGGACATTAGAACGCGCTGACAGTATTGTTAACAAAAAAGACAGAGACATACTAATCAATTCCTGTCTTCCAAACAAATCAAGTAACATTACACATAACAAAGACAACAAACCAACATTGGTACTAAAATACAGTCCCCAATTTAAGGCGATCTCGCGCATCATTCACAAACACTTACCGTTACTCACCAGCGATCCTATATTGGATAAAGTCCTCATGGACGGCTGTAGAATCGTATCTAGGCGTGGCTTAACCTTAGGTAATTTCATTTCCCCCTCTTTGTTCCTATCCACACCCAGAACACGTACTTGGCTCTCCCATTCGGGATTTTACAAATGTGGAGCCGCACGTTGTACTACATGTAGATATGCGTTGAAAACAACTACATTTACAAACAGTGAAGGTACCAAAGAAATTTCGATAAAAAGCCACATTAACTGTAACTCCAATCATGTCATTTATGTCATTCATTGTGTTGAGTGTAACTTAATGTACATTGGCCAAACCTCACGTAAGTTAAAAATCAGATTCCTCGAACATCTCAATGACATTAAGAATCCAACAAACAGAAACCTTTCAGGAGCGGAGAGCGGCACGGCATGACGTAGTCACGCCGCACAGCGTCAGGCCGCCCCCCCGACATCCCTGCGCTGACCTGCTCGAGGAGGATGATTGCTTCCCCCGGAAGACGCCAGCAAGACAGCCGCTACGGGGGCCCACGTGTAGCGGGCAGGTTCTAAGGGGCGCATCGCGGAGAGTGAGAGTCCCCGTGCTTCGCGCAGCAGGAGCTGGACGAGCTCAGCCGAAGTGCTGGAGACTCATCTAGATCGCCCACTGGTCCGCAGCCCCCGAGCCTCACGTGTAGCGGGCAGGTTCTAAGGAGCGCATCGCGGGGAGTGAGAGTCCCCGTGCTTCGTGCTGCAGGAGCCGGACGAGCACAGCTGAAGTACTGGAGACCCGTCCAGATTGTCTATTTGGTCCGGAGTCGCGCGGTCCCACGTGGAGGAGCCCAGGACACTACGCGGGAGTGATGTGCTTAGATTCCTCCTTCCAGGAGCCGCTGCGACCGGTCTGCAGGATGTGTGTCTGAGATGCTCCATGCCATGCTATATCTAGACCTGTCCCAGGATTGCTTCGCCTGAAACCCGGATTATCTACTCCTCTGATGGGTGAGACCGTTTTATGTTTTCATCGGCTTAATAACTAACGCACCAGCTCTGGTCTACGATTCTGTTTTACTAACTATAAGCTTTAAATTACCCCTTGCTAACGGTAGCCTAATAACCAGTGATTTAATGCCAGCTGGGAACCCGGACGGGTTTTAAAGTGCATCACGGCACTTGACATCAATATTATTTTTTTTTGGCCTCATTCTGGTGAGGCTTCTATACTAAATCAAGACGAACAGTCTGCGAGAGGGGAATATTAATTGGTCGTTGCACGGCGGTTACCGGGGACCGGTTGAACCGCCTCACCATCTAACTGCAGTCTGATTGGGATTGTGAGCTGGGTTATACTCCAACTTGAACTTTAGTTTTAACCCAGAACCAATAGGCTACAATTGAAGAACTCTGTTTATTAGGACGTCTGCTTTTGGGACACTGGACCATGCTTAATCTGGACCTTTACGACTCATATTAACAAAGACTAATAGATGCGATGGCTAATAACATTTATGTATGAGTACCTGGTGTTTAAGTTAGAATTCTGAACTGTGAAACCGATTTTCCCTTAATTTACTGTTTTCTTATTCCACTAGCTTGTGAGAATGGTATAATTGTATCTGCCTCTATTGTGCATTGGGTCCACTATTTTCCGTGTTTTTGTCAGGTGGTATAGCAGAGGCCTGTCTAAGAGCTGTTAAGTTTAAAAGGCAGCTGTATCATGCCACCAAAAAACTCAGCAAGGAAGTCCCTAGGCTCAGTATCCCCAAAAGAGAAAGGGGCTACAGGCAAAGGGGACAATTTAACCAAAATAGACAAACTTTGGAAGTCCCCCCCGGTTAAAACTCGTACAGTTTTAAAAAATCAAGGTAATGAAGGTCAAGACCCGAAGAATAAACCTCAAGGGTCAAAATATGCTGTATTAGAGGGGGAAGAAACAGAGGAAGAAATGACAGGTAGTGAGAATGAAATGCTGAAAGAAATCCTAGCCTCTATCAAAGTCTGTAGTAGTGCGATCGGAGAACTTACCGATCAAGTAGGGGCTCTGAGAGGTGACGTCTCCCTTCTCAGAGAGGATCTCAATAAAGTCAGGGAGAAACAGAAAGTATCAGAGGAAAAAATATCAAAAGTGGAAAAGGAAGTGGGTGGAATAAAGAAGATACTCTCTGCCCTAGAAAAGGAGAACGTGACTCTAAAAATCAGATTGGCAGACATGGAAGATAGGTCAAGGAGGGCCAACCTGAGATTAATAGGGGTCCCAGAAAAAGCAGAAGGGGAGAATACAGTTAAATTTGTGAAAGAATGGTTTCTGGAAAAAATAGGCAAAGAGCACCTCTCTGACAATTTTGAAATAGAACGAGCACACAGAATACCATCGGTTCTAAAAGCCCCCGGTAGCACCCCTCGAACTATTATATGCAAAACTCTACTCTCTAGGGATAGGGACATAATATTACGACGAGCACGAGACCATGATGATCTTAAAGTTCAAGGAGTGAAAGTTGCAGTGTACCCCGATTTCTCCCGTGACACCGTACAGAAAAGGAAAAGTTATACTGAGGTGAAGAAAAGACTGAGAGAGAAGGGCATTATCTACTCCCTTATGTATCCGGTGAAGCTAAAAGTTCTATATCAGAACCAATCCCATTTTTTTAATACTCCGGAACAAGCATCCGAATGGATGGATTCAAAGGGATTGTGAGCAATAGTCATTATGTTATAACCGTTGTTGACAGTCGGCGCGGGGGGAGGGGGGGGCGGTTGGGGGCGGGTAAGTGGCTCTAGAAGGAGGAGTTCTACTACGGTAGGACATGGCGGTGGGCGGGGGGGAGCTTGGTGGAGGGGAGGGGGGTTGGGTGGTGGGGGGGGGAGGATGCTGGAACTGGAAGGGGGGAGGGGCTTTTTTTTTTTTTTTTTTTTTTTTTTCTTGAGTAATGGGGGGCACTAGGATTATCTCTTGGAACATAAGAGGGATGCATGACCGCATGAAGAGATGCATTATTTTTGACTATATATGTAAACAACTTCCCGCAATTGTAATACTGCTGGAAACGCACCTTACCGATGAGTCTTTATCCAGAATTCAAAAAAGATGGGCAAATCAGATCTATAGCTCAGTGTTCTCTTCCTTTGCCAGGGGAGTCACCATCCTGATCCATAGATCAATTGAATTTAAAGTGTTAGAATTACAGAGTGACGTAGATGGGAAATTTGTTTTTCTTTTTGGCATCTTGGAGGGCATTAAATGCATAATAGCAGGAATTTATATACCCCCGCCCTTTAGGTATGAGGTTCTGAAAAAGCTTTTATTGTTTGTGGAGAAAGTGGGAGAGTGTCCCGTGTTAGCCATTGGTGATTTTAACTCTGTATTCTCTGACAGACAGGACCGAACAGGAAAGAGACGAACCAACCAGTCGGGGAATTTAGGAGTAGGGGATACCCCCTTTGCCAGATTCTGTCAAGAAGTAGGATGGATAGATGTTTGGAGGTCACTGTATGGAGATCAGCCCGTATATTCTTGTTTTAGTCGTTCATTTAATACCTTCTCTAGAATTGATCTTGCGTTGGCAAACGAATCGGCTAGGGGATGGATTAAAAAAATGAAATATGATAACCGCTCAATTTCAGACCACTCCCCCCTGGTGCTGGAATTATCCGGCTCAATTGAGTCCCCACGTAGATTCTGGAGAATTAATCCATATTGGTTGTCCCTGATGACGAATGAAGATAAAATAAAGAAAGAAATGTGCCACTTCATTGCCTCAAATAGATCAGTTGATAATTATGGTTTGCTGTGGGACACTCTAAAATCCTGTTTAAGAGGGTTATTAAATTCTGAAGTTATATTTCTTCGAAAAGAGTTCTCAAAACAGGAAAGGCAGCTAAAGGAAGAAGTTATTAAGAGGGAGAGGGCTTTTCAGGAGACAAGATTGCAAAGTTCCCTAGATAGCTATAATCAGGCTCAAGAGAAGTATAATAAGTTCTTATCTAATAAAGCTATGCAAAAACTATTTTTCATGGGCCAGTCCGCACACTGTGAGTGCGGAACTTCATCTCAAAGGCTTATGCAGAAAGTCAAGAAACAGCAGGAGTCAAATAGAATAGAGGCGATTAAGAACAATTTTGGAGAAGTGGTACATAGCCAGAGTGAGATCAAGGCTGTATTTCTACAACTTTTCCAAAACGTCTACTCCTCTGACCTGAATGTGACTCTTGATAGGATAAAAAGGTACTTGGATGGTATCTGCATCCCGAAATTACTGGTAGAAAAAAGGGAGCAACTGTCTCTTCCGATTACAGTTAAGGAGGTGGAGGAGACACTATCTTCATCTAGGCGGAGCGCCTCTCCCGGTTTGGATGGGCTACCACTGGAGATCTATGATCGATTTGGCTCGATTCTTCTCCCATTCTTGGTTGAGGTATGGGATAAGTCACAGGCTGTAGGTAGGCTTCCTGAGTCTTGGTATGAGGCTGGTATTGCCCTGATTAAAAAGAAAAATAAAGATCCAATAGAGGGAGACTCATACCGACCTATCTCACTCTTGAACACCGATACCAAGTTGATAGCTAAAGTATTGACAAATAGACTGAAAATGGTAGTGCCCTCTTTAGTACACAGCGATCAATGTGGTTTTGTTGGAGGCCGACATATTAGTACAAACATTAGGCGGCTTTTTCTGAATATGCAATTGGGGAGAGGTGAGGCCCGCTCCATCCTGTCATTAGATGCCTCTAAGGCATTTGACAGGGTGGAGTGGGAGTTTCTCTGGGAAGTTCTATATAGATTTGGACTGGGTAATATCTTTGTTGAGTGGGTTAGATTGTTTTATGTTACCCCCAAAGCATGTATTAAAATAAATGGTGATTTTTCCTCTTTTTTTTCCTTAACAAGGGGAACCAGACAGGGATGCCCTCTGTCCCCCTTGCTATTCGCTATGTTTATTGAACCTCTGGCAATAAAAGTTAGGGCCTGCGAGGAAATCACAGGAGCAGGTATGGGTGGCCCAACTGACAAGATTATGCTCTATGCCGACGATATTTTGTTATGCTTGAAAGATTCAGGGACGTCATTACCAAAGGTCTTGAGTGTTATCAACGAGTTCGGCAGATACTCTGGCTTTGAGATTAATGTTCAGAAGTCGACTTTGGTGCCCCTCGATAAGGATACGATGAGCAATTTGGAAAGCCTAGGTCTAAATGTCTCCCGATCCCTGGACTATTTGGGTCTAAAAGTCAGTGCCAATGTTGGCGACTATATGATACTAAATGTGACTCCTCTCCTGACAAAAGTAAAACATAAAGTGAATACCTGGAACTCCCTGCCGCTGAGTCGAGCAGAGAGGGTTGTATTGATTAAAAGTATACTAATGCCCCAAATTCTTTATATATTGTGCAATTGTCCATGTTGGGTGGACAAGAAATGGTTCGGCTTTATACGGGCTAGTATTAATAAATTGTTATGGGGAAGGAAGAATGTGCGCATCAAACAAGAGACTTTAATGAGGGATAAGAGTAAGGGAGGTCTCTCTCTGCCTTCCTTCTTTCACTACTTCTTGGCCGCCCAGATTCAATTTATAGGGGAAAATAAAGTAAGCGGGCTTCTTGAGATACTAGCCAACTTGATTGGGAAAAGCTTCACTTCCATCTTGGCCCTATTAGAGTCAGGACAACTCAGTGGTGTGGGTATAAGGAAGCTACCTCTAGCCAGATTATTGACAAACTCTTGGAGGGAAGTTAAGAAGACGCTAGGGATTGTGGGGGGCTTTAAATTTACACCTCTGTGGAATAACCTTAATATGCCAGAACTTTGTAAAATGGAAGATGTGTGTTTTTGGGAAAATATGGGAATTACGTCTCTGGAGCAAATGGGCAAAAACGGGTCTTTACCTCCCTTTCAATTTTGGGTAGACGCTGGCATCCTTAAGGAGATAGACTTATTCAGGTATTGGCAATTTTCACATGCATACAAAAGGGAAAAAAATAAAGAAGTGTTTAAGATAGAGGGGAGTGAGAAACTCACAATGATTTTTGAGACAGGAGAAATCACAAAAAAATTAGCTAAGGCATACCGTTTTTTGCGGAGCTATATGGATAAAGAAATTAATCACAGTAGTCAAAGTAAATGGGCTAATCAGATAGGAGGGATCACTATAGAACAATGGGGCGAGATTTATAGGAATGTAGTTAGGAGCACTATTAACTTAAATCACAGATGCACACAATTAAATATTTTATATAGGACCTACTTCTCACCGAGTGTAATGTGTAGGATTGGGTTAAAGGAAGATTCCAACTGTATGCGATGTAATAGAATTGAGGCCGATATCCTGCATGTTTTATGGGATTGTCCGGAGATAGGGAACTACTGGCAGGAGGTTTTTGAAATTACTGAATCTCGGTCTGGATGCTCTATTCCACGAACTGCCGTTCTTGGCCTGCTGGGTTATATCCCAAGTAATATAGGAATTAGAATTAAACGAGATCTGATTCTAAAGGTCCTGTTTTTAGCAAGGCTGGTGCTCATAAAACAATGGAATAAGGATAGGGCTCCATCGATAAGGGAATGGCAAAATTTAGTAGAACGTATTAGGTCATACGAATGTTTATATGAAAAACGATATAGAAAGGGTAGAAAACTTAATGAATTGTGGTGCCACTGGAATTGTTGATGGTTGTTATTTATTTATTATTATTATAATTATTATTATTTTTTTTTTTTTCTTTCTTTTCCCCCGGTCAAGTCCAGCAAGTGGTGGGAGGGGGGAGGACGGGATAGGGTAGATGGAAGACCTGATGATATATCTGATGTCTTTATTGTATATGTACCACAAATCTGTATTTATAAATGACATTTCCTGTGAATGTGCTAGTGAAGGTACGGAATTTATGTAATTTACTTGTTTAATAAAGCATTTAAAAACTAAAAAAAAAAAAAAAAAAGAAAACCTTTCAGGAGCTTCAAAAAATTTTCTGCAATCACATGGTGCAAGAACAGAGTGCCTCCGGGTCTATGCAATAGAGAAAATTGCCAAACCATTAAGAGGGGGCGACTATAATGTCCTGTTGCATAATCGGGAGGCTTATTGGATATTTACATTGGACTCTCGTTCTCCATCTGGTCTCAATATGAACTCCTGTACCATTATGTAGCTTAACTTCATATAGATGTCATATACCTCTTACAACTTCTACATTGATATCGCAGCATACCCACTTACCTTTCTTGCTCCATTACAGTTCACCTTGTTTATTTTTAATAATGACTGATTGTTTTTTAAATTTTCTTTCTTCTTTTTCAGACCATTCTCACATTTGACACGTTGGGGTTAAATTGAAGGCAATTATTGCTGCATCTTTCTACATACTTTATAAATATCTGTCATCCGTCCAACTTTATATTAATGGTCACCATTAATAATGTATCCCTAACCTCTCAAAAGTGACAAACTGACATGTCTTTTGCAAAATTATATTTTTTACTTGTTGTCAATTGTCTGGACCACTACATAGCCTCCTCTAGACTTGCATGCGACTTTATAATAACGTCGTACCTTTATTAATGTTAACAGGCTTTTGTCTATCATCTTGATAGTTCAGTTCCGTTCCTCCCCCACCACTGATGTCATCCGAGGATTTCCGGAAGTGATGTATACGACGTCATTGGTTTGGGGAGTGTCTGTTTGTGCACATGTGCTTTTATATTGTTTGTATCACTCAGTCTGTGTAGCCATGACTAAGAACGGGCT
The DNA here is from genome assembly GCF_040894005.1 of Engystomops pustulosus. Lineage (NCBI taxonomy): Eukaryota > Metazoa > Chordata > Amphibia > Anura > Leptodactylidae > Engystomops > Engystomops pustulosus. The sequence continues at coordinate 63,602,594 of NC_092416.1, read as the reverse complement.
CACCGTTTGAAACGCGTTGGCCTTTAAACACTTTGGGATTTTAAATATCATGCCTTAAATAAAGCTTGGAATATCTTGGACGAAGCTGGACACGGAATCTTTTTTTCTCACTTGCTAGTTTGGCCAAGCTTCCCTGTGCAGACCCTTGGTCCCCTTGAAAAATGCTCGAGTCTCCCATTGACTTCAATGGGGTTCGTTATTCGAGACAAGCACTGAGCATCGGGAAAAGTTTGTCTCGAATAACAAGCACCCGAGCATTTTAGTTCTCGCTCATCTCTAGTTGGAATATATTATTATCTGTAAACCAGTAGAACGAGTTAGCTATTGGGGCACATTTACTTACCCGGTCCATTCGCGTTCCAGCGACGGCTTCTCTGACAAGCGTTCCTGTCTTCCTGCGATTCATGAAGGTCCTGCGCCCGATGTCCACCAGGTGTTGCTGCTGCGCCGCAGTCCGCCGAGGTGCCCCGGAGTTCATCGTCTTCGGTTTTTCCGAATCCGTTGGGTTACCGTTCGGCCACGCCCCCCCGATTTCCGTCGCATGCATGCCAGCACCGATGCGCCACAAACTGATCGCGTGCGCCAAAATCCCGGGCAATTCAGGGAAAATCGGCGCAAATCGGAAATATTCGGGTAACACGTCGGGAAAACGCGAATCGGGCCCTTAGTAAATGACCCCCACTGTGTCAATTCAATGCAGGGAGAACCACTAGAGGTCACCAGAGATGTGGTTCTAATTAACCTATGTGTTGAGTCTGTAATATTGTAACATCATTTATTGACTCTGCAACATTGTTGCTGCGATTGTATTCACTGATGCTATAATATACTACTATTGGCCGACTTCCAAGCCACTACTTGCTGGTGTGCAGGTCCACTAGAAAGTCCTCCCTATCTATAAGCATTTTTATACACATTTCCTCCTCACTTTCTTACTATTAACGGACACTAGAACTGATCCCTAACAACCATTTCATTGCTATCTAAAAAGGATAGGCTAGGGGGGGCTATAATCTAAATCCTTTTTAGATAGCAATGATAATTAGATAACAGATAATAATATATCCCAACGCCATCGATTTGTAGAATTTTAATTGTGTGTCTTCAATAGGTTTCAGCAATCCAATTATTACCTTTTATCGTTTAAATATTTTAAAAGTTAAGTTTTAGACCAATGGGTCTCAGTGAGGTCCCTAGGGACCTTTTTTGTAAATTGCTACACTAAAAGCATTTTTCTTCATTGCTGCAAGTGTAAGTGTCACGGGTGATCCTGCGATCCATGTATCGGATCGCGGGTGCACCTGTGTTCCCCCTGTGGCGCGACCCTGGCCCGGTCCCGAGTCATCGTTGCCTCCGCGATCCATTTTGTGGTTTTCCCGTATTCCTGTGGCGCTCCAGGTTATCCTGTGGTCTTCTGAGGTCCTGCCAGCAATCCTTCCGAGGTCCTGCCATCCCAAGGTCCTGCCATCCCGAGGTCCTGCCATCCCGAGGTCCTGCCTTCCCGAGGTCCTGCCTTCCCGTGTCCCTACCTTGGCTGCCACCGTGGGCCTAGTCGCACCCGTGGAGCGACCAGGTGGCTCCACGTCGCAGCAAGACTATCCCAATTTGCGGCGGGCTCTGGTGAAGACCAGGAGTCCACTTAGACCCGGGTTGTGGATAGCATCATTATATCCCGCGGTGGTCCAGGGAGTCCACAGACTTCTTCCCGCACCCCAGTGCGTGACAGTAAGATCCGGCCATGGACCCCGTCAAGGTCTTGTTTCCTGCTAAAACCCTGGACTGTGTCAAGGACCCACGCCAGCTACTGGGTGATCTTCCCAGCCGTATTTCCCAGCAGTCTCAAGAGATTGCTACCCAACAAGAACTCCTGGACAAACTTCCTGCTACCCTTCAAAGGATGATTGTCTCCCAACAGCAGGTTCCCGCGACTCCTCCATCACCCCGCTATGTTTTCCGGCATTAGAGTCTGAACCCAAAAATTTTTTGTTTGACAAATTTGATGGAAACCCCAAATTGTGCAAGAGATTTGTTTCCCAGTGCTTGCAGCACCTTGAACTGTTGTCCTCTCAGTTCCCCACCGAACGCTCTAAGGTGGCGTTTGTCTACTGTTTGCTCTCTGGAGAGGCACTGGACTGGGCTACTCCTCTATGGGATAGTGGTGACCCAGACATGGTTACCCATACCAAGTTCCTGGCAAAAATCCGGTCCAGTTTTGAACCACCTCAAGTTCGGCTACCTCGCCTGTCCTGCTTGGTCCCCGTGTCCCCAGAGCCTCCGCAGCCTCCCAGAGCTGCTACAATGGCGCCTCAGCCTCTGCAGCCTCCTGGAGCTGCTCCAGCAGCGCCTCAGCCTTTGCAGCCTCCCAGAGCTGCTCCAGCGGCGCCTCAGCCTCCGCAGCTTCCCAGAGCTGCTCCGGCTTTCCTACAAGCCGCTCCAGTGTCTCCGCAGCTTCCCAGAACTGCTCCGGCTTTCCCAAAAGCCACTCCAGTGTCTCCGCAGCTTCCCAGAGATGCTCCGGCTTTCTCATAAGCCGCTCCAGTGTCTCCGCATCTTCCCAGAGCTGCACCGGCTTTCCCACAAGCTGCTCCAGTGTCTCTGCAGCTTCCCAGAGGTGCACCGGCTTTTCCACAAGGCGCTCCAGTGTTCCACTTCCTGGTGTTGCCCAAGAGTCAATCAAGCCTGCGGCTGCCCAAGGGTCGCTCCGGCCTGCAGCTGCCCACTTAGACTCTGCTCCTGGGTTGCGGCTAGCATCGTTAACCCTCGCGGTGGTCCAGGGAGTCCACAGACTTTAGCCCCAGAGACTCTTCCCGCACCCTAGTGCTTGACAGCATCTGTGTAAACATTTTCACACAGGGTCGCACTGGCCCACCGGTATACCAAGGAAAAATACCAGTGGGCCCCGACAAATTTAGTCCCGCCCCATGTCGCTGCTGACTCTGCCTCCCTTCGCTGCTGTCCCCACCACCCGCTGCCGTGCCGTTGATGGTGCAGACAGCTGTGAGCTTTCTGCATCCTTACTGGTCACCTGCTGTATCTGTGTGGTGAGGCCAGCAGGCGCAATGTGATGATCACTGCATGTAGACTTGGAGATTGTCTCCTGCCATTTCCTTGTGTGAGGTGATGGGGGGCTGCAGTTTCTGTCTGTGTGGATAATGTGTTTATAAGTGTAGGGAAAGTGAGGGCTTCTCCCTGCACATGACTGAGTGCTGGAGTAGTGACACATAAGTGCTGCAGCACTGAGCCATGAGGTAATTAGCTGTGTGCAGCGACACATGAGGTAACAGCTGTGAGCAGAGATGGGGAGGGGGCGTGTCTCCTGCCATAGTAACAGACATATGAGCAGTCACTGCCATCTAGGGGAAGTCTGCAGAATACAAGAGGAAGGAGCAAGATTCGGGTAACTAATCCAATTGCAAAAGGGCTTAAAATTACCTGCCCTACAACATATCAAAAGTTTTTTGAAATGACGGTTACACTTTAAGGCTACAAGCAGAGGCTTATTAAAGTTAACACTTTAATATACATGAAAAATACTGTACACTCAAAAACGAACTTGACAAATTACAATAAAAGAAAGTAAAAACAATATACATACAATACATAAACAGTTGATCCTTATTATCCTTATTATTAGATAGCGAGTGTTAAATTGGCTGGAGGACACGGCACCGAAAGATCCAGTCTTCTAATGTATAGAGTCTTCAGAACTGAACAAGGCCATGTGGCCGTTTAACTAATTTAAAGCCGGTGGGTTTTTGACCCCCACCCCTGGCTGTGATGTCATTGTGAGGGGGAGTTTCTCATATCCTCCTCTATTAAAGCCCTATAACTTTTAATTGGAAGATGGCACAAATGTGCCATTGCTCCCAATCACCTGGGTACCTTGCTATCTTTCACCCCATACCAAACTTGGGGTGTCTAGGCCTAACATTAGGGGTGTTCTGCAATTGATTGGGTTCCCCTGCGTGGGGAGGAACAGTGCAGGACACAGCACTTCCTCAGTCATCCCAGGATGTCCTCAGCACATGGGTGGTGTAGACTTTTGATACTCGGGCCATGATTGTATCTAGATCCTAAAACTCTCCCCTGTAACTGGGACCCATAATTATGAATTATGCCCCACTTATGGACAGCCATGATATTTGTCTCTCAAAGCTTTTTTGGCTGCAAAGTGACACACAGGTCCACTATTCCTTTGATCTCTTTGTCCCCAGAGATGAGCTAGCAGAGGTGTAAATATTTTCACTTGGGGTAGAGAAACTTCCTCTTAACCTTTGGTCATCAAGGAATCTCCTGGGGTGCTGACTCCAACTAACCTTCCTGCCAGTTGTATATGTAATTAACATTTCTTCCTCTACTCAGTCATAAATTTAAAAAGACTCAATGAAAGAAAAAAAAAACATATGTACAGTTGGTGTAAATGATCACATTTACACTTACAGCAATAAAGAAAAATACTTCCAGAGTACCAAAATGCATTGTAACATTTAACCCCTTTACGCTCCGTGACGGATATATCCGCCAAGGAGCTATGAAGGGTGTATGAAGAGGGCTCACGCAGCAAAGACCCATCGCTAACACCCGCGGTTGGTGCTTACATCTGTATTACACTGTGTAAGGTGAAGAAGAGCTTTAATAAGCGATCATTGAATCGCTTGTTCAAGCTAACCTGTAAAAGTAAATAAAAACAGTTAAAAACATTGAAAATTTTTTTTTTAATTAAAAGAATTAATTTAACCCCTTCCTGACATTTGACGCACTATTACTGCATGGCGGGAGGTGCGTTCCCGCAATATGCAGTAATAGTACGTCAAAATTCTGGCGCCAGCTCCTGAAGTATATTATAGCCGACACCTGCCTCTAACACCTGCGATCGGCGCTTACCTGGGGGTTTCCGTGGTTCCGATTGCATTCCCGGGAAGCTACCCTGTAAAATTAAAGAAAAAAAGTTAAAAACACTAAATAAACACACTTTTTAATAAATAGAATTAAAAAAAGTTTAAGTCCCCTAAACACAAATATTCCCTATACATATCTAATAAAGTAAAAAAAACCTGAAAATCACCAAAACCCCCACATATTTGGTATTGACGCGTCCGTAACCATCTGTACAATAAGTCAGAAACATTATTGGACCCGTATGGTGAACGCCGTAAAAAAAAAACCTGAAAAACTCGCCAAAAATGTAAATTTTCATAAAATCCCTTCACAAAAATGAGCCAAAAAGTGATAAAAAATTTTTATGTGCACCAAAATGGTACCACTGAAAAGGACAACTCAACACGTAAAAAATAAGTCCTAAACTAGCACTGTCAACCAAAAAATATTAAAGTTATATCTCTGAAAAGATGGCGATGCAAAACAAATGAGATTTTCTTTATATTCGTTTTTTTCCTGTAAAATTGTAAAATATATCACCGTAATCGTAGTGATCTATAGAATAAAAATATTATAGTATTTTTAGTGTATGGTGTACGACTCCCAAAATACACAAAAAAAGTAACCCAAAATTGACAATTTTCTTTTTCTCCATACATTAAAGAGTTAATAAAATCTCATCAAAAAGCTACAGACCCACTACAATGAAGTATTTTTAAAGTGCATCTCATGTCACAAAAAATAAGCCCTTATATGTCCAAATTGCCAAAAAAAATAAAAATTGTATAGCCATTATAAAGTGACAATACATAATCTGCTCTGAATGGCGCAGCTCCCCTCTCAATGCCCTGGCGTGTGCCCATACAGCAGGTTACCACCACATATGGGGTATTGTACGGGAGATTGGGTATCAAATTTTGTAGAGCGTTTTGGTATTTTATCCACTGAGAATTTGTAGATTTTATGAAAAACACATTCATTTGGCCAAAAAAAAAAATGTATTTCAAAATTGCATCCGATATTGTTTTAACCCCTGTAAACCAATTAAAGGGTTAACAAACTTCATAAAAGTTGTTTTACGTACGTTGAGGGGTGTATTTTCTATAATGGAGTAATTTATGGGGTTTTACTTTTATTTAGGCCTCTCAAAGTGACTGCAAACCTGAGCAGGTCCCTCAATAGCAGGATTTAGCTTTTTTTATGAAAATGTGAAAAATTGCACCTGACGTTCAAAGCCCCTTAACATCTTACAATAATGATAGTATGTATAAAAACCACGGAGGCATAAAGTAGACATTCGGTGAATGTTAGTTATTACGTATTTGGGTGTTATGACTCATGTGTGGAAAAAGTAGAACATTTTGAATTTCGAAAATTGAGAATTTTTCCAAATTTTCACCAAATATCTGATTTTCTCATAAATAAATGCAAACATACCACCAAAATTTTTTTAACTAACATGAAGTACAATGTGTCACGACAAAACAATTTCAAAATCACTTGGATATGTTACAGCGTTCCAAACTTATAACCACTTATAGTGACACAGGGCAGATTAGAAAAAATGGGCCGTGTCAGGAAGGTGAAAAGTGGCTTCGGCGTTAAGGGGTTAATAAAGTTAAAGTCCCCTAAACACAAACATTCCCTATACACATTACTTGAAAATGGCTACATAGAGATAGCTGAAACGTTGTATTTTTACCACTGGTGAAATAAGAGTTAAAAAATCTCATCAAAAAGCTACAGACCCACTACAATGAAGTATTTGTAAAGTTCATCTCATGCTGCAAAATATCAGCCCTTATATGTCCAAATTGCCAAAAAAATAAAGACTGTATAGCCAATAAAAAGTGACAATGCATAATCTGCTCTGAATGGCGCAGCTTCCCTTCGATGCCCTGGCATGTGCCCATACAGCAGGTTACCACCACATATGGGGTATTGTTATACGAGGGAGGGATTGGGTATCAAATTTTGTATTTTATCCACTGAGAATTTGTAGATTTTTTGAAAAACACATTAATTTAGCCAATAAAATTTTACTTTCAAAATTGTATCCGAATTTGTTTTAACCCCTGTAAAACAATTAAAGGGTTAACAAACTTCATAAAAGTTGTTTTACGTACGTTGAGGGGTATAGTTTCTATAATGGGGCAATTTATGGGGTTTTACTTTTATTTAGGCCTCTCAAAGTGACTTCAGCATTTTTTATGAAAATGTGAAAAATCGCACCTAACGTTCAAAGGCCCATAACATCCTACAAAAATAAGAGTATGCATAAAAAAACATGTCCACATAATGTAGACATTCTGTGAATGTTAGTTATTATTTTTTTTTGCGGTTATGACTATGTGTGGAAAAAGTAGAACACTTTGAAGTTCGAAAATCGAGAATTTTTCCACATTTTCACCAAATATCTGATTTTCTCATAAATAAATGCAAAACATACCACCAAAATTTTTCAACTAACATGAACTACAAAGTTTCATGGGAAAACAATTTTAAAATCACTTGGATATGTTAAAGAGTTTCAAAGTTATAACCATTTATAGTGACACAGGGCAGATTTGAAAAAATGGGCCGTATCAGGAAGGTGAAAAGTGGCTTCGGCGTTAAGGGGTTAATAAATGATGCTTCTGCTGTCTTTTTTTCGGGCCCCCTTGCATTGCATCACCTTTGAATCCTTTATTGGTGTGTAGCTGAACCTATTGCACATCCCTGGTGTAAACAGGGTTGCTGCCCATGCCTGGAGGCAGGGCCAGCTACACCACCCATGCCCTGAGGACATCCTGGGATGACTGAGGGTGCTGTGTCCTGCACTGTTCCTCCCCACGCAGACAAGGCACAGGACAGGCAGAGGCTACTGATCTATTCAGAGCTTGTGTGCTGCATTATAGGGTAAACCCTCCCCCCATCTCCTCTTCACATGGAGCTGCAGTCAGGGCGTGGTCACACAGTGCCTTTTGGTTGCGTTTTCATTGCTTTTTGAACCGTATAATAACAGCTGAGGAGAGGTAATTTGCCTAATTACATTACTGTTAACATTTGTGTTAATAGTGTGTTTACATTTGAATGTGTTAACATATTGTTAACACATGTGTCAACATTGCATTTACACTGTGTTTTGTAAATGGAAATGTTAATAGTAATGCAATTAGACAAATAAAGTCTCCTCAGCTGTTGTAATGCATTTCAAAAGGCAATGAAAACACAACCAAAAATGCATGCGTTTTTAGTCCGTTTAAAATGGTCCAAAAACTGTTCAACTTTAGGGTGCAGTAGCACACTACAGTTGAAATCTGGCAGCTCATGAATCGGGATGAAGAAGTGGAGGAGGAGAAGCGTGAAGACTGCTCTGTGTGATGCCAGGGCTTGCTGCAGACATCACAGGGTGTGTGATGATATGTGACATGTATGGATGTGTATAACAGATCCATATAGTGAGTGTTTTGTATGTGTGATAAGCCTGTGTTTGCCTGCATGTCTGTCTGTCTGCATGTATCTGAGTCTGCCTGCCTACATACATGTGTCTGGCTGCATGTAGCTATACTTGTCTGCCTGTATATATGTCTTTCTGCATGTGTGAATGTTGCTGGTTTATAGACTAAAAATATTAATCACCTGAAATGTACATGAGAAGGAGAGAGGGTTCTGTGTCATAATGTGTATTATGAGGTTCCACAGCAGAAGGGGTGTGTATTATGAAGTTCTGCAGCAGCAAAGTTGTGTATTATGAGGTTCCGCAGCAGATGAAATGTGTATTATGAGGTTCTGCAGTAGGTGAGGTGTGTATTATGTGGTTCTGCAACAGCTGAAATTTGTATTATGAGATTCTGCCGCAGCAGATGAGATGTGTAGTATGAGGTTCTGCAGAAGCTGGGGTGTGTATTATGAGGTTCCACAGGAGATGAGATGTGTTTTATAAGGTTCTGCAGGAGCTGAAGTGTGCATTATGAGGTTCTGCAACAAGTGAAATGTGTATTATAAGGATCTGCAGCAGCTGAGGTGTTTATTATGAGGTTCTGCAGAAGCTGAGGTGTGTATTATGAGGTTCTGCAGGAGCTGAGGTGTATATTATGAGGTTCTGCAGGAGCTGAGGTATATATTATGAGGTTCTGCAGGAGCTGAGGTGTATATTATGAGGTTCTGCAGCAGTTGAGATGTGTATTATGAGGTTCTGCAGGAGCTGAGGTTCTACAGCAACAAAGTTGTATATTATGAGGTTCGCCAGCAGCTGAGGTGTGTATTATGAGGTTCTGCAGCAGCTGAGTTGAAGTTTCAGTTTTATTACTTGGCAGAGGGGATGGGCAATGTTGGTTAAATTACCTCAAAACTATCCTGGCGATGACAGCGGTGTTTGCGATCATAAACTATGGAATATTTTAGGGAACAGGAGACTGTTTTGAATTGTTAATGCCCCCACGTGAGTTCACTGCAAAGGGGCCCACTGAAAACTGGAGCTGGAAATAAAGTGTGTAGGCAGTCCTCGGGTTACGTACAAGATCGGTCCTGGAGGTTTTTTCTTAAGTTGAATTTGTATGCAAGTTGGAATTGTATACTTTAATCATTGTAACCCCAGCCAAATTTTTTTCTGTTTCTGTGACAAATGGATTTTAAAAATGTTGGGTTATCAACCAGGATTAACAATAAAGCTTCATTATAGACTCAAAAAGCATATGAGTGATATCTGGTGCATAGACAATTCATCACACCATTTATCATTTATTAAAAATATTTCTCATTTTATTAACAATCACAATCTAAAAACAACAATTTGACGCCCCCCGGTGTCTGGGAGAGAACGCACCACTGGACCCGGGAACATGTTACCCTGGACCCGCGATGCGTCTCCTAACAATGAATGCACTTACCTGGCACTCGGGCTTCAGCGGACTCCCCCTTCTTGTCTTCAGCATGGGCTTCAGCAGTAGATATGCACATAAAAGACTCCTTGAGAACTCCAGCTTCCGCACTTAAGAAAGATATTTGTTAAAAAAAATCTCACTTTATTGAATACGAAAAGGGTGTTATTAAAAATACACCATATGGTCTGTAAAAAACGGACGCGTTTTCTGACACGGGGAAAGGGGAATCTTAACACTAAATACATTGGATGCAAAATACTAATACAAGTACATTGAATCATTTTTAAAATTCATACTGCCAGGTACCCAACTATAGGATCCAGAAGACATACTTCTTGCATGTGAAGGCTTCTTCTGGTAATTGTTCAACAGGAATAACCCGTGAGCCCACCCTATATTTTTACTAGAAAGAATACCAGACTGCTAATAGAAGTGTGAAACACCCAGATAACTAAACACATTGGGGCAACTGTTCTAGTTGCTCATGGCAACCAATCAGAGATCAGCTTTCATTTTCCCACAGCAGCTTATGAAACTAAACCTGAGCTCTGATTGGTTTCCATGAGTCATTGTAAAAGACAAAACACGTTACAACTTGCAGAACACAGATGCGTTTCATAGGTTCTGCCCAAAGCATTTGAATTACAACGTATCATCAGAAACCGGCCTCTGACTGTGTTCACACTCCTTAGGAAAGCAATTCCAGCACAGCGTAGAGGAGTTTCTTCCGATCAAATCTGCGTTTACAGTAAAACGCTAGCGATTAGGAATATGCATTGTAGATATGAGATCGGGAAACACTCTTTTGCCGAATTGTGTTCCTAAATGTAATTCAAATGTAGTGTGTGAATGCAACCATCAGGAACCTAAATATGGCCACTAACTCTAAGCCTACTATACCAAGTCCCACTAACCCTAAGCTACTGACCCATTAACATATACTGCAGCCTCCCTAATTAAAGGGGCTTGGGGGGGTAAGAACAAGAAAGCAATTGTACGTACCCCCCTCTGGTGCACCGGTCAAGCACTGTGCCCCCATCACTCCCAGTCTGTATGTATAGAGGTACAGCAGTGACATCACAACCAGAGCGGGGGAGCTGCAGGTCATGGCCATGGTCAGTGTTACACTTACAAAGGCCTCAGACAGAGGCTACAGGGGAAGCGCAATGTGGTTGTGACATCACTGCTGCATCTCAGTATATATATACAGGGACTGGAGGCACAGCACTGGATCAGAGCACCACAGCGGGTAAGTACAGCTGCTTTCTTGTTTTTACAGCCTCTCCACTTCACTGGTAAAAAAAAGTATATAAGCCTGGACAACCCCTTTAATAATAAAGGCCACGTATGTGTATGTATATATATGTATATAAAATGAATAAAATGGCAGCACTCCATTTAAATGAAAATAAGGGTTTGTTCCATCCTCTGCAACGTTTCAGCTATATCCCAGCCTTTATCAACATCATCATACAGCTGAAACGTTGCAGAGTCCATCCTCTGCAACGTTTCAGCTGTATGATGATGTTGATAAAGGCTGGGATATAGCTGAAACGTTGCAGAGGATGGAACAAACCCTTTTTTTCACTTGCATGGAGTGCTGCCTTTTCTTCATTTTACTAATGGACTCTTTTGGTTAGAGTGTAGGATAGTCTTTATATATATATAAAGGCAGTCCCCGGGTTACATACAAGATAGGTTCCATAGGTTTGTTCTTAAGTTGAATTTGTATGGAAACTGTATATTTTATAATGGTGATCCAGACAAAATGTTTTTTTCCCCCAGTGACAATTGGAGTTTCAAAATTCTTTGCTGTAATTGGACCAAGGCTTATCAATAAAACTTCATTGCAGACACTTTACAGCTGATCATTGCAGTCTGGGACTATAGTAAAGCATCCAGAGAGCTTCACCAGAGGTTACAGTGGGCAGAGGGGTCCGTCTTTAACTAGGGGTCATCTGTAAGTCGGGTGTCCTTAAAAGGGGACCGCCTGTTTATATATATATATATGATGAACCACAACCCAGCTCAGTGTTGTGTATTAAGTGATTAAGTGGATAATTTACTTACCCGGTCCTGCGCGATCCATGTATATCCTGCGCCCGATATCCAGCATGTGTCGTTTCCTCGCTCAGGTCCGCCAGAGTTCACCTTCTTCCCGGTGCATGTACGTGCTCGGCTTGCGACACAAATTTAAATGTTTAATTCCGCGCTTAGTCCGAATCCGTCGGATCTTCCAATGGCCTCCCCCCAGAATTTTTTTGCGTGAAAGCTGGAGCAATTGCGTCACAATCTCATTGCGGGCCACACAATCCCTGGCACAATCCCCAAAAGGTCGGAAAACCTGTTGAAAATGCGGCCGCGGGACCCTTATTAAATAAGCCCCAATGTGCTACTTATCTCCCCAAGTAGCCAATAGAAATGAAAAAAGGAATTAGTCCTCACGATTCGGTTTCCATAAGTCCACCATGACGGCTCCCTGGAGGTTGCTTCCCCTTCCTCTGTAGGGACAGGAAATTGAGAGTATTAAAAGAAGAAACCCTCAAAACAACAAGGGAGGGAAATAATAGGGTCGTGATGGTGGACTTATGGAAACCAGATTACCGGTGAGGACTAATTCCTTTTTTCCATTTCGTCCCCCATGACGGCCCCCTGGAGACATACCAAATTATCCCCAGGTAGGGAGGGACCACAGCTTGTAGGACTTTACGGCCAAAGGCCAGATCTTTTGCCATGGCTATATTTAGTTGGTAATGGTTAACAAAGGTGGAATTTGAGCTCCAAGTGGCTGCTCTGCAAATTTCATCAATGGAGGCTCCTCATCTCTCAGCCCAAGATGTGGAGACTGCTCTGGTAGAGTGAGCCCTTATCTTCATAGGAACAGGAACACCTTTAAGATTGTAACATTCCCTGATCGCATTTGTGATCCACCGGCCAATTGTTGACTTAGAGGCTTTTCTTCCCTTATTTTTCCCTGCAAATTCCCTGCAAGGTTTGAATCCTTTCTCCAGGGATTTAAGACCTCTAAGTATCTAAGTAGTGAGCGCCTTACATCTAGAAGATGCCATTTCTCTTCCGTAGCATTCTTAGGCTGACGACAGAAGGTTGGCAATATGATCTCCTGGCTCCTGTGAAAGTTAGAAACAACTTTAGGTAGAAAATTTCTATCAAGTCTGAGAGTAATTCTATCCTCTGTAACTAATAGATAAGGTTCACAAATCGACAAGGCCTGAAGTTCCCCTATCCTTCTAGCAGATGTATTCACAACTAGAAATACTGTTTTAAGCGTTAATAAACGTATATTATTTGAGTTATTGGTTTCAAAGGAGTTTGAGGTTAACACATCTAAGACCAAGGAAAGGTCCCACTGGGGGGAAGATTCCTTTACGGTAGGTCTTAAGCGGGTACAGGCTTGAAAGAATCTCTTTACCCACCTGTGTTCCGCAAGTGCTGTATCAAAATATGCACTTAAAGCCGACACCTGGACTTTCAGTGTACTAGGCCGTAAACCCTTGTCGAATCCCTCCTGCAGGAAATCAAGAACCTGGCAGATATTAGGAGGATCTTGGTTAGGTTGGTCTTTTGACCAGGCACAGAATTTTTTCCATATCTTAAAATAGATAGCATGGGTGACAGGCTTCCTACTATTCCTCAAAGTCTCCTTAAAGGAGAATCCTTTTGTGTTCAGGAAGGCGCTTTCAGCATCCAGGCTGATAGATTCAGGAACCCTGGGTTCTGGTGTAAGACTGGTCCCTGGTGCAAGAGGTCTGGAATCTTGGGAAGGATGAAAGGAAGGTCTAGAGCCAATTTTTGCAGAAGCAGAAACCAGCTTTTCTTCGGCCAAAAGAGAACTATTAGAATCAGCTTGGCCGGACTGGACACTAACTTCTGGAGAACTGTGTTGATCAGAGGAACTGGAGGAGGTCCTGATCCCAAGACTGGGAGAAGGCATCCAGACCCCAAGGAACTTCTTTCGGATCTAGGGAATAGAGTTTTTCGACTTTTGAATTTGTCCTGGATGCGAAGAGATAGATGGAAGGATTTCCCCATCTGAGGACAATCCCCTGGAAGACTTTGGTGTTCAGACTCCATTCGTGAGGGAGAATAGGTGTTCTGCTGAGGTAGTCTACTACCTTGTTCTCTGAGCCTCTCAGATGAACTGCTGAAACTGAAAGAACATTTTCTTCTGCCCAAGAAAATATTCTCTGGGAAATGCTCTGAAGTTTCCTTGACCTTGTTCCACCCTGTCTCTTTAAATATGCAACCGTAGTTGTATTGTCGGAGAAGATCTTTAGGTTCTTCCCTTTTAGATCCTTGGTACAGGCTTCCAGGGTTTTTAGGATGGCTTTCAATTCCCTTTTGTTTGAGGATGCATGAGACATTGAATGGGACCAGAGACCCTGAACATACTTCCCCGGAAGAAGTGCTCCCCAACCTGAGGTGCTGGCATCCGTCTGGATCTGGATTATTGGCCAGAGAACCCAGTTCACACCTCTTTGAAGGTGATCGAGATCCTTCCACTAGTCTATCGATTTTTTTTACTGTTGAAGGAATCTTTAACCGTAAGTTCAGGTGACGGTAATCTTTGTCCCATTTTGACAGGATCCATGATTGTAGAGGTCTTGTGTGGTTCTGGCACCAGGCTACACTTTGGATGCAGGAAATCATGGAGCTGAGAAGACTCATCGCTGCTCGTATCGAGATGCATTGCCTCCTCTGGATGTCTTTGATTTTCAGAAGTAATATGTCTACTTTCTCCTGCGGAAGATAAGAAGTTTGGGTTAATAAATTTAAGGATACCCCCAAAAATTATTTTATGGGATTGGGAACAAGATCGGATTTTTCCAAATTTATGATCCAGCCCAACTCCTGAAGAACTTCTATTGCCACCTTCTTTTGTTTTTCTAGATGGCTTACCGAGTCTACCACTAGTAGGAAATCGTCTAGGTATGGGACCACTAGGACTTCTTCGGTCCTTAAGTATTTGACCACTTCTGCCATGACTTTGGTAAAGACTCGGGGCACTGAAGAAAGACCAAAGGGTAAGCCTGTAAATTGAAAATAAGACTTCAGAAAATCTGCATGAATGGGAATATGATAATACGCATTTTGCTCCCAAAGATGATGTCACAGACTTCCTGGGGACTGCCTGGATAGAAAAAACCGATGAGGAGGAGAAGACATAAATGCTATACGGTAACCATCCTGGATAATGGAAGTCACCCACCTGTTGTTTATTATGTTCTTCCACTGGGGGACAAAGTTCTTTAACCTTCCCCCACCCTGGCGTCATTGCTTCTTTTCTTGTTTGTTAGAGGAACTGAATAGAAATGGCTTATTCTTTCCTCCTTTGGAGCTATTCCAGAAGCCCTGTCTCCAGGAAGATCTCCCTTTATTCTTTGGCTGGTCCTCATTTACTCTAAAGCCACAAAAAAACCAGCTTTTTTGGTGTAGGTTTAGGTTCAGGAAAACCTTTCTTCTTATCCGCAGCTTTGTCAAGAATCTCATCTAGCTTAGATCCGAACAAGAATTCTCCTGAAAAAGGAAGGCTGCAAAGTATGGCTTTAGAGCGAATGTCCCCAGACATTGTATGTATGTGGTACACTGTATGCTGTGTGCATTTTATATTAAATACAGCGTGCCGCCATGTTATATAAAATACATACTGCCATATGCTGGAGAGGCAGGCCGGGGGTCCGGGAGAGAAGGGTCGGAAGGTGGCCGCAGACAGAAGGGGCCGCCCAGGTGGCCGGGAATGGAGTGGTCTTGGCGGTCACAGCCGAGCTGCGGTGAGTGACCTGCCTGATGCCGCCCCCACCGTCCACCAGGAGGTGAGTTTCTCAACTCACCTCATGGTAGATGCGCCCCTGGGTATCCCCGTAATCATACTGACCCATAAAATAAATATAACATGTTTTGGTGAACACCAAAAAAAATTGTGTTTTTAAATATTATTCCTCTATTTCCCCACACATAAAAATTGATACATTTTAACAATAGGGCATAGCCTCCCCAACATAATATCACTGGAATCATTCCACTAAAAAATGCACTCACATGGCCCCACTTAAGGAAAAACAGGAAATAGTGGGGGAGCAGGGCTGCAGGCTATATAATGAGGGGGGGGCAGGGGCTGCAGCCTATATACTGGGGGAGGCAGGGACTGCACGCTATATACTGGGGGGGGGGCAATGGCTGCAGGCTATATAATGAGGAGGGGCAGGGGCTGCAGCCTATATACTGGGGGGAGGCAGGGACTGCAGGCTACATACTGGGGGGCAGGAGCTGCAGGCTATATACTGGGGGCCAGGGCTGCAGGCTATATACTGTGAGGCAGGGGCTGCAGGCTATAAACTGGGGGGGGGGCAGGGGCAGCAGGCTATATGCTGGGGGGACAGGGGCTGCAGACTATATACTGGGGGGCAGGGGCTGAAGACTGTATACAGGGTTATAAACTGGGTGGCAGGGGCTGCAGGCTATATACTGGGGGCAAGGGGCTGGCAGGCTATATACTACGGTGGCTGGCAGGCAATGCATTTCCCACCCTCGGCTTATATTGGAGTCAATAGGTTTTCCCAGTTTTTTGTGTTAAAATTAGGGGTCTCGGCTTATACTCAGGCCGGCTTATACTCGAGTATATGCAGTATATTCTTTAGGACAAATTGGCAACTGCATAGCCATCCTTCCCTTCTGCGCCTGGCTGTGCACCCATACATCAAGTAACTCAGGAGAAATTTAAATAAGTTTTTACTTTTATATTTTATGAATGTAGAAATTTTAGGGCTAAATGAATGTATTACAAACAAAATAAGACCATTCTACATTTCACCTCCATTTTGCTTTAATTACTGTGCAGCCCTCAAAGGGTTAAAATCCTCCTAAATGCAGTATTTAATAGTTTGAGGGGTGTATGTTTGAAAAGGGATGATTCATAAGGGGTATTCTAATAATCTTTATTTCAAATTTATTAAAAAAAGATAATCCCCAAAAAGTTCAATTTAGAAATTTGACAAAAAAAAATGGAAAATTGTTGTTCAGTTTGTAAGCCATCTATATTCTTTATCTGTATTAGAATATAAGGACATTTTTAAAATGCTAAAAACATGAAGTTGAGACCTTGAAATTTTTGTAAGTAAAAATTTTGGTGGTAAAACTATCTGTCTCAAAAGTAGAAGATAATTTAGAATGTAAAAAATTAGGAATTTCTCAAAAAATGTACCAAATTTTAGTTTTTTAAGTAAATAGACACAAAACATATGAACCAAAATTTATCACTAACATGAAGGACACCATGTGATGAAAAAACATTTTGGAAAATTAAATTGTTCAAAAGTTATAACCATATAAAGAGACACATGCCAGATTACACAAACAAAAGGGCTACACCTTAACATACAAACTGGCTATGTCCTGAAGGAGTTACAATCCCCACAAATAATTACCATCCCATAGCCTATGCCCTTCATCTTGGCACAAAGTTTTTTAAAATAAATTTCAATTGTCCTCTGTTCAGGGAGTATGTTGTGACAAAAGTATAGGATATTAATTTCACCAATACAGCATTGCTACGATCTGGATCTGTTATTGCCCTTGCCAGCTTAAAGTAAATCTACCGTTTGCTTTTATACATTGTGAACCAAACATACCTTGAGAATGCTGTGGCTATGCTGATGCAAAAACATATCTTGTTTAATCCCTGAATTGAGTGTTTTGCTGAAAAAAAAATTATGAAATTATGATAATTATTTATAATGACTGTGGCTACTCCTATTACCCTTATTTTGCACTGCTAAAGAGAATGGTGTATTCACTGTGTTGTCTCTGACAGAAGTAATCAATCCAGCTCAGGTTGATTAGTCCTGTCTGAACAGTTCAGGAAGCTCCGTGTAATGTGTTTATGTACAGCAGCCAGGGCACCCAGCTTTTCCAAGGTCCTGAATTTTATAATTGTTTTTTGAGTAAAACCACTCAGATCAGGGATTAAACAAGATATGTTTCTGCATCAGTGTAGCAACAGCATTCCCAAGGTATGCTTAGTCCATAATGCATAAACAGAATTGAGTTCCTAAACATTAGACACACCAGCTTTTTTATATGGAGCTGAGCATGAAGCATGAATACTAAGTGTAAAGTCCTGATGAGACAGACAATATTTATCCTTTTCAAGGAGATATGTATACTGAACTTAGGTAACCTGTGATTTAGATTAAATTAACTCTTTTTAATAATGCCCTTTTTGCTGGGATTTAAGACCACATTTAAAAATAATGTGATGCCATTAATTATTACATTTCATTTTATTCCCTAGATTCCTATTCCCTTATTCTCCATGGGGCTTGTTCTGATAACTATACCTTCTATACCTCTATACAGGTTACTGTGAGCTATTTATCATGTATATTTAGTTATTTTGACCATTGATGGTCTTTTTCTGTGTTCTCTTTTTAAATTTCTTTTAATTTATCTAATGAAGTGTTATTATATGCTTATATGTAGAGATGAGCGAGCACTAAAATGCTCGGGTACTCGTTATTCGAGACGAACTTTTCCTGATGCTCGAGTGCTCGTTTCGAGTAACGAGCCCCATTGAAGTCAATGGGAGACTCGAGCATTTTTCAAGGGGACCAAGGCTCTGCACAGGGAAGCTTGGCCAAACACCTGGGAACCTCAGAAAAGGATGGAAACACCACGGAAATGGACAGGAAACAGCAGGGGCAGCATGCATGGATGCCTCTGAGGCTGCTTAAATGCACCATTATGCCAAAATTATGGGCAACAGCATGGCCATGACAGAGTGACAGAATGAAGCTAGATAGCATCTAAAACATCCAATAATTGACCCTGACACTATAGGGGACGGCATGCAGAGGCAGCGGCAGCAGCGGAAGGCTAGAGAGTGGCATGGCGACATACCCTAAATGGACTCAGGCTTCAAACCAATGGGTAGCAGAGAGGAACCAAAGGAGGTGAGCAAGAAGCGCTCAAATAATATCGGTACATGATAAAAGTTTGCCAGTATATTTTGTGGATTACACAGCAGGGTGGCGACAAAGTTAACATGGAAGCCATGAAAACAATCCAAAATTCTGCCTGACACAGCTCGTTTGATAAGGGGACGATGTATGGAGGCAGTGAACTAGTAGTAGATTAAAGGTGCTGCAGTTAAAACTATGTTAGTTGTTTCTTGGCATGGAGCTGGCGCTCCGCTGCCAGGCGAGCTTTCGCCAATCCAAGCCCCTGTCTCTAGGCTACTCCCCAAACAGCACTTCTAAGAACCTTTCGGATAAGATCAAGTGTAGTAGCGTTCTTATAAGTTTGGGATATGGCGGGTGAGGGGAATGTAAACATCTGCGCAAGAAGCGCTGAAATAATATCCGTAAATGAAAAAAGTTTTCCAGTATATTTTGTGGCTTACAGAGCAGGGTGGCGACAAAGTTAACAAGTTTGATGTGGAATGCCCTGCAATAGCTCTTGGGCGGTGTGCCTTTTATCACCTAGGCTCAGCAGTTTGAGCACCGCCTGCTGTCGCTTAGCGACGGCACTGCTGCTGTGCCTAGAGCTACCGACTGATGGCGCCATGCCCACGGATGGTAATTCGGAGGAGGAGGAGGTGGAGGAGGGGTGGGAGGATTTGGAGGTATAGTAGGCCTTTGAGACCTGGACCGAGGTAGGCCCCGCAATCCTCTGCGTCGGCAGTATATGACCAGCCCCAGGGTCAGACTCTGTCCCAGCCTGCACCAAGTTAAGTGTAGTAGCGTTCTTATAAGTTTGGGATATGGCGGGTGAGGGGGATGTAAACAGATGCGCAAGAAGCGCTGAAATAATATCCGTAAATGGTAAAAGTTTGCCAGTATATTTTGTGGATTACACAGCAGGGTGGCGACAAAGTTAACAAGTTTGTTGTGGAAGCCATGAAAACAACCCAAAATTCTGCCTGACACAGCACGTTTGATAAGGCGGGCATGTATGGAGGCAGTGAACTAGTAGTAGATTAAAGGTGCTGCAGTTAAAACTATGTTAGTTGGTTCTTGGCATGGAGCTGCCGCTCCGCTGCCAGGCGAGCTTTCGCCAATCCAAGCCCCTGTCTCTAGGCTACTCCCCAAACAGCACTTCTAAGAACCTTTTGTATAAGATCAAGTGTAGTAGCGTTCTTATAAGTTTAGGATATGGCGGGTGAGCGGAATGTAAACAGATGCGCAAGAAGCGCTGAAATAATATCCGTAAATGGTAAAAGTTTGCCAGTATATTTTGTGGATTACACAGCAGGGTGGCGACAAAGTTAACAAGTTTGTTGTGGAAGCCATGAAAACAACCCAAAATTCTGCCTGACACAGCACGTTTGATAAGGCGGGCATGTATGGAGGCAGTGAACTAGTAGTAGATTAAAGGTGCTGCAGTTAAAACTATGTTAGTTGGTTCTTGGCATGGAGCTGCCGCTCCGCTGCCAGGCGAGCTTTCGCCAATCCAAGCCCCTGTCTCTAGGCTACTCCCCAAACAGCACTTCTAAGAACCTTTTGTATAAGATCAAGTGTAGTAGCGTTCTTATAAGTTTAGGATATGGCGGGTGAGGGGAATGTAAACAGATGCGCAAGAAGCGCTGAAATAATATCCGTAAATGGTAAAAGTTTGCCAGTATATTTTGTGGATTACACAGCAGGGTGGCGACAAAGTTAACAAGTTTGTTGTGGAAGCCATGAAAACAACCCAAAATTCTGCCTGACACAGCACGTTTGATAAGGCGGGCATGTATGGAGGCAGTGAACTAGTAGTAGATTAAAGGTGCTGCAGTTAAAACTATGTTAGTTGGTTCTTGGCATGGAGCTGCCGCTCCGCTGCCAGGCGAGCTTTCGCCAATCCAAGCCCCTGTCTCTAGGCTACTCCCCAAACAGCACTTCTAAGAACCTTTTGTATAAGATCAAGTGTAGTAGCGTTCTTATAAGTTTGGGATATGGCGGGTGAGGGGAATGTAAACAGATGCGCAAGAAGCGCTGAAATAATATCCGTAAATGGTAAAAGTTTGCCAGTGTATTTTGTGGATAACACAGCAGGGTGGCGACAAAGTTAACAACTTTGATGTGGAATCCATGAAAACAACCCAAATTTCGGCCTGACAAACCTCGTTTGATAAAGGGACGATGTATGGAGGCAGCTATATGGACGACTTTTGGAGGTAGCAATGGAGACAACGTGTGGAGGCTGCTATGGAGACAATTCAATTTGGATAGTGCCTGTATGTGGCAGTCCAAAAAAGTTTTTAAACCAGAGGAGCAGGTAGGTGGCCCTCCAGAAAAATTGAATAGATTGAGTGCCTGTATGTGGCAGTCCAAAAAAGTTTTTAAACCAGAGGAGCAGGTAGGTGGCCCTCCAGAAAAATGGAATAGATTGAGTGCCTGTATGTGGCAGTCCAAAAAAGTTTTTAAACCAGAG
The DNA here is from genome assembly GCF_040894005.1 of Engystomops pustulosus. Taxonomy (NCBI): domain Eukaryota; kingdom Metazoa; phylum Chordata; class Amphibia; order Anura; family Leptodactylidae; genus Engystomops; species Engystomops pustulosus. The sequence continues at coordinate 63,581,424 of NC_092416.1, read as the reverse complement.
GAGCAGGTAGGTGGCCCTCCAGAAAAATGGAATAGATTGAGTGCCTGTATGTGGCAGTCCAAAAAATTTTTCAAACCAGAGGAGCAGGTAGGTGGAGCTCCAGAAAAATTGAATAGATTGAGTGCCTGTATGTGGCACTCCCAAAAAAACAATTTTTGGGAGTAAAACAGAGGACCGGGTCGGTGGCCCTCCAGAAAAATGAAATGCATAAAGTACTATAGGTAGAGCCAGTGGGCCCTGTCAAAAAATAGCCAGTTTCCTCTGCTTTACTGTACAAAGAGCAGGAGAAGGAGGAAAATGAGGAGGAGGAGGAGGAGTGGATAAATTATTCAGGTTGAGCTTCCTTCACCTGCTGGAGATTGGAAATTAGGAGAAATCCATGCTTTATTCATCTTGATAAGCGTCAGCCTGTCAGCGCTGTCAGTCGACAGGCGTGTACGCTTATCGGTGATGATGCCACCAGCTGCACTGAAAACCCGCTCGGACAAGACGCTAGCGGCAGGGCAGGCAAGAACCTCCAAGGCGTACAGCGCCAGTTCGTGCCACATGTCCAGCTTTGAAACCCAGTAGTTGTAGGGAGCTGTGTGATCATTTAGGACGATGGTATGGTCAGCTACGTACTCCCTCACCATCTTTCTGTAAAGATCAGCCCTACTCTGCCGAGACTGGGGACAGGTGACAGTGTCTTGCTGGGGTGACATAAAGCTGGCAAAAGCCTTGTAAAGCGTACCCTTGCCAGTGCTGGACAAGCTGCCTGCTCGCCTACTCTCCCTCGCTACTTGTCCCGCAGAACTACGCACTCTGCCGCTAGCGCTGTCAGAAGGGAAATACTGTTTCAGCTTGTGCACCAGGGCCTGCTGGTATTCATGCATTCTCACACTCCTTTCCTCTCCAGGGATGAGAGTGGAAAGATTTTGCTTGTACCGTGGGTCCAGGAGAGTGAACACCCAGTAATCGGTGCTGGAATAAATTCTTTGAACGCGAGGGTCACGGGATAGGCAGCCTAGCATGAAATCTGCCATATGCGCCAGAGTACCAACGCGTAAGAATTCGCTCCCCTCACTGGCCTGACTGTCCATTTCCTCCTCCTCCAACTCCTCCAATTCCTCTTCTTCTGCCCATACACGCTCAACAGTGAAGGACTCAACAATGGTCCCCTCTTGTGTCTCGCCAACATTCTCCTCCTCTTCCTACTCATCCTCCTCCACCTCCACCTCCTCCGATATGCGCTGAGAAACAGACCTAAGGGTGCTTTGGCTATCAACAAGGGAATCTTCTTCCCCCGTCTCTTGTGAGGAGCGCAAAGCTTCCGACTTCATGCTGACCAGAGAGTTTTTCAACAGGCCAAGCAGCGGGATGGTGAGGCTGATGATGGCGGCATCGCCACTGACCATCTGTGTTGACTCCTCAAAGTTACTCAGCACCTGACAGATATCAGACATCCACGTCCACTCCTCATTGTAGAATTGAGGAAGCTGACTGACCTGACTACCAGTTCTGGTGGAAGTTGACATCTGGCAGTCTACAATCGCTCGGCGCTGCTGGTAAACTCTGGATAACATGGTCAGTGTTGAATTCCACCTCGTGGGCACGTCGCACAACAGTCGGTGAGCGGGCAGTTGGAGGCGGCGCTGCGCTGCCCTGAGAGTGGCAGCATCTGTGCTGGACTTCCTGAAATGCGCACAGATGCGGCGCACCTTCGTGAGCAAATCAGACAGATTGGGGTATGTCTTGAGGAAACGCTGAACTATCAGATTTAACACATGGGCCAGGCATGGCACATGTGTCAGTCTGCCGAGTTGCAGAGCCGCCACCAGGTTACGGCCGTTGTCACACACAACCATGCCTGGCTTCAGGTTCAGCGGTGCCAGCCACAGATCAGTCTGCGCCGTGATGCCCTGTAATAGTTCTTGGGCGGTGTGCCTTTTATCGCCTAGGCTCAGCAGTTTGAGCACCGCCTGCTGTCGCTTAGCGACGGCACTGCTGCTGTGCCTAGAGCTACCGACTGATGGCGCCATGCCCACGGATGGTTGTTCGGAGGAGGAGGTGGAGGAGGGGTGGGAGGAGGCATAGTAGGCCTCAAACACCTGGACCGAGGTAGGCCCCGCAATCCTCGGCGTCGGCAGTATATGACCAGCCGCAGGGTCACATTCGGTCCCAGCCTCCACCAAGTTAACCCAATGTGCCGTCAGAGATATATAGTGGCCCTGCCCGGCAGCACTCGTCCACGTGTCCGTGGTCAGGTGGACCTTGTCAGAAACGGCGTTGGTCAGGGCACGGATTATGTTGTCTGACACGTGCTGGTGCAGGGCTGGGACGGCACATCGGGAAAAGTAGTGGCGGCTGGGGACCGAATACCGAGGGGCGGCCGCCGCCATGAGGCTGCGAAAGGCCTCGGTCTCTACTAGCCTATAGGGCAGCATCTCCAGGCTTAGCAATCTGGAGATGTGCACATTAAGGGCTTGGGCGTGCGGGTGGGTTGCACTATATTTGTGTTTCCGCTCCAGCGTCTGGGGTATGGAGAGCTGAACGCTGGTGGATGCTGTGGAGGATCGTGGAGGCGACGATGGGGTTTTTGTGGCAGGGTCCTGGGCAGGGGGCTGACTATCAGCTGACACAGGGGAAGGAGCAGTGGTGTGCACGGCCAGAGGTGAATGCGCTTGTTGCCACTGAGTGGGGTGTTTAGCATTCATATGCCTGCGCATACTGGTGGTAGTTAAGCTAGTAGTGGTGGAACCCCTGCTGATCCTGGTTTGGCAAATGTGGCACACCACAGTCCGTCGGTCATCCGGTGTTTCCTTAAAGAACCTCCAGACTTCTGAAAATCTTGCCCTCGCCGCAGGAGCCCTTGCCACGGGAGCTTCACTAGTTGACACATTTGGTGCTGATGCACCAGCTCTGGCCCTGCCTCTCCGTCTGGCCCCACCACTGCCTCTTCCAACCTGTTCTGGTCGAGGACTCTCCTCCGTCTCAGAAGCACTGTGTTCACCCGGCCTCTCAACCCAGCTTGGGTCTGTCACCTCATCATCCTCCGATCCCTCAGTCTGCTCCCCCCTCGGACTTCCTGCCCTGACAACAACTTCCCCACTGTCTGACAACCGTGTCTCCTCATCGTCGGACACCTCTTTACACACTTCTTCCAGTACGTCAACAAGGTCATCATCACCCACAGACTGCGACTGGTGGAAAACCTGGGCATTGGAAAATTGCTCATCAGCAACCGGACAAGTGGTTTGTGACTGTGGGAATGGTCCAGAAAACAGTTCATCAGAGTATGCCGGTTCAAATGGCAAATTTTGCTGGGAGAGGGCAGACTGGGGGGGAGGAGGCTGAGGTGCAGGAGCTGGAGGAGTGCCGATTTCGGTGACATGGGTGGACTGCGTGGAAGACTGACTGGTGGACAAATTGCTCGAAGCATTGTCGGCAATCCACGACATCACCTGTTCGCACTGTTCTGGCCTCAACAGTGCTCTACCACGATTCCCAGTAACTTCAGACATGAACCTAGGGAGTGTAGCTCTGCGGCGTTCCCCTGCTCCCTCATAAACAGGTGGTGTCTCACCCCGCCCAGGACCACGGCCTCTGACCCCTGCAGTAGTTGGACGCCCACGTCCCCGCCCTCGTCCTCTACCCCTAGCCCTCGGGTTAAACATTTTGAAAATGAGAGTTATAACTTGAATTTTTTTTTTAACTTTTTTTTTTTTGTTTTTTTTTTTTTTGTGTTTTTTAGCTTTTAAAACCAAACGATGCTATCCTATTGCTATGGCTATTTTTATAGCCAAGTATGAAAGCACACTGCTATGCCAGATGAGATGACGCTGAGTTATGAAAAAAATAAACGTAAAATAAAAAAGGAAATGGCAGACTGTGCCTAATTGAAATACAACCCCGGGCCCTAATAAATTTTCCCACTTCGGTCTTTGCGATGGATATGTGCGTCACTAAGCGCAAAACACAGTGGTCGCAAGTCTGACTCCAAATTGCTCACAATTTGCTAGTAGATGCACTGCAACAACTACAGCCACCAGCAGATCAACCAGAAATCAAATATATATAACGCTACTGTAGGCGTAATTAAGCCGTTTGTATTCTCCTATGGCTATTTTCTAGCCAAGTATTGCAGCACACTACTATGCCAGATGAGATGACGCTGAGTTATGAAAAAAATAAACGTAAAATAAAAAAGGAAATGGCAGACTGTGCCTAATTGAAATACAACCCCGGCCCCTAATAAATTTTCCCACTTCGGTCTTTGCGATGGATATGTGCGTCACTAAGCGCAAAACACAGTGGTCGCAAGTCTGACTCCAAATTGCTCACAATTTGCTAGTAGATGCACTGCAACAACTACAGCCACCAGCAGATCAACCAGAAATCAAATATATATAACGCTACTGTAGGCGTAATTAAGCCGTTTGTATTCTCCTATGGCTATTTTCTAGCCAAGTATTACAGCACACTACTATGCCAGATGAGATGACGCTGAGTTATGAAAAAAATAAACGTAAAATAAAAAAGGAAATGGCAGACTGTGCCTAATTGAAATCCAACCCCGGGCCCTAATAAATTTTCCCACTTCGGTCTTTGCGATGGATATGTGCGTCACTAAAACACAGTGGTCGCAAGTCTGACTCCAAATTGCTCACAATTTACTAGTAGATGCACTGCAACAACTACAGCCACCAGCAGATCAACCAGAAATCAAATATATATAACGCTACTGTAGGCGTAATTAAGCCGTTTGTATTCTCCTATGGCTATTTTCTAGCCAAGTATTACAGCACACTACTATGCCAGATGAGATGACGCTGAGTTATGAAAAAAATAAACGTAAAATAAAAAAGGAAATGGCAGACTGTGCCTAATTGAAATCCAACCCCGGGCCCTAATAAATTTTCCCACTTCGGTCTTTGCGATGGATATGTGCGTCACTAAAACACAGTGGTCGCAAGTCTGACTCCAAATTGCTCACAATTTACTAGTAGATGCACTGCAACAACTACAGCCACCAGCAGATCAACCAGAAATCAAATATATATAACGCTACTGTAGGCGTAATTAAGCCGTTTGTATTCTCCTATGGCTATTTTCTAGCCAAGTATTACAGCACACTACTATGCCAGATGAGATGACGCTGAGTTATGAAAAAAATAAACGTAAAATAAAAAAGGAAATGGCAGACTGTGCCTAATTGAAATACAACCCCGGGCCCTAATAAATTTTCCCACTTCGGTCTTTGCGATGGATATGTGCGTCACTAAAACACAGTGGTCGCAAGTCTGACTCCAAATTGCTCACAATTTACTAGTAGATGCACTGCAACAACTACAGCCACCAGCAGATCAACCAGAAAACAAATATATATAACGCTACTGTAGGCGTAATTAAGCCGTTTGTATTCTCCTATGGCTATTTTCTAGCCAAGTATTACAGCACACTACTATGCAAGATGAGATAACACTGAGTTATTAAAACAATAAACGTAAAATAAAAAGAAACTGGCAGACTGTGCCTAATTCTACTCAAACCCCTAATAAATTTTCCCACTTTGGTGTTTGAGGTGGATATGTGTGTCACTAAGAGCTAAACACAACGGTAGCAAGTCCCCCTGCTAATTCCTCACAATATGGTACTAGCTGCAAATAAAAAAAAATAAAAAATTATAACGTTATTGTAGCCCTAAGAAGGGCTGTTGGGTTCTTTTAGAATCACTCCTGCCTAACAGTAAGCTAATAGAACACCCTAACGCTTTCCCTGACCAGCAGCAGCTCTCTCCCTAGCGGCATCCAGACAGAGAATGATCCGAGCAGCGCGGGCAGCGGCTAGTCTATCCCAGGGTCACCTGATCTGGCCAGCCAACCACTGCTATCTACGTGTAAGGGTACCACGTCATGCTGGGTGGAGTGCAGAGTCTCCTGGCTTGTGATTGGCTCTGTTTCTGGCCGCCAAAAAGCAAAACGGCGGGAGCTGCCATTTTCTCGAGCGGGCGAAATACTCGTCCGAGCAACGAGCAGTTACGAGTACACTAATGCTCGATCGAGCATCAAGCTCGGACGAGTATGTTCGCTCATCTCTACTTATATGCTTTTTACATTTTGGTTATTGTTTCCCTTTGTTGTGGTGTTATCTATATACAGCCACCTCATTCTCAGTAATACATCTATATACAGTCGCCAACCTCACAATAATATATCTATATACAGCCGCCAACCCCAAGTAATACATATTTATATATATACAGCTGCCTCTTCCCCAGTAACACATCTACATACAGCTGCCAACCCCCCAGTAATACATCTACATACAGCCGCGAACCCCTCAGTAATACATCTACATAAAGCCGCCTCACCCTTCGTAATACAAATATATACAACCACCTCCTCCCCAGTAATACATCTACATCCAGCTGCCAACCCCCCTGTAATACATTTATATTCAGCTGCCACCCCCCCCCCCTTCCCCGGTAAAAAATCTACATACAGATACCAACCCACCAGTAATACTTCTTTATAGACACTCCCAGAATGCACACGTTCTGGAAGGCGCGGGAAGTAATTTAGAATTGTCCACACAACCTCCAGATATGGCACAACAATAAATCACACCCCTTTCACTAGCCTCAGTGAAACAGAACCTTATCAACCCCTATAAGCCACCACCACCTCTCCTTTACTATAAGCTCAGTCAGTAACGGGATTATATAGGGCAAGGAACCCGGTAGCATGTATTGAGCTGAGACACGGACGTGAGGATTTGTGGATCGAGATAAAAGAGCAACGCAGGTTAGATAGACACCCCCCTGCATACCCACAGGAGGGCTTTGGACCCCTCCTCCCTGGAATCAGATCCAGGACCATGAAGAAGTTCTAGCTTCTCAAGGGGACGTCATAGCGCCAGGATTCTGGTCTCATTCCGGGTGAATCTTTGGATCACATTGATACCAAACCTGACCCATTTGTTATGGTTCCATTCAGAGATATTTGTATCTCTGTGTCAAGGATGCTAGAATTTAGTGAGTCAGAGCTTTACGATCCCCTGGCTATACAGATGCCAAAAATGTATTTTCCCTTCTGCTGAGATTGACCTTAACTCCATAACCAACATATTGGACAGGGATTTTTATGACCCTTTGTCTGTTGTCAAACAAAATGGAGGGAGGGCTCTGAGAGATCCTTGGAGCCGCTGTGGCTGGGAGACATCCTTTGAAGCTCTACCACCTGGAAATTTGATGACCCTCTAGCTCAATTAGGCTAATCAAGATGAGGCTTGAGGGGGGAATTTGGGTAGTATAAGGTCCTGATGTCCCTAGTCATATTTATCACACCCCCAGTAATGTATCTACATACAGCCCCCAACTCCCCAGTATTACATCTGCATATAGCTGCGAAGCCCCCAGACCCTGTGAGTTCTCTCCCATCCATGTTTCGCCAGACAGTCAGACTTTCCAGCTTCATTACTTCCTGCAGTGTGAAGAGATTTTCCCGGGAAGCTCCATCCCTCCCATGTCATCACACCTTCCAGGAGAAACTGCATTATAGAAGATATAGTAGTAGGGTCTATTCTGGGAGGTGTGTGCTCTGTGTTTTCACTGTGTGCTGACTGTCTGTAGCTGGGAGTGATGTGCACTCAGGACTGTTTATCTGGGATGGCAAAGAAGTGTGCAGTGGCACCATGTGCTGTTCAACTTGCTGTGACTGCAAGCTGACTGCCCCTGCCTGACTAGGAGCGATACTCTGCAGAACCACCACTGCACAATGCTCCCAGTTACAGAGGGTGACAGCTTTCTGTCTTGGAGCACCAGAGGCACACCATGGGGGCAAATGGGGACAAATAAAACATACAAATGTCTGGCTGACAATGTCAGATACTGTCATCTGCTGGGGGCCCCTTGTGGGACAAGGTGGTGGGGGCCCGGGACAAGCCCCACCTATAATCCGGCCCTATACATACTTCTTATACACACTCACGGTATATAGACATCATATGTACGCATAAATATACAAACATGCAAGTATATACAAATCATATACACACACATACATACAGTGCCATATACAGGCATACATCATATACTCACACATACAGTATATACATACACCATATATACCATATACACAAATATATCATAAACATGCATACAGCTTATAAACGCCACATAAACACAGATATAGCAAATACACACATAATTACAATGCCATCTACAGACTCACATATAGAGCATATGCACATCATATATACACACATATCATATACGGACATATATCATATATACACACACATATAGTATATACACACTAAACACCATATACACTTACAGAAAACATGTATATAATGGTGCACATCCTCAGCCCTGAAATAATCACAAATGCTAGTTTATTACTACCGCTTGCAATTATTTCCCCCTTTTTGCCACTTCCACGCTAGGAGGGCATGGGTTGGGGTGTGAAGACGGCCGGGGGGCAGTGCGGCAGTGGGCCGGGATGGGGGGTTCCTGTCCCCCACCTGCGCACTTGCTGCAGCCAGCAAATTTTTATTCACGAAAATTCACTGGCTATGTTCATTTCTATGCCAGTTAGGGCCAGGAAAGAGATAAACGATGTGCATGTCCCCGCTGCATACATCAAGGGACGGTGGACAAGCGCCAGTGTATGATAAATGGCCCCATTGTCTCCTAGTTTATTGTTTTGGTTATATCTTTTGTTTTGTAGGTAATAAATGCTTCCTTTGAAACAAACAATTCAACCCAGCAACACGGAAATGGTATAATTTACCTGGCATTATCATAAAAATGACCTAAAACTTTGGGATTCACAGCTTTTGTGTCTATTTTAGTGGCTTTCAATGGATTTTTGAGTTCAGAAAAAAAAACAATTTAAAAATTGTAATTTTATGTAATAAAGCCAAAGGAAGACATCACTAGACAGCTTCTAGTATTCCACAACTAGACATACAAACCTATTGCCTTCAAACTATATGCTAGAAGAACTTATTATTGTATGGAAGCAACAGTTACCATGGTAACTAAAGAATCAGTTCTCAGAAGACACATTGTTTATGATGTCATAGACTTGTTTAAGCCAATAAACATCAAGGGAAGGAAAACTGATCAATCAACATCTAACTGCATCCAATCGATTAAAAAAAGATGGCTTATAAATGCCCACCTGAAACTGATCAAACAGAAATAATAATAATAAAAAAACATAATCCATTCCACCAGCATCGACCAACCAGAAACAATGATACAGAGCTCTTCTTATTTGAATTCAGCGGTTTAGTAGGAAGATTATTCAGCTCCACCAACCTGAACTGACCGATCAAGACTTCCCACCTGAACGGACCAATCACGAGCAAGATTTTTAAGCCATACTCACTTGGCTAGGGTATAAGACCTCAAAATGTGCACACATGGACAGAGCTCCAGAAGACCTTGACACTTGAAGACCTGTACCGGACATCTGAAGACTACTAAAAGTAGCCTGGTTAGTGATGAATATGGTGACTAGAGAAAGAAAATAGATGTCTCCCGCAAATATATCTATCTATCTATCTATCTATCTACATAGAAAAGCTTGAAGTTTATAAAGTAGGTTGTCAGGATGTTTGCTCATGTTAACAGAATCCCCCATCTAAATCCACTATGTAACCAGTCAAATAAAACTGGGGAGTCATTGTATTTAAAGTGACATGCTGGGAGTTATAGTTCTCTCCTCCTACACCCCTCTTAATTAATTAACATTAATTTGGCAAATTAATGTTATTGTTTATATAATGAAAAGTTATACAATTTTCTAATATACTTTTTGCATGAATTCTGCACAGTTTTCTGGATCTCTGCTTGCTATCCTCGTTCTAACATAGAGAGTAATCAGAGCTGTGTGATATAACGAGCTGCGCATCTGTGTGACCATGGTCCGATTTCTGTCCAATGGTATTAAACAGAAAAGATACAGAAAGATAAAAAAAAATTGATACAGAAAGTATATTGGAATTGCATAACTATTCATTATACAAACAATATCAATTATTTGCTGAAATGGGAATATCCCTTTGATTTTAAATCTAACTGTTGGAGAATGTACAGTAGTCCCACATGGAATGTCATCCTTATTACCAATAATATAATAATGGACATGCTGGCTGTTGTAGTTCCACCATTCCTGCATTACTATATTGCCGCATCAACATATCAGTTTCTATGTTTCCTAGATTAACCCCCAGGTTTTTTTAAACAATTTTTATTGGTTTTACAACAGTGAAAAATTTGACAGACATTACATGCCCTTTGGACACCAATTATATATTTTCATTAACAAATGGACAAAAACCGCGGGGTATATCAAAGCATTTACCGACATCACATTTCTTGCTCTTACAATTCTGTTCATTTGCATGGAATTTCCATGGTGCAGTTAGTATATTTGTATTTTTACTGACATGTAGGTTCTCGAGGGTCTGCTAGGCATAGATAAAATTCTAAAAGAAAAAAAAAACCAAAAACACAGAAATATATAAAAAAGAAAACAAGGACAGATTACTCAGGTTTTTTTTAGTGTTTCCATTTTTCACTCCCCGTTTTTAAAAATTGTGATGGCAGTTAAATGAAGCCATTGGAAGACTTTAACATACAGCTTCTAGTATTCCACAACTAGACATATAACTCTCTTGCCTTAAAAAACTATATGCTAGAATAACTCATTGTATGAAGGCCACATATGCCATGGTAACTACAGTAGCAATGCATTTTGGTCCAGTCTTTTTAGGAAAACTGCATTATAGAATCTGTAGACTTCTCTGAATGCAAATTGTTTATGATGTCATAGACTTGCTTTAGCCAATGGGCACCAAGGAAAGGAAAACTGATCTATTGGCGACCAAATAGCATCCTACCAATTAGAAAAAAGGTGGCTTATAATTTCCCATCTGAAACTGACCAAACAGTCACTCCTGATTAGTCAGACATGAATAATTAGGAGTAAGAAAACATAATCCTTTCCACCTGCATGGACCAACCAGAAACAAGGATACAGAGCCCTGCTCATGTGAATACAACTGATTAGATGCAAGATTATTTAGCACTGCCCACCTGAACTGACCAATAAGGAGCAAGATTTTTAAGCAACACCCATTTGTCTGTGATATAATAGCCATTCCGCAGCCAGCAGGGCCATTACTCAGTAAGACCTCGATGTGTGCAGATGAGGACAGAGCTCCTAAAGACACTTGAAGACCTGTACAGGACATCTGAAGACTACTGAAAGTAGCCTGGTTAGTGATGAATATAGTGACTACAGATAAAGAATATAGATGCCTCCCCCAAATATATGTAGAACAGCTTGATGTTGTGTAGATTGTGGGGAGGTTTGCTCTGGTCAGCAGAAGCCCTCATCTAAAACCACTATGTAACCAGTCATATAAAACAGGATAGTCATTGTACTGTAAGTGCTGGGAAACAGGGACATGCTGGGAGTTATAGTTCTCTCCTCATACACCACTCTATATAATATCTTAGAAATCCTAAAATTTCAACCTAACTATGTTGGAGAATATAGGTCCTCATGGTATGTCATCTATATTGCCTATTATATTATTATGGACACGCTGGCTTTTGTAGTTTTACTGTTCATGCTTTGCTATTTTACAGCATCTACATATCCCTCTTCTATGTTTTTTTAGATTATGGTCGGGTTATTTTTGTTTTTTTGCAGTTCCATTTTTCACTCCCTGTCATTAAAAATTGCAATGGTAATTTAATTTGATAAAAACGATATGCTAGAAGAACTTATTATTTTATGGAGGCCACATTTGCCATGGTAACTACAGTAGCAATGCATTCTGGGGCCAGTCTATTTGGTAAAACTGCATTATAGAATCTGTAGATTTCTTAGAATACACATTGTTTATGATGTCATAGACTTGCTTTAGCCAATCAGCATCAAAGGAAGGAAAACTGATCAATCAGCGGCCAACTGGCATACGGCCAATTAGAAGAAAAATGGTTTACAACTGCCGATATGAAACTGTCCAAACTGTCCAAAAATAATCAGACTTGACTTATCAGGATTAAGAAAACATAAACCCTTCCACCTGCATTGAACAAGGAGAAAGAAGGATTCTAAGGCCAGTCTGGACTTCCTACCTAAAATGACCAATCAGGAGAAGATTTTTTAGCCACAACCCCTTGGCTGGGTTGTAAAGAGCCATACCTCAGCCAGCTGATTCATTACTTGGTAAGACCTAGAAGTGTGCAGACGTGGACACTTGATGACCTGTACAAGAAATATGAAGACTACTGAAAGTAGCGGGGTTAGTGATTAATCTAGTGACTACAGATAAAGAATATAGATGCCTCCCCCAAATATATGTAGAACAGCTTGATGTTGTGTAGGTTGTGGGGAGGTTTGCTCTGGTCAGCAGAAGCTCTCATCTAAAACCACTATGTAACCAGTCATATAAAACAGGATAGTCATTGTACTGTAAGTGCTGGGAAACAGGGACATGCTGGGAGTTATAGTTCTCTCCTCATACACCACTCTATATAATATCTTAGAAACCCTAAAATTTTAACCTAACTATGTTGGAGAATATAGGTCCTCATGTTATGTCATCTATATTGCCTATTATATTATTATGGACACGCTGGCTTTTGTAGTTTTACCATTCATGCTTTGCTATTTTGCAGCATCCACATATCCCTCTTCTATGTTTTTTTAGATTATGGTCGGGTTATTTTTGTTTTTTTGCAGTTCCATTTTTCACTCCCTGTCATTAAAAATTGCAATGGTAATTTGATTTGATAAAGCCATTGGAAAACCTCAAAAGAAAGCTTTGAGTATTCCAAGGCATAGACATACAACCCTCTTTCCTTAAAAACGATATGCTAGAAGAACTTATTATTTTATGGAGGCCACATTTGCCATGGTAACTACAGTAGCAATGCATTCTGGGGCCAGTCTATTTGGTAAAACTGCATTATAGAATCTGTAGACTTCTTAGAATACACATTGTTTATGATGTCATAGACTTGCTTTAGCCAATCAGCATCAAAGGAAGGAAAACTGATCAATCAGCGGCCAACTGGCATATGGCCAATTAGAAGAAAAATGGTTTACAGCTGCCGATATGAAACTGTCCAAACTGTCCAAAAATAATCAGACTTGACTTATCAGGATTAAGAAAGCATAAACCCTTCCACTTGCATTGAACAAGGAGAAAGAAGGATTCTAAGCCCAGTCTGGACTTCCTACCTGAAATGACCAATCAGGAGAAGAGTTTTAGCCACAACCCCTTGGCTGTGTTGTAAAGAGCCATACCTCAGCCAGCTGATTCATTACTTGGTAAGACCTAGAAGTGTGCAGACGTGGACACTTAATGACCTGTACAGGAAATATGAAGACTACTGAAAGTAGCGGGGTTAGTGATTAATCTAGTGACTACTGCTGAAGAACATTTACATGCCTCCCACCATAGAACAGCTTGATGTTTATAGAGTAGGTTGTAGAGAGGTTTTCTCTTGTTAACAGAAGCCCTCATCTGTAGACAGTATGGGACCAGTCACATAGTTCTCTCCTCCTACACCCTTCTATGTAATATCTTAGAAAAGGCATACATTTCAACTAACTATGTTGGATGAATATAGGTCCTCATGGTATGTCATGTGAATTGCCTATAACAGTGATGGCGAATCTTTTAGCTGCCGAGTGCCCAAACTGCAACCCAAAACCCCCCTTATTTATTGTGAGGTGCCAACCAAAAATGAAAGCAGTAACTTATTGCTCCCTGTTCAACAACTTTTTATCATATTGGCCTCCTGAGGACAGCAACACAGTAGAAAGATGGAAAATTTTCATCATTTTAGCTTCTTTCCAGTGTCCCTCTGTAGAGAAAAAATCGTGGGGCCAGCAGGAGGTCCTCCAAAGATAATTAGGCCCTGTCTACTCATTCTCCCTCTTCCTACAGTCCCAAGTAGTGAAGTAAGTATCAAAATATGACTGAAAGCAGCATCTTTTAAGTTGCTTGGAACTACAGGAAGATTCTTTGAGTTCTGTCTGCTGTGCTGGGGCGATAGCCTGGGTGCCCACAGAAAGGGCTCTGGCACCCGTGCCATAGGTTCGCCACCACTGGCCTATAATATAATTATGGAGATGCTACTTGTTGTAATTCCACCATTTCTGCCCCATTACTGTATTACTTTAACCCTCCTAGGCTACATTCACACAAACGTATGCCCGGTGGCATATGTTCGCCACGATGGAGAGGAGGAGTGGTGACCCCTTCCAACTCTCCATTGCGATGCATGCCGTGCAGCACCGTAACACGGGGAAAGATAGGACATGTCCTATCTTTTCCCCATGTAGGGAGCAGTATCGCTCCGTGTGCCCATTGCCGGCCTATGGGTCTTCTAATCATCTCTCTTGCAGATACAAATTAGGTTGTAGGCCCCTTGAAGATCCAGTTTGGAGAAGATCTTGGCTCCATGAAGATGGTCAAACAGCTCACGGTAGGCAGCTCACATGCAGCCAATGCGTATTTGACTTGGGCCGACAGACCTTTTTTAACCCCTTCCCGCCGCGGCCCTTTTTCGATTTTGCGTCTTCATTTTTCACTCCCCACATTCAAAAATCTGTAACTTTTTTATTTTTCCATGTACAGAGCTGTGTGATGACTTATTTTCTGCGTAACAAATTACACTTCAAAATGGTGGTATTTAATATTCCATGCCATGAAGCGGGAAAAAAATTCCAAATGCAGTGACATTGGTAAAAAAAACGCATTTGTGCCGTATTCTTGTGGGCTTGGATTTTACGGATTTCATTGTGCACCCCAAATGGCATGTCTACTTTATTCTTTGGGTCGGTACGATTACGGTGATACCAAATTTGTATAGGTTTTATAATGTTTTCATACATTTAAAAAAATTAAAACCTCCTGTACAAAATTTTTTAGGGGGATTTTGCCATCTTCTGGCGCTAATAACTTTTTCATACTTTGGTGTACGGAGCTGAGGGAGGTATAATGTTTTGCAGATTTTGATTAGGTTTACAATTTTTAGGACTGTACGACCTTTTGATCACTTTTTATAGAATTTTAAATTTTTTTTTTAAATGGCAAAAAAGTGCCATTTTCGACTTTGGCGCGATTTTCCGTTACGGGGTTAAACGCAGTGAAAAACCGTTACCATATTTTGATAGATCGGGCATTTTCGGACGCGGCGATACCTAATGTGTTTATGATTTTTACTGTTTATTTATATTTAGATCAATTCTATGGAAAGGGGGGTGATTTGAATTTTTAGGTTTTTTATTATAATTTTTTTATTTTAACTTTTTTTTATTTTTATTTTTACAATTTTTCAGACTCCCTAAGGTACTTTAACCCTAGGTTGTCTGATCGATCCTACCATATACTGCCATACTACAGTATGGCAGTATATGGGGATTTTACTACTCATACATTACAATGTGCTGACAGCTGGAGCGGCGATCCGTCGCCATGGTAGCTTCGGGTCTCACCCGATGACGTCACGGGGAGCGACGAACCACAGAAAGATGGCGGCGTCTCTTTTTGGAGCCGGGCGGCGGCGATCAGCGGTAAAACACCCGCAATTGGTGCGGCACCGATCGCGGGTCTTATCGGTAAGCCTTTGCTGCATTATGCAGCAAAGAGTTATCGGCCTGCGAGCCCTCTCCATATACCGGGTCCCGACATGTGACGTACTATTACGTCACATGTCGGGAAGGGGTTAATGGTTACAGTCAGGGCCGCCTCATTCCAGAAGAGTTCAGAGGCCAGGGTAGAGAACTGAACTGCATGTCTTCCACAGATGAGTCCCCCTAGTTCAGGTTCAGCAGTGCAGTCTCGGCTGAAGACTGAACTATATAGTCTATCACATAAGTTATATGTTAGGAATATGCCCTAACAAGCTTATCATGTGACCTAGACATTTTAGGAATACTTAGAAGTTGAAATGTAAGGGTGAATATGCTACTTGAAAACATTGGGATAATAGCAAAACTATGATAACTAAATAACAGGATGAAGATAACCGTCTGCAGCTCCGGCTCGACTGCTCCATTCCAATGAGTGGCCCCTCAATGTTATGGAAATGGGAGGAGGACATTGTCTTCATTAGAATGGGCTCCCCATGTGATGCTGCAGCAGTTTGGATTTCCTGTACTTATTGTATGAGGATTTAGCAGGAAGTCTTCCTCAACCTAGACCTGGAGTGGACTCTGTGCTTCAGCACCTCATGGGCAAACTGTATTTTAGTTATTAAGTTATAAATTAGGTTGGCAAATAACCCTAAAGGTTTACAATTTTATTTAGATGGTTTAAGACTATTTGAGATCTAAGTTTACATATGCTACTTGAAAACTCTGGTATAAATTGCATAAATACAGGTTGTAATTACTGTACTATCCTTCAGCCAATCTTATTAATTAGAGGTACACAACCATGCCCTGTACAAATAATATTTCTGTAGTTTAGCAAACCCAAAAAGGACTTTATACCTTTGATGTTTTTTTTTTACTTTTTCATTCCCACATTGTGTAAAACTCTGCTATAAAACTCAGCCCGTCTTATGAATTGTAATTTTTTCGGGCACCCCCACTTATGGGCTATTCTTAACTTTTACCCCCTCCAACACATAACACGCTGAAAAAATTAAGGGTTTTGCACCTTTGAGCAGTAAAAAAGATTGGCTTTTTATAGTAGAGTAAGTTACCCTGCTACATTCCCTTAATTATTTGAAACTTGATTATAGAAGATTGCCACCAATAGTGGTAGAATATTCACCTATTCTGGTGATGGTTAGGGCGGCTATGGGGGTTATGGAGGAGGCCATTTTTTGTATAGGTGAACTTTAATCAATTTACAAATAATTTTAAAAAACTACACAAATTATGATAGCATATATTTTACATTAATAATATCATGGCTTAAATGAATGACAATTCCTGCAAGGTATATATCTCTAATTAAGCCTTTGCCAAGATCCCTGCATAAGCTATGGCAAGTGATTATTGTATGGAGGTTTAGCAGGAAAGTCTTCCTCAACCTAGACCTGGACTCTCTGCTTTAGCACCTCAGGGGAAAACTGTATTTAAGTCAGTAATTTATAGGTTAGGAATATACCCTAACAAGCTAAGCACGTTATCTAGATGTATTTGAGAATATTTAGAGGTTGAAATATTAGCGTAAATATGCTCCTTGAAAACAATGGGATAATAGCATAACTATGATAACTAAATTACAGGATGAAGATAACCGTCTGCAGCTCCGGCTCAACTGCTCCATTCCAATGAGTGGCCCCTCAGTGTTATGGAAATGGGTGGAGGACATTGTCTTCATTAGAATGGGCTCCCCATGTGATGCTGTAGCAGTTTTGATCCCCCTACTTATTGTATGGGGATTTGGCAGCAAAGTCTTCCTCAACCTAGACCTAGAGTGGACTCTGTGCTTTAGCACCTCATGGGCAAACTGTATTTTAGTCAGTAAGTTATATGTTAGGAATATGCCCTAACAAGCTTATCATGTGACCTAGACATTTTAGGAATACTTAGAAGTTGAAATGTAAGGGTGAATATGCTACTTGAAAACATTGGGATAATAGCAAAACTATGATAACTAAATTACAGGATGAAGATAACCGTCTGCAGCTCCGGCTCGACTGCTCCATTCCAATGAGTGGCCCCTCAATGTTATGGAAATGGGCGGAGGACATTGTCTTCATTAGAATGGGCTCCCCGTGTGATGCTGCAGCAGTTTGGATTTCTTGTACTTATTGTATGAGGATTTAGCAGGAAGTCTTCCTCAACCTAGACCTGGAGTGGACTCTGTGCTTCAGCACCTCATGGGCAAACTGTATTTTAGTTATTAAGTTATAAATTAGGCAAATAACCCTAAAGGTTTACAATTTTATTTAGATGGTTTAAGACTATTTGAGATCTAAGTGTACATATGCTACTTGAAAACTCTGGTATAAATTGCATAACTACAGGTTGTAATTACTGTACTATCCTTCAGCCAATCTTATTAATTAGAGGTACACAACCATGCCCTGTACAAATAATTTTTCTGTAGTTTAGCAAACCCAAAAAGGACTTTATACCTTTGATGTTTTTTTTTTACTTTTTCATTCCCACATTGTGTAAAACTCTGCTATAAAACTCAGCCTGTCTTATGAATTGTAATTTTTTCGGGCACCCCCACTTATGGGCTATTCTTAACTTTTACCCCCTCCAACACATAACACGCTGAAAAAATTGAGGGTTTTGCACCTTTGAGCAGTAAAAAAGATTGGCTTTTTATAGTAGAGTAAGTTACCCTGCTACATTCCCTTAATTATTTGAAACTTGATTATAGAAGATTTCCACCAATAGTGGTAGAATATTCACCTATTCTGGTGATGGTTAGGACGGCTATGGGGGTTATGGAGGAGGCCGTTTTTTGTATAGGTGAACTTTAATCAATTTACAAATAATTTTAAAAAACTACACAAATTATGATAGCATATATTTTACATTAATAATATCATGGCTTAAATGAATGACAATCCCTGCAAGGTATATATTTCTAACTAAGCCTTTGCCAAGATCCCTGCATAAGCTATGGCAAGTGATTATTGTATGGAGGTTTAGCAGGAAAGTTTTCCTCAACCTAGACCGGGACTCTGTGCTTTAGCACCTCAGGGGAAAACTGTATTTAAGTCAGTAATTTATAGGTTAGGAATATACCCTAACAAGGTAAGCACGTTACCTAGATGTATTTGAGAATATTTAGAGGTTGAAATATTAGCGTAAATATGCTCCTTGAAAACAATGGGATAATAGCATAACTATGATAACTAAATTACAGGATGAAGATAACCGTCTGCAGCTCCGGCTCAACTGCTCCATTCCAATGAGTGGCCCCTCAGTGTTATGGAAATGGGCGGAGGACATTGTCTTCATTAGAATGGGCTCCCCATGTAATGCTGTAGCAGTTTTGATCCCCCTACTTATTGTATGGGGATTTGGCAGCAAAGTCTTCCTCAACCTAGACCTGGAGTGGACTCTGTGCTTTAGCACCTCATGGGCAAACTGTATTTTAGTCAGTAAGTTATATGTTAGGAATATACCCTAACAAGCTTCTCATGATACCTAAACATTTTAGGAATACTTAGAAGTTGAAATGTAAGAGTAAATATGGCACTTGAAAACATTGGGATAATAGTAAAACTATGATAACTAAATTACAGGATGAAGATAACCGTCTGCAGCTCCGGCTCGACTGCTCCATTCCAATGAGTGGCCCCCTCAATGTTATGGAAATGGGCGGAGGACATTGTCTTCATTAGAATGGGCTCCCCATCTGATGCTGCAGCAGTTTGGATTTCCTGTACTTATTGTATGAGGGTTTAGCAGGAAGTCTTCCTCAACCTAGACCTGGAGTGGATTTTGTGCTTCAGCACCTCATGGGCAAACTGTATTTTAGTTATTAAGTTATAAATTAGGCAAATAACCCTAAAGGTTTACAATTTTATTTAGATGGTTTAAGACTATTTGAGATCTAAGTTTACATATGCTACTTGAAAACTCTGGTATAAATTGCATAACTACAGGTTGTAATTACTGTACTATCCTTCAGCCAATCTTATTAATTAGAGGTACACAACCATGCCCTGTACAAATAATTTTTCTGTAGTTTAGCAAACCCAAAAAGGACTTTATACCTTTGATTTTTTTTTTTACTTTTTCATTCCCACATTGTGTAAAACTCTGCTATAAAACTCAGCCCGTCTTATGAATTGTAATTTTTTTCGGGCACCCCCACTTATGGGCTATTCTTAACTTTTACCCCCTCCAACACATAACACGCTGAAAAAATTGAGGGTTTTGCACCTTTGAGCAGTAAAAAAGATTGGCTTTTTATAGTAGAGTAAGTTACCCTGCTACATTCCCTTAATTATTTGAAACTTGATTATAGAAGATTTCCACCAATAGTGGTAGAATATTCACCTATTCTGGTGATGGTTAGGACGGCTATGGGGGTTATGGAGGAGGCCGTTTTTTGTATAGGTGAACTTTAATCAATTTACAAATAATTTTAAAAAACTACACAAATTATGATAGCATATATTTTACATTAATAATATCATGGCTTAAATGAATGACAATCCCTGCAAGGTATATATTTCTAACTAAGCCTTTGCCAAGATCCCTGCATAAGCTATGGCAAGTGATTATTGTATGGAGGTTTAGCAGGAAAGTTTTCCTCAACCTAGACCGGGACTCTGTGCTTTAGCACCTCAGGGGAAAACTGTATTTAAGTCAGTAATTTATAGGTTAGGAATATACCCTAACAAGCTAAGCACGTTACCTAGATGTATTTGAGAATATTTAGAGGTTGAAATATTAGCGTAAATATGCTCCTTGAAAACAATGGGATAATAGCATAACTATGATAACTAAATTACAGGATGAAGATAACCGTCTGCAGCTCCGGCTCAACTGCTCCATTCCAATGAGTGGCCCCTCAGTGTTATGGAAATGGGCGGAGGACATTGTCTTCATTAGAATGGGCTCCCCATGTGATGCTGTAGCAGTTTTGATCCCCCTACTTATTGTATGGGGATTTGGCAGCAAAGTCTTCCTCAACCTAGACCTGGAGTGGACTCTGTGCTTTAGCACCTCATGGGCAAACTGTATTTTAGTCAGTAAGTTATATGTTAGGAATATACCCTAACAAGCTTCTCATGATACCTAAACATTTTAGGAATACTTAGAAGTTGAAATGTAAGAGTAAATATGGCACTTGAAAACATTGGGATAATAGTAAAACTATGATAACTAAATTACAGGATGAAGATAACCGTCTGCAGCTCCGGCTCGACTGCTCCATTCCAATGAGTGGCCCCCTCAATGTTATGGAAATGGGCGGAGGACATTGTCTTCATTAGAATGGGCTCCCCATCTGATGCTGCAGCAGTTTGGATTTCCTGTACTTATTGTATGAGGGTTTAGCAGGAAGTCTTCCTCAACCTAGACCTGGAGTGGATTTTGTGCTTCAGCGCCTCATGGGCAAACTGTATTTTAGTTATTAAGTTATAAATTAGGCAAATAACCCTAAAGGTTTACAATTTTATTTAGATGGTTTAAGACTATTTGAGATCTAAGTTTACATATGCTACTTGAAAACTCTGGTATAAATTGCATAACTACAGGTTGTAATTACTGTACTATCCTTCAGCCAATCTTATTAATTAGAGGTACACAACCATGCCCTGTACAAATAATTTTTCTGTAGTTTAGCAAACCCAAAAAGGACTTTATACCTTTGATTTTTTTTTTACTTTTTCATTCCCACATTGTGTAAAACTCTGCTATAAAACTCAGCCCGTCTTATGAATTGTAATTTTTTTCGGGCACCCCCACTTATGGGCTATTCTTAACTTTTACCCCCTCCAACACATAACACGCTGAAAAAATTGAGGGTTTTGCACCTTTGAGCAGTAAAAAAGATTGGCTTTTTATAGCAGAGTAAGTTACCCTGCTACATTCCCTTAATTATTTGAAACTTGATTATAGAAGATTTCCACCAATAGTGGTAGAATATTCACCTATTCTGGTGATGGTTAGGACGGCTATGGGGGTTATGGAGGAGGCCGTTTTTTGTATAGGTGAACTTTAATCAATTTACAAATAATTTTAAAAAACTACACAAATTATGATAGCATATATTTTACATTAATAATATCATGGCTTAAATGAATGACAATCCCTGCAAGGTATATATTTCTAACTAAGCCTTTGCCAAGATCCCTGCATAAGCTATGGCAAGTGATTATTGTATGGAGGTTTAGCAGGAAAGTTTTCCTCAACCTAGACCGGGACTCTGTGCTTTAGCACCTCAGGGGAAAACTGTATTTAAGTCAGTAATTTATAGGTTAGGAATATACCCTAACAAGCTAAGCACGTTACCTAGATGTATTTGAGAATATTTAGAGGTTGAAATATTAGCGTAAATATGCTCCTTGAAAACAATGGGATAATAGCATAACTATGATAACTAAATTACAGGATGAAGATAACCGTCTGCAGCTCCGGCTCAACTGCTCCATTCCAATGAGTGGCCCCTCAGTGTTATGGAAATGGGCGGAGGACATTGTCTTCATTAGAATGGGCTCCCCATGTGATGCTGTAGCAGTTTTGATCCCCCTACTTATTGTATGGGGATTTGGCAGCAAAGTCTTCCTCAACCTAGACCTGGAGTGGACTCTGTGCTTTAGCACCTCATGGGCAAACTGTATTTTAGTCAGTAAGTTATATGTTAGGAATATACCCTAACAAGCTTCTCATGATACCTAAACATTTTAGGAATACTTAGAAGTTGAAATGTAAGAGTAAATATGGCACTTGAAAACATTGGGATAATAGTAAAACTATGATAACTAAATTACAGGATGAAGATAACCGTCTGCAGCTCCGACTCGACTGCTCCATTCCAATGAGTGGCCCCCTCAATGTTATGGAAATGGGCGGAGGACATTGTCTTCATTAGAATGGGCTCCCCATCTGATGCTGCAGCAGTTTGGATTTCCTGTACTTATTGTATGAGGGTTTAGCAGGAAGTCTTCCTCAACCTAGACCTGGAGTGGATTTTGTGCTTCAGCACCTCATGGGCAAACTGTATTTTAGTTATTAAGTTATAAATTAGGCAAATAACCCTAAAGGTTTAGAATTTGATTTAGATGGTATAAGACTATTTGAGATCTAAGTTTACATATGCTACTTGAAAACTCTGGTATAAATTGCATAACTACAGGTTGTAATTACTGTACTATCCTTCAGCCAATCTTATTAATTAGAGGTACACAACCATGCCCTGTACAAATAATTTTTCTGTAGTTTAGCAAACCCAAAAAGGACTTTATACCTTTGATGTTTTTTTTTACTTTTTCATTCCCACATTGTGTAAAACTCTGCTATAAAACTCAGCTCATCTAACGAATTGTAATTTTTTCGGGCACCCCCACTTATGGGCTATTCTTAACTTTTACCCCCTCCAACACATAACACGCTGAAAAAATTGAGGGTTTTGCACCTTTGAGCAGTAAAAAAGATTGGCTTTTTATAGTAGAGTAAGTTACCCTGCTACATTCCCTTAATTATTTGAAACTTGATTATAGAAGATTTCCACCAATAGTGGTAGAATATTCACCTATTCTGGTGATGGTTAGGACGGCTATGGGGGTTATGGAGGAGGCCGTTTTTTGTATAGGTGAACTTTAATCAATTTACAAATAATTTTAAAAAACTACACAAATTATGATAGCATATATTTTACATTAATAATATCATGGCTTAAATGAATGACAATCCCTGCAAGGTATATATTTCTAACTAAGCCTTTGCCAAGATCCCTGCATAAGCTATGGCAAGTGATTATTGTATGGAGGTTTAGCAGGAAAGTTTTCCTCAACCTAGACCGGGACTCTGTGCTTTAGCACCTCAGGGGAAAACTGTATTTAAGTCAGTAATTTATAGGTTAGGAATATACCCTAACAAGCTAAGCACGTTACCTAGATGTATTTGAGAATATTTAGAGGTTGAAATATTAGCGTAAATATGCTCCTTGAAAACAATGGGATAATAGCATAACTATGATAACTAAATTACAGGATGAAGATAACCGTCTGCAGCTCCGGCTCAACTGCTCCATTCCAATGAGTGGCCCCTCAGTGTTATGGAAATGGGCGGAGGACATTGTCTTCATTAGAATGGGCTCCCCATGTGATGCTGTAGCAGTTTTGATCCCCCTACTTATTTTATGGGGATTTGGCAGCAAAGTCTTCCTCAACCTAGACCTGGAGTGGACTCTGTGCTTTAGCACCTCATGGGCAAACTGTATTTTAGTCAGTAAGTTATATGTTAGGAATATACCCTAACAAGCTTCTCATGATACCTAAACATTTTAGGAATACTTAGAAGTTGAAATGTAAGAGTCAATATGGCACTTGCACTTGAAAACATTGGTATAATAGTAAAACTATGATAACTAAATTACAGGATGAAGATAACCGTCTGCAGCTCCGGCTCGACTGCTCCATTCCAATGAGTGGCCCCCTCAATGTTATGGAAATGGGCGGAGGACATTGTCTTCATTAGAATGGGCTCCCCATCTGATGCTGCAGCAGTTTGGATTTCCTGTACTTTTTGTATGAGGGTTTAGCAGGAAGTCTTCCTCAACCTAGACCTGGAGTGGATTTTGTGCTTCAGCACCTCATGGGCAAACTGTATTTTAGTTATTAAGTTATAAATTAGGCAAATAACCCTAAAGGTTTACAATTTTATTTAGATGGTTTAAGACTATTTGAGATCTAAGTTTACATATGCTACTTGAAAACTCTGGTATAAATTGCATAACCACAGGTTGTAATTACTGTACTATCCTTCAGCCAATCTTATTAATTAGAGGTACACAACCATGCCCTGTACAAATAATTTTTCTGTAGTTTAGCAAACCCAAAAAGGACTTTATACCTTTGATGTTTTTTTTAACTTTTTCATTCCCACATTGTGTAAAACTCTGCTATAAAACTCAGCCCATCTTACGAATTGTAATTTTTTCGGGCACCCTCACTTATGGGCTATTCTTAACTTTTACCCCCTCCAACACATAACACGCTGAAAAAATTAAGGGTTTTGCACCTTTGAGCAGTAAAAAAGATTGGCTTTTTATAGTAGAGTAAGTTACTCTGCTACATTCCCTTAATTATTTGAAACTTGATTATAGAAGATTTCCACCAATGGTAGTAGAATATTCACCTATTCTGGTGATGGTTAGGACGGCTATGGGGGTTATGGAGGAGGCCGATTTTTGTATAGGTGAACTTTAATCAATTTACAAATAATTTTAAAAAACTACACAAATTATGATAGCATATATTTTACATTAATAATATCATGGCTTAAATGAATGACAATCCCTGCAAGGTATATATTTCTAACTAAGCCTTTGCCAAGATCCCTGCATAAGCTATGGTAAGTGATTATTGTATGGAGGTTTAGCAGGAAAGTTTTCCTCAACCTAGACCGGGACTCTGTGCTTTAGCACCTCAGGGGAAAACTGTATTTAAGTCAGTAATTTATAGGTTAGGAATATACCCTAACAAGCTAAGCACGTTACCTAGATGTATTTGAGAATATTTAGAGGTTGAAATATTAGCGTAAATATGCTCCTTGAAAACAATGGGATAATAGCATAACTATGATAACTAAATTACAGGATGAAGATAACCGTCTGCAGCTCCGGCTCAACTGCTCCATTCCAATGAGTGGCCCCTCAGTGTTATGGAAATGGGCGGAGGACATTGTCTTCATTAGAATGGGCTCCCCATGTGATGCTGTAGCAGTTTTGATCCCCCTACTTATTGTATGGGGATTTGGCAGCAAAGTCTTCCTCAACCTAGACCTGGATTGGACTCTGTGCTTTAGCACCTCATGGGCAAACTGTATTTTAGTCAGTAAGTTATATGTTAGGA
The DNA here is from genome assembly GCF_040894005.1 of Engystomops pustulosus. Classification (NCBI taxonomy): domain Eukaryota; kingdom Metazoa; phylum Chordata; class Amphibia; order Anura; family Leptodactylidae; genus Engystomops; species Engystomops pustulosus. The sequence continues at coordinate 63,555,899 of NC_092416.1, read as the reverse complement.
ATATACCCTAACAAGCTTCTCATGATACCTAAACATTTTAGGAATACTTAGAAGTTGAAATGTAAGAGTCAATATGGCACTAGCACTTGAAAACATTGGGATAATAGTAAAACTATGATAACTAAATTATAGGATGAAGATAACCGTCTGCAGCTCCAGCTCGACTGCTCCATTCCAATGAGTGGCCCCCTCAATGTTATGGAAATGGGAGGAGGACATTGTCTTCATTAGAATGGGCTCCCCATCTGATGCTGCAGCAGTTTGGAATTCCTGTACTCATTGTATGAGGGTTTAGCAGGAAGTCTTCCTCAATCTAGACCTGGAGTGGATTTTGTGCTTCAGCACCTCATGGGCAAACTGTATTTTAGTTATTAAGTTATAAATTAGGCAAATAACCCTAAAGGTTTACAATTTTATTTAGATGGTTTAAGACTATTTGAGATCTAAGTTTACATATGCTACTTGAAAACTCTGGTATAAATTGCATAACTACAGGTTGTAATTACTGTACTATCCTTCAGCCAATCTTATTAATTAGAGGTACACAACCATGCCCCGTACAAATAATTTTTCTGTAGTTTAGCAAACCCAAAAAGGACTTTATACCTTTGATGTTTTTTTTTTACTTTTTCATTCCCACATTGTGTAAAACTCTGCTATAAAACTCAGCCCGTCTTATGAATTGTAATTTTTTCGGGCACCCCCACTTATGGGCTATTCTTAACTTTTACCCCCTCCAACACATAACACGCTGAAAAAATTGAGGGTTTTGCACCTTTGAGCAGTAAAAAAGATTGGCTTTTTATAGTAGAGTAAGTTACCCTGCTACATTCCCTTAATTATTTGAAACTTGATTATAGAAGATTTCCACCAATAGTGGTAGAATATTCACCTATTCTGGTGATGGTTAGGACGGCTATGGGGGTTATGGAGGAGGCCGTTTTTTGTATAGGTGAACTTTAATCAATTTACAAATAATTTTAAAAAACTACACAAATTATGATAGCATATATTTTACATTAATAATATCATGGCTTAAATGAATGACAATCCCTGCAAGGTATATATTTCTAACTAAGCCTTTGCCAAGATCCCTGCATAAGCTATGGCAAGTGATTATTGTATGGAGGTTTAGCAGGAAAGTTTTCCTCAACCTAGACTGGGACTCTGTGCTTTAGCACCTCAGGGGAAAACTGTATTTAAGTCAGTAATTTATAGGTTAGGAATATACCCTAACAAGGTAAGCACGTTACCTAGATGTATTTGAGAATATTTAGAGGTTGAAATATTAGCGTAAATATGCTCCTTGAAAACAATGGGATAATAGCATAACTATGATAACTAAATTACAGGATGAAGATAACCGTCTGCAGCTCCGGCTCAACTGCTCCATTCCAATGAGTGGCCCCTCAGTGTTATGGAAATGGGCGGAGGACATTGTCTTCATTAGAATGGGCTCCCCATGTGATGCTGTAGCAGTTTTGATCCCCCTACTTATTGTATGGGGATTTGGCAGCAAAGTCTTCCTCAACCTAGACCTGGAGTGGACTCTGTGCTTTAGCACCTCATGGGCAAACTGTATTTTAGTCAGTAAGTTATATGTTAGGAATATACCCTAACAAGCTTCTCATGATACCTAAACATTTTAGGAATACTTAGAAGTTGAAATGTAAGAGTAAATATGGCACTTGAAAACATTGGGATAATAGTAAAACTATGATAACTAAATTACAGGATGAAGATAACCGTCTGCAGCTCCGGCTCGACTGTTCCATTCCAATGAGTGGCCCCTCAATGTTATGGAAATGGGCGGAGGACATTGTCTTCATTAGAATGGGCTCCCCGTGTGATGCTGCAGCAGTTTGGATTTCTTGTACTTATTGTATGAGGATTTAGCAGGAAGTCTTCCTCAACCTAGACCTGGAGTGGACTCTGTGTTTCAGCACCTCATGGGCAAACTGTATTTTAGTTATTAAGTTATAAATTAGGCAAATAACCCTAAAGGTTTACAATTTTATTTAGATGGTTTAAGACTATTTGAGATCTAAGTGTACATATGCTACTTGAAAACTCTGGTATAAAATGCATAACTACAGGTTGTAATTACTGTACTATTCTTCAGCCAATCTTATTAATTAGAGGTACACAACCATGCCCTGTACAAATAATTTTTCTGTAGTTTAGCAAACCCAAAAAGGACTTTATACCTTTGATGTTTTTTTTTTAACTTTTTCATTCCCACATTGTGTAAAACTCTGCTATAAAACTCAGCCCGTCTTATGAATTGTAATTTTTTCGGGCACCCCCACTTATGGGCTATTCTTAACTTTTACCCCCTCCAACACATAACACGCTGAAAAAATTGAGGGTTTTGCACCTTTGAGCAGTAAAAAAGATTGGCTTTTTATAGTAGAGTAAGTTACTCTGCTACATTCCCTTAATTATTTGAAACTTGATTATAGAAGATTTCCACCAATAGTGGTAGAATATTCACCTATTCTGGTGATGGTTAGGACGGCTATGGGGGTTATGGAGGAGGCCGTTTTTTGTATAGGTGAACTTTAATCAATTTACAAATAATTTTAAAAAACTACACAAATTATGATAGCATATATTTTACATTAATGATATTATGGCTTAAATGAATGACAATCCCTGCAAGGTATATATTTCTAACTAAGCCTTTGCCAAGATCCCTGCATAAGCTATGGCAAGTGATTATTGTATGGAGGTTTAGCAGGAAAGTTTTCCTCAACCTAGACCGGGACTCTGTGCTTTAGCACCTCAGGGGAAAACTGTATTTAAGTCAGTAATTTATAGGTTAGGAATATACCCTAACAAGGTAAGCACGTTACCTAGATGTATTTGAGAATATTTAGAGCTTGAAATATTAGCGTAAATATGCTCCTTGAAAACAATGGGATAATAGCATAACTATGATAACTAAATTACAGGATGAAGATAACCGTCTGCAGCTCCGGCTCAACTGCTCCATTCCAATGAGTGGCCCCTCAGTGTTATGGAAATGGGCGGAGGACATTGTCTTCATTAGAATGGGCTCCCCATGTGATGCTGTAGCAGTTTTGATCCCCCTACTTATTGTATGGGGATTTGGCAGCAAAGTCTTCCTCAACCTAGACCTGGAGTGGACTCTGTGCTTTAGCACCTCATGGGCAAACTGTATTTTAGTCAGTAAGTTATATGTTAGGAATATACCCTAACAAGCTTCTCATGATACCTAAACATTTTAGGAATACTTAGAAGTTGAAATGTAAGAGTAAATATGGCACTTGAAAACATTGGGATAATAGTAAAACTATGATAACTAAATTACAGGATGAAGATAACCGTCTGCAGCTCCGGCTCGACTGCTCCATTCCAATGAGTGGCCCCCTCAATGTTATGGAAATGGGCGGAGGACATTGTCTTCATTAGAATGGGCTCCCCATCTGATGCTGCAGCAGTTTGGATTTCCTGTACTTATTGTATGAGGGTTTAGCAGGAAGTCTTCCTCAACCTAGACCTGGAGTGGATTTTGTGCTTCAGCACCTCAAGGGCAAACTGTATTTTAGTTATTAAGTTATAAATTAGGCAAATAACCCTAAAGGTTTACAATTTTATTTAGATGGTTTAAGACTATTTGAGATCTAAGTTTACATATGCTACTTGAAAACTCTGGTATAAATTGCATAACTACAGGTTGTAATTACTGTACTATCCTTCAGCCAATCTTATTAATTAGAGGTACACAACCATGCCCTGTACAAATAATTTTTCTGTAGTTTAGCAAACCCAAAAAGGACTTTATACCTTTGATTTTTTGTTTTACGTTTTCATTCCCACATTGTGTAAAACTCTGCTATAAAACTCAGCCCGTCTTTTGAATTGTAATTTTTTTCGGGCACCCCCACTTATGGGCTATTCTTAACTTTTAACCCCTCCAACACATAACACGCTTAAAAAAATTGAGGGTTTTGCACCTTTGAGCAGTAAAAAAGATTGGCTTTTTATAGTAGAGTAAGTTACCCTGCTACATTCCCTTAATTATTTGAAACTTGATTATAGAAGATTTCCACCAATAGTGGTAGAATATTCACCTATTCTGGTGATGGTTAGGACGGCTATGGGGGTTATGGAGGAGGCCGTTTTTTGTATAGGTGAACTTTAATCAATTTACAAATAATTTTAAAAAACTACACAAATTATGATAGCATATATTTTACATTAATAATATCATGGCTTAAATGAATGACAATCCCTGCAAGGTATATATTTCTAACTAAGCCTTTGCCAAGATCCCTGCATAAGCTATGGCAAGTGATTATTGTATGGAGGTTTAGCAGGAAAGTTTTCCTCAACCTAGACCGGGACTCTGTGCTTTAGCACCTCAGGGGAAAACTGTATTTAAGTCAGTAATTTATAGGTTAGGAATATACCCTAACAAGCTAAGCACGTTACCTAGTTGTATTTGAGAATATTTAGAGGTTGAAATATTAGCGTAAATATGCTCCTTGAAAACAATGGGATAATAGCATAACTATGATAACTAAATTACAGGATGAAGATAACCGTCTGCAGCTCCGGCTCAACTGCTCCATTCCAATGAGTGGCCCCTCAGTGTTATGGAAATGGGCGGAGGACATTGTCTTCATTAGAATGGGCTCCCCATGTGATGCTGTAGCAGTTTTGATCCCCCTACTTATTGTATGGGGATTTGGCAGCAAAGTCTTCCTCAACCTAGACCTGGAGTGGACTCTGTGCTTTAGCACCTCATGGGCAAACTGTATTTTAGTCAGTAAGTTATATGTTAGGAATATACCCTAACAAGCTTCTCATGATACCTAAACATTTTAGGAATACTTAGAAGTTGAAATGTAAGAGTAAATATGGCACTTGAAAACATTGGGATAATAGTAAAACTATGATAACTAAATTACAGGATGAAGATAACCGTCTGCAGCTCCGGCTCGACTGCTCCATTCCAATGAGTGGCCCCCTCAATGTTATGGAAATGGGCGGAGGACATTGTCTTCATTAGAATGGGCTCCCCATCTGATGCTGCAGCAGTTTGGATTTCCTGTACTTATTGTATGAGGGTTTAGCAGGAAGTCTTCCTCAACCTAGACCTGGAGTGGACTCTGTGCTTCAGCACCTCATGGGCAAACTACATTTTAGTTATTAAGTTATAAATTAGGCAAATAACCCCAAAGGTTTACAATTTTATTTAGATGGTTTAAGACTATTTGAGATCTAAGTGTACATATGCTACTTGAAAACTCTGGTATAAATTGCATAACTACAGGTTGTAATTACTGTACTATTCTTCAGCCAATCTTATTAATTAGAGGTACACAACCATGCCCTGTACAAATAATTTTTCTGTAGTTTAGCAAACCCAAAAAGGACTTTATACCTTTGATGTTTTTTTTTTAACTTTTTCATTCCCACATTGTGTAAAACTCTGCTATAAAACTCAGCCCGTCTTATGAATTGTAATTTTTTCGGGCACCCCCACTTATGGGCTATTCTTAACTTTTACCCCCTCCAACACATAACACGCTTAAAAAAATTGAGGGTTTTGCACCTTTGAGCAGTAAAAAAGATTGGCTTTTTATAGTAGAGTAAGTTACCCTGCTACATTCCCTTAATTATTTGAAACTTGATTATAGAAGATTTCCACCAATAGTGGTAGAATATTCACCTATTCTGGTGATGGTTAGGACGGCTATGGGGGTTATGGAGGAGGCCGTTTTTTGTATAGGTGAACTTTAATCAATTTACAAATAATTTTAAAAAACTACACAAATTATGATAGCATATATTTTACATTAATAATATCATGGCTTAAATGAATGACAATCCCTGCAAGGTATATATTTCTAACTAAGCCTTTGCCAAGATCCCTGCATAAGCTATGGCAAGTGATTATTGTATGGAGGTTTAGCAGGAAAGTTTTCCTCAACCTAGACCGGGACTCTGTGCTTTAGCACCTCAGGGGAAAACTGTATTTAAGTCAGTAATTTATAGGTTAGGAATATACCCTAACTAGGTAAGCACGTTACCTAGAGATGTATTTGAGAATATTTAGAGCTTGAAATATTAGCGTAAATATGCTCCTTGAAAACAATGGGATAATAGCATAACTATGATAACTAAATTACAGGATGAAGATAACCGTCTGCAGCTCCGGCTCAACTGCTCCATTCCAATGAGTGGCCCCTCAGTGTTATGGAAATGGGCGGAGGACATTGTCTTCATTAGAATGGGCTCCCCATGTGATGCTGTAGCAGTTTTGATCCCCCTACTTATTGTATGGGGATTTGGCAGCAAAGTCTTCCTCAACCTAGACCTGGAGTGGACTCTGTGCTTTAGCACCTCATGGGCAAACTGTATTTTAGTCAGTAAGTTATATGTTAGGAATATACCCTAACAAGCTTCTCATGATACCTAAACATTTTAGGAATACTTAGAAGTTGAAATGTAAGAGTAAATATGGCACTTGAAAACATTGGGATAATAGTAAAACTATGATAACTAAATTACAGGATGAAGATAACCGTCTGCAGCTCCGGCTCGACTGCTCCATTCCAATGAGTGGCCCCCTCAATGTTATGGAAATGGGCGGAGGACATTGTCTTCATTAGAATGGGCTCCCCATCTGATGCTGCAGCAGTTTGGATTTCCTGTACTTATTGTATGAGGGTTTAGCAGGAAGTCTTCCTCAACCTAGACCTGGAGTGGATTTTGTGCTTCAGCACCTCATGGGCAAACTGTATTTTAGTTATTAAGTTATAAATTAGGCAAATAACCCTAAAGGTTTACAATTTTATTTAGATGGTTTAAGACTATTTGAGATCTAAGTTTACATATGCTACTTGAAAACTCTGGTATAAATTGCATAACTACAGGTTGTAATTACTGTACTATCCTTCAGCCAATCTTATTAATTAGAGGTACACAACCATGCCCTGTACAAATAATTTTTCTGTAGTTTAGCAAACCCAAAAAGGACTTTATACCTTTGATTTTTTTTTTTACTTTTTCATTCCCACATTGTGTAAAACTCTGCTATAAAACTCAGCCCGTCTTTTGAATTGTAATTTTTTTCGGGCACCCCCACTTATGGGCTATTCTTAACTTTTACCCCCTCCAACACATAACACGCTGAAAAAATTGAGGGTTTTGCACCTTCGAGCAGTAAAAAAGATTGGCTTTTTATAGTAGAGTAAGTTACCCTGCTACATTCCCTTAATTATTTGAAACTTGATTATAGAAGATTTCCACCAATAGTGGTAGAATATTCACCTATTCTGGTGATGGTTAGGACGGCTATGGGGGTTATGGAGGAGGCCGTTTTTTGTATAGGTGAACTTTAATCAATTTACAAATAATTTTAAAAAACTACACAAATTATGATAGCATATATTTTACATTAATAATATCATGGCTTAAATGAATGACAATCCCTGCAAGGTATATATTTCTAACTAAGCCTTTGCCAAGATCCCTGCATAAGCTATGGCAAGTGATTATTGTATGGAGGTTTAGCAGGAAAGTTTTCCTCAACCTAGACCGGGACTCTGTGCTTTAGCACCTCAGGGGAAAACTGTATTTAAGTCAGTAATTTATAGGTTAGGAATATACCCTAACAAGCTAAGCACGTTACCTAGATGTATTTGAGAATATTTAGAGGTTGAAATATTAGCGTAAATATGCTCCTTGAAAACAATGGGATAATAGCATAACTATGATAACTAAATTACAGGATGAAGATAACCGTCTGCAGCTCCGGCTCAACTGCTCCATTCCAATGAGTGGCCCCTCAGTGTTATGGAAATGGGCGGAGGACATTGTCTTCATTAGAATGGGCTCCCCATGTGATGCTGTAGCAGTTTTGATCCCCCTACTTATTGTATGGGGATTTGGCAGCAAAGTCTTCCTCAACCTAGACCTGGAGTGGACTCTGTGCTTTAGCACCTCATGGGCAAACTGTATTTTAGTCAGTAAGTTATATGTTAGGAATATACCCTAACAAGCTTCTCATGATACCTAAACATTTTAGGAATACTTAGAAGTTGAAATGTAAGAGTAAATATGGCACTTGAAAACATTGGGATAATAGTAAAACTATGATAACTAAATTACAGGATGAAGATAACCGTCTGCAGCTCCGGCTCGACTGCTCCATTCCAATGAGTGGCCCCCTCAATGTTATGGAAATGGGCGGAGGACATTGTCTTCATTAGAATGGGCTCCCCATCTGATGCTGCAGCAGTTTGGATTTCCTGTACTTATTGTATGAGGGTTTAGCAGGAAGTCTTCCTCAACCTAGACCTGGAGTGGATTTTGTGCTTCAGCACCTCATGGGCAAACTGTATTTTAGTTATTAAGTTATAAATTAGGCAAATAACCCTAAAGGTTTACAATTTTATTTAGATGGTTTAAGACTATTTGAGATCTAAGTTTACATATGCTACTTGAAAACTCTGGTATAAATTGCATAACTACAGGTTGTAATTACTGTACTATCCTTCAGCCAATCTTATTAATTAGAGGTACACAACCATGCCCTGTACAAATAATTTTTCTGTAGTTTAGCAAACCCAAAAAGGACTTTATACCTTTGATTTTTTTTTTTACGTTTTCATTCCCACATTGTGTAAAACTCTGCTATAAAACTCAGCCCGTCTTTTGAATTGTAATTTTTTTCGGGCACCCCCACTTATGGGCTATTCTTAACTTTTACCCCCTCCAACACATAACACGCTGAAAAAATTGAGGGTTTTGCACCTTTGAGCAGTAAAAAAGATTGGCTTTTTATAGTAGAGTAAGTTACCCTGCTACATTCCCTTAATTATTTGAAACTTGATTATAGAAGATTTCCACCAATAGTGGTAGAATATTCACCTATTCTGGTGATGGTTAGGACGGCTATGGGGGTTATGGAGGAGGCCGTTTTTTGTATAGGTGAACTTTAATCAATTTACAAATAATTTTAAAAAACTACACAAATTATGATAGCATATATTTTACATTAATAATATCATGGCTTAAATGAATGACAATCCCTGCAAGGTATATATTTCTAACTAAGCCTTTGCCAAGATCCCTGCATAAGCTATGGCAAGTGATTATTGTATGGAGGTTTAGCAGGAAAGTTTTCCTCAACCTAGACCGGGACTCTGTGCTTTAGCACCTCAGGGGAAAACTGTATTTAAGTCAGTAATTTATAGGTTAGGAATATACCCTAACAAGGTAAGCACGTTACCTAGATGTATTTGAGAATATTTAGAGGTTGAAATATTAGCGTAAATATGCTCCTTGAAAACAATGGGATAATAGCATAACTATGATAACTAAATTACAGGATGAAGATAACCGTCTGCAGCTCCGGCTCAACTGCTCCATTCCAATGAGTGGCCCCTCAGTGTTATGGAAATGGGCGGAGGACATTGTCTTCATTAGAATGGGCTCCCCATGTGATGCTGTAGCAGTTTTGATCCCCCTACTTATTGTATGGGGATTTGGCAGCAAAGTCTTCCTCAACCTAGACCTGGAGTGGACTCTGTGCTTTAGCGCCTCATGGGCAAACTGTATTTTAGTCAGTAAGTTATATGTTAGGAATATACCCTAACAAGCTTCTCATGATACCTAAACATTTTAGGAATACTTAGAAGTTGAAATGTAAGAGTAAATATGGCACTTGAAAACATTGGGATAATAGTAAAACTATGATAACTAAATTACAGGATGAAGATAACCGTCTGCAGCTCCGGCTCGACTGCTCCATTCCAATGAGTGGCCCCCTCAATGTTATGGAAATGGGCGGAGGACATTGTCTTCATTAGAATGGGCTCCCCATCTGATGCTGCAGCAGTTTGGATTTCCTGTACTTATTGTATGAGGGTTTAGCAGGAAGTCTTCCTCAACCTAGACCTGGAGTGGACTCTGTGCTTCAGCACCTCATGGGCAAACTACATTTTAGTTATTAAGTTATAAATTAGGCAAATAACCCCAAAGGTTTACAATTTTATTTAGATGGTTTAAGACTATTTGAGATCTAAGTGTACATATGCTACTTGAAAACTCTGGTATAAATTGCATAACTACAGGTTGTAATTACTGTACTATTCTTCAGCCAATCTTATTAATTAGAGGTACACAACCATGCCCTGTACAAATAATTTTTCTGTAGTTTAGCAAACCCAAAAAGGACTTTATACCTTTGATGTTTTTTTTTTAACTTTTTCTTTCCCACATTGTGTAAAACTCTGCTATAAAACTCAGCCCGTCTTATGAATTGTAATTTTTTCGGGCACCCCCACTTATGGGCTATTCTTAACTTTTACCCCCTCCAACACATAACACGCTGAAAAAATTGAGGGTTTTGCACCTTTGAGCAGTAAAAAAGATTGGCTTTTTATAGTAGAGTAAGTTACTCTGCTACATTCCCTTAATTATTTGAAACTTGATTATAGAAGATTTCCACCAATAGTGGTAGAATATTCACCTATTCTGGTGATGGTTAGGACGGCTATGGGGGTTATGGAGGAGGCCGTTTTTTGTATAGGTGAACTTTAATCAATTTACAAATAATTTTAAAAAACTACACAAATTATGATAGCATATATTTTACATTAATGATATTATGGCTTAAATGAATGACAATCCCTGCAAGGTATATATTTCTAACTAAGCCTTTGCCAAGATCCCTGCATAAGCTATGGCAAGTGATTATTGTATGGAGGTTTAGCAGGAAAGTTTTCCTCAACCTAGACCGGGACTCTGTGCTTTAGCACCTCAGGGGAAAACTGTATTTAAGTCAGTAATTTATAGGTTAGGAATATACCCTAACAAGGTAAGCACGTTACCTAGATGTATTTGAGAATATTTAGAGCTTGAAATATTAGCGTAAATATGCTCCTTGAAAACAATGGGATAATAGCATAACTATGATAACTAAATTACAGGATGAAGATAACCGTCTGCAGCTCCGGCTCAACTGCTCCATTCCAATGAGTGGCCCCTCAGTGTTATGGAAATGGGCGGAGGACATTGTCTTCATTAGAATGGGCTCCCCATGTGATGCTGTAGCAGTTTTGATCCCCCTACTTATTGTATGGGGATTTGGCAGCAAAGTCTTCCTCAACCTAGACCTGGAGTGGACTCTGTGCTTTAGCACCTCATGGGCAAACTGTATTTTAGTCAGTAAGTTATATGTTAGGAATATACCCTAACAAGCTTCTCATGATACCTAAACATTTTAGGAATACTTAGAAGTTGAAATGTAAGAGTAAATATGGCACTTGAAAACATTGGGATAATAGTAAAACTATGATAACTAAATTACAGGATGAAGATAACCGTCTGCAGCTCCGGCTCGACTGCTCCATTCCAATGAGTGGCCCCCTCAATGTTATGGAAATGGGCGGAGGACATTGTCTTCATTAGAATGGGCTCCCCATCTGATGCTGCAGCAGTTTGGATTTCCTGTACTTATTGTATGAGGGTTTAGCAGGAAGTCTTCCTCAACCTAGACCTGGAGTGGATTTTGTGCTTCAGCACCTCATGGGCAAACTGTATTTTAGTTATTAAGTTATAAATTAGGCAAATAACCCTAAAGGTTTACAATTTTATTTAGATGGTTTAAGACTATTTGAGATCTAAGTTTACATATGCTACTTGAAAACTCTGGTATAAATTGCATAACTACAGGTTGTAATTACTGTACTATCCTTCAGCCAATCTTATTAATTAGAGGTACACAACCATGCCCTGTACAAATAATTTTTCTGTAGTTTAGCAAACCCAAAAAGGACTTTATACCTTTGATTTTTTTTTTTACGTTTTCATTCCCACATTGTGTAAAACTCTGCTATAAAACTCAGCCCGTCTTTTGAATTGTAATTTTTTTCGGGCACCCCCACTTATGGGCTATTCTTAACTTTTACCCCCTCCAACACATAACACGCTGAAAAAATTGAGGGTTTTGCACCTTTGAGCAGTAAAAAAGATTGGCTTTTTATAGTAGAGTAAGTTACCCTGCTACATTCCCTTAATTATTTGAAACTTGATTATAGAAGATTTCCACCAATAGTGGTAGAATATTCACCTATTCTGGTGATGGTTAGGACGGCTATGGGGGTTATGGAGGAGGCCGTTTTTTGTATAGGTGAACTTTAATCAATTTACAAATAATTTTAAAAAACTACACAAATTATGATAGCATATATTTTACATTAATAATATCATGGCTTAAATGAATGACAATCCCTGCAAGGTATATATTTCTAACTAAGCCTTTGCCAAGATCCCTGCATAAGCTATGGCAAGTGATTATTGTATGGAGGTTTAGCAGGAAAGTTTTCCTCAACCTAGACCGGGACTCTGTGCTTTAGCACCTCAGGGGAAAACTGTATTTAAGTCAGTAATTTATAGGTTAGGAATATACCCTAACAAGGTAAGCACGTTACCTAGATGTATTTGAGAATATTTAGAGGTTGAAATATTAGCGTAAATATGCTCCTTGAAAACAATGGGATAATAGCATAACTATGATAACTAAATTACAGGATGAAGATAACCGTCTGCAGCTCCGGCTCAACTGCTCCATTCCAATGAGTGGCCCCTCAGTGTTATGGAAATGGGCGGAGGACATTGTCTTCATTAGAATGGGCTCCCCATGTGATGCTGTAGCAGTTTTGATCCCCCTACTTATTGTATGGGGATTTGGCAGCAAAGTCTTCCTCAACCTAGACCTGGAGTGGACTCTGTGCTTTAGCGCCTCATGGGCAAACTGTATTTTAGTCAGTAAGTTATATGTTAGGAATATACCCTAACAAGCTTCTCATGATACCTAAACATTTTAGGAATACTTAGAAGTTGAAATGTAAGAGTAAATATGGCACTTGAAAACATTGGGATAATAGTAAAACTATGATAACTAAATTACAGGATGAAGATAACCGTCTGCAGCTCCGGCTCGACTGCTCCATTCCAATGAGTGGCCCCCTCAATGTTATGGAAATGGGCGGAGGACATTGTCTTCATTAGAATGGGCTCCCCATCTGATGCTGCAGCAGTTTGGATTTCCTGTACTTATTGTATGAGGGTTTAGCAGGAAGTCTTCCTCAACCTAGACCTGGAGTGGACTCTGTGCTTCAGCACCTCATGGGCAAACTACATTTTAGTTATTAAGTTATAAATTAGGCAAATAACCCCAAAGGTTTACAATTTTATTTAGATGGTTTAAGACTATTTGAGATCTAAGTGTACATATGCTACTTGAAAACTCTGGTATAAATTGCATAACTACAGGTTGTAATTACTGTACTATTCTTCAGCCAATCTTATTAATTAGAGGTACACAACCATGCCCTGTACAAATAATTTTTCTGTAGTTTAGCAAACCCAAAAAGGACTTTATACCTTTGATGTTTTTTTTTTAACTTTTTCATTCCCACATTGTGTAAAACTCTGCTATAAAACTCAGCCCGTCTTATGAATTGTAATTTTTTCGGGCACCCCCACTTATGGGCTATTCTTAACTTTTACCCCCTCCAACACATAACACGCTGAAAAAATTGAGGGTTTTGCACCTTTGAGCAGTAAAAAAGATTGGCTTTTTATAGTAGAGTAAGTTACTCTGCTACATTCCCTTAATTATTTGAAACTTGATTATAGAAGATTTCCACCAATAGTGGTAGAATATTCACCTATTCTGGTGATGGTTAGGACGGCTATGGGGGTTATGGAGGAGGCCGTTTTTTGTATAGGTGAACTTTAATCAATTTACAAATAATTTTAAAAAACTACACAAATTATGATAGCATATATTTTACATTAATGATATTATGGCTTAAATGAATGACAATCCCTGCAAGGTATATATTTCTAACTAAGCCTTTGCCAAGATCCCTGCATAAGCTATGGCAAGTGATTATTGTATGGAGGTTTAGCAGGAAAGTTTTCCTCAACCTAGACCGGGACTCTGTGCTTTAGCACCTCAGGGGAAAACTGTATTTAAGTCAGTAATTTATAGGTTAGGAATATACCCTAACAAGGTAAGCACGTTACCTAGATGTATTTGAGAATATTTAGAGCTTGAAATATTAGCGTAAATATGCTCCTTGAAAACAATGGGATAATAGCATAACTATGATAACTAAATTACAGGATGAAGATAACCGTCTGCAGCTCCGGCTCAACTGCTCCATTCCAATGAGTGGCCCCTCAGTGTTATGGAAATGGGCGGAGGACATTGTCTTCATTAGAATGGGCTCCCCATGTGATGCTGTAGCAGTTTTGATCCCCCTACTTATTGTATGGGGATTTGGCAGCAAAGTCTTCCTCAACCTAGACCTGGAGTGGACTCTGTGCTTTAGCACCTCATGGGCAAACTGTATTTTAGTCAGTAAGTTATATGTTAGGAATATACCCTAACAAGCTTCTCATGATACCTAAACATTTTAGGAATACTTAGAAGTTGAAATGTAAGAGTAAATATGGCACTTGAAAACATTGGGATAATAGTAAAACTATGATAACTAAATTACAGGATGAAGATAACCGTCTGCAGCTCCGGCTCGACTGCTCCATTCCAATGAGTGGCCCCCTCAATGTTATGGAAATGGGCGGAGGACATTGTCTTCATTAGAATGGGCTCCCCATCTGATGCTGCAGCAGTTTGGATTTCCTGTACTTATTGTATGAGGGTTTAGCAGGAAGTCTTCCTCAACCTAGACCTGGAGTGGATTTTGTGCTTCAGCACCTCATGGGCAAACTGTATTTTAGTTATTAAGTTATAAATTAGGCAAATAACCCTAAAGGTTTACAATTTTATTTAGATGGTTTAAGACTATTTGAGATCTAAGTTTACATATGCTACTTGAAAACTCTGGTATAAATTGCATAACTACAGGTTGTAATTACTGTACTATCCTTCAGCCAATCTTATTAATTAGAGGTACACAACCATGCCCTGTACAAATAATTTTTCTGTAGTTTAGCAAACCCAAAAAGGACTTTATACCTTTGATTTTTTGTTTTACGTTTTCATTCCCACATTGTGTAAAACTCTGCTATAAAACTCAGCCCGTCTTTTGAATTGTAATTTTTTTCGGGCACCCCCACTTATGGGCTATTCTTAACTTTTACCCCCTCCAACACATAACACGCTTAAAAAAATTTGAGGGTTTTGCACCTTTGAGCAGTAAAAAAGATTGGCTTTTTATAGTAGAGTAAGTTACCCTGCTACATTCCCTTAATTATTTGAAACTTGATTATAGAAGATTTCCACCAATAGTGGTAGAATATTCACCTATTCTGGTGATGGTTAGGACGGCTATGGGGGTTATGGAGGAGGCCGTTTTTTGTATAGGTGAACTTTAATCAATTTACAAATAATTTTAAAAAACTACACAAATTATGATAGCATATATTTTACATTAATAATATCATGGCTTAAATGAATGACAATCCCTGCAAGGTATATATTTCTAACTAAGCCTTTGCCAAGATCCCTGCATAAGCTATGGCAAGTGATTATTGTATGGAGGTTTAGCAGGAAAGTTTTCCTCAACCTAGACCGGGACTCTGTGCTTTAGCACCTCAGGGGAAAACTGTATTTAAGTCAGTAATTTATAGGTTAGGAATATACCCTAACAAGCTAAGCACGTTACCTAGATGTATTTGAGAATATTTAGAGGTTGAAATATTAGCGTAAATATGCTCCTTGAAAACAATGGGATAATAGCATAACTATGATAACTAAATTACAGGATGAAGATAACCGTCTGCAGCTCCGGCTCAACTGCTCCATTCCAATGAGTGGCCCCTCAGTGTTATGGAAATGGGCGGAGGACATTGTCTTCATTAGAATGGGCTCCCCATGTGATGCTGTAGCAGTTTTGATTCCCCTACTTATTGTATGGGGATTTGGCAGCAAAGTCTTCCTCAACCTAGACCTGGAGTGGACTCTGTGCTTTAGCACCTCATGGGCAAACTGTATTTTAGTCAGTAAGTTATATGTTAGGAATATACCCTAACAAGCTTCTCATGATACCTAAACATTTTAGGAATACTTAGAAGTTGAAATGTAAGAGTAAATATGGCACTTGAAAACATTGGGATAATAGTAAAACTATGATAACTAAATTACAGGATGAAGATAACCGTCTGCAGCTCCGGCTCGACTGCTCCATTCCAATGAGTGGCCCCCTCAATGTTATGGAAATGGGCGGAGGACATTGTCTTCATTAGAATGGGCTCCCCATCTGATGCTGCAGCAGTTTGGATTTCCTGTACTTATTGTATGAGGGTTTAGCAGGAAGTCTTCCTCAACCTAGACCTGGAGTGGATTTTGTGCTTCAGCACCTCATGGGCAAACTGTATTTTAGTTATTAAGTTATAAATTAGGCAAATAACCCTAAAGGTTTACAATTTTATTTAGATGGTTTAAGACTATTTGAGATCTAAGTGTACATATGCTACTTGAAAACTCTGGTATAAATTGCATAACTACAGGTTGTAATTACTGTACTATCCTTCAGCCAATCTTATTAATTAGAGGTACACAACCATGCCCTGTACAAATAATTTTTCTGTAGTTTAGCAAACCCAAAAAGGTCTTTATACCTTTGATGTTTTTTTTTTACTTTTTCATTCCCACATTGTGTAAAACTCTGCTATAAAACTCAGCCCGTCTTATGAATTGTAATTTTTTCGGGCACCCCCACTTATGGGCTATTCTTAACTTTTACCCCCTCCAACACATAACACGCTGAAAAAATTGAGGGTTTTGCACCTTTGAGCAGTAAAAAAGATTGGCTTTTTATAGTAGAGTAAGTTACCCTGCTACATTCCCTTAATTATTTGAAACTTGATTATAGAAGATTTCCACCAATAGTGGTAGAATATTCACCTATTCTGGTGATGGTTAGGACGGCTATGGGGGTTATGGAGGAGGCCGTTTTTTGTATAGGTGAACTTTAATCAATTTACAAATAATTTTAAAAAACTACACAAATTATGATAGCATATATTTTACATTAATAATATCATGGCTTAAATGAATGACAATCCCTGCAAGGTATATATTTCTAACTAAGCCTTTGCCAAGATCCCTGCATAAGCTATGGCAAGTGATTATTGTATGGAGGTTTAGCAGGAAAGTTTTCCTCAACCTAGACCGGGACTCTGTGCTTTAGCACCTCAGGGGAAAACTGTATTTAAGTCAGTAATTTATAGGTTAGGAATATACCCTAACAAGGTAAGCACGTTACCTAGATGTATTTGAGAATATTTAGAGGTTGAAATATTAGCGTAAATATGCTCCTTGAAAACAATGGGATAATAGCATAACTATGATAACTAAATTACAGGATGAAGATAACCGTCTGCAGCTCCGGCTCAACTGCTCCATTCCAATGAGTGGCCCCTCAGTGTTATGGAAATGGGCGGAGGACATTGTCTTCATTAGAATGGGCTCCCCATGTGATGCTGTAGCAGTTTTGATCCCCCTACTTATTGTATGGGGATTTGGCAGCAAAGTCTTCCTCAACCTAGACCTGGAGTGGACTCTGTGCTTTAGCACCTCATGGGCAAACTGTATTTTAGTCAGTAAGTTATATGTTAGGAATATACCCTAACAAGCTTCTCATGATACCTAAACATTTTAGGAATACTTAGAAGTTGAAATGTAAGAGTAAATATGGCACTTGAAAACATTGGGATAATAGTAAAACTATGATAACTAAATTACAGGATGAAGATAACCGTCTGCAGCTCCGGCTCGACTGCTCCATTCCAATGAGTGGCCCCCTCAATGTTATGGAAATGGGCGGAGGACATTGTCTTCATTAGAATGGGCTCCCCATCTGATGCTGCAGCAGTTTGGATTTCCTGTACTTATTGTATGAGGGTTTAGCAGGAAGTCTTCCTCAACCTAGACCTGGAGTGGATTTTGTGCTTCAGCACCTCATGGGCAAACTGTATTTTAGTTATTAAGTTATAAATTAGGCAAATAACCCTAAAGGTTTACAATTTTATTTAGATGGTTTAAGACTATTTGAGATCTAAGTTTACATATGCTACTTGAAAACTCTGGTATAAATTGCATAACTACAGGTTGTAATTACTGTACTATCCTTCAGCCAATCTTATTAATTAGAGGTACACAACCATGCCCTGTACAAATAATTTTTCTGTAGTTTAGCAAACCCAAAAAGGACTTTATACCTTTGATTTTTTGTTTTACGTTTTCATTCCCACATTGTGTAAAACTCTGCTATAAAACTCAGCCCGTCTTTTGAATTGTAATTTTTTTCGGGCACCCCCACTTATGGGCTATTCTTAACTTTTAACCCCTCCAACACATAACACGCTTAAAAAAATTGAGGGTTTTGCACCTTTGAGCAGTAAAAAAGATTGGCTTTTTATAGTAGAGTAAGTTACCCTGCTACATTCCCTTAATTATTTGAAACTTGATTATAGAAGATTTCCACCAATAGTGGTAGAATATTCACCTATTCTGGTGATGGTTAGGACGGCTATGGGGGTTATGGAGGAGGCCGTTTTTTGTATAGGTGAACTTTAATCAATTTACAAATAATTTTAAAAAACTACACAAATTATGATAGCATATATTTTACATTAATAATATCATGGCTTAAATGAATGACAATCCCTGCAAGGTATATATTTCTAACTAAGCCTTTGCCAAGATCCCTGCATAAGCTATGGCAAGTGATTATTGTATGGAGGTTTAGCAGGAAAGTTTTCCTCAACCTAGACCGGGACTCTGTGCTTTAGCACCTCAGGGGAAAACTGTATTTAAGTCAGTAATTTATAGGTTAGGAATATACCCTAACAAGCTAAGCACGTTACCTAGATGTATTTGAGAATATTTAGAGGTTGAAATATTAGCGTAAATATGCTCCTTGAAAACAATGGGATAATAGCATAACTATGATAACTAAATTACAGGATGAAGATAACCGTCTGCAGCTCCGGCTCAACTGCTCCATTCCAATGAGTGGCCCCTCAGTGTTATGGAAATGGGCGGAGGACATTGTCTTCATTAGAATGGGCTCCCCATGTGATGCTGTAGCAGTTTTGATCCCCCTACTTATTGTATGGGGATTTGGCAGCAAAGTCTTCCTCAACCTAGACCTGGAGTGGACTCTGTGCTTTAGCACCTCATGGGCAAACTGTATTTTAGTCAGTAAGTTATATGTTAGGAATATACCCTAACAAGCTTCTCATGATACCTAAACATTTTAGGAATACTTAGAAGTTGAAATGTAAGAGTAAATATGGCACTTGAAAACATTGGGATAATAGTAAAACTATGATAACTAAATTACAGGATGAAGATAACCGTCTGCAGCTCCGGCTCGACTGCTCCATTCCAATGAGTGGCCCCCTCAATGTTATGGAAATGGGCGGAGGACATTGTCTTCATTAGAATGGGCTCCCCATCTGATGCTGCAGCAGTTTGGATTTCCTGTACTTATTGTATGAGGGTTTAGCAGGAAGTCTTCCTCAACCTAGACCTGGAGTGGACTCTGTGCTTCAGCACCTCATGGGCAAACTACATTTTAGTTATTAAGTTATAAATTAGGCAAATAACCCCAAAGGTTTACAATTTTATTTAGATGGTTTAAGACTATTTGAGATCTAAGTGTACATATGCTACTTGAAAACTCTGGTATAAATTGCATAACTACAGGTTGTAATTACTGTACTATTCTTCAGCCAATCTTATTAATTAGAGGTACACAACCATGCCCTGTACAAATAATTTTTCTGTAGTTTAGCAAACCCAAAAAGGACTTTATACCTTTGATGTTTTTTTTTTAACTTTTTCATTCCCACATTGTGTAAAACTCTGCTATAAAACTCAGCCCGTCTTATGAATTGTAATTTTTTCGGGCACCCCCACTTATGGGCTATTCTTAACTTTTACCCCCTCCAACACATAACACGCTTAAAAAAATTGAGGGTTTTACACCTTTGAGCAGTAAAAAAGATTGGCTTTTTATAGTAGAGTAAGTTACCCTGCTACATTCCCTTAATTATTTGAAACTTGATTATAGAAGATTTCCACCAATAGTGGTAGAATATTCACCTATTCTGGTGATGGTTAGGACGGCTATGGGGGTTATGGAGGAGGCCGTTTTTTGTATAGGTGAACTTTAATCAATTTACAAATAATTTTAAAAAACTACACAAATTATGATAGCATATATTTTACATTAATAATATCATGGCTTAAATGAATGACAATCCCTGCAAGGTATATATTTCTAACTAAGCCTTTGCCAAGATCCCTGCATAAGCTATGGCAAGTGATTATTGTATGGAGGTTTAGCAGGAAAGTTTTCCTCAACCTAGACCGGGACTCTGTGCTTTAGCACCTCAGGGGAAAACTGTATTTAAGTCAGTAATTTATAGGTTAGGAATATACCCTAACTAGGTAAGCACGTTACCTAGAGATGTATTTGAGAATATTTAGAGCTTGAAATATTAGCGTAAATATGCTCCTTGAAAACAATGGGATAATAGCATAACTATGATAACTAAATTACAGGATGAAGATAACCGTCTGCAGCTCCGGCTCAACTGCTCCATTCCAATGAGTGGCCCCTCAGTGTTATGGAAATGGGCGGAGGACATTGTCTTCATTAGAATGGGCTCCCCATGTGATGCTGTAGCAGTTTTGATCCCCCTACTTATTGTATGGGGATTTGGCAGCAAAGTCTTCCTCAACCTAGACCTGGAGTGGACTCTGTGCTTTAGCACCTCATGGGCAAACTGTATTTTAGTCAGTAAGTTATATGTTAGGAATATACCCTAACAAGCTTCTCATGATACCTAAACATTTTAGGAATACTTAGAAGTTGAAATGTAAGAGTAAATATGGCACTTGAAAACATTGGGATAATAGTAAAACTATGATAACTAAATTACAGGATGAAGATAACCGTCTGCAGCTCCGGCTCGACTGCTCCATTCCAATGAGTGGCCCCCTCAATGTTATGGAAATGGGCGGAGGACATTGTCTTCATTAGAATGGGCTCCCCATCTGATGCTGCAGCAGTTTGGATTTCCTGTACTTATTGTATGAGGGTTTAGCAGGAAGTCTTCCTCAACCTAGACCTGGAGTGGATTTTGTGCTTCAGCACCTCATGGGCAAACTGTATTTTAGTTATTAAGTTATAAATTAGGCAAATAACCCTAAAGGTTTACAATTTTATTTAGATGGTTTAAGACTATTTGAGATCTAAGTTTACATATGCTACTTGAAAACTCTGGTATAAATTGCATAACTACAGGTTGTAATTACTGTACTATCCTTCAGCCAATCTTATTAATTAGAGGTACACAACCATGCCCTGTACAAATAATTTTTCTGTAGTTTAGCAAACCCAAAAAGGACTTTATACCTTTGATTTTTTTTTTTACTTTTTCATTCCCACATTGTGTAAAACTCTGCTATAAAACTCAGCCCGTCTTTTGAATTGTAATTTTTTTCGGGCACCCCCACTTATGGGCTATTCTTAACTTTTACCCCCTCCAACACATAACACGCTGAAAAAATTGAGGGTTTTGCACCTTCGAGCAGTAAAAAAGATTGGCTTTTTATAGTAGAGTAAGTTACCCTGCTACATTCCCTTAATTATTTGAAACTTGATTATAGAAGATTTCCACCAATAGTGGTAGAATATTCACCTATTCTGGTGATGGTTAGGACGGCTATGGGGGTTATGGAGGAGGCCGTTTTTTGTATAGGTGAACTTTAATCAATTTACAAATAATTTTAAAAAACTACACAAATTATGATAGCATATATTTTACATTAATAATATCATGGCTTAAATGAATGACAATCCCTGCAAGGTATATATTTCTAACTAAGCCTTTGCCAAGATCCCTGCATAAGCTATGGCAAGTGATTATTGTATGGAGGTTTAGCAGGAAAGTTTTCCTCAACCTAGACCGGGACTCTGTGCTTTAGCACCTCAGGGGAAAACTGTATTTAAGTCAGTAATTTATAGGTTAGGAATATACCCTAACAAGCTAAGCACGTTACCTAGATGTATTTGAGAATATTTAGAGGTTGAAATATTAGCGTAAATATGCTCCTTGAAAACAATGGGATAATAGCATAACTATGATAACTAAATTACAGGATGAAGATAACCGTCTGCAGCTCCGGCTCAACTGCTCCATTCCAATGAGTGGCCCCTCAGTGTTATGGAAATGGGCGGAGGACATTGTCTTCATTAGAATGGGCTCCCCATGTGATGCTGTAGCAGTTTTGATCCCCCTACTTATTGTATGGGGATTTGGCAGCAAAGTCTTCCTCAACCTAGACCTGGAGTGGACTCTGTGCTTTAGCACCTCATGGGCAAACTGTATTTTAGTCAGTAAGTTATATGTTAGGAATATACCCTAACAAGCTTCTCATGATACCTAAACATTTTAGGAATACTTAGAAGTTGAAATGTAAGAGTAAATATGGCACTTGAAAACATTGGGATAATAGTAAAACTATGATAACTAAATTACAGGATGAAGATAACCGTCTGCAGCTCCGGCTCGACTGCTCCATTCCAATGAGTGGCCCCCTCAATGTTATGGAAATGGGCGGAGGACATTGTCTTCATTAGAATGGGCTCCCCATCTGATGCTGCAGCAGTTTGGATTTCCTGTACTTATTGTATGAGGGTTTAGCAGGAAGTCTTCCTCAACCTAGACCTGGAGTGGATTTTGTGCTTCAGCACCTCATGGGCAAACTGTATTTTAGTTATTAAGTTATAAATTAGGCAAATAACCCTAAAGGTTTACAATTTTATTTAGATGGTTTAAGACTATTTGAGATCTAAGTTTACATATGCTACTTGAAAACTCTGGTATAAATTGCATAACTACAGGTTGTAATTACTGTACTATCCTTCAGCCAATCTTATTAATTAGAGGTACACAACCATGCCCTGTACAAATAATTTTTCTGTAGTTTAGCAAACCCAAAAAGGACTTTATACCTTTGATTTTTTTTTTTACGTTTTCATTCCCACATTGTGTAAAACTCTGCTATAAAACTCAGCCCGTCTTTTGAATTGTAATTTTTTTCGGGCACCCCCACTTATGGGCTATTCTTAACTTTTACCCCCTCCAACACATAACACGCTGAAAAAATTGAGGGTTTTGCACCTTTGAGCAGTAAAAAAGATTGGCTTTTTATAGTAGAGTAAGTTACCCTGCTACATTCCCTTAATTATTTGAAACTTGATTATAGAAGATTTCCACCAATAGTGGTAGAATATTCACCTATTCTGGTGATGGTTAGGACGGCTATGGGGGTTATGGAGGAGGCCGTTTTTTGTATAGGTGAACTTTAATCAATTTACAAATAATTTTAAAAAACTACACAAATTATGATAGCATATATTTTACATTAATAATATCATGGCTTAAATGAATGACAATCCCTGCAAGGTATATATTTCTAACTAAGCCTTTGCCAAGATCCCTGCATAAGCTATGGCAAGTGATTATTGTATGGAGGTTTAGCAGGAAAGTTTTCCTCAACCTAGACCGGGACTCTGTGCTTTAGCACCTCAGGGGAAAACTGTATTTAAGTCAGTAATTTATAGGTTAGGAATATACCCTAACAAGGTAAGCACGTTACCTAGATGTATTTGAGAATATTTAGAGGTTGAAATATTAGCGTAAATATGCTCCTTGAAAACAATGGGATAATAGCATAACTATGATAACTAAATTACAGGATGAAGATAACCGTCTGCAGCTCCGGCTCAACTGCTCCATTCCAATGAGTGGCCCCTCAGTGTTATGGAAATGGGCGGAGGACATTGTCTTCATTAGAATGGGCTCCCCATGTGATGCTGTAGCAGTTTTGATCCCCCTACTTATTGTATGGGGATTTGGCAGCAAAGTCTTCCTCAACCTAGACCTGGAGTGGACTCTGTGCTTTAGCGCCTCATGGGCAAACTGTATTTTAGTCAGTAAGTTATATGTTAGGAATATACCCTAACAAGCTTCTCATGATACCTAAACATTTTAGGAATACTTAGAAGTTGAAATGTAAGAGTAAATATGGCACTTGAAAACATTGGGATAATAGTAAAACTATGATAACTAAATTACAGGATGAAGATAACCGTCTGCAGCTCCGGCTCGACTGCTCCATTCCAATGAGTGGCCCCCTCAATGTTATGGAAATGGGCGGAGGACATTGTCTTCATTAGAATGGGCTCCCCATCTGATGCTGCAGCAGTTTGGATTTCCTGTACTTATTGTATGAGGGTTTAGCAGGAAGTCTTCCTCAACCTAGACCTGGAGTGGACTCTGTGCTTCAGCACCTCATGGGCAAACTACATTTTAGTTATTAAGTTATAAATTAGGCAAATAACCCCAAAGGTTTACAATTTTATTTAGATGGTTTAAGACTATTTGAGATCTAAGTGTACATATGCTACTTGAAAACTCTGGTATAAATTGCATAACTACAGGTTGTAATTACTGTACTATTCTTCAGCCAATCTTATTAATTAGAGGTACACAACCATGCCCTGTACAAATAATTTTTCTGTAGTTTAGCAAACCCAAAAAGGACTTTATACCTTTGATGTTTTTTTTTTAACTTTTTCATTCCCACATTGTGTAAAACTCTGCTATAAAACTCAGCCCGTCTTATGAATTGTAATTTTTTCGGGCACCCCCACTTATGGGCTATTCTTAACTTTTACCCCCTCCAACACATAACACGCTGAAAAAATTGAGGGTTTTGCACCTTTGAGCAGTAAAAAAGATTGGCTTTTTATAGTAGAGTAAGTTACTCTGCTACATTCCCTTAATTATTTGAAACTTGATTATAGAAGATTTCCACCAATAGTGGTAGAATATTCACCTATTCTGGTGATGGTTAGGACGGCTATGGGGGTTATGGAGGAGGCCGTTTTTTGTATAGGTGAACTTTAATCAATTTACAAATAATTTTAAAAAACTACACAAATTATGATAGCATATATTTTACATTAATGATATTATGGCTTAAATGAATGACAATCCCTGCAAGGTATATATTTCTAACTAAGCCTTTGCCAAGATCCCTGCATAAGCTATGGCAAGTGATTATTGTATGGAGGTTTAGCAGGAAAGTTTTCCTCAACCTAGACCGGGACTCTGTGCTTTAGCACCTCAGGGGAAAACTGTATTTAAGTCAGTAATTTATAGGTTAGGAATATACCCTAACAAGGTAAGCACGTTACCTAGATGTATTTGAGAATATTTAGAGCTTGAAATATTAGCGTAAATATGCTCCTTGAAAACAATGGGATAATAGCATAACTATGATAACTAAATTACAGGATGAAGATAACCGTCTGCAGCTCCGGCTCAACTGCTCCATTCCAATGAGTGGCCCCTCAGTGTTATGGAAATGGGCGGAGGACATTGTCTTCATTAGAATGGGCTCCCCATGTGATGCTGTAGCAGTTTTGATCCCCCTACTTATTGTATGGGGATTTGGCAGCAAAGTCTTCCTCAACCTAGACCTGGAGTGGACTCTGTGCTTTAGCACCTCATGGGCAAACTGTATTTTAGTCAGTAAGTTATATGTTAGGAATATACCCTAACAAGCTTCTCATGATACCTAAACATTTTAGGAATACTTAGAAGTTGAAATGTAAGAGTAAATATGGCACTTGAAAACATTGGGATAATAGTAAAACTATGATAACTAAATTACAGGATGAAGATAACCGTCTGCAGCTCCGGCTCGACTGCTCCATTCCAATGAGTGGCCCCCTCAATGTTATGGAAATGGGCGGAGGACATTGTCTTCATTAGAATGGGCTCCCCATCTGATGCTGCAGCAGTTTGGATTTCCTGTACTTATTGTATGAGGGTTTAGCAGGAAGTCTTCCTCAACCTAGACCTGGAGTGGATTTTGTGCTTCAGCACCTCATGGGCAAACTGTATTTTAGTTATTAAGTTATAAATTAGGCAAATAACCCTAAAGGTTTACAATTTTATTTAGATGGTTTAAGACTATTTGAGATCTAAGTTTACATATGCTACTTGAAAACTCTGGTATAAATTGCATAACTACAGGTTGTAATTACTGTACTATCCTTCAGCCAATCTTATTAATTAGAGGTACACAACCATGCCCTGTACAAATAATTTTTCTGTAGTTTAGCAAACCCAAAAAGGACTTTATACCTTTGATTTTTTTTTTTACGTTTTCATTCCCACATTGTGTAAAACTCTGCTATAAAACTCAGCCCGTCTTTTGAATTGTAATTTTTTTCGGGCACCCCCACTTATGGGCTATTCTTAACTTTTACCCCCTCCAACACATAACACGCTGAAAAAATTGAGGGTTTTGCACCTTTGAGCAGTAAAAAAGATTGGCTTTTTATAGTAGAGTAAGTTACCCTGCTACATTCCCTTAATTATTTGAAACTTGATTATAGAAGATTTCCACCAATAGTGGTAGAATATTCACCTATTCTGGTGATGGTTAGGACGGCTATGGGGGTTATGGAGGAGGCCGTTTTTTGTATAGGTGAACTTTAATCAATTTACAAATAATTTTAAAAAACTACACAAATTATGATAGCATATATTTTACATTAATAATATCATGGCTTAAATGAATGACAATCCCTGCAAGGTATATATTTCTAACTAAGCCTTTGCCAAGATCCCTGCATAAGCTATGGCAAGTGATTATTGTATGGAGGTTTAGCAGGAAAGTTTTCCTCAACCTAGACCGGGACTCTGTGCTTTAGCACCTCAGGGGAAAACTGTATTTAAGTCAGTAATTTATAGGTTAGGAATATACCCTAACAAGGTAAGCACGTTACCTAGATGTATTTGAGAATATTTAGAGCTTGAAATATTAGCGTAAATATGCTCCTTGAAAACAATGGGATAATAGCATAACTATGATAACTAAATTACAGGATGAAGATAACCGTCTGCAGCTCCGGCTCAACTGCTCCATTCCAATGAGTGGCCCCTCAGTGTTATGGAAATGGGCGGAGGACATTGTCTTCATTAGAATGGGCTCCCCATGTGATGCTGTAGCAGTTTTGATCCCCCTACTTATTGTATGGGGATTTGGCAGCAAAGTCTTCCTCAACCTAGACCTGGAGTGGACTCTGTGCTTTAGCGCCTCATGGGCAAACTGTATTTTAGTCAGTAAGTTATATGTTAGGAATATACCCTAACAAGCTTCTCATGATACCTAAACATTTTAGGAATACTTAGAAGTTGAAATGTAAGAGTAAATATGGCACTTGAAAACATTGGGATAATAGTAAAACTATGATAACTAAATTACAGGATGAAGATAACCGTCTGCAGCTCCGGCTCGACTGCTCCATTCCAATGAGTGGCCCCCTCAATGTTATGGAAATGGGCGGAGGACATTGTCTTCATTAGAATGGGCTCCCCATCTGATGCTGCAGCAGTTTGGATTTCCTGTACTTATTGTATGAGGGTTTAGCAGGAAGTCTTCCTCAACCTAGACCTGGAGTGGACTCTGTGCTTCAGCACCTCATGGGCAAACTACATTTTAGTTATTAAGTTATAAATTAGGCAAATAACCCCAAAGGTTTACAATTTTATTTAGATGGTTTAAGACTATTTGAGATCTAAGTGTACATATGCTACTTGAAAACTCTGGTATAAATTGCATAACTACAGGTTGTAATTACTGTACTATTCTTCAGCCAATCTTATTAATTAGAGGTACACAACCATGCCCTGTACAAATAATTTTTCTGTAGTTTAGCAAACCCAAAAAGGACTTTATACCTTTGATGTTTTTTTTTTAACTTTTTCATTCCCACATTGTGTAAAACTCTGCTATAAAACTCAGCCCGTCTTATGAATTGTAATTTTTTCGGGCACCCCCACTTATGGGCTATTCTTAACTTTTACCCCCTCCAACACATAACACGCTGAAAAAATTGAGGGTTTTGCACCTTTGAGCAGTAAAAAAGATTGGCTTTTTATAGTAGAGTAAGTTACTCTGCTACATTCCCTTAATTATTTGAAACTTGATTATAGAAGATTTCCACCAATAGTGGTAGAATATTCACCTATTCTGGTGATGGTTAGGACGGCTATGGGGGTTATGGAGGAGGCCGTTTTTTGTATAGGTGAACTTTAATCAATTTACAAATAATTTTAAAAAACTACACAAATTATGATAGCATATATTTTACATTAATGATATTATGGCTTAAATGAATGACAATCCCTGCAAGGTATATATTTCTAACTAAGCCTTTGCCAAGATCCCTGCATAAGCTATGGCAAGTGATTATTGTATGGAGGTTTAGCAGGAAAGTTTTCCTCAACCTAGACCGGGACTCTGTGCTTTAGCACCTCAGGGGAAAACTGTATTTAAGTCAGTAATTTATAGGTTAGGAATATACCCTAACAAGGTAAGCACGTTACCTAGATGTATTTGAGAATATTTAGAGCTTGAAATATTAGCGTAAATATGCTCCTTGAAAACAATGGGATAATAGCATAACTATGATAACTAAATTACAGGATGAAGATAACCGTCTGCAGCTCCGGCTCAACTGCTCCATTCCAATGAGTGGCCCCTCAGTGTTATGGAAATGGGCGGAGGACATTGTCTTCATTAGAATGGGCTCCCCATGTGATGCTGTAGCAGTTTTGATCCCCCTACTTATTGTATGGGGATTTGGCAGCAAAGTCTTCCTCAACCTAGACCTGGAGTGGACTCTGTGCTTTAGCACCTCATGGGCAAACTGTATTTTAGTCAGTAAGTTATATGTTAGGAATATACCCTAACAAGCTTCTCATGATACCTAAACATTTTAGGAATACTTAGAAGTTGAAATGTAAGAGTAAATATGGCACTTGAAAACATTGGGATAATAGTAAAACTATGATAACTAAATTACAGGATGAAGATAACCGTCTGCAGCTCCGGCTCGACTGCTCCATTCCAATGAGTGGCCCCCTCAATGTTATGGAAATGGGCGGAGGACATTGTCTTCATTAGAATGGGCTCCCCATCTGATGCTGCAGCAGTTTGGATTTCCTGTACTTATTGTATGAGGGTTTAGCAGGAAGTCTTCCTCAACCTAGACCTGGAGTGGATTTTGTGCTTCAGCACCTCATGGGCAAACTGTATTTTAGTTATTAAGTTATAAATTAGGCAAATAACCCTAAAGGTTTACAATTTTATTTAGATGGTTTAAGACTATTTGAGATCTAAGTTTACATATGCTACTTGAAAACTCTGGTATAAATTGCATAACTACAGGTTGTAATTACTGTACTATCCTTCAGCCAATCTTATTAATTAGAGGTACACAACCATGCCCTGTACAAATAATTTTTCTGTAGTTTAGCAAACCCAAAAAGGACTTTATACCTTTGATTTTTTGTTTTACGTTTTCATTCCCACATTGTGTAAAACTCTGCTATAAAACTCAGCCCGTCTTTTGAATTGTAATTTTTTTCGGGCACCCCCACTTATGGGCTATTCTTAACTTTTACCCCCTCCAACACATAACACGCTTAAAAAAATTTGAGGGTTTTGCACCTTTGAGCAGTAAAAAAGATTGGCTTTTTATAGTAGAGTAAGTTACCCTGCTACATTCCCTTAATTATTTGAAACTTGATTATAGAAGATTTCCACCAATAGTGGTAGAATATTCACCTATTCTGGTGATGGTTAGGACGGCTATGGGGGTTATGGAGGAGGCCGTTTTTTGTATAGGTGAACTTTAATCAATTTACAAATAATTTTAAAAAACTACACAAATTATGATAGCATATATTTTACATTAATAATATCATGGCTTAAATGAATGACAATCCCTGCAAGGTATATATTTCTAACTAAGCCTTTGCCAAGATCCCTGCATAAGCTATGGCAAGTGATTATTGTATGGAGGTTTAGCAGGAAAGTTTTCCTCAACCTAGACCGGGACTCTGTGCTTTAGCACCTCAGGGGAAAACTGTATTTAAGTCAGTAATTTATAGGTTAGGAATATACCCTAACAAGCTAAGCACGTTACCTAGATGTATTTGAGAATATTTAGAGGTTGAAATATTAGCGTAAATATGCTCCTTGAAAACAATGGGATAATAGCATAACTATGATAACTAAATTACAGGATGAAGATAACCGTCTGCAGCTCCGGCTCAACTGCTCCATTCCAATGAGTGGCCCCTCAGTGTTATGGAAATGGGCGGAGGACATTGTCTTCATTAGAATGGGCTCCCCATGTGATGCTGTAGCAGTTTTGATTCCCCTACTTATTGTATGGGGATTTGGCAGCAAAGTCTTCCTCAACCTAGACCTGGAGTGGACTCTGTGCTTTAGCACCTCATGGGCAAACTGTATTTTAGTCAGTAAGTTATATGTTAGGAATATACCCTAACAAGCTTCTCATGATACCTAAACATTTTAGGAATACTTAGAAGTTGAAATGTAAGAGTAAATATGGCACTTGAAAACATTGGGATAATAGTAAAACTATGATAACTAAATTACAGGATGAAGATAACCGTCTGCAGCTCCGGCTCGACTGCTCCATTCCAATGAGTGGCCCCCTCAATGTTATGGAAATGGGCGGAGGACATTGTCTTCATTAGAATGGGCTCCCCATCTGATGCTGCAGCAGTTTGGATTTCCTGTACTTATTGTATGAGGGTTTAGCAGGAAGTCTTCCTCAACCTAGACCTGGAGTGGATTTTGTGCTTCAGCACCTCATGGGCAAACTGTATTTTAGTTATTAAGTTATAAATTAGGCAAATAACCCTAAAGGTTTACAATTTTATTTAGATGGTTTAAGACTATTTGAGATCTAAGTGTACATATGCTACTTGAAAACTCTGGTATAAATTGCATAACTACAGGTTGTAATTACTGTACTATCCTTCAGCCAATCTTATTAATTAGAGGTACACAACCATGCCCTGTACAAATAATTTTTCTGTAGTTTAGCAAACCCAAAAAGGTCTTTATACCTTTGATGTTTTTTTTTTACTTTTTCATTCCCACATTGTGTAAAACTCTGCTATAAAACTCAGCCCGTCTTATGAATTGTAATTTTTTCGGGCACCCCCACTTATGGGCTATTCTTAACTTTTACCCCCTCCAACACATAACACGCTGAAAAAATTGAGGGTTTTGCACCTTTGAGCAGTAAAAAAGATTGGCTTTTTATAGTAGAGTAAGTTACCCTGCTACATTCCCTTAATTATTTGAAACTTGATTATAGAAGATTTCCACCAATAGTGGTAGAATATTCACCTATTCTGGTGATGGTTAGGACGGCTATGGGGGTTATGGAGGAGGCCGTTTTTTGTATAGGTGAACTTTAATCAATTTACAAATAATTTTAAAAAACTACACAAATTATGATAGCATATATTTTACATTAATAATATCATGGCTTAAATGAATGACAATCCCTGCAAGGTATATATTTCTAACTAAGCCTTTGCCAAGATCCCTGCATAAGCTATGGCAAGTGATTATTGTATGGAGGTTTAGCAGGAAAGTTTTCCTCAACCTAGACCGGGACTCTGTGCTTTAGCACCTCAGGGGAAAACTGTATTTAAGTCAGTAATTTATAGGTTAGGAATATACCCTAACAAGGTAAGCACGTTACCTAGATGTATTTGAGAATATTTAGAGGTTGAAATATTAGCGTAAATATGCTCCTTGAAAACAATGGGATAATAGCATAACTATGATAACTAAATTACAGGATGAAGATAACCGTCTGCAGCTCCGGCTCAACTGCTCCATTCCAATGAGTGGCCCCTCAGTGTTATGGAAATGGGCGGAGGACATTGTCTTCATTAGAATGGGCTCCCCATGTGATGCTGTAGCAGTTTTGATCCCCCTACTTATTGTATGGGGATTTGGCAGCAAAGTCTTCCTCAACCTAGACCTGGAGTGGACTCTGTGCTTTAGCACCTCATGGGCAAACTGTATTTTAGTCAGTAAGTTATATGTTAGGAATATACCCTAACAAGCTTCTCATGATACCTAAACATTTTAGGAATACTTAGAAGTTGAAATGTAAGAGTAAATATGGCACTTGAAAACATTGGGATAATAGTAAAACTATGATAACTAAATTACAGGATGAAGATAACCGTCTGCAGCTCCGGCTCGACTGCTCCATTCCAATGAGTGGCCCCCTCAATGTTATGGAAATGGGCGGAGGACATTGTCTTCATTAGAATGGGCTCCCCATCTGATGCTGCAGCAGTTTGGATTTCCTGTACTTATTGTATGAGGGTTTAGCAGGAAGTCTTCCTCAACCTAGACCTGGAGTGGATTTTGTGCTTCAGCACCTCATGGGCAAACTGTATTTTAGTTATTAAGTTATAAATTAGGCAAATAACCCTAAAGGTTTACAATTTTATTTAGATGGTTTAAGACTATTTGAGATCTAAGTTTACATATGCTACTTGAAAACTCTGGTATAAATTGCATAACTACAGGTTGTAATTACTGTACTATCCTTCAGCCAATCTTATTAATTAGAGGTACACAACCATGCCCTGTACAAATAATTTTTCTGTAGTTTAGCAAACCCAAAAAGGACTTTATACCTTTGATTTTTTTTTTTACTTTTTCATTCCCACATTGTGTAAAACTCTGCTATAAAACTCAGCCCGTCTTTTGAATTGTAATTTTTTTCGGGCACCCCCACTTATGGGCTATTCTTAACTTTTACCCCCTCCAACACATAACACGCTGAAAAAATTGAGGGTTTTGCACCTTCGAGCAGTAAAAAAGATTGGCTTTTTATAGTAGAGTAAGTTACCCTGCTACATTCCCTTAATTATTTGAAACTTGATTATAGAAGATTTCCACCAATAGTGGTAGAATATTCACCTATTCTGGTGATGGTTAGGACGGCTATGGGGGTTATGGAGGAGGCCGTTTTTTGTATAGGTGAACTTTAATCAATTTACAAATAATTTTAAAAAACTACACAAATTATGATAGCATATATTTTACATTAATAATATCATGGCTTAAATGAATGACAATCCCTGCAAGGTATATATTTCTAACTAAGCCTTTGCCAAGATCCCTGCATAAGCTATGGCAAGTGATTATTGTATGGAGGTTTAGCAGGAAAGTTTTCCTCAACCTAGACCGGGACTCTGTGCTTTAGCACCTCAGGGGAAAACTGTATTTAAGTCAGTAATTTATAGGTTAGGAATATACCCTAACAAGCTAAGCACGTTACCTAGATGTATTTGAGAATATTTAGAGGTTGAAATATTAGCGTAAATATGCTCCTTGAAAACAATGGGATAATAGCATAACTATGATAACTAAATTACAGGATGAAGATAACCGTCTGCAGCTCCGGCTCAACTGCTCCATTCCAATGAGTGGCCCCTCAGTGTTATGGAAATGGGCGGAGGACATTGTCTTCATTAGAATGGGCTCCCCATGTGATGCTGTAGCAGTTTTGATCCCCCTACTTATTGTATGGGGATTTGGCAGCAAAGTCTTCCTCAACCTAGACCTGGAGTGGACTCTGTGCTTTAGCACCTCATGGGCAAACTGTATTTTAGTCAGTAAGTTATATGTTAGGAATATACCCTAACAAGCTTCTCATGATACCTAAACATTTTAGGAATACTTAGAAGTTGAAATGTAAGAGTAAATATGGCACTTGAAAACATTGGGATAATAGTAAAACTATGATAACTAAATTACAGGATGAAGATAACCGTCTGCAGCTCCGGCTCGACTGCTCCATTCCAATGAGTGGCCCCCTCAATGTTATGGAAATGGGCGGAGGACATTGTCTTCATTAGAATGGGCTCCCCATCTGATGCTGCAGCAGTTTGGATTTCCTGTACTTATTGTATGAGGGTTTAGCAGGAAGTCTTCCTCAACCTAGACCTGGAGTGGATTTTGTGCTTCAGCACCTCATGGGCAAACTGTATTTTAGTTATTAAGTTATAAATTAGGCAAATAACCCTAAAGGTTTACAATTTTATTTAGATGGTTTAAGACTATTTGAGATCTAAGTTTACATATGCTACTTGAAAACTCTGGTATAAATTGCATAACTACAGGTTGTAATTACTGTACTATCCTTCAGCCAATCTTATTAATTAGAGGTACACAACCATGCCCTGTACAAATAATTTTTCTGTAGTTTAGCAAACCCAAAAAGGACTTTATACCTTTGATTTTTTTTTTTACGTTTTCATTCCCACATTGTGTAAAACTCTGCTATAAAACTCAGCCCGTCTTTTGAATTGTAATTTTTTTCGGGCACCCCCACTTATGGGCTATTCTTAACTTTTACCCCCTCCAACACATAACACGCTGAAAAAATTGAGGGTTTTGCACCTTTGAGCAGTAAAAAAGATTGGCTTTTTATAGTAGAGTAAGTTACCCTGCTACATTCCCTTAATTATTTGAAACTTGATTATAGAAGATTTCCACCAATAGTGGTAGAATATTCACCTATTCTGGTGATGGTTAGGACGGCTATGGGGGTTATGGAGGAGGCCGTTTTTTGTATAGGTGAACTTTAATCAATTTACACATAATTTTAAAAAACTACACAAATTATGATAGCATATATTTTACATTAATAATATCATGGCTTAAATGAATGACAATCCCTGCAAGGTATATATTTCTAACTAAGCCTTTGCCAAGATCCCTGCATAAGCTATGGCAAGTGATTATTGTATGGAGGTTTAGCAGGAAAGTTTTCCTCAACCTAGACCGGGACTCTGTGCTTTAGCACCTCAGGGGAAAACTGTATTTAAGTCAGTAATTTATAGGTTAGGAATATACCCTAACAAGGTAAGCACGTTACCTAGATGTATTTGAGAATATTTAGAGGTTGAAATATTAGCGTAAATATGCTCCTTGAAAACAATGGGATAATAGCATAACTATGATAACTAAATTACAGGATGAAGATAACCGTCTGCAGCTCCGGCTCAACTGCTCCATTCCAATGAGTGGCCCCTCAGTGTTATGGAAATGGGCGGAGGACATTGTCTTCATTAGAATGGGCTCCCCATGTGATGCTGTAGCAGTTTTGATCCCCCTACTTATTGTATGGGGATTTGGCAGCAAAGTCTTCCTCAACCTAGACCTGGAGTGGACTCTGTGCTTTAGCGCCTCATGGGCAAACTGTATTTTAGTCAGTAAGTTATATGTTAGGAATATACCCTAACAAGCTTCTCATGATACCTAAACATTTTAGGAATACTTAGAAGTTGAAATGTAAGAGTAAATATGGCACTTGAAAACATTGGGATAATAGTAAAACTATGATAACTAAATTACAGGATGAAGATAACCGTCTGCAGCTCCGGCTCGACTGCTCCATTCCAATGAGTGGCCCCCTCAATGTTATGGAAATGGGCGGAGGACATTGTCTTCATTAGAATGGGCTCCCCATCTGATGCTGCAGCAGTTTGGATTTCCTGTGCTTATTGTATGAGGGTTTAGCAGGAAGTCTTCCTCAACCTAGACCTGGAGTGGACTCTGTGCTTCAGCACCTCATGGGCAAACTACATTTTAGTTATTAAGTTATAAATTAGGCAAATAACCCCAAAGGTTTACAATTTTATTTAGATGGTTTAAGACTATTTGAGATCTAAGTGTACATATGCTACTTGAAAACTCTGGTATAAATTGCATAACTACAGGTTGTAATTACTGTACTATTCTTCAGCCAATCTTATTAATTAGAGGTACACAACCATGCCCTGTACAAATAATTTTTCTGTAGTTTAGCAAACCCAAAAAGGACTTTATACCTTTGATGTTTTTTTTTTAACTTTTTCATTCCCACATTGTGTAAAACTCTGCTATAAAACTCAGCCCGTCTTATGAATTGTAATTTTTTCGGGCACCCCCACTTATGGGCTATTCTTAACTTTTACCCCCTCCAACACATAACACGCTGAAAAAATTGAGGGTTTTGCACCTTTGAGCAGTAAAAAAGATTGGCTTTTTATAGTAGAGTAAGTTACTCTGCTACATTCCCTTAATTATTTGAAACTTGATTATAGAAGATTTCCACCAATAGTGGTAGAATATTCACCTATTCTGGTGATGGTTAGGACGGCTATGGGGGTTATGGAGGAGGCCGTTTTTTGTATAGGTGAACTTTAATCAATTTACAAATAATTTTAAAAAACTACACAAATTATGATAGCATATATTTTACATTAATGATATTATGGCTTAAATGAATGACAATCCCTGCAAGGTATATATTTCTAACTAAGCCTTTGCCAAGATCCCTGCATAAGCTATGGCAAGTGATTATTGTATGGAGGTTTAGCAGGAAAGTTTTCCTCAACCTAGACCGGGACTCTGTGCTTTAGCACCTCAGGGGAAAACTGTATTTAAGTCAGTAATTTATAGGTTAGGAATATACCCTAACAAGGTAAGCACGTTACCTAGATGTATTTGAGAATATTTAGAGCTTGAAATATTAGCGTAAATATGCTCCTTGAAAACAATGGGATAATAGCATAACTATGATAACTAAATTACAGGATGAAGATAACCGTCTGCAGCTCCGGCTCAACTGCTCCATTCCAATGAGTGGCCCCTCAGTGTTATGGAAATGGGCGGAGGACATTGTCTTCATTAGAATGGGCTCCCCATGTGATGCTGTAGCAGTTTTGATCCCCCTACTTATTGTATGGGGATTTGGCAGCAAAGTCTTCCTCAACCTAGACCTGGAGTGGACTCTGTGCTTTAGCACCTCATGGGCAAACTGTATTTTAGTCAGTAAGTTATATGTTAGGAATATACCCTAACAAGCTTCTCATGATACCTAAACATTTTAGGAATACTTAGAAGTTGAAATGTAAGAGTAAATATGGCACTTGAAAACATTGGGATAATAGTAAAACTATGATAACTAAATTACAGGATGAAGATAACCGTCTGCAGCTCCGGCTCGACTGCTCCATTCCAATGAGTGGCCCCCTCAATGTTATGGAAATGGGCGGAGGACATTGTCTTCATTAGAATGGGCTCCCCATCTGATGCTGCAGCAGTTTGGATTTCCTGTACTTATTGTATGAGGGTTTAGCAGGAAGTCTTCCTCAACCTAGACCTGGAGTGGATTTTGTGCTTCAGCACCTCATGGGCAAACTGTATTTTAGTTATTAAGTTATAAATTAGGCAAATAACCCTAAAGGTTTACAATTTTATTTAGATGGTTTAAGACTATTTGAGATCTAAGTTTACATATGCTACTTGAAAACTCTGGTATAAATTGCATAACTACAGGTTGTAATTACTGTACTATCCTTCAGCCAATCTTATTAATTAGAGGTACACAACCATGCCCTGTACAAATAATTTTTCTGTAGTTTAGCAAACCCAAAAAGGACTTTATACCTTTGATTTTTTTTTTTACGTTTTCATTCCCACATTGTGTAAAACTCTGCTATAAAACTCAGCCCGTCTTTTGAATTGTAATTTTTTTCGGGCACCCCCACTTATGGGCTATTCTTAACTTTTACCCCCTCCAACACATAACACGCTGAAAAAATTGAGGGTTTTGCACCTTTGAGCAGTAAAAAAGATTGGCTTTTTATAGTAGAGTAAGTTACCCTGCTACATTCCCTTAATTATTTGAAACTTGATTATAGAAGATTTCCACCAATAGTGGTAGAATATTCACCTATTCTGGTGATGGTTAGGACGGCTATGGGGGTTATGGAGGAGGCCGTTTTTTGTATAGGTGAACTTTAATCAATTTACAAATAATTTTAAAAAACTACACAAATTATGATAGCATATATTTTACATTAATAATATCATGGCTTAAATGAATGACAATCCCTGCAAGGTATATATTTCTAACTAAGCCTTTGCCAAGATCCCTGCATAAGCTATGGCAAGTGATTATTGTATGGAGGTTTAGCAGGAAAGTTTTCCTCAACCTAGACCGGGACTCTGTGCTTTAGCACCTCAGGGGAAAACTGTATTTAAGTCAGTAATTTATAGGTTAGGAATATACCCTAACAAGGTAAGCACGTTACCTAGATGTATTTGAGAATATTTAGAGGTTGAAATATTAGCGTAAATATGCTCCTTGAAAACAATGGGATAATAGCATAACTATGATAACTAAATTACAGGATGAAGATAACCGTCTGCAGCTCCGGCTCAACTGCTCCATTCCAATGAGTGGCCCCTCAGTGTTATGGAAATGGGCGGAGGACATTGTCTTCATTAGAATGGGCTCCCCATGTGATGCTGTAGCAGTTTTGATCCCCCTACTTATTGTATGGGGATTTGGCAGCAAAGTCTTCCTCAACCTAGACCTGGAGTGGACTCTGTGCTTTAGCGCCTCATGGGCAAACTGTATTTTAGTCAGTAAGTTATATGTTAGGAATATACCCTAACAAGCTTCTCATGATACCTAAACATTTTAGGAATACTTAGAAGTTGAAATGTAAGAGTAAATATGGCACTTGAAAACATTGGGATAATAGTAAAACTATGATAACTAAATTACAGGATGAAGATAACCGTCTGCAGCTCCGGCTCGACTGCTCCATTCCAATGAGTGGCCCCCTCAATGTTATGGAAATGGGCGGAGGACATTGTCTTCATTAGAATGGGCTCCCCATCTGATGCTGCAGCAGTTTGGATTTCCTGTACTTATTGTATGAGGGTTTAGCAGGAAGTCTTCCTCAACCTAGACCTGGAGTGGACTCTGTGCTTCAGCACCTCATGGGCAAACTACATTTTAGTTATTAAGTTATAAATTAGGCAAATAACCCCAAAGGTTTACAATTTTATTTAGATGGTTTAAGACTATTTGAGATCTAAGTGTACATATGCTACTTGAAAACTCTGGTATAAATTGCATAACTACAGGTTGTAATTACTGTACTATTCTTCAGCCAATCTTATTAATTAGAGGTACACAACCATGCCCTGTACAAATAATTTTTCTGTAGTTTAGCAAACCCAAAAAGGACTTTATACCTTTGATGTTTTTTTTTTAACTTTTTCATTCCCACATTGTGTAAAACTCTGCTATAAAACTCAGCCCGTCTTATGAATTGTAATTTTTTCGGGCACCCCCACTTATGGGCTATTCTTAACTTTTACCCCCTCCAACACATAACACGCTGAAAAAATTGAGGGTTTTGCACCTTTGAGCAGTAAAAAAGATTGGCTTTTTATAGTAGAGTAAGTTACTCTGCTACATTCCCTTAATTATTTGAAACTTGATTATAGAAGATTTCCACCAATAGTGGTAGAATATTCACCTATTCTGGTGATGGTTAGGACGGCTATGGGGGTTATGGAGGAGGCCGTTTTTTGTATAGGTGAACTTTAATCAATTTACAAATAATTTTAAAAAACTACACAAATTATGATAGCATATATTTTACATTAATGATATTATGGCTTAAATGAATGACAATCCCTGCAAGGTATATATTTCTAACTAAGCCTTTGCCAAGATCCCTGCATAAGCTATGGCAAGTGATTATTGTATGGAGGTTTAGCAGGAAAGTTTTCCTCAACCTAGACCGGGACTCTGTGCTTTAGCACCTCAGGGGAAAACTGTATTTAAGTCAGTAATTTATAGGTTAGGAATATACCCTAACAAGGTAAGCACGTTACCTAGATGTATTTGAGAATATTTAGAGCTTGAAATATTAGCGTAAATATGCTCCTTGAAAACAATGGGATAATAGCATAACTATGATAACTAAATTACAGGATGAAGATAACCGTCTGCAGCTCCGGCTCAACTGCTCCATTCCAATGAGTGGCCCCTCAGTGTTATGGAAATGGGCGGAGGACATTGTCTTCATTAGAATGGGCTCCCCATGTGATGCTGTAGCAGTTTTGATCCCCCTACTTATTGTATGGGGATTTGGCAGCAAAGTCTTCCTCAACCTAGACCTGGAGTGGACTCTGTGCTTTAGCACCTCATGGGCAAACTGTATTTTAGTCAGTAAGTTATATGTTAGGAATATACCCTAACAAGCTTCTCATGATACCTAAACATTTTAGGAATACTTAGAAGTTGAAATGTAAGAGTAAATATGGCACTTGAAAACATTGGGATAATAGTAAAACTATGATAACTAAATTACAGGATGAAGATAACCGTCTGCAGCTCCGGCTCGACTGCTCCATTCCAATGAGTGGCCCCCTCAATGTTATGGAAATGGGCGGAGGACATTGTCTTCATTAGAATGGGCTCCCCATCTGATGCTGCAGCAGTTTGGATTTCCTGTACTTATTGTATGAGGGTTTAGCAGGAAGTCTTCCTCAACCTAGACCTGGAGTGGATTTTGTGCTTCAGCACCTCATGGGCAAACTGTATTTTAGTTATTAAGTTATAAATTAGGCAAATAACCCTAAAGGTTTACAATTTTATTTAGATGGTTTAAGACTATTTGAGATCTAAGTTTACATATGCTACTTGAAAACTCTGGTATAAATTGCATAACTACAGGTTGTAATTACTGTACTATCCTTCAGCCAATCTTATTAATTAGAGGTACACAACCATGCCCTGTACAAATAATTTTTCTGTAGTTTAGCAAACCCAAAAAGGACTTTATACCTTTGATTTTTTGTTTTACGTTTTCATTCCCACATTGTGTAAAACTCTGCTATAAAACTCAGCCCGTCTTTTGAATTGTAATTTTTTTCGGGCACCCCCACTTATGGGCTATTCTTAACTTTTACCCCCTCCAACACATAACACGCTTAAAAAAATTTGAGGGTTTTGCACCTTTGAGCAGTAAAAAAGATTGGCTTTTTATAGTAGAGTAAGTTACCCTGCTACATTCCCTTAATTATTTGAAACTTGATTATAGAAGATTTCCACCAATAGTGGTAGAATATTCACCTATTCTGGTGATGGTTAGGACGGCTATGGGGGTTATGGAGGAGGCCGTTTTTTGTATAGGTGAACTTTAATCAATTTACAAATAATTTTAAAAAACTACACAAATTATGATAGCATATATTTTACATTAATAATATCATGGCTTAAATGAATGACAATCCCTGCAAGGTATATATTTCTAACTAAGCCTTTGCCAAGATCCCTGCATAAGCTATGGCAAGTGATTATTGTATGGAGGTTTAGCAGGAAAGTTTTCCTCAACCTAGACCGGGACTCTGTGCTTTAGCACCTCAGGGGAAAACTGTATTTAAGTCAGTAATTTATAGGTTAGGAATATACCCTAACAAGCTAAGCACGTTACCTAGATGTATTTGAGAATATTTAGAGGTTGAAATATTAGCGTAAATATGCTCCTTGAAAACAATGGGATAATAGCATAACTATGATAACTAAATTACAGGATGAAGATAACCGTCTGCAGCTCCGGCTCAACTGCTCCATTCCAATGAGTGGCCCCTCAGTGTTATGGAAATGGGCGGAGGACATTGTCTTCATTAGAATGGGCTCCCCATGTGATGCTGTAGCAGTTTTGATTCCCCTACTTATTGTATGGGGATTTGGCAGCAAAGTCTTCCTCAACCTAGACCTGGAGTGGACTCTGTGCTTTAGCACCTCATGGGCAAACTGTATTTTAGTCAGTAAGTTATATGTTAGGAATATACCCTAACAAGCTTCTCATGATACCTAAACATTTTAGGAATACTTAGAAGTTGAAATGTAAGAGTAAATATGGCACTTGAAAACATTGGGATAATAGTAAAACTATGATAACTAAATTACAGGATGAAGATAACCGTCTGCAGCTCCGGCTCGACTGCTCCATTCCAATGAGTGGCCCCCTCAATGTTATGGAAATGGGCGGAGGACATTGTCTTCATTAGAATGGGCTCCCCATCTGATGCTGCAGCAGTTTGGATTTCCTGTACTTATTGTATGAGGGTTTAGCAGGAAGTCTTCCTCAACCTAGACCTGGAGTGGATTTTGTGCTTCAGCACCTCATGGGCAAACTGTATTTTAGTTATTAAGTTATAAATTAGGCAAATAACCCTAAAGGTTTACAATTTTATTTAGATGGTTTAAGACTATTTGAGATCTAAGTGTACATATGCTACTTGAAAACTCTGGTATAAATTGCATAACTACAGGTTGTAATTACTGTACTATCCTTCAGCCAATCTTATTAATTAGAGGTACACAACCATGCCCTGTACAAATAATTTTTCTGTAGTTTAGCAAACCCAAAAAGGTCTTTATACCTTTGATGTTTTTTTTTTACTTTTTCATTCCCACATTGTGTAAAACTCTGCTATAAAACTCAGCCCGTCTTATGAATTGTAATTTTTTCGGGCACCCCCACTTATGGGCTATTCTTAACTTTTACCCCCTCCAACACATAACACGCTGAAAAAATTGAGGGTTTTGCACCTTTGAGCAGTAAAAAAGATTGGCTTTTTATAGTAGAGTAAGTTACCCTGCTACATTCCCTTAATTATTTGAAACTTGATTATAGAAGATTTCCACCAATAGTGGTAGAATATTCACCTATTCTGGTGATGGTTAGGACGGCTATGGGGGTTATGGAGGAGGCCGTTTTTTGTATAGGTGAACTTTAATCAATTTACAAATAATTTTAAAAAACTACACAAATTATGATAGCATATATTTTACATTAATAATATCATGGCTTAAATGAATGACAATCCCTGCAAGGTATATATTTCTAACTAAGCCTTTGCCAAGATCCCTGCATAAGCTATGGCAAGTGATTATTGTATGGAGGTTTAGCAGGAAAGTTTTCCTCAACCTAGACCGGGACTCTGTGCTTTAGCACCTCAGGGGAAAACTGTATTTAAGTCAGTAATTTATAGGTTAGGAATATACCCTAACAAGGTAAGCACGTTACCTAGATGTATTTGAGAATATTTAGAGGTTGAAATATTAGCGTAAATATGCTCCTTGAAAACAATGGGATAATAGCATAACTATGATAACTAAATTACAGGATGAAGATAACCGTCTGCAGCTCCGGCTCAACTGCTCCATTCCAATGAGTGGCCCCTCAGTGTTATGGAAATGGGCGGAGGACATTGTCTTCATTAGAATGGGCTCCCCATGTGATGCTGTAGCAGTTTTGATCCCCCTACTTATTGTATGGGGATTTGGCAGCAAAGTCTTCCTCAACCTAGACCTGGAGTGGACTCTGTGCTTTAGCACCTCATGGGCAAACTGTATTTTAGTCAGTAAGTTATATGTTAGGAATATACCCTAACAAGCTTCTCATGATACCTAAACATTTTAGGAATACTTAGAAGTTGAAATGTAAGAGTAAATATGGCACTTGAAAACATTGGGATAATAGTAAAACTATGATAACTAAATTACAGGATGAAGATAACCGTCTGCAGCTCCGGCTCGACTGCTCCATTCCAATGAGTGGCCCCCTCAATGTTATGGAAATGGGCGGAGGACATTGTCTTCATTAGAATGGGCTCCCCATCTGATGCTGCAGCAGTTTGGATTTCCTGTACTTATTGTATGAGGGTTTAGCAGGAAGTCTTCCTCAACCTAGACCTGGAGTGGATTTTGTGCTTCAGCACCTCATGGGCAAACTGTATTTTAGTTATTAAGTTATAAATTAGGCAAATAACCCTAAAGGTTTACAATTTTATTTAGATGGTTTAAGACTATTTGAGATCTAAGTTTACATATGCTACTTGAAAACTCTGGTATAAATTGCATAACTACAGGTTGTAATTACTGTACTATCCTTCAGCCAATCTTATTAATTAGAGGTACACAACCATGCCCTGTACAAATAATTTTTCTGTAGTTTAGCAAACCCAAAAAGGACTTTATACCTTTGATTTTTTGTTTTACGTTTTCATTCCCACATTGTGTAAAACTCTGCTATAAAACTCAGCCCGTCTTTTGAATTGTAATTTTTTTCGGGCACCCCCACTTATGGGCTATTCTTAACTTTTACCCCCTCCAACACATAACACGCTTAAAAAAATTGAGGGTTTTGCACCTTTGAGCAGTAAAAAAGATTGGCTTTTTATAGTAGAGTAAGTTACCCTGCTACATTCCCTTAATTATTTGAAACTTGATTATAGAAGATTTCCACCAATAGTGGTAGAATATTCACCTATTCTGGTGATGGTTAGGACGGCTATGGGGGTTATGGAGGAGGCCGTTTTTTGTATAGGTGAACTTTAATCAATTTACAAATAATTTTAAAAAACTACACAAATTATGATAGCATATATTTTACATTAATAATATCATGGCTTAAATGAATGACAATCCCTGCAAGGTATATATTTCTAACTAAGCCTTTGCCAAGATCCCTGCATAAGCTATGGCAAGTGATTATTGTATGGAGGTTTAGCAGGAAAGTTTTCCTCAACCTAGACCGGGACTCTGTGCTTTAGCACCTCAGGGGAAAACTGTATTTAAGTCAGTAATTTATAGGTTAGGAATATACCCTAACAAGCTAAGCACGTTACCTAGATGTATTTGAGAATA
Source organism: Engystomops pustulosus (assembly GCF_040894005.1). Classification (NCBI taxonomy): domain Eukaryota; kingdom Metazoa; phylum Chordata; class Amphibia; order Anura; family Leptodactylidae; genus Engystomops; species Engystomops pustulosus. Next base: position 63,511,350 of record NC_092416.1, on the reverse strand, counting down.
TTTAGAGGTTGAAATATTAGCGTAAATATGCTCCTTGAAAACAATGGGATAATAGCATAACTATGATAACTAAATTACAGGATGAAGATAACCGTCTGCAGCTCCGGCTCAACTGCTCCATTCCAATGAGTGGCCCCTCAGTGTTATGGAAATGGGCGGAGGACATTGTCTTCATTAGAATGGGCTCCCCATGTGATGCTGTAGCAGTTTTGATCCCCCTACTTATTGTATGGGGATTTGGCAGCAAAGTCTTCCTCAACCTAGACCTGGAGTGGACTCTGTGCTTTAGCACCTCATGGGCAAACTGTATTTTAGTCAGTAAGTTATATGTTAGGAATATACCCTAACAAGCTTCTCATGATACCTAAACATTTTAGGAATACTTAGAAGTTGAAATGTAAGAGTAAATATGGCACTTGAAAACATTGGGATAATAGTAAAACTATGATAACTAAATTACAGGATGAAGATAACCGTCTGCAGCTCCGGCTCGACTGCTCCATTCCAATGAGTGGCCCCCTCAATGTTATGGAAATGGGCGGAGGACATTGTCTTCATTAGAATGGGCTCCCCATCTGATGCTGCAGCAGTTTGGATTTCCTGTACTTATTGTATGAGGGTTTAGCAGGAAGTCTTCCTCAACCTAGACCTGGAGTGGATTTTGTGCTTCAGCACCTCATGGGCAAACTGTATTTTAGTTATTAAGTTATAAATTAGGCAAATAACCCTAAAGGTTTACAATTTTATTTAGATGGTTTAAGACTATTTGAGATCTAAGTGTACATATGCTACTTGAAAACTCTGGTATAAATTGCATAACTACAGGTTGTAATTACTGTACTATCCTTCAGCCAATCTTATTAATTAGAGGTACACAACCATGCCCTGTACAAATAATTTTTCTGTAGTTTAGCAAACCCAAAAAGGTCTTTATACCTTTGATGTTTTTTTTTTACTTTTTCATTCCCACATTGTGTAAAACTCTGCTATAAAACTCAGCCCGTCTTATGAATTGTAATTTTTTCGGGCACCCCCACTTATGGGCTATTCTTAACTTTTACCCCCTCCAACACATAACACGCTGAAAAAATTGAGGGTTTTGCACCTTTGAGCAGTAAAAAAGATTGGCTTTTTATAGTAGAGTAAGTTACCCTGCTACATTCCCTTAATTATTTGAAACTTGATTATAGAAGATTTCCACCAATAGTGGTAGAATATTCACCTATTCTGGTGATGGTTAGGACGGCTATGGGGGTTATGGAGGAGGCCGTTTTTTGTATAGGTGAACTTTAATCAATTTACAAATAATTTTAAAAAACTACACAAATTATGATAGCATATATTTTACATTAATAATATCATGGCTTAAATGAATGACAATCCCTGCAAGGTATATATTTCTAACTAAGCCTTTGCCAAGATCCCTGCATAAGCTATGGCAAGTGATTATTGTATGGAGGTTTAGCAGGAAAGTTTTCCTCAACCTAGACCGGGACTCTGTGCTTTAGCACCTCAGGGGAAAACTGTATTTAAGTCAGTAATTTATAGGTTAGGAATATACCCTAACAAGGTAAGCACGTTACCTAGATGTATTTGAGAATATTTAGAGGTTGAAATATTAGCGTAAATATGCTCCTTGAAAACAATGGGATAATAGCATAACTATGATAACTAAATTACAGGATGAAGATAACCGTCTGCAGCTCCGGCTCAACTGCTCCATTCCAATGAGTGGCCCCTCAGTGTTATGGAAATGGGCGGAGGACATTGTCTTCATTAGAATGGGCTCCCCATGTGATGCTGTAGCAGTTTTGATCCCCCTACTTATTGTATGGGGATTTGGCAGCAAAGTCTTCCTCAACCTAGACCTGGAGTGGACTCTGTGCTTTAGCGCCTCATGGGCAAACTGTATTTTAGTCAGTAAGTTATATGTTAGGAATATACCCTAACAAGCTTCTCATGATACCTAAACATTTTAGGAATACTTAGAAGTTGAAATGTAAGAGTAAATATGGCACTTGAAAACATTGGGATAATAGTAAAACTATGATAACTAAATTACAGGATGAAGATAACCGTCTGCAGCTCCGGCTCGACTGCTCCATTCCAATGAGTGGCCCCCTCAATGTTATGGAAATGGGCGGAGGACATTGTCTTCATTAGAATGGGCTCCCCATCTGATGCTGCAGCAGTTTGGATTTCCTGTACTTATTGTATGAGGGTTTAGCAGGAAGTCTTCCTCAACCTAGACCTGGAGTGGATTTTGTGCTTCAGCACCTCATGGGCAAACTGTATTTTAGTTATTAAGTTATAAATTAGGCAAATAACCCTAAAGGTTTACAATTTTATTTAGATGGTTTAAGACTATTTGAGATCTAAGTTTACATATGCTACTTGAAAACTCTGGTATAAATTGCATAACTACAGGTTGTAATTACTGTACTATCCTTCAGCCAATCTTATTAATTAGAGGTACACAACCATGCCCTGTACAAATAATTTTTCTGTAGTTTAGCAAACCCAAAAAGGACTTTATACCTTTGATTTTTTTTTTTACGTTTTCATTCCCACATTGTGTAAAACTCTGCTATAAAACTCAGCCCGTCTTTTGAATTGTAATTTTTTTCGGGCACCCCCACTTATGGGCTATTCTTAACTTTTACCCCCTCCAACACATAACACGCTGAAAAAATTGAGGGTTTTGCACCTTTGAGCAGTAAAAAAGATTGGCTTTTTATAGTAGAGTAAGTTACCCTGCTACATTCCCTTAATTATTTGAAACTTGATTATAGAAGATTTCCACCAATAGTGGTAGAATATTCACCTATTCTGGTGATGGTTAGGACGGCTATGGGGGTTATGGAGGAGGCCGTTTTTTGTATAGGTGAACTTTAATCAATTTACAAATAATTTTAAAAAACTACACAAATTATGATAGCATATATTTTACATTAATAATATCATGGCTTAAATGAATGACAATCCCTGCAAGGTATATATTTCTAACTAAGCCTTTGCCAAGATCCCTGCATAAGCTATGGCAAGTGATTATTGTATGGAGGTTTAGCAGGAAAGTTTTCCTCAACCTAGACCGGGACTCTGTGCTTTAGCACCTCAGGGGAAAACTGTATTTAAGTCAGTAATTTATAGGTTAGGAATATACCCTAACAAGGTAAGCACGTTACCTAGATGTATTTGAGAATATTTAGAGGTTGAAATATTAGCGTAAATATGCTCCTTGAAAACAATGGGATAATAGCATAACTATGATAACTAAATTACAGGATGAAGATAACCGTCTGCAGCTCCGGCTCAACTGCTCCATTCCAATGAGTGGCCCCTCAGTGTTATGGAAATGGGCGGAGGACATTGTCTTCATTAGAATGGGCTCCCCATGTGATGCTGTAGCAGTTTTGATCCCCCTACTTATTGTATGGGGATTTGGCAGCAAAGTCTTCCTCAACCTAGACCTGGAGTGGACTCTGTGCTTTAGCGCCTCATGGGCAAACTGTATTTTAGTCAGTAAGTTATATGTTAGGAATATACCCTAACAAGCTTCTCATGATACCTAAACATTTTAGGAATACTTAGAAGTTGAAATGTAAGAGTAAATATGGCACTTGAAAACATTGGGATAATAGTAAAACTATGATAACTAAATTACAGGATGAAGATAACCGTCTGCAGCTCCGGCTCGACTGCTCCATTCCAATGAGTGGCCCCCTCAATGTTATGGAAATGGGCGGAGGACATTGTCTTCATTAGAATGGGCTCCCCATCTGATGCTGCAGCAGTTTGGATTTCCTGTACTTATTGTATGAGGGTTTAGCAGGAAGTCTTCCTCAACCTAGACCTGGAGTGGATTTTGTGCTTCAGCACCTCATGGGCAAACTGTATTTTAGTTATTAAGTTATAAATTAGGCAAATAACCTTAAAGGTTTACAATTTTATTTAGATGGTTTAAGACTATTTGAGATCTAAGTTTACATATGCTACTTGAAAACTCTGGTATAAATTGCATAACTACAGGTTGTAATTACTGTACTATCCTTCAGCCAATCTTATTAATTAGAGGTACACAACCATGCCCTGTACAAATAATTTTTCTGTAGTTTAGCAAACCCAAAAAGGACTTTATACCTTTGATTTTTTTTTTTACGTTTTCATTCCCACATTGTGTAAAACTCTGCTATAAAACTCAGCCCGTCTTTTGAATTGTAATTTTTTTCGGGCACCCCCACTTATGGGCTATTCTTAACTTTTACCCCCTCCAACACATAACACGCTTAAAAAAATTGAGGGTTTTGCACCTTTGAGCAGTAAAAAAGATTGGCTTTTTATAGTAGAGTAAGTTACCCTGCTACATTCCCTTAATTATTTGAAACTTGATTATAGAAGATTTCCACCAATAGTGGTAGAATATTCACCTATTCTGGTGATGGTTAGGACGGCTATGGGGGTTATGGAGGAGGCCGTTTTTTGTATAGGTGAACTTTAATCAATTTACAAATAATTTTAAAAAACTACACAAATTATGATAGCATATATTTTACATTAATAATATCATGGCTTAAATGAATGACAATCCCTGCAAGGTATATATTTCTAACTAAGCCTTTGCCAAGATCCCTGCATAAGCTATGGCAAGTGATTATTGTATGGAGGTTTAGCAGGAAAGTTTTCCTCAACCTAGAACGGGACTCTGTGCTTTAGCACCTCAGGGGAAAACTGTATTTAAGTCAGTAATTTATAGGTTAGCAATATACCCTAACAAGCTAAGCACGTTACCTAGATGTATTTGAGAATATTTAGAGGTTGAAATATTAGCGTAAATATGCTCCTTGAAAACAATGGGATAATAGCATAACTATGATAACTAAATTACAGGATGAAGATAACCGTCTGCAGCTCCGGCTCAACTGCTCCATTCCAATGAGTGGCCCCTCAGTGTTATGGAAATGGGCGGAGGACATTGTCTTCATTAGAATGGGCTCCCCATGTGATGCTGTAGCAGTTTTGATCCCCCTACTTATTGTATGGGGATTTGGCAGCAAAGTCTTCCTCAACCTAGACCTGGAGTGGACTCTGTGCTTTAGCACCTCATGGGCAAACTGTATTTTAGTCAGTAAGTTATATGTTAGGAATATACCCTAACAAGCTTCTCATGATACCTAAACATTTTAGGAATACTTAGAAGTTGAAATGTAAGAGTAAATATGGCACTTGAAAACATTGGGATAATAGTAAAACTATGATAACTAAATTACAGGATGAAGATAACCGTCTGCAGCTCCGGCTCGACTGCTCCATTCCAATGAGTGGCCCCCTCAATGTTATGGAAATGGGCGGAGGACATTGTCTTCATTAGAATGGGCTCCCCATCTGATGCTGCAGCAGTTTGGATTTCCTGTACTTATTGTATGAGGGTTTAGCAGGAAGTCTTCCTCAACCTAGACCTGGAGTGGATTTTGTGCTTCAGCACCTCATGGGCAAACTGTATTTTAGTTATTAAGTTATAAATTAGGCAAATAACCCTAAAGGTTTACAATTTTATTTAGATGGTTTAAGACTATTTGAGATCTAAGTGTACATATGCTACTTGAAAACTCTGGTATAAATTGCATAACTACAGGTTGTAATTACTGTACTATCCTTCAGCCAATCTTATTAATTAGAGGTACACAACCATGCCCTGTACAAATAATTTTTCTGTAGTTTAGCAAACCCAAAAAGGTCTTTATACCTTTGATGTTTTTTTTTTACTTTTTCATTCCCACATTGTGTAAAACTCTGCTATAAAACTCAGCCCGTCTTATGAATTGTAATTTTTTCGGGCACCCCCACTTATGGGCTATTCTTAACTTTTACCCCCTCCAACACATAACACGCTGAAAAAATTGAGGGTTTTGCACCTTTGAGCAGTAAAAAAGATTGGCTTTTTATAGTAGAGTAAGTTACCCTGCTACATTCCCTTAATTATTTGAAACTTGATTATAGAAGATTTCCACCAATAGTGGTAGAATATTCACCTATTCTGGTGATGGTTAGGACGGCTATGGGGGTTATGGAGGAGGCCGTTTTTTGTATAGGTGAACTTTAATCAATTTACAAATAATTTTAAAAAACTACACAAATTATGATAGCATATATTTTACATTAATAATATCATGGCTTAAATGAATGACAATCCCTGCAAGGTATATATTTCTAACTAAGCCTTTGCCAAGATCCCTGCATAAGCTATGGCAAGTGATTATTGTATGGAGGTTTAGCAGGAAAGTTTTCCTCAACCTAGACCGGGACTCTGTGCTTTAGCACCTCAGGGGAAAACTGTATTTAAGTCAGTAATTTATAGGTTAGGAATATACCCTAACAAGGTAAGCACGTTACCTAGATGTATTTGAGAATATTTAGAGGTTGAAATATTAGCGTAAATATGCTCCTTGAAAACAATGGGATAATAGCATAACTATGATAACTAAATTACAGGATGAAGATAACCGTCTGCAGCTCCGGCTCAACTGCTCCATTCCAATGAGTGGCCCCTCAGTGTTATGGAAATGGGCGGAGGACATTGTCTTCATTAGAATGGGCTCCCCATGTGATGCTGTAGCAGTTTTGATCCCCCTACTTATTGTATGGGGATTTGGCAGCAAAGTCTTCCTCAACCTAGACCTGGAGTGGACTCTGTGCTTTAGCGCCTCATGGGCAAACTGTATTTTAGTCAGTAAGTTATATGTTAGGAATATACCCTAACAAGCTTCTCATGATACCTAAACATTTTAGGAATACTTAGAAGTTGAAATGTAAGAGTAAATATGGCACTTGAAAACATTGGGATAATAGTAAAACTATGATAACTAAATTACAGGATGAAGATAACCGTCTGCAGCTCCGGCTCGACTGCTCCATTCCAATGAGTGGCCCCCTCAATGTTATGGAAATGGGCGGAGGACATTGTCTTCATTAGAATGGGCTCCCCATCTGATGCTGCAGCAGTTTGGATTTCCTGTACTTATTGTATGAGGGTTTAGCAGGAAGTCTTCCTCAACCTAGACCTGGAGTGGATTTTGTGCTTCAGCACCTCATGGGCAAACTGTATTTTAGTTATTAAGTTATAAATTAGGCAAATAACCCTAAAGGTTTACAATTTTATTTAGATGGTTTAAGACTATTTGAGATCTAAGTTTACATATGCTACTTGAAAACTCTGGTATAAATTGCATAACTACAGGTTGTAATTACTGTACTATCCTTCAGCCAATCTTATTAATTAGAGGTACACAACCATGCCCTGTACAAATAATTTTTCTGTAGTTTAGCAAACCCAAAAAGGACTTTATACCTTTGATTTTTTTTTTTACGTTTTCATTCCCACATTGTGTAAAACTCTGCTATAAAACTCAGCCCGTCTTTTGAATTGTAATTTTTTTCGGGCACCCCCACTTATGGGCTATTCTTAACTTTTACCCCCTCCAACACATAACACGCTTAAAAAAATTGAGGGTTTTGCACCTTTGAGCAGTAAAAAAGATTGGCTTTTTATAGTAGAGTAAGTTACCCTGCTACATTCCCTTAATTATTTGAAACTTGATTATAGAAGATTTCCACCAATAGTGGTAGAATATTCACCTATTCTGGTGATGGTTAGGACGGCTATGGGGGTTATGGAGGAGGCCGTTTTTTGTATAGGTGAACTTTAATCAATTTACAAATAATTTTAAAAAACTACACAAATTATGATAGCATATATTTTACATTAATAATATCATGGCTTAAATGAATGACAATCCCTGCAAGGTATATATTTCTAACTAAGCCTTTGCCAAGATCCCTGCATAAGCTATGGCAAGTGATTATTGTATGGAGGTTTAGCAGGAAAGTTTTCCTCAACCTAGACCGGGACTCTGTGCTTTAGCACCTCAGGGGAAAACTGTATTTAAGTCAGTAATTTATAGGTTAGGAATATACCCTAACAAGGTAAGCACGTTACCTAGATGTATTTGAGAATATTTAGAGGTTGAAATATTAGCGTAAATATGCTCCTTGAAAACAATGGGATAATAGCATAACTATGATAACTAAATTACAGGATGAAGATAACCGTCTGCAGCTCCGGCTCAACTGCTCCATTCCAATGAGTGGCCCCTCAGTGTTATGGAAATGGGCGGAGGACATTGTCTTCATTAGAATGGGCTCCCCATGTGATGCTGTAGCAGTTTTGATCCCCCTACTTATTGTATGGGGATTTGGCAGCAAAGTCTTCCTCAACCTAGACCTGGAGTGGACTCTGTGCTTTAGCGCCTCATGGGCAAACTGTATTTTAGTCAGTAAGTTATATGTTAGGAATATACCCTAACAAGCTTCTCATGATACCTAAACATTTTAGGAATACTTAGAAGTTGAAATGTAAGAGTAAATATGGCACTTGAAAACATTGGGATAATAGTAAAACTATGATAACTAAATTACAGGATGAAGATAACCGTCTGCAGCTCCGGCTCGACTGCTCCATTCCAATGAGTGGCCCCCTCAATGTTATGGAAATGGGCGGAGGACATTGTCTTCATTAGAATGGGCTCCCCATCTGATGCTGCAGCAGTTTGGATTTCCTGTACTTATTGTATGAGGGTTTAGCAGGAAGTCTTCCTCAACCTAGACCTGGAGTGGATTTTGTGCTTCAGCACCTCATGGGCAAACTGTATTTTAGTTATTAAGTTATAAATTAGGCAAATAACCTTAAAGGTTTACAATTTTATTTAGATGGTTTAAGACTATTTGAGATCTAAGTTTACATATGCTACTTGAAAACTCTGGTATAAATTGCATAACTACAGGTTGTAATTACTGTACTATCCTTCAGCCAATCTTATTAATTAGAGGTACACAACCATGCCCTGTACAAATAATTTTTCTGTAGTTTAGCAAACCCAAAAAGGACTTTATACCTTTGATTTTTTTTTTTACGTTTTCATTCCCACATTGTGTAAAACTCTGCTATAAAACTCAGCCCGTCTTTTGAATTGTAATTTTTTTCGGGCACCCCCACTTATGGGCTATTCTTAACTTTTACCCCCTCCAACACATAACACGCTTAAAAAAATTGAGGGTTTTGCACCTTTGAGCAGTAAAAAAGATTGGCTTTTTATAGTAGAGTAAGTTACCCTGCTACATTCCCTTAATTATTTGAAACTTGATTATAGAAGATTTCCACCAATAGTGGTAGAATATTCACCTATTCTGGTGATGGTTAGGACGGCTATGGGGGTTATGGAGGAGGCCGTTTTTTGTATAGGTGAACTTTAATCAATTTACAAATAATTTTAAAAAACTACACAAATTATGATAGCATATATTTTACATTAATAATATCATGGCTTAAATGAATGACAATCCCTGCAAGGTATATATTTCTAACTAAGCCTTTGCCAAGATCCCTGCATAAGCTATGGCAAGTGATTATTGTATGGAGGTTTAGCAGGAAAGTTTTCCTCAACCTAGAACGGGACTCTGTGCTTTAGCACCTCAGGGGAAAACTGTATTTAAGTCAGTAATTTATAGGTTAGGAATATACCCTAACAAGCTAAGCACGTTACCTAGATGTATTTGAGAATATTTAGAGGTTGAAATATTAGCGTAAATATGCTCCTTGAAAACAATGGGATAATAGCATAACTATGATAACTAAATTACAGGATGAAGATAACCGTCTGCAGCTCCGGCTCAACTGCTCCATTCCAATGAGTGGCCCCTCAGTGTTATGGAAATGGGCGGAGGACATTGTCTTCATTAGAATGGGCTCCCCATGTGATGCTGTAGCAGTTTTGATCCCCCTACTTATTGTATGGGGATTTGGCAGCAAAGTCTTCCTCAACCTAGACCTGGAGTGGACTCTGTGCTTTAGCACCTCATGGGCAAACTGTATTTTAGTCAGTAAGTTATATGTTAGGAATATACCCTAACAAGCTTCTCATGATACCTAAACATTTTAGGAATACTTAGAAGTTGAAATGTAAGAGTAAATATGGCACTTGAAAACATTGGGATAATAGTAAAACTATGATAACTAAATTACAGGATGAAGATAACCGTCTGCAGCTCCGGCTCGACTGCTCCATTCCAATGAGTGGCCCCCTCAATGTTATGGAAATGGGCGGAGGACATTGTCTTCATTAGAATGGGCTCCCCATCTGATGCTGCAGCAGTTTGGATTTCCTGTACTTATTGTATGAGGGTTTAGCAGGAAGTCTTCCTCAACCTAGACCTGGAGTGGATTTTGTGCTTCAGCACCTCATGGGCAAACTGTATTTTAGTTATTAAGTTATAAATTAGGCAAATAACCCTAAAGGTTTACAATTTTATTTAGATGGTTTAAGACTATTTGAGATCTAAGTTTACATATGCTACTTGAAAACTCTGGTATAAATTGCATAACTACAGGTTGTAATTACTGTACTATCCTTCAGCCAATCTTATTAATTAGAGGTACACAACCATGCCCTGTACAAATAATTTTTCTGTAGTTTAGCAAACCCAAAAAGGACTTTATACCTTTGATTTTTATTTTTACTTTTTCATTCCCACATTGTGTAAAACTCTGCTATAAAACTCAGCCCGTCTTTTGAATTGTAATTTTTTTCGGGCACCCCCACTTATGGGCTATTCTTAACTTTTACCCCCTCCAACACATAACACGCTGAAAAAATTGAGGGTTTTGCACCTTTGAGCAGTAAAAAAGATTGGCTTTTTATAGTAGAGTAAGTTACCCTGCTACATTCCCTTAATTATTTGAAACTTGATTATAGAAGATTTCCACCAATAGTGGTAGAATATTCACCTATTCTGGTGATGGTTAGGACGGCTATGGGGGTTATGGAGGAGGCCGTTTTTTGTATAGGTGAACTTTAATCAATTTACAAATAATTTTAAAAAACTACACAAATTATGATAGCATATATTTTACATTAATAATATCATGGCTTAAATGAATGACAATCCCTGCAAGGTATATATTTCTAACTAAGCCTTTGCCAAGATCCCTGCATAAGCTATGGCAAGTGATTATTGTATGGAGGTTTAGCAGGAAAGTTTTCCTCAACCTAGACCGGGACTCTGTGCTTTAGCACCTCAGGGGAAAACTGTATTTAAGTCAGTAATTTATAGGTTAGGAATATACCCTAACAAGCTAAGCACGTTACCTAGATGTATTTGAGAATATTTAGAGGTTGAAATATTAGCGTAAATATGCTCCTTGAAAACAATGGGATAATAGCATAACTATGATAACTAAATTACAGGATGAAGATAACCGTCTGCAGCTCCGGCTCAACTGCTCCATTCCAATGAGTGGCCCCTCAGTGTTATGGAAATGGGCGGAGGACATTGTCTTCATTAGAATGGGCTCCCCATGTGATGCTGTAGCAGTTTTGATCCCCCTACTTATTGTATGGGGATTTGGCAGCAAAGTCTTCCTCAACCTAGACCTGGAGTGGACTCTGTGCTTTAGCACCTCATGGGCAAACTGTATTTTAGTCAGTAAGTTATATGTTAGGAATATACCCTAACAAGCTTCTCATGATACCTAAACATTTTAGGAATACTTAGAAGTTGAAATGTAAGAGTAAATATGGCACTTGAAAACATTGGGATAATAGTAAAACTATGATAACTAAATTACAGGATGAAGATAACCGTCTGCAGCTCCGGCTCGACTGCTCCATTCCAATGAGTGGCCCCCTCAATGTTATGGAAATGGGCGGAGGACATTGTCTTCATTAGAATGGGCTCCCCATCTGATGCTGCAGCAGTTTGGATTTCCTGTACTTATTGTATGAGGGTTTAGCAGGAAGTCTTCCTCAACCTAGACCTGGAGTGGATTTTGTGCTTCAGCACCTCATGGGCAAACTGTATTTTAGTTATTAAGTTATAAATTAGGCAAATAACCCTAAAGGTTTACAATTTTATTTAGATGGTTTAAGACTATTTGAGATCTAAGTTTACATATGCTACTTGAAAACTCTGGTATAAATTGCATAACTACAGGTTGTAATTACTGTACTATCCTTCAGCCAATCTTATTAATTAGAGGTACACAACCATGCCCTGTACAAATAATTTTTCTGTAGTTTAGCAAACCCAAAAAGGACTTTATACCTTTGATTTTTATTTTTACTTTTTCATTCCCACATTGTGTAAAACTCTGCTATAAAACTCAGCCCGTCTTTTGAATTGTAATTTTTTTCGGGCACCCCCACTTATGGGCTATTCTTAACTTTTACCCCCTCCAACACATAACACGCTGAAAAAATTGAGGGTTTTGCACCTTTGAGCAGTAAAAAAGATTGGCTTTTTATAGTAGAGTAAGTTACCCTGCTACATTCCCTTAATTATTTGAAACTTGATTATAGAAGATTTCCACCAATAGTGGTAGAATATTCACCTATTCTGGTGATGGTTAGGACGGCTATGGGGGTTATGGAGGAGGCCGTTTTTTGTATAGGTGAACTTTAATCAATTTACAAATAATTTTAAAAAACTACACAAATTATGATAGCATATATTTTACATTAATAATATCATGGCTTAAATGAATGACAATCCCTGCAAGGTATATATTTCTAACTAAGCCTTTGCCAAGATCCCTGCATAAGCTATGGCAAGTGATTATTGTATGGAGGTTTAGCAGGAAAGTTTTCCTCAACCTAGACCGGGACTCTGTGCTTTAGCACCTCAGGGGAAAACTGTATTTAAGTCAGTAATTTATAGGTTAGGAATATACCCTAACAAGCTAAGCACGTTACCTAGATGTATTTGAGAATATTTAGAGGTTGAAATATTAGCGTAAATATGCTCCTTGAAAACAATGGGATAATAGCATAACTATGATAACTAAATTACAGGATGAAGATAACCGTCTGCAGCTCCGGCTCAACTGCTCCATTCCAATGAGTGGCCCCTCAGTGTTATGGAAATGGGCGGAGGACATTGTCTTCATTAGAATGGGCTCCCCATGTGATGCTGTAGCAGTTTTGATCCCCCTACTTATTGTATGGGGATTTGGCAGCAAAGTCTTCCTCAACCTAGACCTGGAGTGGACTCTGTGCTTTAGCACCTCATGGGCAAACTGTATTTTAGTCAGTAAGTTATATGTTAGGAATATACCCTAACAAGCTTCTCATGATACCTAAACATTTTAGGAATACTTAGAAGTTGAAATGTAAGAGTAAATATGGCACTTGAAAACATTGGGATAATAGTAAAACTATGATAACTAAATTACAGGATGAAGATAACCGTCTGCAGCTCCGGCTCGACTGCTCCATTCCAATGAGTGGCCCCCTCAATGTTATGGAAATGGGCGGAGGACATTGTCTTCATTAGAATGGGCTCCCCATCTGATGCTGCAGCAGTTTGGATTTCCTGTACTTATTGTATGAGGGTTTAGCAGGAAGTCTTCCTCAACCTAGACCTGGAGTGGATTTTGTGCTTCAGCACCTCATGGGCAAACTGTATTTTAGTTATTAAGTTATAAATTAGGCAAATAACCCTAAAGGTTTACAATTTTATTTAGATGGTTTAAGACTATTTGAGATCTAAGTGTACATATGCTACTTGAAAACTCTGGTATAAATTGCATAACTACAGGTTGTAATTACTGTACTATCCTTCAGCCAATCTTATTAATTAGAGGTACACAACCATGCCCTGTACAAATAATTTTTCTGTAGTTTAGCAAACCCAAAAAGGACTTTATACCTTTGATGTTTTTTTTTTACTTTTTCATTCCCACATTGTGTAAAACTCTGCTATAAAACTCAGCCCGTCTTATGAATTGTAATTTTTTCGGGCACCCCCACTTATGGGCTATTCTTAACTTTTACCCCCTCCAACACATAACATGCTGAAAAAATTGAGGGTTTTGCACCTTTGAGCAGTAAAAAAGATTGGCTTTTTATAGTAGAGTAAGTTACCCTGCTACATTCCCTTAATTATTTGAAACTTGATTATAGAAGATTTCCACCAATAGTGGTAGAATATTCACCTATTCTGGTGATGGTTAGGACGGCTATGGGGGTTATGGAGGAGGCCGTTTTTTGTATAGGTGAACTTTAATCAATTTACAAATAATTTTAAAAAACTACACAAATTATGATAGCATATATTTTACATTAATAATATCATGGCTTAAATGAATGACAATCCCTGCAAGGTATATATTTCTAACTAAGCCTTTGCCAAGATCCCTGCATAAGCTATGGCAAGTGATTATTGTATGGAGGTTTAGCAGGAAAGTTTTCCTCAACCTAGACCGGGACTCTGTGCTTTAGCACCTCAGGGGAAAACTGTATTTAAGTCAGTAATTTATAGGTTAGGAATATACCCTAACAAGCTAAGCACGTTACCTAGATGTATTTGAGAATATTTAGAGGTTGAAATATTAGCGTAAATATGCTCCTTGAAAACAATGGGATAATAGCATAACTATGATAACTAAATTACAGGATGAAGATAACCGTCTGCAGCTCCGGCTCAACTGCTCCATTCCAATGAGTGGCCCCTCAGTGTTATGGAAATGGGCGGAGGACATTGTCTTCATTAGAATGGGCTCCCCATGTGATGCTGTAGCAGTTTTGATCCCCCTACTTATTGTATGGGGATTTGGCAGCAAAGTCTTCCTCAACCTAGACCTGGAGTGGACTCTGTGCTTTAGCACCTCATGGGCAAACTGTATTTTAGTCAGTAAGTTATATGTTAGGAATATACCCTAACAAGCTTCTCATGATACCTAAACATTTTAGGAATACTTAGAAGTTGAAATGTAAGAGTAAATATGGCACTTGAAAACATTGGGATAATAGTAAAACTATGATAACTAAATTACAGGATGAAGATAACCGTCTGCAGCACCGGCTCGACTGCTCCATTCCAATGAGTGGCCCCCTCAATGTTATGGAAATGGGCGGAGGACATTGTCTTCATTAGAATGGGCTCCCCATCTGATGCTGCAGCAGTTTGGATTTCCTGTACTTATTGTATGAGGGTTTAGCAGGAAGTCTTCCTCAACCTAGACCTGGAGTGGATTTTGTGCTTCAGCACCTCATGGGCAAACTGTATTTTAGTTATTAAGTTATAAATTAGGCAAATAACCCTAAAGGTTTACAATTTTATTTAGATGGTTTAAGACTATTTGAGATCTAAGTTTACATATGCTACTTGAAAACTCTGGTATAAATTGCATAACTACAGGTTGTAATTACTGTACTATCCTTCAGCCAATCTTATTAATTAGAGGTACACAACCATGCCCTGTACAAATAATTTTTCTGTAGTTTAGCAAACCCAAAAAGGACTTTATACCTTTGATGTTTTTTTTTACTTTTTCATTCCCACATTGTGTAAAACTCTGCTATAAAACTCAGCCCATCTTACGAATTGTCATTTTTTCGGGCACCCCCACTTATGGGCTATTCTTAACTTTTACCCCCTCCAACACATAACACGCTGAAAAAATTGAGGGTTTTGCACCTTTGAGCAGTAAAAAAGATTGGCTTTTTATAGTAGAGTAAGTTACCCTGCTACATTCCCTTAATTATTTGAAACTTCATTATAGAAGATTTCCACCAATAGTGGTAGAATATTCACCTATTCTGGTGATGGTTAGGACGGCTATGGGGGTTATGAAGGAGGCCGTTTTTTGTATAGGTGAACTTTAATCAATTTACAAATAATTTTAAAAAACGACACAAATTATGATAGCATATATTTTACATTAATAATATCATGGCTTAAATGAATGACAATCCCTGCAAGGTATATATTTCTAACTAAGCCTTTGCCAAGATCCCTGCATAAGCTATGGCAAGTGATTATTGTATGGAGGTTTAGCAGGAAAGTTTTCCTCAACCTAGACCGGGACTCTGTGCTTTAGCACCTCAGGGGAAAACTGTATTTAAGTCAGTAATTTATAGGTTAGGAATATACCCTAACAAGCTAAGCACGTTACCTAGATGTATTTGAGAATATTTAGAGGTTGAAATATTAGCGTAAATATGCTCCTTGAAAACAATGGGATAATAGCATAACTATGATAACTAAATTACAGGATGAAGATAACCGTCTGCAGCTCCGGCTCAACTGCACCATTCCAATGAGTGGCCCCTCAGTGTTATGGAAATGGGCGGAGGACATTGTCTTCATTAGAATGGGCTCCCCATGTGATGCTGTAGCAGTTTTGATCCCCCTACTTATTGTATGGGGATTTGGCAGCAAAGTCTTCCTCAACCTAGACCTGGAGTGGACTCTGTGCTTTAGCACCTCATAGGCAAACTGTATTTTAGTCAGTAAGTTATATGTTAGGAATATACCCTAACAAGCTTCTCATGATACCTAAACATTTTAGGAATACTTAGAAGTTGAAATGTAAGAGTAAATATGGCTCTTGAAAACATTGGGATAATAGTAAAACTATGATAACTAAATTACAGGATGAAGATAACCGTCTGCAGCTCCGGCTCGACTGCTCCATTCCAATGAGTGGCCCCCTCAATGTTATGGAAATGGGCGGAGGACATTGTCTTCATTAGAATGGGCTCCCCATCTGATGCTGCAGCAGTTTGGATTTCCTGTACTTATTGTATGAGGGTTTAGCAGGAAGTCTTCCTCAACCTAGACCTGGAGTGGATTTTGTGCTTCAGCACCTCATGGGCAAACTGTATTTTAGTTATTAAGTTATAAATTAGGCAAATAACCCTAAAGGTTTACAATTTTATTTAGATGGTTTAAGACTATTTGAGATCTAAGTTTACATATGCTACTTGAAAACTCTGGTATAAATTGCATAACTACAGGTTGTAATTACTGTACTATCCTTCAGCCAATCTTATTAATTAGAGGTACACAACCATGCCCTGTACAAATAATTTTTCTGTAGTTTAGCAAACCCAAAAAGGACTTTATACCTTTGATGTTTTTTTTTACTTTTTCATTCCCACATTGTGTAAAACTCTGCTATAAAACTCAGCCCATCTTACGAATTGTCATTTTTTCGGGCACCCCCACTTATGGGCTATTCTTAACTTTTACCCCCTCCAACACATAACACGCTGAAAAAATTGAGGGTTTTGCACCTTTGAGCAGTAAAAAAGATTGGCTTTTTATAGTAGAGTAAGTTACCCTGCTACATTCCCTTAATTATTTGAAACTTGATTATAGAAGATTTCCACCAATAGTGGTAGAATATTCACCTATTCTGGCGATGGTTAGGACGGCTATGGGGGTTATGGAGGAGGCCGTTTTTTGTATAGGTGAACTTTAATCAATTTACAAATAATTTTAAAAAACGACACAAATTATGATAGCATATATTTTACATTAATAATATCATGGCTTAAATGAATGACAATCCCTGCAAGGTATATATTTCTAACTAAGCCTTTGCCAAGATCCCTGCATAAGCTATGGCAAGTGATTATTGTATAGAGGTTTAGCAGGAAAGTTTTCCTCAACCTAGACCGGGACTCTGTGCTTTAGCACCTCAGGGGAAAACTGTATTTAAGTCAGTAATTTATAGGTTAGGAATATACCCTAACAAGCTAAGCACGTTACCTAGATGTATTTGAGAATATTTAGAGGTTGAAATATTAGTGTAAATATGCTCCTTGAAAACAATGGGATAATAGCATAACTATGATAACTAAATTACAGGATGAAGATAACCGTCTGCAGCTCCGGCTCAACTGCTCCATTCCAATGAGTGGCCCCTCAGTGTTATGGAAATGGGCGGAGGACATTGTCTTCATTAGAATGGGCTCCCCATGTGATGCTGTAGCAGTTTTGATCCCCCTACTTATTGTATGGGGATTTGGCAGCAAAGTCTTCCTCAACCTAGACCTGGAGTGGACTCTGTGCTTTAGCACCTCATAGGCAAACTGTATTTTAGTCAGTAAGTTATATGTTAGGAATATACCCTAACAAGCTTCTCATGATACCTAAACATTTTAGGAATACTTAGAAGTTGAAATGTAAGAGTAAATATGGCACTTGAAAACATTGGGATAATAGTAAAACTATGATAACTAAATAACAGGATGAAGATAACCGTCTGCAGCTCCGGCTCGACTGCTCCATTCCAATGAGTGGCCCCCTCAATGTTATGGAAATGGGCGGAGGACATTGTCTTCATTAGAATGGGCTCCCCATCTGATGCTGCAGCAGTTTGGATTTCCTGTACTTATTGTATGAGGGTTTAGCAGGAAGTCTTCCTCAACCTAGACCTGGAGTGGATTTTGTGCTTCAGCACCTCATGGGCAAACTGTATTTTAGTTATTAAGTTATAAATTAGGCAAATAACCCTAAAGGTTTACAATTTTATTTAGATGGTTTAAGACTATTTGAGATCTAAGTTTACATATGCTACTTGAAAACTCTGGTATAAATTGCATAACCACAGGTTGTAATTACTGTACTATCCTTCAGCCAATCTTATTAATTAGAGGTACACAACCATGCCCTGTACAAATAATTTTTCTGTAGTTTAGCAAACCCAAAAAGGACTTTATACCTTTGATGTTTTTTTTAATTTTTTCATTCCCACATTGTGTAAAACTCTGCTATAAAACTCAGCCCATCTTACGAATTGTAATTTTTTCGGGCACCCTCACTTATGGGCTATTCTTAACTTTTACCCCCTCCAACACATAACACGCTGAAAAAATTAAGGGTTTTGCACCTTTGAGCAGTAAAAAAGATTGGCTTTTTATAGTAGAGTAAGTTACCCTGCTACATTCCCTTAATTATTTGAAACTTGATTATAGAAGATTTCCACCAATAGTGGTAGAATATTCACCTATTCTGGTGATGGTTAGGACGGCTATGGGGGTTATGGAGGAGGCCGTTTTTTGTATAGGTGAACTTTAATCAATTTACAAATAATTTTAAAAAACTACACAAATTATGATAGCATATATTTTACATTAATAATATCATGGCTTAAATGAATGACAATCCCTGCAAGGTATATATTTCTAACTAAGCCTTTGCCAAGATCCCTGCATAAGCTATGGCAAGTGATTATTGTATGGAGGTTTAGCAGGAAAGTTTTCCTCAACCTAGACCGGGACTCTGTGCTTTAGCACCTCAGGGGAAAACTGTATTTAAGTCATTAATTTATAGGTTAGGAATATACCCTAACAAGCTAAGCACCTTACCTAGATGTATTTGAGAATATTTAGAGGTTGAAATATTAGCGTAAATATGCTCCTTGAAAACAATGGGATAATAGCATAACTATGATAACTAAATTACAGGATGAAGATAACCGTCTGCAGCTCCGGCTCAACTGCTCCATTCCAATGAGTGGCCCCTCAGTGTTATGGAAATGGGCGGAGGACATTGTCTTCATTAGAATGGGCTCCCCATGTGATGCTGTAGCAGTTTTGATCCCCCTACTTATTGTATGGGGATTTGGCAGCAAAGTCTTCCTCAACCTAGACCTGGATTGGACTCTGTGCTTTAGCACCTCATGGGCAAACTGTATTTTAGTCAGTAAGTTATATGTTAGGAATATACCCTTACAAGCTTCTCATGATACCTAAACATTTTAGGAATACTTAGAAGTTGAAATGTAAGAGTCAATATGGCACTAGCACTTGAAAACATTGGGATAATAGTAAAACTATGATAACTAAATTACAGGATGAAGATAACCGTCTGCAGCTCCAGCTCGACTGCTCTATTCCAATGAGTGGCCCCCTCAATGTTATGGAAATGGGCGGAGGACATTGTCTTCATTAGAATGGGCTCCCCATCTGATGCTGCAGCAGTTTGGATTTCCTGTACTTATTGTATGAGGGTTTAGCAGGAAGTCTTCCTCAACCTAGACCTGGAGTGGATTTTGTGCTTCAGCACCTCATGGGCAAACTGTATTTTAGTTATTAAGTTATAAATTAGGCAAATAACCCTAAAGGTTTACAATTTTATTTAGATGGTTTAAGACTATTTGAGATCTTAGTTTACATATGCTACTTGAAAACTCTGGTATAAATTGCATAACCACAGGTTGTAATTACTGTACTATCCTTCAGCCAATCTTATTAATTAGAGGTACACAACCATGCCCTGTACAAATAATTTTTCTGTAGTTTAGCAAACCCAAAAAGGACTTTATACCTTTGATGTTTTTTTTAACTTTTTCATTCCCACATTGTGTAAAACTCTGCTATAAAACTCAGCCCGTTTTATGAATTGTAATTTTTGCGGGCACCCCCACTTATGGGCTTTTCTTAACTTTTACCCCCTCCAACACATAACATGCTGAAAAAATTAAGGGTTTTGCACCTTTGAGCAGTAAAAAAAGATTGGCTTTTTATAGTAGAGTAAGTTACCCTGCTACATTCCCTTAATTATTTGAAACTTGATTATAGAAGATTTCCACCAATAGTGGTAGAATATTCACCTATTCTGGTGATGGTTAGGACGGCTATGGGGGTTATGGAGGAGGCCGTTTTTTGTATAGGTGAACTTTAATCAATTTACAAATAATTTTAAAAAACTACACAAATTATGATAGCATATATTTTACATTAATAATATCATGGCTTAAATGAATGACAATTCCTGCAAGGTATATATCTCTAATTAAGCCTTTGCCAAGATCCCTGCATAAGCTATGGCAAGTGATTATTGTATGGAGGTTTAGCAGGAAAGTCTTCCTCAACCTAGACCTAGACTCTCTGCTTTAGCACCTCAGGGGAAAACTGTATTTAAGTCAGTAATTTA